>NC_136068.1:1221010569-1221649319 GCF_964261635.1 Lissotriton helveticus
ACAATATTGAGTTTTGTCCTGAAAGAAATTGATAAACTGTTGAACATTATTCCAATAAGAGACCACTGTATGTTAAGTATTACCATATTACCTAATAAATAAATAAATATGTACATGTTTGATATACTCTTTTGAAGCTTGGCATAATATGTTTGTTAAGAGCACTTTTTTCTTCTCTCCATATGTTTAGGTAAGCCCCCTCAACAAGAAGAAAATTTGCTGCAGCATTGCGAGCAGTGTGCACTGTCAGGGGTCTAGAGGTGCTGCAGCATCCATTACATGATACAGTGTTAGGACCTTTGTAGTTGGATATGCCTATTCTCACTTAACTGGATGGGAAGGTCCTCCCAACAAGAAACAGCGCGTATTGTGGTCACTAACCCCCATGATGTGGCACATGTTTACAATGCTCAATCCTGACTTGGATGTAAAGTCAAAGGCCATGGAGCTTTGGAGCAGTGACAAGGGGATACATTTCATCATTATTGAAAACCTTGATGTTGATCATGACTCTTCTTGTCAGTTCGAAGGCTAGCATACTGCAGCACAATTATGACAGCTATGCTATCCACCATATTACAAGTGACATAGGACATGATGCACATGTAAGTCATTAGAAGGTACAACCCTCATATTTGTAACAAAGTAACCCATGCATTGCAGTGTAAATCAGGCTGCATGTGTTAAGACAATCGTGCATGTGTCACAGCAAACAAACATTTCCTAATTGTTTGCATGTAGCTTAGCATGTTCACATTTTGTAAAAACAATATGGGCCCAATTTAGACTTTTGAGGGCAGGGGCTCCATCACAAATGTGTGGGAAGTACTCTTTGCCATATTACAAGTGCATTTGGTTCTTGTGACATTTGTAGTACAGAGGCAGAGACATCTGCCACATTTGTGATGACTATCACTTCTGTCAAACTCTAAATATGGCCTGAATTCTATTATTATATTTATGTTTAGACTAGCTAAGAAGCATGCTTATCCATACAACCAAATATGTTGTATATATTTGAGGATGGAATGGTCTATTGCAAAACTATGGCATATACCATCTGCTGTATCAGAAGTGCCATACAAGTTATTGGACTTGTGATATGATGGATGGGATATCTGCCACGTTAGTGACGGAATATGCAGTCCAAGGAATTTCAAACCAAGACCATCACCAATTGTTTCATTAGCCTTACACTCCTTTGGTGGGTTCACTGACAGAATATTGATGTAAAAATATTGATGAAAAAATTATAGAATGAAAAAATATCGACTCCCTATTCTTAAACAGGTTAGTACAAAACTATCAGAAAAAAATATATTGATGTTAAAAATATGCCAGTGCGCACCCTGCTCATCTCGTTTCCAGCATCCCCTACGGGGAGATGCTGCGAATGAGACGTGTATGCAGCAACCCCACTGATCTGGAGGCGGCCCAACAAGAGAGCAAGGCTAGGCTCCTAGAAAGGGGCTATACAGAATCGTTGATAGAGAGGGCCAAAGTTAAATCCATGGTCAGAACCAGGGAGGAGCTCCTAACAAAAAACAGCAAAAGTAATCACCTTGTGCTACAGCCAGTTGAAAGCACAAGGCATAATGATCAAGCCAAGAGCTTCAGAATTATCACTGGCTATAGCAAGCAACACAAAGATATTTACAGGATTGTGAATAAAAACTGCCATATTGTAGCCAGTGACCCTGTTATCGGTGCCACCTTGCCAAAGAGGGTGTCATTAACATATAGTAGGGCGCCCTCACCTAAAGACCAACTAGTGGACATCAGCCCTGAGCCTATCGAGAGAACCGCATGGTTCCATATTAACAGGGTTTTTTTCGGGTGCAAGACCTGTAAGGCCTGTGGCTATGGTGTGAAAGGCAAAACATTTACGGATGGGTTTAGTGGCCAGGAACACCCCATAACTCAGGTTTTAACTTGCAAGACCGAGTTTGCCATTTATGTTTTGCAATGCCCTTGCCCACTGAAATAGTGGGCAGTACTAAGTTACCGGTACACAAACTTATCCTCCAACACTTAAGGGCCATCACTAATAGGGATAATACGTACCCGGTGGCAAGGCATTTTTGAGACTGTCATCAAAGTGTGAACACTAATTTAAAATACTTTGTCATTGATGCAGACGGGGTGGGGATAGGGAGGTCAAACTCAGGAAACTGGAAACCCGGTATATCCTCCAACTTGACACCAAGGTCCCAGGGGGGCTGAATATAACTGAGGACATGTATACGTGCCTCCCATGACAGGTCTCCACACACTTAATATTCATTTTTAGTTTTATTGCTGTCTTATAGGATTATGTCTCAGTGTCTTGCAACGGGACAAATATCAAATATTTTGATTCAATGTCTGACCCGGCTGGGCAACCTTCCAACTGATGGATGTGGGTTGGGGATCCAAAGTCATGGTTTGTAATCTTTCGCTAATAATTTTCAGATTTATATTTTGATTGGGTCGTTTGTGTGTCCAAACTGCTGCTGTATATAAGAGTGGTGTTTAATGAGAGATGTACACTAAACATTAAGTAAGACTACACGGTTCCTTATTCCCCATTAGTCTTAGTTGTATGATAATTTTCACAATTTTTAATCACAATTATTGATTTTTTCACTACATGGACAATTGAGATAAAGATATAGAAAGAGACACCTCACAGCGATGTGAACAACAAGGAGAGGGTCTAGTGTTCAAATTGAGAAAATTGGTATACTAGACATGGGTTTTTACATATTTTATCTATTTATGATGAAATAATCTATGCGGTTTTAACGTTTTACCTACTAGACAGGCTATTTGCACATATTAGCAATCAGCTACATTGGCGGGCTTTGCACAGTTCGAATACTATTTGCACTTTGAATGTCAATATCATCATGACAAGCTATTTGCGCAGTTGCGTATTTTGCACATATCTCAAAAAATGTATATTAATTTTGGGGATATAACATTTGCACTATTGAGTATTTTGCACATATCTTCATGCATTAGCACTTTGGTCTGACTGATGTGTTTTCTAGTAGGTATAATCAAGATGATATAACGTTCACTGCATTGTCTTTTGGCAATAGTAGGTATTTGTATTTAACCATGTTTTTGGCTTAATTTTACCAATAACCCCTTGAATTGTATATTGATATGATTTTCCCCGTTACACACAGGTTGTACGGTATTTTACCATGATTGTATTACTATGTGTTAAATGTCGCTATATATTGATGTTGAATTTTTATTTGTGAGATGTCTCTGGTAACATATTACAATGAAGTATTTTGTCCATGTTTACTCTCAGCATAATCACGTGACGCTTGTACATCTGAGTACTGGCACTTTAAAAAGAGCATTTTTTCATTGAGAACGTTGTCATGTGAGCAAGGCTCCTCAGAGCCGAAACGTCATGCGGCTGAATTTGCACTAAATAAAATTCTAGCACTTAACTGGTCCGTGCTATCCTTGCCTGGGCGAAGTTCTGCGTGCTGGGAGCGAGACGCGGATTTTCGGATATATATATATTGAAGCTCGTTTCTTCTTTCCAGTTACAGGTAAAGAAAATACCGCACTCTGCGTTAGGGGACTTACGCTTAGTGCCGAAACGTCTGTTCTTGACTTTACTGCCATTAAAAGCCTTATGTAAGCCCCCTAACCCAGAGTGCGGTATTTTCTTTACCTGCAACTGGAAAGAAGAAACGAGCTTCAATTTGAACGACAGGTCACGGCCGTGACCGCACCCGCCTGAGAAGAGTGCACTGGAAGTAGGAGTGACAATGGAGGTCGCCAGTAGGTAGTTCTAGTGAGGACCTACTTTCCATAGGAAATTCACAACATTCTATTTGGAATAACTTTGGCGCTGGTGGACTAATCTTCGCGAATTTCCAAGAAAATGACCTGCTCCGCTCCGCTCCTTCCCTGAAAGTTTGGGAGTGATTCGTCAAGTGGGGGCCGAGAAAAAAGGGCGCTCCCAAAACATGTTTTCCTCATGCAATTTTCCATAGGGACCTTTAGCCAGGGCTACAGCCCGAACGGCTGAACGGAATTACACCAAATTTGGCAGAGAGGTAGAGTTCGGTTTGCAGATTGTGCTTTTTGTTAAATGGTGTAATCCGTTCAGTAGTTCCTGAGAAAATCAAAAGTAAAATCATAGTGATATCTAGAGACGAAGTACGGCACACGTACCGAAATTCGTACAATTACGAGCACAAGCTGCATGCTGATTGGATGTCAACTGTCTGTCAACACTCCAATCCAGGAAGTGTTGGCAGCCATCTTGTGCCTCGGTAGCACCGAGTCACACGAAAACAGTAAAACAAAGTTGAAAAATAAGGAAAGGGGGCAGGGTAGAAACCCTCTAGGCCTGCTCAGGGGGTCCCACATGGATCTTTAGGCGCAAATTTTTATTCAATAAAAAAAATGCGGTATGCGTATGGTACTCGTATTCGGTGGAAAAGGAAAAAAAAACTAGAAGTCTGTTTTATTCTTAAATAGCTCTCGGGGGGCCAAATCTCGGGGGCAATTTTTTTCTATAATGGGGGGCTTGGAAGTGTCCAACAGGAACAAAAGAATGAAAAAAAAAATAATGTCAAGGACAGCGATGCTCCTGCTTCCTGCGTTTCATCAGGTCAATAGACTGTTTCCCATAACACAAAAGTTTATTGCAATAAATGCATAGAGTTTTAACTTTAGCAAAATCAGGACAATTTGTGGGTGTGGACTGCTTGCTAAAAATGCTGGTGCAGCAGTTGATGTGCTTGGTGCAGCAGCAGGTGGGTTGTCCTTCAACCTCTGTGTTACAGGTCGCGCAAAGTTGTTGGGGGGTAAGTTCTTCATGTGTCTCTCCATATTTGGTGTGCAAAAGGAGTATTTTTTAAATGGATCACCCCTTGAAAGAATTTGGAAAATTTTACAGGTTACTTTTGGAGCATTAACCTTTTTGTGTCCTTCTGTACGGTATGCACCTGTTACAACGCATTCGTTACTCCGCACTACCATTACAACGTGACTTTTATAACGCATACCATTACAACGCATTGCGCTGGGGGGCGCTATAGGATAGGGAATGGTATAATTTACTATCCAACACCTTCCCTAGGGTCCACGGGGACTGGAGTTAGAATAGTAAATTATACTTACCACTATCCAGCACCCCAAAGCGCTATGCGTTGTAATGGTATGCGTTGTAATGGTCGCGTTGTAATGGTAGGTAGTTGTAACGGTATGCGGAGTAACGTCATACATCCCTTCTGTACACATGACGTTCCACCGCTATTTGTGTAATTGCTTTCAAAATAATATAGGATTATTGGAACTTAAAAAAAAATGTTTTCATAATTATCCTAGATAATGTCTTCTGTTAGTATGTTCATTAAATACATAAATAAAGGTTTTAAACAATTAAAAACATTTGCGTGTTTGTGTACGGGGCGCCGTACATGACGTCACACGGAAGCTTTGATGCGACGTGTAACGTGAAAGCGTATTCGTAGCGTATGCTGAGAATGATTAGCAGTACAAACTATGGTGTGATCACTCTCTCACTGTTAAATCAGAGCACAGGGCACGCTATGAGAATGGTTAGAAGTGGTCACTCATTGGAGATCCGATTCAGCTGTGTGGCTTATGCACGGTATCATAACGTTACTTTTTAGCCTGTTTAAGTTTTAGGTTTGCATGAAATACTATGCTATAGGCAGATATGGATCTTTAGGCAGCGCTTACCTCCATGAAGCTTGGTTATTATCATTTACATATAAGTGCCAGAGGGAGGGAAAATAAGTCTATCTGAATGGCGAGGATTGTACAATAGCATCAGATCACTCTTTAATTTGTAGACACATACAATTGCATGGCTCTTGTAATCAAGATGTGCCTAATTTGGCCTGAGTTTTGAAAGGCACTCCGACACCTGCTATCATACCAACGTTCAGTTTACTGGAAACGTGCGTTATTTAATTTGAAATATTGCAGATTGTTGTGCAATGTTAGCAGGCATCGCTTACATGAGTACGGTAACTGAGCGTGTGGTTTGCTATAAAAAAGTTGTGTTTACTCCTCTGCGTGGGAAGCTGGATGTTTCCATCTGGCCGTCGATTCCGACCTTGAAAGAAGAGTCAACCAAATGAGCTGTATAAGATCGCTATTGTCTCAAAAAAAGGTCGCTCTTAAATCTGCTAGAGAAACATTTGTCCTTCATGTAGCAAACACCCGCACAGAAGTGCATGATTTATTAAATACAGACGTGCCCCTGCATTTTGGGGAGTTAATTGAGAGTATCTTTAATGCATCCTGGACTACGGGGTTACCTTACTTTTTTAAAGTTAGAAGCAGTGGCCTTGTGACTTCTCTTCAAACATGGGGGCCGATTATGATGGCAGACGGACCTGAGTCTGTCCGCCACCATAGAGTAGGAGGGACCGTCCGCAGGGGCAGCGGCGGTCCCTCCATACAGATTAGGATGTTACCGCCAGGGTGGCGGTCACATCCTCTATTTTTAACATTGCCGTGCACAAAGCGGCAGGCACCGCGCGGTGCCTGCCGCTTTGTTCACGCAAATGCAGGGGGGTACCATAGGTACCCCCCATGTGCACCCCCCCAACCCCCCTTCACCCAGGGGGTCCGCAACGGGACCCTGAAGTGAAGGTCCGTATGCTTTTCCACGGCGGAAAAGCCGCCGTGGAAAAGCATACTTTTTACTCTATCATAATATGGCTGGCGGTGTCTGATAGACACCGCCAGCCATGTTAATGCTTTTCTGCCGCGGTTGTAAGTCAACCGCGGTGGAAAAGCGGCGGACTGAAACCAGGACCCACCAGCCATCCTAATGTGGCGGTGGGTCTTTGGTGGGTCCGCAGAGGATTTTCCGCATCCTCAGGGCCGGCGGTGGCTTCCGCCGGCCCGGAGGATGCGGAAAATCCTCCATCCTAATGAGCCCCTATTTTTGGTGTCTTCTCTGCATTTTTTCATTCGATGTTTTCCAGCATCTTTGGTGGATTCCCCTTAATACTCGCATTAGTTGCGGGTGTGTTTCTATTAATTTGTTTACTTAAATATGGATGCACATCCTGCAGCACACATGAATAAGTCCCGGCTGTTGCTGGTCCGCAACCGAATGCTTAGTTATTACGGAGCGCTGCCTCTGGCTACATTGAGTGCAGCTTATGGATTATCGTTTCGATTCTCCTTTTTCACATGTGTTCAACCTGTCTTCCATTGCCTGAGCTGCGATTTCGACTGGGCCCTGGATTTGTGTCTATGCTGTAGGGTGTCTCCCAACGTGGATTATGACCAGCTGATGAGCCCCTTAGTGGTTCATGACTTGCTCTGTTCTGGTGGCGGGATTATGGCTTTAGCAGCGATACATGGAATATTGGGACTTTGGAATGTTTTTGCAGCGGCGCATGACTTCTTGGCACACAGTTACATTGAAGATGACCCGAGTTTTCCTCCGATGGTGATAGAGGCTCCGGTCGTTGAGGAACATGTATGTTCATTCTCACTATTGAATTGGAATGCTGAAATGTTTTCAGATGAGAACAATGACTTCCTCTCGGAGGCTGTTGCTACATACTGTGCTTATACGCTGTTGGATTAAGACTCTTTGATTTTTCTACCTATTCTTTATTCTTTAGTTACTGTTTTCTGTCAAACAGCAAATAATTTTTTTTGCAAATTTGAACTTGACTCTGCTTTTCAGCCTTGGAGTCTGCGTTCCTAATTCGCCCACGTTTATATCACGTGCTTCGATCGAGGGAGGGTGTCGTGGGCTGAGCTTTGTACTCACACCGTGTTAAGTTAGCATGGGTTTATTAGAAGCTTAAACGCCATTTTGCTTTCCTGCTCTGCTTTGCACACGACACGCACTTGGGTTATTTTTTAGAGAAGGCTGAGTATTTTGCTTCACATGAGAATAATTTGTTATGCTACATTTCTAGACTGCCTTGCTAGTTTAGTGTGTATAGTGAGAGCATGGAACATCAAGGTTATCTTGGATACTGTGTCTGTTATTCGGAATGATCCTCGCACGTTCGACCCATAACACATAAGCAGCTGTGGCCACCTCTGATACTGACACATTTAATAATGTATTGTGGAGGTATAATTACACACAATTGTAGAACATTTATATCCTGACAGTTTGTGCAGAACTCAATGTGATCCACTACTGCTGAGTACCAGATGTATGGGTCCGCCCATGTAATCCTATGAGACCCTCTGTAGTTATAAATTAACCTGGTAGGTAGAAAGGGTCAAATGTAGGTATATTTTAAATCTGTTTCCCTTTAGCATTATAGGATGCTTTCTCCCTTTGTATTTTATGGAATAGTATCAATGCTGACAACCTTGTTTCTGATAATATGTTTGGTTGTATTATCTAAGTTACTGCGCATGAGATTACGGCGATAGAAATAAACATTTCAAACTTGCACGTGTGTTTATTTACTCCTTGTTTAGGACTGGTGTAAGACTATAATAAAAGAGTGCTCTTTTTATCTACCTTACTTGAGGTAATCTAAGTCGCATGTTCTGGGTTGACTAGTCATTGGTGTTTTTGCTATAGGACGAAGAACCAATGAGTCACTGATTGCTAGTCTGGTAGGGGGTTTGAGTACTAAGGTGGGTTTAGATACACGGTAATTCACAGGTCCTAATTCATTATGCACAGTTCTGTGTAGTAGCAGAATTCCTGCAACAGTAGTTACAACAAAAAGGCTCGATAAAGGGCCTTGAGTTTGAATCAGAATATGAAATTGAAGAATAATTGATAACCCCATCCAAGAAACGGAGCAAGTGTGCAAATTTACAGTGCCTTCGGCCGGGGTAGTTGTTACAATAAAAAAAAAAAGGCCCGCACTTTGAATAGGAATATGAAATAGAAGAATAGTTGATAATCACAGCTAAGGAATGCAGCAAGTAGTTGTGTGTATGTGTGGATGATGTGTTGATTGAGTGGAAGATGAAAAAGGTGAAAAATAAGAAAGGCTGGAGACACACAAACTATCCACTGCTTTGTCAGTGAAGTGGATCTTTGGATTTCCAGCTCATTACACAGATAGGGTGTTGGATTCCGCAGAGGGAGCAAGAGAAACGAGTACCACATCTAAGGAAGCAAGCTAGTGCATAAAGTACACACAGTGTGCGGCAGAAAGAACGCAAGAAAGGACGGAATTGTGCAAATTACCCACTGCTATTCACGGGTAGTAGTTACCAAGAAGGCTGAATAAAGGGCCTGCACTTTGAATTTGAATTAAAGAAGAATAATTGATAAGCCCAGCCAGTAAAGGCAGCAAGTAGGTGTGTGTATTTGTGGATGATGGGTTGATTGAGCAGAAGATGAATAAGGTGAAAAATAAGAGAGGCTGCAGAGATGCAAACTTTCCATTTCTTTGTAAGGGAAGTGGGTGTTTTTTGGGCCCTGGTTGTCCTTGTGGGACCCATGAGCACCAGTGTAATGGAGAGCAAGGGACTCGCATCTGAGCATACCCGTCCCACTCGGGGTGACGAATAAAAAAACAACAGTTGATGGACAGAATGCAGAACAATGTCAGACATTCACCCCAGTGCAGAGATCTGGGCCTAAATCCATAGTTTTTTCACAAACCATATACTAAGAAAGTGGTATAAGAACGACTTGAGGGATAGAAGTGAGACCTAGGGCCTGTGGAACCGCTGGGGCAACCAGGAACCACCAAAGGTAGGGACGCAGGAAACCCAAAGGGGACGCGTGCAGTGTCTAAACACAGACGCAAAACTGACTTCTATGGAGGAATTTCAAGTTACAGTTTTAAAGTTTTAGGACACTTAGGATTGGACTGCAGTGAAATCCCTTTAGAACTAGACACTTCGAGAGTCAAGACCCACGGGGGCACCAAAGTACTCGTGTTACCTCACCCAGGGAAGCCGGGTGCATAGGTGTCTTTTCGTGTCGGGTTTCATCGTCGATTTCAATGGAGTGTTGCGAAGAAGTGCTGCAGGCGACCAGAGGAAAAGTGTCCGGATAGATCCAAGGGTAGATCAAAGATCAGAAGAACCTGAAAGCAGAGGGGACAGGGACCAGGATGGCGACAGGAAGATGTCAGCCGATGTTGGGTGCTTTAAGGTGAAGTAGGTGAAGCTTGACTCTTCACCCACGAGGTCCAGGAGACATTGACGACAACCAGGAGCTGGATTCGAGCTGTCCCACATTGGGTGTTGAGTGCTGCAGTGTCGGTATCCAGATTGGACCTAACAAGCCTTGGCAACAGCAACCCACGCAAGATGACAAGATTGGCTTTGGTGCAGACCAGCAAGGTTTGAGGGACTCACCCTTTGGAGGACAGTCAGAGCACATCTAGAGCAACAGGAAAGCCCAAGAAACAAAGGATTGTCCTTCGTGGGGACCCACTAGCCAACAGACTAGAGATCGCCAAGGAGCCTCAAGCTGCAGTGAAGAAAGCAGGCCCACGGAACACTTGTGGAGTGTAGGCCTCTCAGCTTTGGTGCAAAAGGTGCACGGAGAGTGGGCAACAAATAGCCCAATGCACATCTTCAGGAAAGTTCAGAAAGTAGGTGCACTTGCAAACTTGCAGGATGTCCGGAAGTTCCGGTCCCACGTCTCTCGTAATAGCTACAGGTCTCAGCTTTGCTGGGGACTCGTGTCAGCCTTGGAGATGTCTGGAAGTCTGTGTCCTGTGTTCCAGATTCTTCAGGATCCAGCGGTAGCCTCGAAAATGCAGACCAGAAAGATGCTCTTTAGTGCCTGTTTGAACAGGGGGGGTCACTCCTTTACCCCAAGGGAGATTTATTCTGTCTTCCAGTCGATATGGATTGTCGAAGGTCTAAGATTTTTTCTTTAGAGTTTCGTCCATGGTAATCTTAAGTCCTAGTGACTGGGTTCCTATACTTATATTAAGTTTTGGGGTTGGACTAACTCTAGAGTCCCACCCATGGGAGGACCTGGGGAGGGGGTGGTTACACCCCTTCCACTTTGTCCAGTTTCACGCCAGAGCTGGGGCTGAGTGCCTCAGCAACCGGTTTGAACTGGGAAATGCATGGAGCACCTTGTGTGCCCCAAGCAGTGTCTGAAAAGCATTCACTGAATGCAACCCACCCTGCCCCAATACACTAAAGCCTGTCTAGGGAGGTGCTGGTGCCTCGCTGGACAGGAAACCTATTGTCCAGGCCTCCCCTGCCGAGTTTCAACCAGCAGCAGGAGGTCAGACCAGGGTCTGTGGCAGCACCGTCCATTTTGTGATGCTGAGGCTCTTTTAAACATTTACCGGGTATACCAGTGTGTACATGTCTTCTCCCTCTAGAAGGGTGGAATGCTACCCCCGCTGCCAGAACTGATGGGTGTTAGTATTCCAAAGTGTTTGACACCAAACACAACATGTTTTGATAAAGCCAAACCAAAGTTAGCATTAACCGCGAGGATTATAATGCACTTAAGAGTATATGGTATCGCCATATCACAGAACCGCTATAAGGAAGGAATTCTGAAAGCTGCAGAGGGACTCCGCTCATACTAAGACACCCTCTCACACAAAACCAAGCACTCTGCCTTCAGGATTGTCAAGGCCTGCCATAGGAGTGACATCTAGGTTAATAAGTGCCTGTTTTAAATGGTGGATATAGGTGTACTATATCCCAGTTAGGGGTGCTTACACCACCTTACCCAGGCTGCAAGCGGAGACCTGTGGTGCCATTTTGGAAGGCTTCCCGGTGGTGGTATAATAAATGCCTCAGCCCCTTGTAGGTCTCTGGGGCACATATGCCCTTGATACCTAAGGTAACATATACTAGGGACTCATAAGGGTCAATCAATCAATCAGGAGTTTGTTAGAGCGCGACTACTCACCCATAAGGGTCTCAAGGCGCTAGGGGTGGGGGGGTTGCAGGTTCCATTCCATCAAGGAGGGAGTCTGTCGAAGAGCCAGGTTTTGAGGTTTCTTGCGAAGATGGGGAGCGATGTTGTCTGTCTGAGGTGGAGCGGAAGGGCGTTCCATACTTTGGCCGCGAGGAAGGAGAAGGAGTGGCCTCCCGATCTGGTCTTTCTGGTGCGGGGGACCACGGTGTAGGAGAGCTGGGCTGATCGTAGGGCCCTTTGGGGTGCGTGGAATTTGAGCCGGCTGTTCAGGTATGCTGGTCCGGTGCCGTGGAGGGCCTTGTGTGCGTGGATGAGCATCTTAAAGGTGATTCTCGCCTCGACGGGGAGCCAGTGGAGTGTGCGCAGGTGACCCAGTAACCAATCTGGTATGTACCTAAAGTACATGTAATCAATTGAAAGAGAGAGAACAGCTAGGCTTTGGTCCTGATTAGCAGGGCCACAGGCAGACTAAAGTCGAACCAGTGAACACAGCAAAAAGTAGGGGTAACCATAGGAAGCAGATCCTACTCGCCTACACTCACCATGCCATTCCAGTGTGAACCCAGCCATATGCATTGTGTGCATATTAACACTTGTTTTCTTTTCTTTATTGTATCAATTCCTGAATTTTCACATCGTGACCAGGCCAATATGGCAGCCAGCTTTTTGGATTAAAGTAATATGTAGTCCTTTGTTAATGTTGGCAACTGGAGGCATTTGTACATTTAAATAAGGATGCTACAATGACGTCTTGTATCGTTATCAAGGTTTGGACAAGCCGAAACTCATGGATCACATCCTTTGCAGATTAAATACTTCCAAACTGCAACCTGAGTGCTGATTCCTTCCTTCCTTGTAAGAGTGAGAGGAGATTAAATACATATATATAAAATTCACTGAAAAAACGCAAGTTTCAGGGACTTTATAGGTAGAAATTAGCATTTCAAAAACCTCAGAAATTCACTGACAAACCACAGGTTTCATGGACGTCATAGTTAGTTGAACATTTCACTTGTACAAAACAAGAGAAATTCGGCCGTTGTAGTTAGTTGTGCTAACTATAACTCACGCCCCCGCAATGCAGTGCTGATGACGTCACATATTACATCACTCAGGACATGGTCAGTGACATCACTGATGACATCACTGATGACATCTGAAATTACATCACTGATAACATCATCCACATCATCAATCTGATGCACCTCCTCACACCCTAAAATACAGACTATCATTCTCAACACCATAGACACACCAATACTAGTACAGCTACAATATTCTGTGCACTATGCATGCAGACCTCCAATCAGCTATATAGCATTGATACAGTCTTTTAAATACTCAGTTTGTACCTATGCAATCTTTGAATTCTTCTGTCTGTCCCATGCACGTGTCCATTCACCCATCCAGCACTATGTACGTACCTATCACTCTGCCAATACCTAAGCACTTATAAATTGAGCATGCACTCTCTTTGCAGCACTGAAATTACTCCAGTTATTAGTCATATACTTAAGGAATGGCCTAGCCATTAACCCAAGTACAGGTACAATGTTTTGTACACTATGCATGCAGATCTCTAACAAGCTACATACTATTAATACACCCATTCACTCTTCTAAATACCCAATTAATACCTATGCAGTGTTGGAATCCTTCTGTCTGTGCCATGTATTTCTCTAATAATCCATACAGCACTATCTACGTATACTATCACTTCACCAATACCTAAGCACTTTTAAATTCAACATGTACTCTCTTTGCAGCACTGAAATTATTCTAGTTACTAGTAATGTACCTAAGGAATGGCATAGCCAGAAAAACTAGTACAGCTACAATATTCTGTGCACTATGCATGCCGACCTCTAATCAGCTACATAGCATTGATACAGTCTTTTAAATACTCAGTTAGAACCTATACAGTCTAGGAATCCTTCTGTCTGTCCCATGCAGTTCTCCATTCATCCATCCAGCTCTATCTACATATCCTATCACTTCACCAATACCTAAGCACATATAAATTGAGCATGCACTCTCTTTGCAGCACTAAAATTACTCAAATTATTACTAATAAACTTATAGAATGGCTTAGCCACTAATACAAGTGCAGGTACAATATTTTGTACACTATGCATGCAGACCTTTAACCAGCTACATACTATTGATACGCTCTTCTTAATATCTAGTTAGTACCTATGCAGTGAAAGAATTCTCCTGTCTGTCCCATGCATTTCTCCAATCACCCATCCAGCACTAGCTGCTTATCCTATTACTCCACCAATAGCTAAGCACTTATAATAACTGAAAAAATGTTTAGCATTTTTTGATATGTACTACTGTCAAGGTAAGATTAAGTAATCCAAACACTATCAATGCACAACTACATTCAGCTGTGCTCTATATATATAAACTTCTAACTATCTACTTAGTAAAGTACTACCCATGCAACCTAGGACTCCTCCTGTCTGTCCCATGATCTTCTCCAATCACCCATCCAGCACTATCTACGTATCCTATCACTCCGCAATACCTAAGCACTTATAAATTCAACATGTACTCTCTTTGCAGCACTGAAATCATTCTAGTTATTAGTCATATACTTCAGGAATGGCCTAGCCACTAACACAAGTGCAGGTACAATATTTTGTACACTATGCATGCAGACCTCTAACCAGCTACATACTATTGATACGCTCTTCTAAATACCCAGCTAGTACCTATGCAGTCTAGGAATCCTTCTGTCTGTCCCATGCACTTCTCCATTCACCCATCCAGCACTATCTACATATCCTATCACTCCACCAATACCTAAGCACTTATAAAAATCAGCACGCACTTTCTTTGCAACACTGATATTACTCCAGATATTAGATGTATACTTAGGGAATAGTGTAATCACTAACTCAAGTGCAGGTACAATAATTTGTACACTATGTATGCACACTTCTAACCAGTTACAAACTATTGATACGCTCCTCCCTCTAAATACCCAGTTAGTACCTATGCATTTCTACAATCACCCATCCAGCACTAGCTACTTATCTTATTACTCCACCAATACCTAAGCACTTATAAATTCCCTATACACTCTGTTTGTAATACTGTAATTATTCTAGTTACTAGTCATGAACTTATGGAATGGCCTATCTACTAACACAAGTACAGCTATACTATTTTGTGCACAATCCAAGCAGACCTCTAACTAGCTACATACTATTGATATACTCTTCTAAATACACAGTTAGTACTCATGCAGAGTAGGAATCGTCCAGTGTGTCCCATGCACTTCTTTAATCACTTATCTGTCACTATCTACTTATCCTATCACTCCACCTATACTTAGGCACTTATAAATTAGGTGTTCACTTTGTTTGCAGCACTGTCATTATTCCAGTTACTAGTGGTATTCTTATAAAATGACCTAGGCACCAACACAAGTACACATAAAATATTCTGTGCATAATCCCTACAAATCTCTAAGCAGATACATACTATTGGTCCACTCCATTAAATACTGAAGTAGTAGCCATGCAGTTTAAGATTGCTCCTGTCAGTCTCATGCAATTCTTCAATCACCTATCCAGCACTATGTTCTTATTGTATCAGTCTGTCAATACCTAAGCACTTATGGGGCAGATTTACAAGCACCCTGCGCCACCGGTTCGTAACTTTTTGTAATTTCTTTATTTATTTATTTTTGCGATTTGTAGAGCGCACAAATACCCAGGGGTGTCTCTGCACTATGAACTGCAGTGGGTGGATCCTGATAGAGAGCTTATTGATTGAACAGCCAGATTTTTAACATTCTTCTAAATGTGAGCAGAGACTGACAGGATCTGATCTCCAGCGGGAGCGTATTCCAAAGTTTAGCCATAGTGACCACGAATCTTCTATTGCCCCCGGAGGCTGTTTTAGTGCGTGGCAGTGGATGAACGGAGTGCCCTATCGGGTGTGTGAATTTTTAGGTGATTGATTAGAAATTCGGGACCGTTGTTGCGAGATGCTTTAAAGGCAATGCAAAGTGTCTTGAACTTTATCCGATTTTTTACTGACAGTCAGTGGTAGTTCTTGACAACATGGGAGATGGGTTTAAACTTGAATGTTCCTGATAGAATTCTAGCTGCTGTGTTCTGAGATGTTTGCCGCTTTTGGATGACCCGCTTTTCGGCTTTTGCGAACAGTCCATTGCAGTAGTCTATGGAAGACATAACCAAGGTGCTGACTAAAGTTTTTCCAGCGTTTAGAGGAAGAAATGGCAGAAGTTTTTTAATCATGCGTAATTTGTGGAATGAGGCAGATGCTACTGAATTGGCATGAGAGATAAAGTTAAGTTTATTATCGAATGTAACGCCCAGATTCCTGACCTTCGTTACTGGAGTTGGTGGGGGGCCCATGGAGGGGGGCCACCAGGTTTGTGACCAGCAAGGATGTAGTTTACCGAAGATCATGACCTCTGTTTTTTCCGAGTTTAATTTGAGGCAGTTGCTGTCCATCCAGCTACTGATGGCGAGCATGCCCTTCTGAAAATTAGCTGCAACCCTTTCTCCATTGTTGTTTATTGCCAACACCAGTTGAGTGTCATCGGCGTAAGAGGTAAGGCCCATCCCATGAGCCTTGATGACTTTGGCTAGGTCCGACACATAGATATTGAAAAGAGTCAGACTCAGGGATGAGCCTTGGGGGACCCCACATGGTAGGGCTAATTGTGCAGAGTGGAAATTGCCTAAATTAACCGACTGAGTGCGATTGGTGAGAAAGGATTGCAGCAGATCTCTGGCCTTGTGTTGGATCCCCATTCTAGTGACACGGTCGATCAAAATGGTATGATCAACCGTGTCAAAGGCCGCTGAGAGGTCCAGCAGGATGAGTATTGCTGTTCCTCCCTGGTCCAGGATAATTCTAATATCTTCTGATGCCTTGATTAAGGCGGTCTCCGTTCCATGGCCTTTGCAGAACCCGAATTGAGTGCCATCTAAGAGATGGTGGTCTTCTATGTACTTAGAAAGTTGAGTATTGATTAGTTTTTCTACAACTTTGGCTGGAAAGGGCAGACTAGCTATTGGCCTGTAGGTTTTGGTGTCAACTGGGTCCAGGTTTTTTTTTTTTAATAGTGGTTTAAGATAGTCTTTTTCCAGGTGGTGGGATAGGTTCCAGAGGCGAACATTACATTGCAAATGTTGGCTAAAGCAGCAGCCACCTGCTTAGCAGCTGGTGTGAGTGTGTCCGGTGGACAAGGGTCATTAGCCGATCCTGACTTTATGGAGGACATTGTGATAAGAATTTCTTCAGCAGAAGTGTTTTCAAATTGCTCGTGTTACCTCACCCAGTCACTGACCATGTCACTGACCACGTCATGAATGATGTAATATGTGACATCATCAGAAGTGCATTGCGGGCACACAAGTTATAGTTAGCAGAACTAACTATAACGGTGTAATTTCTATGGTTTTGTACGAGTGAAATGTCCAGCTAACTATAACACCCCTGAAACCTATGTTTTTTCTGTGAATATATATATATATAAATATATATATATATATATATATATATATGTACTCCAAATGCTGTCCCCTGCACCTCCTTCCGGTGAGTACAAAGACAACGCAAATCCAACGCTTCTGGCACACAAATTGTATTTCATGGAGCTGCCAAATCTGACACGTTTCGGGCGTCCGCCCTTGTTCACAGATTGTCAGTAAATATGCTCGCCATTTTCTTATATGTTTTTTCTTTTTTTCTACACCACATGTGATCACAAACATAGAAGATGTGCTATTAGCAACTTCCTTTACACTTTCTTCTTTTTTTCCCTCTCTCTTTTTTTTGGGTGTTTGTTTGTTCATTCAAAAAAAAACTTAAAGCAAATCTTTCAAATGCCGGCCGACAAATGACAATCAGTGAAATTAAAACAACATAAAATCATTTACATGGACATAATAAAATATCGCTTCATAAATGCACATAGATTTGAAAAAAACTCTTGGGCTCCTATATCTTTAAAGCACATGATTTAGAAAATAGAATACGGTTTATACGTTAAATTACCTAGATGCAGATAAAACCAATTCAATATAAAAGTCAGAAAACTGATGAATACTGAACTATTTTCTCTCTCTTGTCATGAATATTTTTGTGCAAACAACGCAATAAATATGTGCAAAATAGATAATTCTTATCACAATAGTGCAAATTATGTAATAAAGTGCTATGTAAAATCTATTATTTCTCGTGCAAAATATCGCCAAAAATTGTAAACCATCATACTCATGCATGTGCAAATAACGCATATAAAGAGAGAAATTCTTTGTATAGCCAATCTCATTGAATGGCAAATAGTCAGTATTTGCACAGAAAGTGGTATATCTGAACTGTAACCACATTTGTTTTTTACTCAACTCAGGAAAGCTTCTACTAATTTGCGATCTCATGGAACGTCCCTTCCTATATGTGATCGTTGGACTGTCCGGTAGTCTTGGAGCCAAAACAGTATCCGTTTTCAAAATGGGCCAGCCTTGCATAACAATGGACCTAATTTTCCTTTCTTGGCGATTGTAGGTAGTTACAAATCTTGGAGCCAATGAAGGGTCTACAACCTCTGTTTCAGTGCAGGTAGGTTCGTCGTGCTCGAACAGAGATTCTCGCGATCGAGCATTTATTTTATTTACAGCCTGTTTCAAGATTCCCTCTTTGTACCCTCTCTGCCTAAATCTCTCTAGTGCCTGAGAGGTAAAGAATGCCAGATCTTATTCCATGCTGCGTATGTGTTTCATCCTCAACAGTTCTCCAAAGGGAATAATATTGATGACATGCCTAGGGTGAGCACTGCTGGCATGTAAGGTGCTATTTCCAGCAGTGCTTTACCTATGTCATTTAGTTGCCAAATGCCCCCTATGTGCAAAAACCTTGACATCCAAAAAGTCCACCTCATACTTATTTATCACAGATGTAAATTTAAGATTTTCCTGATTTTTATTAATTGCTGCAACAAAAGCATTGGCACGGTTTACATCACCCTTCCATAAAACAAAAACGTCATCAATAAACCGCATCCACTTTAAAACATGGCTGTTAAAAACTGCATTGTGGGTGCGCATGAGGACCTGCTCCTCCCACCAGCCTACATGTAAACACGCATAGCTGGGGGAGAAACAGGCCCCCATCGCCACACCCCGCTTTTGCAGATAAATATAATTGCCAAACATAAAAAAGATGGTATTAAGGCACCATGATGTTAATTCCAAGACCATCTTATTATGATTATAGCATTGTATTGGTCTTTTTCCTAAGAAATGTTCCAGGGCCCTCAAGCCTGTATCATGTTCGATACTTGTATAAAGCGATTCGATATCCAACACTATGAATACCAAATCCTCGGTCCATGTAACATCTCTGATCTTCTTTAGGAAATCGCTGGTATCCTTAATGTATGTTGGCAAACTTTTTACTAGGTCCTGTAAAAAATAGTCAATATATTCAGTGATATGTTCAGCAACACCTTGAATTGCAGATATAATGGGGCGCACAGGAACAGGAAAAATGTGTTTATGCACCTTAGGTAGAAGATATACTTTTAGTAGAACAGGGTTTTCAACATGTAAAAATTCATGCTCTTGCGTAGATATCATCCCCTCCCTTTTCCATTTGAAAAGCAATTTTTCCAGCTGATCTCTTGCCAAATTATACTGTTTTAACGTTGTCTTTACACAACAAAAGAGATCACCAAGTTGATGTAATGCTTCTGCAATATAATCCTTTTGTGGCCATATTACAACGTTACCACCTTTGTCTGCAGTGGTGACAATAATCTGGTGGTCATTGCTCAATTTTTTTATTAGGGATGATATTCCTTTTCCTGTTCACTTTTATATCTCCTTCTGTGTTTGACCTTATGGTGCAACCTTTTAAGATCCTCCACAATTACATCGTCGAAGATATCGATGGCGTCCCTTGGCATGTTTGGCATAAAGTTTGATTTGGGCTTAAATGGACTTGTGTGAGCCCCAATTTGTATAACTGATGCAGCCCTTAATTCTTGTTGCGTTGACAGTTCTTCCATATCCACAAAAAATATATCTTGAATAGATTACCACAAAAAATAATTAATATAGTTCTACAATAATTATAAAAAAGAGAAAAAAGAAAATAGGAATTTCATATCTAAACTTAGCAGCAGGGAGGCAGTTGCAAAGATGCTATATATAACTCTAACTATTTAAATAAATGTAGCTTTCATAAAAAGTAGTGCATATCCTCTGTTGTATTTAGCCCATTAGGAAATGTACTGTCTAGTTCAAGAATTGTTTGGAACTCTAATCTCCTCAACATCTTGTCCCTAACATCCCCCCGCACATCAGAACCATACCGTCCTATGCGGAATTCAAGAGCCAACTAAAATCCTTGTTCCTTATCCGTTCCCTAGGTCGTGGGTAACTAGGATCAGCAAGCATCCTCAGAACTATGTGGTATCTCTGTATCCTATTACCAAGAACTTTTTCCTCCTCCCAAATTGTCTTTCGTTGATCGCCTTTACTTGTTACGTGTCTTATTGTTCACCTTTTCAGTCCTTTTACTGTAAAGCGCTCTGCTACCTTCGGGTCTTGTTAGCGCTATAGAAAACTTCTAAATAAAAAGAAATTTAAAAAAACTCCTCCCCTCCGTGGCTTGGGGACAGATGCTATAACAAAGTATTTGAGGCACTGCAAGTCATTGTTGTGCATTTACTTGAAGTGCCTAGCCACTGGGTAGGCACCGTCGTTATTTACGACGGCACACAGATGCTGAAGGATCCTGACATATACCTGCAGCTTTGTACTTCCAACATATCTCAAGCCGCAGGTACATGTCAGGACATTGACTGCATATTCAGTCTTACAGTTGTAAGAACCCTTGATATTAGACATTTCTGGACTAAAGGGAGTGGAGTATTGGGTGGTATTAACTCCAAATCTGCATGCTCTGCAGCTGGAGCACCTTACAAATCCCGGCCGGGACTGTAACCACATTTGTTTTTTACTCAACTCAGAAAAGCTTCTACTGATTTGCGATCTCATGGAAGTTCCCTTCCTATATGTGATCGTTGGACTGTCCGGTAGTCTTGGGGCCAAAACAGTATACCTTTTCAAAATGGGCCAGTCTTGCGTAACAATGGTCCTAATTTTCTTTTCTTGGCGATTGTAAGTAGTTACAATCTTGGAGCCAATGAAGGGTCTACAACCTCTGGTTATATGTATATCTTAAGCACTCCGTTGTTGTACTATTCCCACTCCAGTGAGTACAACAGTAGGGAAAGTGTTCAACAGCGGAGGGTTAATACTTACTATTCGCACTCCAATGAGTGCAACAGTAGGGAAAGTGTTGGATAACAGAGAGATAATACTTAACTATTCCAACTCCAGTCACTGCAACAGTAGGGAAAGTGTGGGATTGCTTTGGGGTAAGAATTTCTAATCCAAATCCAATGAGTTCAACAGTAGGGAACGTGTTGGATAGCGGAGGGGTAAAACTTACTATTCCCACTCCAGTGAGTGCAACCATAGGGAAAGTGTTGGGTTGCGTAGGGACAAAAATTACTATTCCCACTCCAATGAGTGCAACAGTTGGGAAGGTGTTGGATAGCGGAGGGGTAAAATGTACTCTTACCACTCCAGTGAGCGCAACAGTAGGGAAAGTGTTGGACAGGGGCAAGATAAAATGTACTATTCCCACTCCAATCAGTGCAAAAGTAGGGTAAGTGTTGGATAAGGGTGGGGTACAACTTACTATACCCACTCGTGTGAGTGCAACAGTAGCGAAAGTGTAGGATAGTGGCAAGATAACATTTACTATTCCCACTCCAAACAGTGCAACGGTAGGGAAAATGTTGGATTGCAAAGGGGTAAAAATTAATATTCTCAGTCAGTTCAAAAGTAAAAACAAACAAAATATTAACAACAAAATTATTTTTTTGAATAACTAAAAAATACCAATAGATTAAAAATAAAAATAAAAATGTATTTAATATTACACGTTTAATAAAACATATGTTACGTGCATATGATAAATAACTACAAATATTATATTAAATAAAATACAAAATAATTTTCAAACAAATAAATATTTTTAAGTAGAAAATATTTAGAATCAAAAACATTAATTATTACCTAAATTTCCTTTTTTCTATGTCCTGCCATGTAACACCACCCAATTCACAACTCACATCTACATTTTATTTAAAGAAATGTACTTACATAATTAACATGATTAATCATGTTAAAGAAATATTAATTAAAAAACAAATTAAAACTCATAAGAATTAATAAACTTCCCACACTTTACCCCTATAATGCCCACAAACCACTGGTAACTTTAAACTGTAACAAAATCAATTACACAATTAAAATGTATTTTCAATTAAAAAAACTAATCATATATAAATACTAATTATAAAGTAACTAAAATTAATGTACTCCCCACCCTTTATCCTAAAAAAGTAAAACCCCCACACAAAACAAAAATATATACATAACTACCCTATTTAAATATTAATTAATATATATTAACATTAACAATCAACCAACTATTAGTCAATTAAACATAAATTACTTCCTACACTTTACCCCTATAAACCCCATAAACCACAGCTAAAATTAATTATGCAGATTCCATATTTATTTTTAATTAATCAATAATAATTAAGTACTAATAATTAATTAATTAAAAATAAATTACATCCCACTCTTTACCCCATAAACACCAAAACCCACACCTAAAAAACATCACTCCATTACTATAATTAAAAATCAATTAAATAGTTAATATAAATTAAAAACTAATTATTAATTAAACATAAATTACTTAACACCCTTTACCTCTATAAACCCAACAACCCGCACCTAAACATTTTTTCCACAATTACCATATTTAATAATCAATTAATTACTCATTCATATTTAACAACCAATTAAAAATCAATAAAAAATAAATTACTTCCCACAATTAACTTCTAAATTAAATAAATAAAAAACAATCATTCATTAAGTATAATTAAATTACTTCCCATCCCCTTCCCCTATACACCCACAACCCACTCAAAAACTAAAAAACACAAAATTAAGTTAGAATTAAATTGATAACTAATACAAATTTAACACATATATTAAAAACATAAACAATACTTATACAAAAAAACATATGTCACATTTATAAACAAATATAAACTAAAAACACGAATTAAAAAATCGATGTTTTAAACAACTATATTTTTGCAAGCAATATTAATGATTTCTATATTTTTAAAAACAATATTTCTCACCTTAAATTCGATATTCTTTACCACGATATTCTTGCTGTCCATATTTCTGAATCATGATATTTCCAACTCGATATTTGTGTAAGTCGACATTTCCAATTCAATATTCTGTCTCAACACCCCTGTGGTGAACATACATTAGGCGGATTGCCCCTGTCGGGCCGGCGATGGTCACCATTGGCCCAGCGGGGGTGATCTGCCCACCATCCACACTTCAAAGACCCCCGCCATATCAGGATGGCTGGGGGTTCGGCGGCAGAAGGAATGACCGTCCGCCCCTTTTCCGCCGGTCAACTCGTCTACCTGCAGAAATCATGGTTAATATGGTGGCGGTGTCTGCAAGACACTGCTATCCATATTAGGTTCACTGCGGAGATCAGCCTATCCATGGCGGCATTGCTGCCATGGAAATGCATGCGGTCTTTGCCTTCGGGGGCCCGTAGCGGGACCCCAGGGAGTTGGAGGGATGGGGGTGCGCACATTGGCATTGACAAAGTGGCAGGCACCGTGCGGTGCCTGTCACCTTGTGCATGCCAATGCACGACTTGCATTCGCAGCATTGTGGCGGCGGTGCTATGAGCACCGCCCACCACAATGCTGAGAATAGGGGATGCCACCGCCACAGTGGCAGTGGCATCCTGATTGCAGGTCCGGGACCGCCGCACCCCGTGCGGACGGTCCGCATTCTGTTACTGTAAGTCCGCCCGCCATCGCAATGGAGCCCAAAGTGTTGGGGATGTACAGATCTCTTGAAAACATATTCTTATATTACTGTGCAAAATACACTACTTTAAGACATGAACAGTATTCCTTGACCGCTATTTGAGAATATGCTAGTTCACGACAACCAGGTTCTGTGCAACTACATGATCAGACTACACATAGCAGACTAAAGCCTACACTCAAGCACACATATTGCTTGATGGTAGATCCATAAAGTGGAAAAGTGTTACAGCAGATACTTCCAATTGTAAATGCACTGCATGGGCTAGGGTTGTATATCATTCAGAGGACATTTTGGCACAACACTAGAAAAAATATATACCTTCAGGTATTATGGAGCAGAGTTTGAATCCAACATATGGTATACTCTTTCGCAAACATGACAGATCTCCTGTCCACTGTACAAGTGATTTATGACCTATACACTTCTAACGTAGTAGACAGAATTAATGCCACATTCCTTCTGGAGTATTCTGTGCGTCAAAAGCTAAAGATGAACCACAGTATTTAATATTCACGTTCCGTTAGCCGTGTTTAGGAAATACTGCAGACAAGATAGTAAGAAAAATGCAGTTGTGGCATTGGACGAATTACAGACTTTTGTCTGCCAAACCTCAAACTCTAAATAGGGTAGATGGAACTCCAATGGCAGAAGACCATTGAACAGTCATTTTTTGATGGCTCATTTGCATCCACCAAGCTCTATATCGGGCCGCATATTTGCAGAGCAGTAAGACTTATTAAATTATTTGATTTGGTTTTTAATTTTTGTAAAGCACACAAATACTCAAAGGTGTTTTTGTCGGTAGGGAAGAAAGACAGCGGCTATTGTTGGAAGAGGTGGATTAAAAAAATCTCAGAAGGTTTTATGCGGTGCGAACGACTAGGGGGAGGCTGTTACAGACATGTGTAGTAATGATCGAAAAAGAGCAATGTCCCTGCCGTGATCTACGATACATTGAGATTCTAACAAAATGGAGGATGATGAGCGATATGATCTAGAAGATGAATATCTGCAGAACATCCAAGATATGTAGCTCATGGGGAAGAGTTGTTCAAAATGTTATGACAGAAATAAAGGGTTTGAAAACACATCTTTTGTGGTCCAGAAGCCAAAGAAGACTGTGAAGTTGAATGGAGATCTTAGCATATTTAGGGATGTTGAGTACAAGTCTATCTTCAGCATACTGTAGGAGTGGTAGTCTGTGCAGCAAATAGTAGAGGAACACCCCAAAACAGAGTGGTGTGGTAATCCAGCCTACTTTTAATGAGCTACTGTTATCAGAAATACCTAGGGATAAGCAGCAGTATTTTTCATAAGACCTTCATTATTGAATAGCATATAGAGGTTAGTTTGTGAACATGGGCATCTAAAGTGATTCTAGTGTCAACAAATCATCCCAAGGTAACACCAAAACTTCGGTTTTGTCCAAATTGAGACTTAAAGAGTTGGTATTCACCCAGTCGACAACCACTACAAGGCACCCTTTAAAATGCTCTTGAAAGGAATTTTACCCACCTTTCAAGCGTAGAATGATCTTTGTGCCAACTGAATAAAAATATATAGGTAAACCAAAGGAGGCAATCAGGTCCGCCAAAGGCCCCAAGTTCAGAAGAAAACCTTGAGTTGATACAGGAGTCCTAAATGCAATGTTCAGGGGAGAAACAGAGAAATGCATGTGAGGCATTCAAACTTTAACTGACTAACTGGTCTTTCTTTGATCTTCATCTTCCAGCAAGTACTTAAGAAAAAACTGTGGAAGTGGTGCTGGAACTGGATCTCTGGAGTTGATGAGTCCTAGACTTGAACAATAGAAAACAGAATGAAGTGCTTCAGGCGCACTGATGAGACACTGGAATCAGATGTCTCAAAGGGAAGCAGAGACGTAGACAAGGTCTGATTTTTCTATGAGTCCCAAGCAGGAGTTGACACCAGACCCAATCACTGCAACTCGATGCAGTGTCACTGGCAAAGAGTTCTAGGTTGGTAGTTTTTCAAATGGTGTCACATTTAAGTATACGAGGACAAGACATTGACTCTACCCATCCAAATTGGCAAAGAATTGGCACACTATATTTTCGTAGTAGAATCTTTTGACCACTGAAATTCAGGTTTCCATGGACAGGTTGCCATTCACCTACATTTCTCACCTTACCAAGCGGGTCAGAGCAGTCACCCATACAATGTGGCTCGAGTACAAGGTTTTAACAAATGTGGTCTGTAGAAGTAAGAAGATTCTCTCATTTTGGGGAAGGGGGGTCAGGTTTTGTTGACTAGAAAACATCCAGCATCTGGCACCACTGGAATTAACAAAGAGATACTGCCTCTAGCAAGAGATGAGTGGTACTTTCATACGGATGTACTCCACCTTAGGTTACTTTTTAGTGAATACAGCAGTTGATGCTGACTGCACTGGGAAGTATGTGCCATAAAAACAAATGTTAATAATAACTGCACTAATAGGGCACGCAGTGTAATCTCCTTCCTGTGAAAAGCTGTCATCCACTTGTTGCCTTCGTTTACAAGTAGAAGATGATAAACTGAGCTTAGTGATGATTTGTGCTCCTTGAATACATTCAAAACTATCCTTAAGGAGAGACCAAGGATATCAATACTTGAAGTTAATGTTATTTAGAACAAGGATGGAGGCCCTGATCTTTCTTGTCTTCAAAAAATAAAGGTGCCTCAGCTGGGCAGGAAGATGATACAATTAATCCAATTTGTAAATTATCATGCAAGTAAGACTTCAACATCTTCTTCTCTCTTCCGTAAACGTATATGTCCAAAGAGAACAATAGTGGCCACTTCAGCCGCAATGGAACACTCATATTACCTGTCAGAGGGTAAGTAAGGTCATTTTAGGATTAGTAAAAACTAAAAAATAAGAGTGGCACTGAAAACTGAACCCATTATCAAAGCAGAGGTAGACTCTCATTTCCGCGGCGTCGGCGTAGAGGAGGGCGGGAATAGGACGTCCAGCTATCTGGGGAAAATCGCAGCTATTCTTAATTAATTGCTTGTTCTAAACCATTAATATAGAGGTTAAAAAGAAAGGGGGCAAGAACACAGCCTTGTCTGACCCCCCCTCTTGATGGGGAATGGGGCAGTGAGCCCCTCTCAGGCTGTATCTAATACGGCCTTGGGCATTATTATATAAGCGCCTGAGAAAAATATTGATTGAAACATCCACCCCCGTCACCTTCAGAATCTTCCAGAGTTACTCGTGTTGCATCGAATCAAATGCAGCAGTGAGATCTACTAAGGCTAAAAACAACATACCCCCTAGGCCCATGTGTACTTCCCCATAAAAATGGCTAGATTAAGGCTCTGCTCAATAGTTCCCAGACCCTCCCTAAAACCATATTGGATATCGGACAAAACTTTGTTTTCCTCTTGCCAAGTCTGTAGTCGCTCTAAAATTATTCGACCCATGACTTTGACAAGTGAGTCCAAAAGAGAGATGGGCCTATAACAACCCGGGTCCTGGTGATTACCTTTTTTTAGAATTGGTACAATCACTGATTCAGTCCAAGTAACCATCAAAGGAGCAGAGGAACAAGCGTTAATTACTTGGGTGAAGATAGGGCCCCATCACCCAAGTAATTAACGCTTGTTCCTCTGATAGGGCCCCATTTCCTGCTGGAACTGCAACTCCTGTTGGAACTGCAACAATCAGAAAGGAGACCTGGCACACCTCCTCTTCCACTGCACCAAGGTCAGGAAATTATGGGACTCAGTAAACACACTAATAAACGACGTTACAGGGGCCACTCTAACACTCGGCTTCCACCATCTAGCACTGGGGTACACCGATCCTTCCATAAGATCCGAAACAGACAGAGACCTGATTGACCTCCTGCTCACAGCCGCGGTCAAGACGGTATTGACCAATTGGAAAGACACAGCGAAAGCCACCTTCAAAGCCTGGTTCAACTGGGTCACATTCCTGCGGGGGGCTGACACTATAACAACAAGCAACTCACCGAACTCAGGGAAGAAAAGCAAAATGTGGCTCTCGCTGGACAACTACCTGTCCTCACATAAGCCACCCTGAACTTTAGGGAGACAACCGGGAAAGAAGCCCCAAGCCAGATAAGTCACCACTGAATAAACTACTTAGATCGCCTACTCTGTAACTAACTGCGCGTCTTTACTCTCTTTACTCTCTTTATCTCTATACCTCTTTCTCCGCGCCACCAGGGGAACAAAAAGACAATCGGACAGTATAAAGGGGGAAGGGGGTATGCCGAAAGAACGTGAAGAAAGAAGAAGCAAGAATAGAATGAACAAACGGCTGCATGTCAAGTCACTGCTTTCCCCCCCGCCCCCCGCCCCTCCCGGGCGCCTCTTCCTGGTCCTTTTGCCTTGTTTTCAGTTATCTCCCATGTATATCCTGTATATCCTCTGCACCATGTAAATATCATTTTTCAATAAAAATTTACTGAAATAAAAAAAAGAAGATAGGGCCCCCTAAAGCCAAATTGGCTTTGAACAAATCCACGGGACCCCGTCAGGGCCAGTTGCTTTACCCCCAAGGCTTGCAGTGATTTCTTGATTTACCTCATCCAGGGAGAGCTCTATGTTGCAATGTTGCCTATTAAAATCTAATAAAGATTGCTCAGAAGCAACTTCACGAGTATCACCAGATTCATTTACCTTAGCAAAATAATCAACCGAAAGGTCCTCACTAATAGCGATTTCCATGGACGCGCTGTCTCTTGGGTTCAGATAGGGTGCTTTGACAGCTTTCCAGAAAGCTGAACTGTCCCCCATAGCCAAAGCCCTATGCAAGGCTTCCCAAGCCTCATTACGCAGATCAATTTTTCTTTTTTTGAGGGCTAATCTATAATCACCTCTTGCCTGTCTAACGGCTATGAGATTTCTTGGGGTCTCATTTAATACTTTTTTTTAGGATTTTATATGCATGAGTGCAATGTAAATCAAACCAACCCTGGGATTTCCTTCTTTTTGGATGTTGTACTTGTAATGCCTCTCTAACTGCTGCTGAAATTAATTGAAAAGACGTCAGAACGTTAGCTAGAATGGCTACATCACTTAGACAAGACTCTACCGCCATTTTACAATTCTTTATCACCTTTTTTGTTACCACAAGAGAGTCCACTAGTGACCAGGGCAAGGTAAACCCATTTGTTTTATCCAGAGTAATGTTGGCTAGTGCCTCGTCAATTTTATCATTCCCCACCTTCTTGTTCACTGGCAGTGATATGGAGTAACATAGTGGGAAATGGTCACTAAGTGCAGCATCTTCAACCAAGAAACCACGTAGTCTAGAAGAATGATTATTTGTCATAAGTACAAAGTCGATGGTGCCACATATGCCTCTTCCATTGAAGGCATATTCCATAGGAGCTGGACGATCACCGATTTAATTCACAAAACCTAGGTCTAAGGTAAATATATTTTCATTGAACAAGTCCCCCAACATCGAGTGACAGAAATGAGTGTTGCTAGTGCCTGCTTCATACATAAAACCACATAGCCTTTCGTCAACATTAGAGCATAATGCGCAATTAAAATCCCCTAACATAATTACCATAGTGTCTTTTAAGCCTTTGTCGCAAATGGTCCTCACGTCCAGAGTCAGCTTTGTTATTATTGAACCCAAATTTCTAATAGGAATGTTGTTATTGAGGTCAACCATTAGAATGCAATACCTTTTATCAAAATCTACTGTGATTAACTGATAATAGGGCTCCGCAAGATGATTCTCTATCTTTTTACATTTAGGGGTCGATTCCGATTCGGGAAAAAAATTGTCCGTATCATTCGTATCCGGAGCCCTCTCCATACGAATCGTGAACATGTCATATGAACCGACGAGTACGATCCGGACCAGGGTAAGAGGATGCGATTCGTACGGTCCACGTCAGGTAAGGGCGATTCGTATGGAAAAGCACACATTCACATACACACCGAACGGTGCGTACACCCCATGATCGCATGGGTACGCACCATACCCCTGTGATCATGGGGTGTACGCACCGTACCCCGCGATCGCAGGGTGTACGCACTGTACACCCAGCGAACATGGGGTACGGTGCATACACCCTGCGATTGCGGGGTACGGTGCGTACACCCCATGATCGCAGGGGTACACAACGTACCCCTGAGATCATGGGGTGTACCCTGCTTCTCCGGACGTTTTCGGCTCCCGTAAAAAAAGCGTTGTACGGTGCGTACCTGACACGATTCGCACTTGCTGGGTCGGAAAAACCAGCCGCAAACCGTACGGATGTGGCGTACAGCGGGTTCCGAGGGAGATTTGTATGGGAATTTGATTCCTACGGACTCTGTACGATTCGTACGGAGTCCTGCTCCTGGTACGAATCGTACTTCGTTGTACGTACGGGGTACGTTGCAGGGTACGATTCGTATGGGAAAAACGCTCCGTACGGCTATTCGGAGTGTTTTTTCCCAAACCGGAATCGACCCCTTAATGTATTTGAAATGTAAGTACATAGGCCACCCTTCGCCCTACCACTTAAGCCCTCCAGTGCTGCGGTGTGGAAAGTTTTATGACCATTTATGTGAATTGGATCTTTCTGCCAGGTTTCTTGTAGAGATAAGTTATCATGATTTTTTATAAAAATCACAACAAATGGGATTATTTATCTTAGATCGTAGGCCTGCAATATTCCACGAGGCTAGGTTGCAGGTTGACTCCACGCTCATCTCCTGTGGCTTAATTTGCACTTCTAAGGGTGGGGTGTGTCCCTCTCCAGAAACTTCCCCGAATCCCGATGAGGCGGGTAGAGTTGAAAAAGTACCTGCGACTATATGGTATTTGATAGAGGTTGAATGATCTACATAGGGAGTATTCACTAGTCGTATCTTAGAAGTAAACTCCTTGTTGGTTAGATGTTCTCCTAAACAGGCTGTACTGTTGCTCAGTCAATCAAATCCTTCAAGGGAGTTTAGAATTCCATAACAATTGCTAAGTGTAATTTCATCACAGCTCTGTCTAACTCAGGGAAGTGCATGTCCCCACCTCGACTGCCATAGTGCTTCAGTTGTGATCGTCTCTCTGCCCTGAATAGGCCAAATAGAATTGGCCCTCTCTCATTCGCCAATAATCTCTGGGCGGTTGATAAAAATACCCAAGCGGGAGAATATATGTTCCCTGTGCCACGACGTTACTATTCCCAACCCTGTGCAGGATTACCTGCACCAAGTCTGGAGATTTAAAGCTTATAACCACACAGTCATCTGGTAAGACCTTACGAGAATTTCCAATCCACCCCACTCTCCGCACCATTTAAAACTCTGAAAAGAGGATATCTTTATAGCCTGTCCTAATAATGCCCAGAAAGTGCAGACTTTTGTTCCGCAAGGTTGACCAATGTTCTTGGTCATTTGATGTTCTAGATGTTAAACTTGGAACATTTGCCAGGATAACTACATACCGGGTTACCTCAGTGGGAGGTGTAAATTCTCAAGAACCTTTTTAGCACACCCCCCATTTATTCTGTTTGTCCTTTGTGTTAACCGGTGACACAAACCCTCCCCTCCTTTGAATGTCCCATTGATATCTAATGATATTTGTACATCTTTAAGGGAGGTTGGACTAGGTCGTGGTCCTAGGCATGAAGGTGAAAGGGGTGTGAGCCTTTGACGTGGAGGGCCTTTTGAAACTGAGTTAGTAACTCCCATGCTCAATGTATTTTGGCACGAAATTTGGGGAGCTATATTACCAGTGGAAATACCACTTTTTTTTACCCAATTCTCTCCTAGGGGCTATATCTGTACCAATGCCACCACCTGGGCAAGCACCAGAATGTAAAGTGGGAGAACTGGTAATGGACTCTTCTATCTTGGCAAGCCTTGCCTCCATCTGAGATCATTTGTGGGACAAAGGGTCCAGCAGAGCTGCCAGCATTACTTCCAATCTTTTCCATGATTCTTCCTCATTTTTCCCCATAGGAGGCCCATTAGCTGGTGTATCTATTGTTATGTTTAGTCCCTGCCTGCAAGCTGGTCAAAGTCTTTACCTTCTGACAGTCTTCTTTTGTGGAAGTCAAAATCCTCCAGTGGAGCAAGTTGAAGGCTACATTGGGTGAAGTCCTGCTGGAGCCATTGGTTTTTAGCAGGAACGGTGAGTGGGAAAATGCAAATTTCATTACAGCCAAAGCCCTTTCCTCGGTTGGATACCGTTGGCCCCTCTGCATCTCAAGATTTCTATCTTTGGACTAGGTCTCTTTTTTGGAGCTCAAAAATGGGGCAAGACTTGAACTGTAGCAGAATAAGTACTATTGAATAAGTCCTATTGAAAAAAGTAAAACCATTTTGTAGTCCCATGTTTTCAACTTTTCCATAGCAACTGCTCTTGGTCACTTCTCAAGCTCCCAGGACATCAGCAACAGCACCTAGGACCCTTACTCCAATAGAGGTCACCAGCAGAGTCCAATCTAGGTCCAGTTGCAACTCATCTGCTGGTCACTAGGGGAAAAGGGAAAGGGCCTTTTGCAGCTTTTGATGGACTTGTATTCTACAGGTGATCAGCCTACTGACCCTTGGAGTCAAGCACTTCAGGACACGGAAAGCAGGCCAAGTCTTCTTCTGTTCTTCCACATGTTCAGATGGGTTCTCATGAGCTGGCGGTGAGGTGACACTTTTGTAGAAAACACTAGTCAGTGGTAGGGTGACATCTAGAAACTGCATAAGCAAAGGACAAAAATTCCCAGAGGCAAAGCCTCCCTTCTATGTAGACCTGGGCAGAGTTCTGCTACTCCGTGAATTTACCAAAAAACACTGGCACGCTACGCTGAGTTCCACTAGTGGAGGTGTGCATTAAGACACACTGTTTGAGCAGATATTTAGCTCTGGGCACCATGCGCAGCATAAGAGGGCACAGCTTTTTTACCACTAAGTAGATGTTCTACTCAAGCAGCAGCATCCTCAACGTGAATGGAAAGTTTATCAACGCGAGCAGAGCGGCCATCCATGACTGCCCATGTTGGCAAATCTCGCCGGTAGGTGAAACAAGGTTGTGTGCTGGCCCCTCATCTATTCAACCTCTTTATGTTATATCTGTCCGACAAACTCAACAAGATCAACTCTCATCCACTGCATTTGGGTCTACTAGCTCTTTCACACCCAGCCTACGCTGACGATGACGTTTTACTGAGTTTAACCAAGGTTGGCCTGCGCAGATTACTATCTGAAATGACAGAATTCCTAACAGTAACAAATTAGAAATCAATACATAAAAGACAAAAACAATGCTTATTAGTAACCGGTCCGTAGTAAGATTTTCCTTGATCACCAACTTAACATTGGCAAGTACGAGCAAGGAAAAAATTCCACTCAGCTAAACTTTAACATGGGATCAAAGTACCTCTCTTATTCAGGTCTCACTTTCCACTTCACTGTGAATGGTAGGCCTTACCCTGTTAATGAATTCCCTGAACACTCCGCTACTCCCTTTTCTTAAAGAAGATGAGTCACATACCTCATACGCAGACCATTCTGCCAAAAAGCCATCTCCAATGTTTCTGCACAGGGAGCAGTTTGCACATCTCTTCAAGTGGAAAGCACCGATAAGAGGCAGGTGCTGATAGGCTAATGCTACTTGCTAAGTGGAGCTGCAGGCAAGCGAAGTCTAACTTTCTGACAGTTACTTCTCCTGTATATTTAGTGAAAATACAGCTTGACAATTTAATTAGATTTTTCATAATTATTAAACAAGTTGTTGAATACATTATGTAGCAAACCATGGAAAGCAAAAATAGTATTTTTATGTCACTTTCTCTCATAGAAACAGCTACACCCCATGCAGTGAAAATGGCTTTTGGGGGCTAGTCTCTGAATAAACATGCCAACCTTACGTTTCCCTTTTAAATACTAGGCACCCAACGTTTTGGGCTACACGTCCTACTTATGAGTAACTTACCTATCATTTAAAAGTAGGGTTCCTTCTTGTCAAAAAGGGTTCTTTGAACTGGTTTGCATGCATGTGTAAATTGTGCATCAATCAGGCTACACAAGTGGGTCTTAAGCCATATTCCTTATTCCCATTCCTTATCAGCCTTGTGGGTGGCATAATATGTGCTGCAGTCCAAGGGTGACATTAACCTTTCAATGGCTTTGGTGTAGCATATCCTGTGGCTTTACTGTAAAGTAAATAAGCCCATTGGGGAGCAGCAAATGTAACCATATTTTTTAGTGTAGTGTAGTTCCTATAAACCTGTATAGGATCTGCGCGTTTAGACAACACACACTGTGGGATTGTTATCCAGACTGATTCCAGACCCCTACCCCCCACTGGGTATGTTCACCTGTATACCAACTAGCTCACAGTGCCACTGTAAATTCCTCTTGCCAAGGAGAGAATTGTTCTTGGCAATTATCGAACATGACATCCCTGTCTCATCAGGGATTGTGGAAACAGTACAGTACTTTTCGCTCAAGTCACTCGTGCTCACTTTGTCTCAGAGAAGAATACACAGAATAAATGGTGGGGACGTTTTCAAAAAGCATTTATTGAACCAAAATCATTCTAGTGTAAAATAGGTGTGCTAAAACAACCATAAGATAGAAACAGATGTAAATGTTAATAAGCACTAAAATGGTAAGTGGATGGGAGATTCCTACCATAGTGTTAAAACAATGAATACAGGCAGGTATAAAAATACATTACAATAACAATTCATACTCCTATGATGAAACCCTAACTAGATGTACTTAAGTGTACCTAGCCTTGTATGTAGATGCAGAGCCAAGAATCCTCCTAGGCTGACGCCAAACCCATTACCTGAAGTGAGTGACTGTGGGACCCCGTCTTGGTCTCGAGATGGACACCTCGCAAGGGATGTCAGGCCACTGCGAGCTGGAGTGTCTGCGTGCTGGAATCTCAGCATTTGCGTCAGTGTGTCAGCATGGAATTCTTTCTCCTCTGCCTGCCGCAGCAAAGATATGGTGTATATATGCCCAAAAGGTACCCTCACAGGTTCTACCTTGCTGTGTCATGTCGGCCAAGGATGATGAAAGGGATGACCTACCTAAGCCTATATTGGGATACATTTACGATCATAACATTAGGATCAGAGCATATACAGTAGAGCCCCCAAGACCCCCCTCCCTACTACCACTACATCTACCCCTGCTCCCCCAAGACCCCCCTACTACCACAACCTCTACCCCTGCTCTCAAGACCCCCACCAATACTAATACCATTACCACTGCAAGCGCAGATAAGGTAGACAAGCAGATGGGACCAGGTGCCTCCCTCGTAAGTCCTCATGTTTCAGTCGCACTTGAGAATAGGTATTCCCCATTGCTTTCAGAGCCGGAGACAGATTTAGATGTAGACCCCACGCCTACTTTGGAGGCAGAAGAAAGGTTCTCTATCCCAGCCAGCACCCCAGGCGCTACCAGAGCATAGTCCCCAGCTCACAGCTAGATCTCTCTGTGATAACTCTGCAATAGACTCTCTGGGGGCTCAAGCGACAGAGAAGGGAACCAATCAGTCCCAGCTTGAGCTACTCCTCCAATCCCTACGCGAGGACTTGCTCTCAAAATTACTTCCCAAATTTGAAATCTCCGAAGGGAACCAGAAGGAGATCAACGAGAAATGCACCAGTCTGGAGAATAAATTAGACGATATCTGTACTCGGACGGAAGTGTTAGAAGGGGAAGTTGCTACTCTCTCCCGAGTCTCCCAGGCGCACTCTAGGGACATAACGGAGTTAAAAGCACAAAACAAGTCATTGCAAATGGACATGGAACGATTAGAGATCCATGCCAGAAGGAACAATCTAAAATTTCTGAAAATACCAGAGGGAGCAGAAAATGGAGATGTAAAATCCTTGGTGTGTAAACTACTGAGAGAAGGAGTACTGAAAGATAAACCAGATATCGATCTTGAGGGGGGAAATCCAGCGGGCACATAGGGACCCATTTAGGCAACACCCAGATAGGAAAGCTCCAAGAAAGATACTGGTTTTACTTTCACACCTACGCCGTTAAAGAGCTAATATTAGGCAGGGCCCTTGTGGATCCTTCCGTCCAGATAGACTCCACTAAATATCTCATTCGCTCTGATGTAGGCAGAGTTACAGCACAAACGCAGTGGGAGTTGGGGTCCCGGATGTCAGACTTGAGATGTTAGGGAGCCCAGGTAATGATGAAATTTCCAGCAACATTGAGGGTGGTGTGGAGAAATAAAACATACAATTTCCCCTCTCCTCAGGAAGTTGATTTATTCCTAATCAGTATGAAGGAGACTCAATGTTAGAACTTCGTGTTCTGATAGGGCTACTAATAGGATCTCACATATTATATATATATTTTTTGCACCTAGTCCTCCTAGTCCTTTACTGCTTATCTCCCTGGGAAAGAGGAAGAAAAAAGAAAAAAAAAGGGACTGGGTGTGGGGTATAATAGACTAAATATTATTACAGGACATAAATGGTAGTCCATTTATTCAAGCAACTAAATAAAAGAAAGGGGAATAAAAAATAAAAAAATGGGAAAATCTTCATGTTAGTTGTTTCCTTTTCTTTTCACATGTAGGCGATATGGGGCACAGTTAGACATATAGGTTTTCCTATATATGTTTGATACAGAGGAAGATCCCAGGCCGGAACCAAGGGTTCCCAACTGACGACAAGATCGCCAAGGTTCACAAGGGGGGGTTCCTCAAGGGTGGTGGGTGGGAGCAGGGTGGGGTGGGAGCAATAAAGGGAAAAAATATTCCTCATGTACCCATGAAGGCTAAGAAAAATAAGGCGCGACTCCCCAGTAGGAAAAAGATCCGGGATAGTTTTGAGTTCTCTTCAGGATTCCCCTACCCATGACAAGTACAATTAATAAAATAAAAATAGTAAGCTGGAATGTTAATGGGTTAAGGGAAGCTAGGAAACTCTCCAGAATCTGCGAATTTCTGAATAAATCAAAGGCTGACATCTGTCTTCTAGAAGAAACCCACCTAGAGCCACTAGAGTGCACAGCAGCATTTAGGAACCAAAGGTGGATCCAGGACATCCTCTGATCAGAGAGGAAATACTAGAGGAGTGGCAATCATAATCCGTACAAATAGCAGGATCAGGGTAGAGAAGTTTGAGATGGATTGTTCAGGCAGATGGCTGACTACATCCCTAGTTGTGGATAGTTCACGGTTGGCATGCACAGTTTATTACGGGTCCAATCTCGATTCCCCAGGGGCCCTGCTAAGTCTAAAAACCAGCCTCTTGGATTTTGAAATACCCGTTATTATGGGAGGAGATTTCAACCTGATCTTTGATGCAACTTTGGATCGCACTTCTAGGGCCAAGTTTATCCCTCCACGCAAGTCACAAATTGAGCTTAAAAATATAATGAAAGATTTCAATTTACTGGATATTTGGAGGGCTAAAAATGTCAGTGGAAGAGATTATTCCTTTTATAGTCACAAATACAGGCATCACTTAAGAATTTACTTTTTTCTCCTAGATCAAGCATTACTGCCTCCTGTCGACACCGTATCATACAATCCAGTCCTGTTATCGTACCATTCTATGGTGGAATTAACGATCAAGCTTAAGCAGGGAGATCAACTAAGAAGATGGACTCTTGACAGATCAATACTTTTGAAAGAGGAGGTGAGAGCTAATCTAGAGATACAGGTAGCTGAGTGCTTTAGGTTAAAGTGCGGTACCGCAGCTGATCGAACTGTATTGGAGGCCTTTAAGGCCTGTGCGAGAGGATTCCTAACTACTCTAATGATTAGGGGAAATAGATCCAGAAAAAAAGCGGAAGAAGATTCTCTCTTTAAAATAAAACAAAAAGAACAGCAGCTACAGAGGGCCTCGTTAGACCAGCAGACTAATTTATCTGTTATACAGAGTGAGCTAGATTCCCTACGGGCCAAATATCAGGCCAATCTCGATAAAATAATTAAAGATAGGTGGGATGCAAGTAAATTGCAAAATTTCTCCTATGGGGAAAAATGTGGACAAATTCTTGCCTGGAAGGCAAGGTCTGACAGGGTCAGAAACCAGATCAAGGGTCTGATTGTGCGTAGCACTGGGGTTATCTCCCATGACAATGTTGTGATCTCTGAGGAGGCTAAACTGTTCATGCAAAATCTCTATACAGAAGAGAATGGCCCTCCAGTGCAAAGAGCAGAAGACTGGCTAAATCAGCTCGAACTTCCACAGTTAACAGAGGCAGATAGAGCATTTCTGAGTTCAAACATCAAAGAGGGTGAAGTCCATAATCAGATTAAAAAAATGGCTCCCGGTAGAGATCTAAAATAGGCTCTGATAAAGTCGTCCCTGCCCTTGCGACCTTGTTCAATAAGATACATATGTCAGGTGAGACTATTCCACAAACCTGGTCAGAAGCTACAGTCACTCTGATCTTAAAACCTAATAAGGACCCCCTAACTATTGAGTCCTACAGGCCAATCTCGTTGCTAAACACCGACTACAAGATCTTTGCGGGGGTTTTGGCAGCAAGATTGGCTAAAGTTATTAAATCTATCGTTCATAAAGATCAGAGAGGCTTTATTCCGGGCAGACAGCTGAACGAACTAACATATCAAGCTATTGCTGCCATAGATTTAGCTACTGATAAAAAACTTCCCTTGACCATTGTAGCTATCAATGCCGCTAAGGCCTTTGATCAAGTAAATTGGCCATACCTATGGTCGGCATTATCTGGCTTTGGAATTCCGGAGAATTTTATAACATCAATTAGGTCACTCTATTCCAGCCCCAGGGCAAAAATTCTTATAAACGGACTTCTTAGAGACTGGGTCCATATATCGCGTGGAACTAGGCAGGGGTGTCCCCTTTCCCCGCTTTTGTTCAACTTGTACATTGAACCCTTTGTCTGTCAGCTAAGATCAGACCCTTTAATTAAATCTTTTGACATCGCAGATCTGGCTTTAAAATTTGCCCTATACGCAGATGATCTCTTAATGTTTGCCTCTAACCCGGAAGTGGCCATTCCCAGGTTATTTGATCAGGCGGAGTTCTTTGGGGAAATTTCGGGCTACAAAATAAATGAAGAAAAAACTGCGATTATGCAATGGAACCAGGAGGTGGTGGCCCTGGGTGTAAAGTTGAGTATGAGATACCTTAGAATACATCTAGCTCAGGATATCTCAGAGATATCGAAAATAAATCTAGAGTATATAAGTATGCCTTCTGCAATGCTGGTCAAGCCTCCGGCTGAACATCTTTGGAAGAGTGAATCTAATTAAAATGATCATTCTACCTAAAATCACCTTTCTTTTCAATGCAATACCACTAATGTTTAGTCCCCTTGACATAGCCAAAGTACAGGGAAAAAATGGTTCTTTCATCTGGAACACGAAGACACCAAGAATTTCTTGGAAAAAATTGAGGAGAAATCTAAAAACTGGAGGGTTAGCTTTGCCGGACCTACTTATCTATTGCCACTCTTTTCACTTCAAGAACTTCAGACTTTTGGCAGATGAGGCTGATGCATCCTCCTTAGGCCTACTGTTGCAGGCACTACTCCATGGTATCCCACAAGGCCATGAATATTTGTTGTTTAAGTATGGTGATCCAAGTTTCTATAAGAAGGTGAGGTTAAAGATCCTGGGTGCGGCCCTGAAAAATTGGATAATTATTAGGAAAAGGCTGGGAATTCCCTACTATGCACCTCAGACCCCGATATGGGATTCTCCAGGGACGCCAGATTGTCTCAATGATCAGCTATCATGCCCTCTTAAATTAGCAGGAATAACACTCTGGCGTGACTTGCAAAGGGATTCATTGCTTTTGCATTGGGAATACCTATCTGGACTGACAGGCGGGACTCTTACTAGGTTTAAGTACTATCAGCTGTCAGGTTGGTGGGCAACTATGTCATGGGATTTTAACGCATCCAATCTAAAGTTTGATTTAGTAAGCAGAAAGGGTGGATGGAAAAAAGAGCTATCCTTCTGGTACTGGGCCTTGATTGAGGCAGAGGGAGTGACAGAACCCGAACTTCAAAGATTGTGGGGCAGCGTTATGGGTCTAAGCCCTAATAACCTGAAAGACCCTTGGGTGGACTCTTTCACTATGCTAAATGCAGTGGTCAAACCAGCCCCCCTTAAAAGAAACCATCTTTTTACAATGCACAGAGTGTATATATCACCCAGAAAATTAGTTAAAATCACGAGTCTAGAACATTATTGCCCTAGATGTAAACTGTTGGCCGCGGATGATTTCCACATGTTTGTAGAATGCCCAATGCTAAAAAATTACAGGTCCAACATACAAGATTTTCTGGTTGATGTATTGGGTATACAACTAGTGGTTACCCCAGGGTTGATTCTGTTTGGGTTAGCCACAGATTACCATCTTAGTGACATGGCGTCCAAATTTACTTTTTATGTTATCATACTGGCAAGGCGAGAAATATGCAGGGCCTGGAAGGATGAGAAGGCCCCCACTTTTTCAGAGTGCCTGAAATACATCATTTACACAAGCGAGTCTGACATGGCCTGTGATAGTACAAGCTATGATAAGATCTGGGCGGCCCTTGCGGCATGGCGGAACAGATGAGGACATTCCTATGGTTTCACCTGGGCACTGTTGGTTCTTTGCCTCCATACTACCACATGGTCATCCAGATAGAGGAGAATGGAGTGGATTAAGAAAACAGTAGCTACTGGAGGGGCTATCCCTTTCTCTCTCTCCTCGGGCCGCAAACAACGGAGCCGGAACATCTCGAGTAGAGGAGAGAAGTTAGGATTCTCTACCCAGAATGCTCATATTGGTATATGAGGAATACAAAAATAAAAAAGAGCACATACAGTAGAGACTAAACAACTGTACCCCAGTGTGCAGAACTCAAACAAAACTAAGCAATACAAGTCTGAAAAAAGGGCAGTGACATTGCAAATGAAGGATTTTCTAACAGACAGGATGAGTGTCATTGGACAGTGGTCCAGAGAAGACTTTCTTGAGGTGTCAACAAGGTTGCTCGAGCACCCCAGGTGAGGAATAGTGCACCCAGTCTGTATGAAGTAGTAGAACCTGCTGGTAGGAGCTTTTATTAAAACAAAGCTGTTCTCCCTGACATTCGGCTCTAAGCCCCGGGCAACTTTTAGAAGTTTGAAACTACAGCACTTTGATAATATGATTCTTGCCAAGCACCCTGAATTAAGCAATAATCTACTTCTTCTCCCATCTGGTGAGCTGTGTGATAGCTAATTAAACTTTTTGCTCAATTAACTAGATGGAAGTGGGATGGTGCTTAATGGTAATATGTTAAGTTTGATCCATTCTGTTCTCTCTCAGTAACACTGTGATGATGCAGTGTAGAATGCAGTTAGAATGTAGAATAATAAAGAGACCAGGAGCGAATTGTCAGTTGTGTTGACAGTTGTGCCAGCTCTTTGTAGGGTGAGGTGCCTTCAATAAAGCCCCTTTCTTTACACCTATAATCTGTTGTGTGTATGTTATTTGGGGGAGTGTCATCTTCACACTGGCAACAAGGATGGGAATAATTTGAGGAATCGTGTGAGCATGGAAGGACAGTAGCAGTAAGGGAAAGCTCATCTGAATTTGGTGGCAGGAGCAGCAAGGAAGAGGCGTGCATAGTCATCGGGAGAAAACCGAAGTCACCCGAAGTAGGTGCTCTGTGAAACCGGTTGGCCACATCCTTGAAGGCTCCAGTAGTGAGGTACTGAGACATAGGGCTGTTCCTGGCAAGTGACATTGCTGGTAGAAGCAGCCCTGTTTGGTGAGGTTGTGTGCTCTATCTGCCAGAGAATGCACATTGTTTCGTACCTGACATGCCACCATTTTGAAGAGTTGGGAAGAGAGATAGTGCAGCATTGGGCATTCATTTTATGTACTTGGGACTGTAGTCTGTCACAGTGTCAGGCAGGCTATTTGTAAGCAAATTGATGGTAATTCTGCGAGCATCGGAATCAAAAACAAGCACTAATGTTAATTGTTTTCAGGATAATGTCTCTCACGGTGACAGGAGCACCTCCATTCATATTAATCATTGGGCCACTACCACAGCATTGTACATATTTTGCGTGACACAGTGTCAGGCACACCCTCTATCGGTCTTTAGAGGAAAAGTTACAATTTCTGATTTTGGGAAAATCCTACACAAGATTTCTCAGCTCACAGCTTGAGCACAGTTTGATTACATCAGAAATTCTACACATAGATGGAAGATTCAGGCACATTGTATTATCAACCACTTTATCAAGAACCTGATGACGTTGATTCAAGTTGAACCAGTTGATACTGTCTATTCAAGCTTTTATTTATTTATTTATTAATTTTATTTATTTATGAAACTTATAAAGCGCAAACAAATGCCCAAGGGCGTCTCGGCGCTGTGAACGGAGGCAGACAAGGGAAGTGGAAGTGAGATTATTGGTTAAATAACCAGGTTTTTATTTTTGTTCTGAAAACAGTGAGAGTAGGGCAAGATCTAATATCCATATCCAGAGAGTTCCAAAGTTTGGCTGTAGCAACAGTGAAACGGCGATCACCCCACGAAGCTGTTTTAGTCCGCGGTACGGTCATCAGGAGGGCATTCGTAGATCGCAATGCTCTGTTGGGGGCATAAAATGCCACAAGTTAAGCATTTTGGCAACAGAAACAACTCTATCATAATATTCTATGGGAAAATAAAAGAATGAGTAACAAGAACTTTTGGTCCAAATTACTATATAGGGTAAGGCAGGTCAACTCGAATACATTTTGGCAAACTATAAACCACCTGCATAGACCAGAGAATGCCTGAAGGTCCAATGTACAGGAGTAGGATTGGGCTAATTACATAACCCAGAAATGTAAACAGAACACTCACTCTTTACAACTGACTCTGGGGCCATCGGACTCCCCAGGTCTCCAACACCCAACAGATTCCAGCAACCCTCATTCTCATATGATCAGCAGGAATGAGATACTTGACTGCAGAGGGGAACTTAACACATATGGTTTACCCTACACAGTGGAAGAAATAACAAACAAAATAAATTAAAGTAAAGGGGACAGGGCTCCGGGACCTAATGGCATCTTGCAAACACCTTTAAACATGACCCATATTACTGAAGTAACCATCTGGCAATACTGTATGAAGAATTTAAGTTCCAAAATCAAATACCAGCCAGCTGTAAAGGATCGATCATTACACCTATATACAAAGGAGGCAATAGGACTAATCCATCAACGTACAGGCTTATTGCACTGCTGCACATAGAATCAAAGTACAACACCTCCTTGATCCTGGAAGATCTGGTCAGCTGGTCAGACAAACTCAACTTGATCCCAAAAAATAAAACGGGCTTCAGAAAAGGGATTGGAACCATTTCCAAAATGTTATCAATCTCCCTAATAGCAGAGAAATGCAATAAAAATAAACAGAGCTTGCATCTCTGTTTTATTGACTTATAAGCAGCGATCGTAACTTCTGTGGACCAAACTACACGCCTAAAACATACCTGAAAGAATTCTAAGAGTATTAATGTTATTTTACTCCCAAACTTGGCTGAGAGTAAAACTTGGTGATAGTTCTAGAGTTTCGAGAACAATTTACATAAGCAAGGGCTTGAAACAAGGCTTTGCGCTGGCCCCACATCTATTTAACCACTTCATGTTAGATCTGTCGGACAAACCCAACAAGATCAACTTCCATCCACCGGATTTAGGTCTACTAGCTCTTTCACACCCAGCCTACGCTGACGAGGACGTTTTACTGAGTATAATCAAGGTTAACCTGCGCAGATTACTATCTGAAATGACAGAATTCCAAACAAATTAGAAATCAACATATCAAAGACAAAAAACAATGCTTATTAGTAACCGGGCAGGCCTGCATCAGAATATCAGGCTAGAAGGCAAACCCCTGGGGGAAATATCCAGGTACAAATGTCTGGGATTTTACATTGACAATAAAGTAACTCACAGTGAGCGAAAAAATGACATGGCTCGGCATGCATGCACACTCACCTTTGCATGTAGGTCACTGGCAAATAAACTGGAGGGTCCATCGTTTAAACCACTGCTGTCGGTAATAGCAGTTAAAATGCATCCAACTTTAACCTATGCTAGTGCCGCTCTACGTGGGAAAGATTCGGCCCTCCTTAATAATCTAATAACTAGCACTTTCAAAAATGCTTTTCAACTTCGCTGGACAGCTTCGCTGGCACAAGTGAGATTGGTATTTGGGCTAATGAATGAAACAACAGGCAGAATGTACACGTCTACAAAGGTCTGGTACCATATAAAACAAAATACGGAGAACTCAACAATGCACTATGGTCAGAACTGGAGAAAGACAACAAAATCAGTTTTCAATCAATTCTAGTACAACTCACTAAAATCGACCTACACCACTGATCTTTGGAACATAAAAATGCATTTTGCCGAACACAATCCAGCACTAAATATAGATGCAAAGCTTTACTCCTTAATACTGGACAAAACACTTTCAGCTTGAGATCCCACGCTTGGACGGTGATTAACAACTACAAAGCCCTTAAACCAGTGGCCTACCTAGACAATACATTTTCGTCCACCTAAAAGAAACAACTAATGGCACTGCGTTTTGGAAGGTATCCTTCACTATGAGCTGCACCAAGTTGAAAAAACACAGACTCGAAAGCGTGACGCCTCTGCGGCAGCCAAAAAGAAGATCTCATCCACATGATATGCATTTGCCAGAAACTATACAGAGCACGAGTCACTTTATTAAGAAAAGCCTTTTGGGACAGAGGAGTACGGACCTGCAGAACCATAATGACGAAAGGGCTAGATCCATCTGACCCCCAAATGAACTGCAAATTGATAAAATTCCTTTGATCACATGAACAGGCAGTGGAAACTGTGGCCCAATGGGGGTTCTCCCCTTGGAGACTAACCGCTGATCACAAATCGAACTGCTGTATCACTTTCCTTTCTTCCATAATAAACCACCTGTTCCAAGAGAAAGAAGAGCACCAATCACAGTCCCCTTACAGTCCAGGATTTGGAGAATATACATCTAATAACCACTTTACTAGATGACTCCAATGATCAACCCATGTCCCCTCTTGCACTGGCGCAGGAACTGAGCATTTACACTACATATTCTGCTACTAATGAGGTCAGCTCCAAATCAACGTTTTGTCCCCAATTGCCTCTTGGCAACACCATTGACCTATTCTACACAGCAGTTTAAAAACACTTAACCTCAGAACATCAGAAATACCAAAAAAGAAAATACTTCCTACCAAAAAATCTGAAAGACCATGAAATAAATGCACTAAAGGAATTAAGGAACCTTCCTGAAATAGTGATCAAGGAAGCTGATAAAAGGGGTAACATAATGTTACTGCATGATGATGACTATATTGCAGAGGCAAATAGACAGCTCAGAGACATAACTTGCTACATGGAACTAAGCCTCAAATCCCACTGAAAGAATACTTCAAGAATTAAAAAAGAAACTTGATGCGTGGCATGCTAATAATCAGCTAACTCTGGAGGAACGTAACAATCTATATATAGAACATCCCACCATGTTGACTCTTTATCTTCTATCTAAAGTACACAAACATTACACCAAACCACCTGGAAGACCCATTATTGCAGGCATTAACTCTATCTGCTCCAAGTTGGGGGAATACATTGACCACCAACTATAATAAACTAGCAGCCCGTCCCGACGTTGTCCGGGTAGGCTTGAGGTACTCACCAGCATCGCGCTCCCCTGGGCATGTAGATGTCGACGCTCCTCCCCGCGCTCCTGGCCGCTCCTACCCCATGTGAATTGGACCTGGCAGGGTGTCGCTTCCGCGCTCCGGACCTCGCAGGGTGTCGCTTCCTTTCTCCTGGGCGCTCCTCGCGCTCCCCTGGGCATGACGATGTCGACGCTCCTCCCCGCGCTGCTGGCCGCTCCTACCCGCTCCTACCCCATGTGAATTGGACCTCGCAGGGTGTCACTTCCTTTCTCATGGGCGCTCCTCGAAGGGTGTGGCTTCCGCGCTCCGAACCTTGCAGGGTGTCGCTTCCGCGCTCCTGTCCTCTCCTCGAAGGGTGTCACTTCCGCGCTCCAGCCCTCGCAGGGTGTTGCTTCCGGCTTCCGCGCTCCTGGCCGCTCCTCCCCGCGCTCCTGGCCACCGACCCGTGATGTCAGCACGCACGTCGTTAGCTGGCGCTACTTCTAAGGGACTACTTTTCCCAAAAAGTTACTTTGCCCTTATAACATATATTTTTTTGAGATATATAGCCTATGTCCATCTGCTTACCCTGACAATTCCAATGATGTATTGGGTGTTTGGATTGGCGCTGTGGTTCCCGAGTTTACCCGCCTCAAAGGTTCCCAGTTCTCACTTTATAATAGTAGTATAGATAAATGATAATTACGCACTTGTATAGCGCACGACTACCCGGAGGCATCTTGTCGATTGTTCGAGTACCACCGAGGAACCCTTCCTGGCCTTTACCTGTGAGGTGCCCACTCCTGGTCACTCCCAAGGTGAAGCCAGGCATCCTGGCGTTGTTGGAGCCATTATGGAGATTAAGCAAGGTATTGCCCAGAGTTGCAGAGTGGGACTCATGATTAGAATAGGCACCAAGGTGAGAATTATCAGGTCCGAGGAAATTGAGCCCGAGACCTGCCGAGGCGGGAATTGAACCCTGGTCCCGGGCCAGACTTCTGCATCAGGGTCTGCCGCTCTAACCATTGAGCCACACTTCTCCACTCCACCCACCCACTCCACTCCACCAACTCCAACCCCTTATGATGGATCTTCCCTCATTTATACAGGACAAAAAAGACATTCTAATTAAATTGAACTACATCCTCTGGGACAAAGATTGCATACTCTGCTTAGCAACAGTTTTGATCTCATTGCACACAATATGACTGTCTAACCATAACACTGTCATATCTATTTCTAATGGTTACACTCAGCACTGATACATGTATCTCTCTATTCCTGATTATGTTTCTTGTTGTTACTGAATTATAGAAAATCACGATGCATGGTAATATTGCCTATGCGAGCATGAACTGCAAGCATGCCTCCCACAGTGTTAATTGTCGAAATGGCGTCCTTTACATGTGACCTTCAGCACGTTGGTTATATATTGCAACCATTATTTCTTGTATTTTTGATATCAATGAATTATTACAGTTAACCGTGCCAAAAGTTAGGACTCGCAAAGTGGTATACAAATGGTACTTCTAACAACTTGAACCTTTTATATTTCTTTTCTTTCTTTTACTTTATCTTTACCCCATAACTGTTTTCTATCACCTAACCAACTCAGTGTCTCTTGGCCCCTTAATTGCATTATGGGTATCTATTGTGCACTTTACTCACATCCTGCTGCATGTGACCTTTTGTCAATCTGATTTTATCACTTTACGACTATCTGTCGCCTATTGTCCAAACCAGCCTTGAGAAAGCCCACTGCCAACTGGACATCTGGCAAAACACGTGTTGGCGGTTTCTTGTGTAATTTCACGATTGGAACAAGTTATTACAAATGACATACTAAGTCAACAAAATAATATGAGTTTTGGGAATTATTCATCTCATGACATCTAATAAGAAGGCACAGACCTCCACCCACAACTTAAGCTATCGTATTCCCAATGGCTCTTGGGTATAGCCATTTGTGAGGCACGTACCACCATCAATATTGGGCCCTGACCACTGTAGCATGAAGCCTAGACTCATCCACCCATCTCAGCAACCATAAGGATATTGACTGGTCTATTGGCAGGCCTTGGATTTAGAGATCTATGAACTTAATTAAATTGGATAAAAACTAAATCAACTAGTTTTCTACCTGACAAGAGAAGTTTTTATGCTGTACTTTTAACTTTATCCTGTCGAATTTGATTGTTGACATACTTTGTCTAACACGCTTTGTTTGAATTAGACATCACATTATGGGAATTCCACAGTAAATTTGTTAAATGATTGCAATCCCCATTTTTCTTTTTCTTCACTAGGAATTGATGTATGTGGTAACTTTGTTCTGGTTTTTAATTAAGTAACAATAAATGTATTATTAATATTAAATTAGGATGTACAAGAAGAACTGAATGAGTATGAGGCATGCATGTTTAAGCTGTCACTACTTACCTAGAGTGAGCACCATTCTAGCGAGGTACCATTTTGGTTTGAGAGAACAGTGCAAAGATGAGATGGTGTAGGAGTTTGTGACAGGTCTTAGAAAACTCGAATCCACTTGCAAGTGTGTGAGAAACAGAGGAGAGGATTGGAGATCAATTAGTATTTAGGTGTAGGTTGTCAAAATCAGGGAGAAGCTTTGGCTCAAAGAAGAATCACCTTTAGAAGAAGTTATTTGGTAGCAAAATGAGTTAAACACATGATTAAATGTGTATCTGAGTTAAAAGTAAAGAAAAAGAAAGAAATGAAGCGTAATCATAACATGGATGAAATTGTGTGTAAGGTGAAAAGCAAGTTGGGCACGAAGGATAAAGATGATAACATGAATAAAGATTGAGTAAAGTTTTGTGGTTAGTGTTTTCGGTGTGGAAGGAGTGGACACTGGGCCAATTCAAGAATTTGCCCAGCGTGGAATGTGGCATTTCATAATAGTTGGAAGGAAGGCCACTTAAGTAAGCGTGGCTTGGACGGTTGGGGGGGGGGCGCGGCTTGGACGGCAAGGGGAATGGCCACCTGAATCAGCCGCTCCGTCAACCTGGGAGAACTAACAACATTTCCAACAGCATACAGTGAGCGATTCTTGGAAACAAAAACAGAATAAGGTGACAGAAGTGGTCGACGTGGCAAGCGGGACAAAATCGGGGGATCGTGCCGCCAGGTTGTGATAAAATCAGCGAGGGACCCCTGAGGCGGAGGAGCTGGCCGCCCAAATCGAAAATGGCGGAACAGAGACGGAGCCCCTAATGAAGAAAATCAGGTCCAGCAGCAGCACAATACACAAGGTGAGACAGGGAGAAACGCAGGAGAGACCTTGCACCGGTCCCGAAACTACCCTCCCTACTGCAGCGACCGCACTACGTGAGAGCTACGAGTAGCATAAAGCAGAGAGGCGGCAGGAGACGGATGAGCAGAGGAGAGGGGGTGGAGTAATCGGGAGGTAAAACCCCAAGCACCCGGAAAACTCGGTGAAGAATCCCCCAGATTGCAGCGAGCTCAGCAAGAGGCATATAAGGCACCATGAAGGGACCCCGAAAAAGTATGCATACAGTACACATAACTGCTGACACACCTGTGCAAGCGAAACCGAAACCAGATTGGTGCTAGGAGGAAGACAAAGAGCAAGGCAGCAATCTTAGCATCTTAGTGTACAAGCACCAAGCGGAGTCAGGCAGAGGGTGTATGCAGTGTATTGAGTGAAACCTGAGCAGCGGACAGTGGACAGAAATCAAACAAATATATACCCGAAGGATAGGAAAGATCGGCACAGCCAAGCTCACTGAGGCGGACCCATAACCCAGCGCTCAACGCGCCCAGCACGTAGAGGATTTAGCAGAAAATGGCGAGGAGGAAAGGCTGGCCCAGGAAAGGGGGTACTGCCGAAGAAAGAGCTCCGCGTTTTTCCAACGGCAAACCACTAGATACCCCTCAGAAGTAGGCATACGAAGGAAACATAAACATATGGAGCTGCCCCACAATCGAACCAGAGGCGGGCGAACTTACCGGCATACCGGCGGCGGCGGAAGGGAAAGGGGGGTGCGGCCCCAAGGTGCAACCTCCCACTACACAACAGACTGTAGACTGAACAAAACCCTAACCTGCCGACACATCCGGAGGAGGGACACCAGCGAGGCTGCAAACGGAGGGGAAGAAAGGAAGCTACAACCCCCTTGGAAGGTCACCTCGGGGTGGGTAATACATAACAACGCTGAGGGATGAGAGAGCACAAGAGAGACACTAGCATAAGAGAGACACTAGCTGGTAGCAGTGGTGGTGAACATGCGAAAGGAAGAGAGGACAGAAGAGCAGAAGGAGCACAGTGAGCATAGCTGGAAGCAATGCCATGTGCATGGGATCGTGTACCTGGAGTGCTCCTAGTTATACTGCCATTTACCCTGCCACGCTGCCTAACACCACCTATCCACCTGACTGTCTAACAGTACGCACAACAACGACCTGTAAGTAAAGCAGAGGGCATCGTGACAAAGGGCACTGTGGCCCAACATGCCAACACACTGCTGGATCCCAAACGCTATGACAAAACCAAAGGTACCACGGGGAGCCGGAGCCAACAACCAGGAACCAACCCCATATCAGCTTCTGACGAAAGAATGACGTTCCCAAGCATAAAGCAAAGCAGCACAAACATACCGACCATTCTGCCTGCTCTGCCTAAGATCTCGTGGGAAGGCGAGAGCACCAGCCAAGCAGGGCAAATAGCCTGAGGGTTTCGAGGGAGGTGCAGAATTAGGAGCGAAGCCCTGAAATGGAGGAAAACAGGGAAGAAACCTGGTTGATCACACTACGGAGGTGGCGCTACCACAGTCAGCAAAACGAGGCGGGGCAGGAGAAAGAAGGCCCATCCCCCTCAGACATACAGCACCATGACCACGCAAAGCGGTGCCTACACCTGTCAACAGGCCCAGTGACACGGAAAACCCCGACCTACCCACCGAAACGGAGCCTAAGAAATCAGCAGAGACAAGCGGGGGAAGCCAAAGTGCAAAAGACCACAAGCAAGGGTGAGATCAGATTCGAGCTCTACCAGACAAGGAGAGGGCTAACAGCGATGGCAGGGAATGAGGGGTAAAACCAACAGCAACAGCAGAAAAAAAAGAACAAGGGAGACCTACTAATCGACTCTCCGATCAAACAAAAATCCGACATGAACAGTATACTAGAATCGATCCTCAGAAAGCAAGCCGATGTCCACGATCTAGCCAAAACGACGAAACAGACCACCGAAGCTATACAATTCGAACTAGCAGCGGTATGAGCAGATATAAACGCGGCAAATAACAGAATTGCGATCACGGAACAGCAAATCAGTGACATAGAGGACGCTGACCAACGCATGAACAAAGAAATAAAGGCCATTGCTATGGCTACAACAGCCCTACAGAGGCAAGCGGCAGAGTTGGAAGATCGCATCAGAAGGGTTAACATCCGAATCCTAGGGGTGCCGGAAGGAGAAGAGGACAAAGCTGGCTCCTGTCTGGCCCTCATCGAAGACATGATCCCAAAGATCACGAATATCAAATTCGACCAACCCTTCAAACTGGATAAAGCCTACAGGGTCCCAGCTTTCAAATCAGACACAAAGTCGGGACCGATAATCTGCAAACCACTAAGATCGCACCACACGGAAAACATCTTCGCAGCAGCAAGGAAGAAACAAAACATTGCATGGAAGGGACAGAAAATAATCCTAACCCAAGGCTAATCAAAACCAACAGTGGACATCAGAAAGGGCTTCCTAGCTCAAAGAGACAAACTGAGGAAGAGAAACATCCTATTCTCATTCGCTGGCCCTACGAGATTCCAGATAAGCGACAGGGGAATGACGCAGACCTTCGACGAACTGAGAGCCCTGGCAAGATATCTGGATGGCCCGTCGCAACAAGAAATGGAAACGTCATAAGCAACAACAAGCAAGAGAAGAGCGTCACCAGAGTGGGCAGGGGAAAAAGCAGAGGAAGGCCGCCCGGTTGTACCAAAAAGACACCGATCACAGAAACCAGATAACCACTCAGGACTAGAAACCAAGGCTACCTCAGTGACTACATAAACTACCTCAGTGAAATGTCAATACTCAGGAAAGCAGATACTGGTAGGGCTGTGACAACTTGGGACCAACTCCCGCAAGGACAGAAACGAACAACGAGGAAGGTCCCACAAAGAAACTAAACTTTTCTACCTCATCACTCGAGACAAACACAAAGCACAAAGAAGTCCCACCCATCCCGACCAGCATGATACCGAACTCTACATTAACAGTCGGCGGACTGCATATCTTTTGGTATAAGAGAAGGGAGGGGAGAGGGTGGGCACTGGGAGGGGATAGAAACTAACAGACCAAGAACTCATGCCGGACAGGCACTAAGGGGACAACAAACAGCTAATCGGAAAGTAAAGCCGCCAAACCAAAGAATGTTCTCCCGGGGGACGGTTTGGCAATCTTGTTGTCGCACGTCCTACACACGAGTATGTGCACAGGGGGAGAGGGGAGGGAGGGGGAGGAGGGGGGCAAGGGAGGGGGGATTGTCTGTCTTGTTTAAATGTTCTACTTCTTTCTATTCTTTTCTATGTTATCAACACCCAGCTATCTATGCACATCTACACTTGGGTAAGCGTCCCATTTTCTACCACACCAAAGCACGAGGAGGGCCTACACAGAGAACATGCGTGCTCTAGGCATAGAAGGGAGAATACAACGCAAGGGAATACAGTGTACACACCTAACATCACTGACACAGTCTAATACACAAACACTGACAACGAGTTTAAAGATAGTCTCCCTATTAGAACTGGCTATTTCTGGTAGGCTAAGGCTGACGCCAAAGCCAGGCAGAAACCACCATTCTAGTCAGGGCAAGGAAGTCACACGCCAAGATAACCCCTGCTCACCCCCTTGGTAGCTTGGCACGAGCAGCGAGGCTAAACTCGGAGGCGATGTGTAAAGCATTTGCGCCAGCACACAACAGCAACAACATCCTAGGCACACCACAAAAGGAACTCCACACAAGGTTATATTAAAATAACTTTTGTATTGTCAAAACATATCAGATAGAATCACACATATACATTGTGCCAACTGGCACGGGCAATATTCACATGGGATTATTTACACAGGACAGGGCCACATGGGCCACTGTCATAATCAGCACTTTGTAGATATAGGAATAGCACTTATAGAACTTAGAATAAGTATAGCAAAAAGAATAACAGTTGTACATCACATCCAGTAACTACTGGGGACAGGTAAGTACCACCTACGCAACCCTAAACACCTTAGGAGAATGTCACGCAGGGGACTAGGACCTCACTAGGACCACCTGTACTAAAAAGAACAACCACCTAAGTATCACACAGCATTTAGGGGTCTAGGAAAGAACACATTACCCATGATGCACAAATATACATTCAGAGGAGTAGTAAAGGGAAACACATGATGCATAAACCTACACATTCAGCGGTGTTAAGAATAAAGCACATGATGCAATAAAAATACATTCAGAGGTACCAGAACAATGCAGTAGCGCAAAAGTCACATGATGTCTAAAAACATTCAGAGGTGCAGGAATAACACATGATGCAAGAAATCACATTCAGAGGTGCAAATAACCATACAATTGCGCAAAACTAAACATAAGCCACCATCTGTGGCAGTCCCTAGGCCAACTGGCCTTGTTGGGGCTAGGACGCCCTGAGTCTCAATGTCAGGGGCCTAAACGGTGCAGGTGCCCACTACTTGCTGGGCACCTGGGCAATCCCAAGACCTAAACGGTGCAGCTGCCCACTAATTGCTGGGCAGCTGGGGGTCCAAACTGCGACAGGGTCCTCACTGACCCTTAGGCGCAAACCGCGCCACGCTGGAGACACCCAGGCTCTGGAAACACTCTACACACGTTGGAGCCACACAGGCTCTGGCATAACACAAGAGCCTCACAGACTCTTAAAACAATTATGGCCCCTCGAGCCTCGCTGGCTCGTAAATTCAAATGCCCTCTCAATCGCAGCTGACCCCTGCCAGAGTGGGGTAGCTGATAACAATGCCCCACAGGGGCGGCATGGGTCTCCAGGGCCTTAGGACCCCCACGGGGGACCTCGCTGCACATATGGGACCGTTGGAGCACTATTGGCTCTAAGGACCTCCTCACCGACATCACCCCTCTTTCGGGCAGCCCGCCGCCAGACGGGCCGCAGAGAATGCAGGCAGGACCCGGCGCCTCGCCCAGGCGCCATCTATTTTGCACACGGAGCCCCCCTCAGCAGCTTCTACTCACCGGCTGCTCTTTACTGGTGGGGGCTCCGCTCCGCTCCCAGACTTCTCCGGAGCCTCAGCTGCTACGACTCTGCTGCGGCCGGCCTTCTTTCGGTGCGGGGCTCTCCTCTCCTCATGGGAGTCCCGCGAGCGCCGCAGTCTTCCTCCTCACAGGACAGGAGTGCGGGGAAGCCCTCGAGGTCGGGCCAATCCCTGCGCGGTCCCAGGATGACGCGAGGGGAATCTCCTTCAGCGGCTGCAGGGCTCCCTCAGCTCACGGGAGCCCTGCCGCCCAGCCGCCATGTTCCCTCTTCCTCTCTCGCCACGGGGCTCCCTCAGCACACGGGAGCCCCAGCAGCAGGCGACGCTTCCTCCTCTTCTCTCGCCTCCATCTTTCGAGCAGGTCACGAGCGATGGGCCAATCCCGTCGCGGCTCTTGCGGCGAGCCCCCAGTGATGTCAGAGCCTCTGCGGGCCAGGCGGCCAATCTAAGCGCGGCTCTCGGTGACAGGCCTCCTGCAACGGCCAATCAGAGCGCGGCTCCTGTCGGCGAGGGACCAATCAGGTCCCGGCCCCTTCGTTTTTCTCTCCTCGGCTCCTGGTCACTTTCAGGGTCCCAGGCCGCGGCGGTGAGCACACAGGCAATGCCGGGTGGGCACCGGCCTCCAATAAACATGAAAATAAAAGCGCTACTAAGCGCTTGGGCAAGATAAAGTGCTCCCCAGCGCTAAAGGGCAAGAACACGCGCCCTCAAGCCCAGAAGTACAATTAAAGCGCTATCAGCGCTAAGAATCAAACTACAGCGCCCCCAGCGCTATAAGGACATCCAAAAGTCCAGTAAAGTCTGTCAGGAGATGCAGCAAAGTCCTGGGGGGATAAGAAGGTCCAAAGGATCCCAGGGCAACTCCATCAAGTGTCCAGGGGCTGGGCAGAGCTCAGGGATTCCCCTGAGCCCCAGCAGCAGCACGCCCCTGGCAGATTCAAGTCCAAAAACAAGAACATTTTGGAAGGGGACACAGCCCCTTCTTATACACAGAAAAGTCTTTGAAGTCTTTGAAGTCTCAGTGTGAGAACCAGCTAGACTGGTTTAGAGGAAAGTCCCTTCAGTATCAGGGACAGAGGTGACAGTCGCCCAGCGGGGGGGTGGAGCCAGCATTGTGGCAGGCAGGCACAGCCCTTCACTATCAGGTGCTAATCTCCTCCCACTTCCCTGGCAGCAGATGCTGCCTTTCATCCACGGGCTGACTCAGACAACCATCTGGGGGCTCTGCAGCCCCTGTCACACTCAAACCAGACAGTCAATCCACAAACAGGCCCAGGCACTCCTGGGCCAGGCTCACCAGCCAATCACGTGCCAGCAGTCTCACTGCACAAATATGCCCACTTCTAAAAGTGGCACTTCTAGACTAGACACAACCATGCCGCACACACCATTCTGCAGCATTCATTCTCCCGAGTTTGCACATATCAAACTCGACCCTGCACTCTCCACACATCAGGAACTACCATGGGCATACATATTCCCCATTCATTCCTATGGGAGGGCAGGTCACTCACCACACATACACAGAGAGCACAGCACTCTACACTGTACCACAGTGAAAAAGTGCGCAGAGGCCTAAAATCACCAACCCAGGTTCCAGAAACAGGCTAGGAAAAAGCAAAAAGTCTCGGGGTGAACCTGCCAAAAGGGCCAGGTCCAACACTTCCTTAACGTTAAAGGTCTTAACCACCCAGTCAAGAGGAGGAAAATTCTGGAATACATAGCAAAATCCAAAGGGATATTATACTATTGCAAGAAACTAAGCTATCCATAAAGGACTCACACAGATTGAAGGCAAAGTGGATAGCCCAGGTAGCATGCTCACCAGCTGTGGGGAGGAAACGCGGGTTGAGCACCCTAGTAACAAGGAACTCTAAACTAACTATTGTAGCACAAAACCACGACGAGGAGGGGAGAACTCTGATAACCCATCTAAAAAGGGGGGAAGAAGACGTACACGTAGCAAACATCTATGGCCCGAACACAGATAGCCCTAAATTTTGGGAGGGGATAACGCGTAAGTTGGGAAACATACAGCAGAACGATCTCATGGTGGTTGCCGGGGATTTCAACATCGCTCTTGACCACACCTTAGACAGGCAGTCACAAAGCCACTCACACCCTACGACTGCACAAAATACGCTAAACAACATGTGCTCTAGCCTCAACCTTAAGGATCCGTGGAGACTCCAAAACCCGGACACCAGAGACTACACCTTCCACTCCAAGCCACACAACTCATACAGTAGGATAGATTACATACTGATCACAGGTACGCACACACATCTACTAGAGGACACAACCATAGCACCAAGGCTAGTTTCAGACAACTCATGCATCAGCTTCAAACTGAGTGGGAGCCATAACGAGTACATCCCTCGTAGGTGGAGGTTCAACAGTGATGTCCTGAAAGACCAAGGAAATAAAACCAGAATAGAAGAGGCAATACACGACTACCTGTTGCATAATGACACCAAAGACATGGACCCTAGGATTGTTTGGGACGCCCTTAAGGCGACAATAAGGGGTACAGTAATAAGCATCAAAGCCAATATCAACAAAAACACAAACAAATATCTGTCCCAACTCGAGACCGACTAGAGAGGATGCACGCATGCGACACACAAAACACAACAACACTTCAGGAGCTCAACAAAAAAAATATGAGTACAATAGAATACTGAGTGAAAGAGCGGGGCTGTGGGTGAACAAATACAAGGCAATTAACTTCTGCTAGGCAAACAAAGCGGGGAAACAACTAGCATCATACTTAAAATACAAGCAGAGACAATTCACAATCTCAGCTATTACGGACGCACACAACAAAACCCACACTAGGCAAAAGCAAATCCTACAGACATTCCAAAATTTCTACCAGGACCTAATCAAGGCAGACCTGACCCTAGATCGGGAAGGATGTGCAGGATACCTAGACAGACTCCGTCTCCACAAAATTATGGATGATGATGCACAGGCACTGGGGCAAGACATAAGCACAGCGGAGATAGAGATGGCGGTCAGGTCCCTGAAAGACAACAAAGCACCAGACCCTGATGGATACACAGCCGCCTTCTACAAGGCGCTATTAGCAGCTCTACTGCCACCCGTGAAGAAGGTATTTAACAACTGCGCGAACGAGGGACAAGTATCGCAATCCATGTCGGAGGCAAAAATATTAGTGATACCAAAAGAGGACAAAGACCCACTACTCCCCAAGAACTACAGGCCCATATCCTTAATTAACGTGGACTGCAAGGTCTACGCGAAAATTCTGACAACGAGATTAACCAACATTTTACCAAAACTGATTTCAAACTCACAGGTAGGATTCCTAAAATCCTGCATGTCGCACGACAACACAAGGCTCCTATGCCACATAATAGAACGCACATCCGTACCAGACGAACCGGCAGTGATTGATTGATTGATTGACTGTGGGTTTGTAAAGCGCTAGAATCGACTTCCGAAGGAGTATCTCTGCGCTGTAGACCGCTGGGGAACCCGTCCTGGCTTTCCCTGTGAGATGGTCCCTACTGGGTATCTCCAAGGTGAAACCAGGCATCCCCGGCGTATGTGGGGGGCCGTTGTGGAGATGAGGCAAGCTAATGCCCAGAGTTGCCGAGTGTGATCCCTAGTTAGAGTAGGCACCGAGGTGAAAATTATCGAGTCCGTTGACCCTGGTCCAAGACCCTGCCGCGTCGGGAATTGAACCCTGGTCCCGGGCCATCCTCTGCTCCCGGGTCTGCCGCCTCTAACCAGTGAGCCACACCACTCCATGCCGAGAAAGCATTTGACAGAGTGTCCTGGGGCTTTTTAGAAGAGTGCATGAGGACATTTAATCTGAGAGAGGCATACACTAGGAAGGTTATGGCACTATACGGGGACCCCAAGGCGTGAATCGTAATAAATGGGGAGACGTCTGAGCCATTCGCCCTACATTGTGGCACAAGACAAAGCTGCTCCCCCCTCACTCTCACTCTTCCTACTAGCAATGGAGCCTTTAATCAGGGATGTCAAGGGGAATGAAGAAGTGAAAGGGGTCTGCATCAATGGAGAGGAGGTCAAGTTAGCCGCATATGCAGATGACATCCTCATTGTAACAGAACGTCCAAGGAGGTCCATCGCGGCACTAATAGGGTCAATTGGAATATACTCGAGTCACTCAGGGTATAAATTGAATAAAGACAAATCTGAATTCAAACCCCTTAACATACACACATAAGGAAGTCTTAGGAGAGTCAGGACTGGCTTTGTAAAAGGGACCCATGAAATATCTTCGGATTCACTTTGACAGTGACCTGAAAACAACACTAGACAGCAATAAGGCCTGCCTGTTAACAAAGACAATATCCCTCCTAGAGCCCTGGTCGCCCAAATTCACCACATGGTGGGGGAGAGTGGAATCAATAAAGATGATGATCACACCGATGGTCAACTACGTGCTGAGCATGCTCCCACTTATACTTATGGACAACTTCCATTGCAAACTAGACAAGCTGATTAATAAGTTTATATGGAAAGACAAAAGAGCCAGGATTAGCCTGAAAAAACTAAGTTTGTGATATAAAAAATGGGGGGGGGGGCTAAATCTGGCAGACTACAGAGCCTTCCAAACAGCATCCATAGCGAAACAGGGCGCGTCCTGGCTGAGACCCCCGCAAGAATACACACCGGTATGGCTACAAATAGAACGAGCCATCCTAGACAATCTCGAACTATTGGCACTACTCACAACCAATAAACTCACACACATCACCAACCGTATATTCAAGAACACAAATGCGGCCCTGCTCAAGGTAGACAAAAAGATGGAAAACAGTATTAAAGGCTCGAAATGGGAATCCCTATGGGCGAATAATAAGATTAAGTACAAAGGGAAAACCCTGGACATAGCGGTTTAGAAAAGGAGTAGGATCTCATTCCTAGGCCAACTTGAAGAGGGGAACAACCCTGCAACATTCAGCGCGCTAAAAGAGAAGCACAAACTCTCGGACATCGAGCTGTATAGCTTCCTAAAAAGAAAATCAGCTTTAACAAAGGCAAACCTAGCTAAACACAACCCTTCAATTATACAATACATGTCCAGGTTAAACAGAGTAGGTCACCGCACCTCTATAAACTATTGCGTCCTACATCGACCAAAATCAATGATAAGCTAATAGATTACTGGACAAAACAACGCAACTCCGCACTGAACGAACACAAGCTGGAAATCCTCTGGGCATCCCCCTCAAGGAACAAAATAATGCCAACACTGGCCCAGACAAAATTCTGGCTACTACACAAGGCATATTGGACACCCGCACGACTAGCTTCACTAGGCCTTAGAGAAAGTAACTTATGCTGGAACTGTGAGAGTGAAAAAAGAGACCTAGCTCACCTCATCTTCCACTGCCCTAAAGTAAAAAGCTTCTGGGAAGAGGTATTTATGTTTATTAAGAAAATACTGGGGTGTAGGCTAAGTCCAGATTTCTCAACCCTCACTACGGTGGTTATAACCACGAACCTGAACTCACAGCAAGACAGGGACCTTCTGGACCTCTTGTTAACCTCTGCAGTTAAAATGGTGGTCTCTAAGTGGAAGGATACAGGGAGGGCATTATTCAAGGGGTGCTCAACTGGATAATATACCTGAGAGGTTCTGATAGCATTGCACTCCGCAACTCACCCTGGAAGCCAGTGACCAGGAGTATGTGGGCCACACTGGATGAGTTCCTGGGTCACTACAAACCCCGTGAGCACCAGGAGCATAGAAAGATCTACCGAAAAGGCCTTTTCCACAAACGATGATAGAAGTGCGAGCAAATTACATCCGCGCACACCCTTCTTTCCCTTTCCTATACGCACTTTTTCTTTTCCATCTTTTCACTCACCTTCTCTCCTATAGTAGGACAGTACTGAGGGGGTCATCTGAACATGTAAACCATATTGTGTACCTCAATCAGGTATGACCAGTTGGGGATGGTACCCCGTGAAGGGAAAGCGATGTTTAAATGTATGTGTAAAATTCTTAATAAATTACTTTGAAATAAAAAAAAGTATGTGTTGCAGGGCAAAAACAAGCAAAGATCAGAGGAAAGACAGAAAGACAGTTATTAATTAAGTAGTTTTCCAGATAGGAGTCTCGCTATAAAAGCAGGCTAGTAGTGATGTGAATTATATTGGAGATGAATGAGGAGAACACATTAGTGGAGATGTGAAGATTGTTGGTGTTAAAGTTAACATGAAATTTGATTTGTGCTCTCACTTGACCATCATCTCTAACAAAGCTTATACATAGTGGTTTGAGGGGAAGAATAAATTATGTGACATTGACACAAAACCAGATGGGAATGGGGAACAACTCATGTGACATGAATGGTTATTTTAAGGCAAGTATTAAAATGGAATATAGAGTTATCCAAGGAAACATTAATGTCTCCAAGACAGGTGATGATTTAATTGGATGGCATCAACATTTATTGGGTGTTACTCTCAAGGTTATTCTGCACGACCATGTTCCTGAAGTAAACAATATTACTGCTGACTGTTTGTCCAGGTTAGTGGATGTACAAGAGGATGAGATTTGTTAGGATGACTTTCAGGAAGAAGTTAATAACATGTGTGAGATAACTTCAGGTGTCGTAACAGAGGATATCTGGAAAAACGAGCTAAAAAAGAATGAGGAGTAGGTATACTTATACAAATATTTCGATCAAGAGAAATCAAGGGTTTGAACAAGTTAAAATATCACCGGTTCAAGGGACTGAGTGGTTGGCTCCAATAGTCATAGCAAAAAAAGGGAATGGTGATATTAGGCAGTGTATTGACTTGAGGGCATTGAACAGGGGAGTTGTAGTTGAAAAGTTTCCACTCCACAATATAGTTGAAATCATGTAAACCCTGGCAAAAGCTAAGTATTTTATGAAACCTGATCTAACCTCCACTTACCACCCGGTGGAGTTAGTAGAAACATCTCAGGAACTGACTTCCTTCATCCCTCCGATGGGTGCTTTCAAATTCAGATGGTTGCCATTTGGCTTAGTATTAGCTGTATCTGAGGATAATGGGTTCAGTGTTAAAAGGAATTGAGGGAGTGAAATGTTAACATGGCAACATTGATTTATGGTAATAATGTGTCTGAACACAATGGCAGCGTAAGACAAGTCTTACAGAGACTCTTGGAGGCTGGTTTGAAGTTAAAACAAGAGACGTGTACATTTTTTGTGAAAGAGGTTACCTATCTGGGGCACTTGCTCACTGGAAAAGGGGTGGCACCGAAGGAGTTAGTAGATACCATAGTAGCTTTAAAGGAACCAACTTCGAAGGCAGAATGTGTTTCATTTCTAGGAATGGTAGAGTATTATGGTAAATTCATTGAAAAGGTAGTGGATAAATCAGTTCCTCTAAGAAGTCTATTGATAAGGAGCAGAGAGTGTGTGTGGTCGACAGAGTGTCAACAAATATTTACCAAATTAAAGGAAGAGTTAAGGAAAGCACCCAATCTAAAGGCATTTATTCCAGGGAATTAAATTTACATTGTCACTGATACAAGTATAACAGGTAAATTTCGAAAAGCTTCCCTTCTCATATATTTACAAAATTCAGAAATTAGCATTACAGTAGATTCGTATTAAATATAAAAATAAGTCAGTGAATGGAGCCTGTAGCTAGTATAGGTCAGAATTTATAAAGTATTATGTATAATCTAAACTCAATCAATTGTTTCTATATGCCTAATGCTATAAGCATCGTTTTTAAACACTATCGTAACTCAACAGCTCTTGCTGCTTTAGAACCTGTTTCGCCTAGCATGAACCATTGTAGAGTTCAAACACAGCACCTGCTCATTTATATGAGCAAGGCAGACCACCCATTGGGTGATTGTTCATGAATTATGTGCGCTCATTCCTCGCCCGTTCATTGACAGTGCATTAACTAATCTCCCAGAAAACATAGATACAACTTGTGCTGGCTATGGTGATAACGCTTGTTTTTAAGTTTTCGAAAAATTACCCCTGCTCCCCCTCTTAAAATTGTAGGTGCATGTTCGCGGCCTCACTGGCTTTACCCTCTGCGTCCCAATGAAAGCATTTTATTGGCATCTTTTCCACAGTCTGCATGCTCTCAAGTGCCGTGGAGACATTCATTTCCTTGTGTGCTCTATACGAAGAAAATCTACTAAGTCCTGCATAAATGTATACACATACAAACAACGTGGTGCATTCCGCAACAGCAAGTCTACCACAGGAAGAAAGACTGGACACCTTCAGCTGATCTATCTACCTGCATGTACCTGAACGTTGTTGCTGACATGCCATTGCCTGACAGGCATCACAAACCTCCAACAGCGCGACTCTCATACAAAATGACAACGAACATGCTAATCGCTGCACACATGTTGAGCGGTTATCAGCATAAAGCAGCTACTCCCAGATGCTACTTTCCAAGGGGCGCGCGCACACCTGCCAAGACCCGTATTAATGCACGTGATAAGGGTTGAGGCGTAATAGGCAGAAAGCTGCCAGGGGCACTGTAGGCTAGCGAGAAACATGTAAATGTGCCGCACATCAACACATAACAATAAGGCAGATCACATTGGATAGGATTACAACCGAATATGTGAATCGGGCAGTATATGTTAATTCTCGCTTTATGTCAAGTTAGCTCGATCTTCGCATGTGCGGTTATTTTAAAGGGGCTCTTTCGAGCATACAGCCTTGTACTCTATAGAATGAGATGCACGCGCATTACCAAAAACGTCTTCCTCCTCGCATCAACGAGATGGCATTTTTCCACTGTAACCAATGGTAACTTAGGCGGACCGAGCACAAGAGAACATGAATGCTGCAGCTTCCACTACACATTCATAACATCAAGATGCACAAAACACCTGCAAACTGCTGTCATCTTCTAAGCTAAACAGTAGAGGCACGCCGAGCAGTATACGGCAGAGAATAGATAGAAATCTGACTTACCAGGGTGCAGCAAGCGATGCCGATTGGGAACAAGTTGGTGATAGCTGCCCGATTCCTTCATTCAATAATTCCCATGGACTTTGAAGCGCCTCCTGGTTTTAGCTGGTTAAAAAAAACGAAAGTGTTTCTTTCTCAATGCGTGATTAAAAAAATGAAACAACAAAAAACTCGTTGAATGCAGGAGTCTAATCCTTTGATCTCAGTTTGCAGAAGTGATCTCAGTGCAAAATATAGTCAGCTACATTTTAAAACGGATTGTAGTAAACTTGACGCATCAGTCCAGAGCGAGGACAGGTGAATATCTTGCTGTGATTCGTATGTATTCTCTGTCCGTTGCAGTCGTGACTTCCGTCCGCGTCTTGTACAGTATTGGTGAGAACTGAACAATGCAGCATCAGTCTCTGCTGAGAGTAAACACAACTGCAGTTGCAGCCAATTGTGACTTTACACTAACACACAGATCTTAACGCAGCCATCCTAAACCAATTAGCGTGATAGTAAATCAGTAACTGAAATCAGCCCCCCATGGACCGGCACTCTGTCCAGTAACGCATGATTGCAGATGATGTACTGCGCGCTCCAAGCGAGCGCCAAGCTAGCAGCGCAGCCGCCTCCTGCGATCCTAGCAACAGGGCAGCAACCAGCTCCATTGATATGGGACATGTGCGGGAACCTTCGAAAGCTCGCTGCACGGACAGACCACCTCAAAGAGGCTGCAGAACAAAAGGAAGCTGGAAATGCAACTCAAATGAGGTTTGGGGATAAGCTAAGCCAGGGTAGGGAGGAGGGCGAGTGGAAGTAGTTGCACTTCGACCTCTTGTAAATAAGGAATGGCTTTTTAATGATATTTTTTTCCTTATCGGTTTATTTTAAGCACACCCCTGAGAATACCTTCCTCTGGAATAGGCAATTGTGAATGTAATTTAAACTGCGCAACAAATCTCAGCCTGGGAAAGGCTAACCTATGGACCCGGGCATGCACCTTAATTCACGTCTCGGCGAACAGGAGACACCATCAAATAATAGCTTCGTATCGTTAGTCGTGCTCCTGCCCGAGTTAAAACGTGCAGAAAAACGCCAGTCATTCATTATGCACCCAGCAACAGAACAGACCAGGAAGGGGGTGGGGCAGCATGCGTTGGGCATCTTTTATAATGGGATTAAATGAGGGTCATAGCTGACCTTAACATTTGATATCAGTTGGTGTCTGCACAATGAGACCCTTGGCAGATACTATGCCTGACTTCTGTACATTTAGATATCAGTGGCATTATGGGAACGTGGAGGAGCATTTGTGACGGCCAAGTACACAGTGGGCGTTGTCTGAAGTTCCGAGTAATAAACAAAGCAAGTTTGTTTGACACTTATTTCCCTACTTTCGTTTAAAGCATTAAAGTGCATGATAAAAAACAATGCACATATCTCCAGCAAAATATGAAAATAGACCCCTGGTTGTCAGGTGTAGGTAATGGGAAACTACTTTATCGTGTGCATTCCTGTATCCCTGCCTTTTCGTTCTGTGCATGTGCAAATGTGCATGCGAATGGCAAACAGTGGCTCTACAAGAAGTGACAGCAGCAAGATTGTAGGGTATAAAGAAGCAGGAGGTTTCAGAGTGATAGCCGCAGGACCTTCGGGATGCTGGCATGGAATGTCATAGAAATGAGAATGATTTCAAAACTTGCATATTCAATCACTCATCCACCTATACATTCATCTCAGTGAGTTAAGCACCCCCTCACAGATGTTTCTGTAACCTACACATCATTCATGCCTTAACGATACATTTTCTATCAGTAAAGGTTTGTACTAGTCTGCTGCACTGAATCTCTTTTGTGGGGAATATGAGGTTGTACTTGCTGTCTTCTATGAGAGAGGTCAGCTTGCTTTACTACTGTAATGGTGAATGTGTTCTGGGAAGAAGTAACGCTTTCACGGCTGCTGCCTGATTTTTGTGTGTTCTCTGATGGGAAAAGCTTGCGCTTCTGCTCTAGTTGTACCTCTCCCCTGAAGGAGGGAAACCACACTGTATATTCCCAAGGACCACCTGTTCTATGATGAATGGGTAATTCTACTACTTACGCTCACCTTATAAACAAGAATTTACAATGCAATAGGTCTCGCAATGACATTATTTAGAGCTATTGACATTGTAAATGGCAATGCCTTTAAAAAAATTAAAAGGCATTGTTATATACAATGTCAAAAGCAACACCTATTGCATTGCATAGCGCGGTGTCCATGAAGACGGCACTGCGCTTATTAAAGTAAAAAAAAAACACAAGCTGAAACACAAGGGAAAGAGAGACACGGGCTGAAGCACAAGGGAAGGAGAGACACAGGCTGAAGCACAAGAACTATACTAGAGACGGGATGAAACTCAAGAAAAAGGGATACAGGCTGAAACACAAGGGAAAGAGAGACACAGGCTGAAGCACAAGAGAAAGAGAGACACAGCCTGAAGTACACTACACTTTGTACTGTCTTGGGCGCCGGGGAGTCGTGCGCCCCACTCCATCCCACCTCCTGTCCGAGTGCCAAGGCCGATGCATCCTCACAGATTCCAGCCCACCAACACCCGCATTGAATCCTTGAATCCTCAACCTAAATCACCTCCATGAGCTGCACCCCGAGCGGCAAGCACCTACAGGCGGTCAGCAAACAGAACAGCACGTTGTGTAGCGCGACACAATGGATAAAATAGTTGAGGCGCTATCTCACATTGCGTGTCCTGAGCAGGATCTGAGACCACGTCCTCCCTGAAAAGGGGGAGGCTGTTATTGAACAGAGGGTGGGGTGGGGCGGTGTGGCGGAGGTGGTGCTCCCTCAGGTGGGGGGGGGCTCATCAAAGATACCAGGTCCTGCCTTAACCTGAGGTGTTCATGCCAATAACACCTGATTTTTCAAGACAAAGAGAAATGCATTCTGCACATGCCCAGATCACACACTGAGGTAAAAGGAAGCTGGGAAGAGGGCACTAGATGAAGTGGCATTTGCCGGGTGGAAGAAGAGGTGCCAGCAGCGGGCAGCAGGGAAGACGTGCCCGAAGGATGACCACAAAGACGAGGGCACCCGTAGAAGGGCAGCACAGTAGGAACTAGTAGATGGGCAGCAGGGCAGAGGTGCCACTGTAGGGCTTGCAGCAAGGGGTGCCAGCAGAGCGGAAGTTGTACTGGAACAGTTACAGCAGGGAACAGATGACAAAACTGATCGCAGGTAGAGGTGCCAGCCGGGGCTGGGGGCGGGGCTCAGGAGGGGAGGGATGAAGTGGGTTGGCTGGGGACTTTGGCTGGGGGCAGATGAGGCGTCATTTGAGAGGCAGTAAAGAGGAGGCACCAGCAGAGCAGCAGCAGGGCAGAGGCGACAAGAGTGTCGCAACCAGGAAAGACGTAGCTGCAAAAGGGCAGTACAAGAGGTGCCAGCAGAGGGGCAGCAGAAGAGGTGCCAGCAGAGGGGAAGAAGGGAGAAGGTGCCATCAGAGGGGCGACAGGGAAGTACGTGCAGAAGTAGGGTAGTAGGAAGCGCTGCCGCTGCAGGTAGTGGTGCAGCATGGGGCAGGGGCAGCAGGGTAGGAGGTGCAGCAGTATGGCTGCAGGGAGCGGTAGCATGGGGGAGGGTGGGTGGAAACCAAGAGGCAGTCCCCGCAGAGGCACCAGCATGGTCACAGTTCCACCAGGCTCTTCACCGTGGAGTCTGGCGCCATCTCATGGACACTCAGCACCATTGCCTCTGAGTGTGGTTGTATTGAGCTGCTGAGACGAAGGAACGCTGCATTATTTTCATGTACTTGTATGACTATGAAAAGTAAAATATAGATTTCCAAAGTGTTCATTCAAATAAAAACAATCTTTTATGAAATGCAATTATGTGAGGTAGGAACATATTTGATGGGAACCGGCTGAGGCGGGAGACGGCAAGTTTGAATGGGTCACTACGTGGATTACAATACCAGAAATTGGTCATTTTAAAACAATCCTTCAATTGTCAGTAATACCAAAGTAATATCTCATGGCAACATCATGCTGCTAAGGGATCACCAATGTCCCTGTGTGTGTGTGTGTGTGTGTGTGTTGGGGGGGACGCTGAAGCGAGGAGACTTCAGTCTGCAGGTTAGAGCCTGCAGACTTTCTTATCTTTAGGGGGGGCATCTGTTTCTAATTAGCATGGCCACGTTAAGGCCATACTAATTAGAAACAGATGGCCCCCCTAAAGATAGGAAAGTGCTTTACGACAGCCGTGAAGCAGACAAGCCTGTCCGAATGGGCCGTCTGAAAAGGAGAAAGGGCAGCGACAAAAATACCCCATTTCCGATGGCAGGCCACCGTTTAGCATAAACAGTGACACAAGCCAATGGAAATGAGGGGCGGGGCTTCAAGCCCCCTTCTAAAATCTCCTCTCTAACTATAGGTCTTGCTGAGCGGCCAGCGCATGCGCTGTGACGCTTGGCGAAACCTAAAAACGTAGGGTATATTGAATCCACTTGTACAACCTGTCTAATGAATTAGACACTATTTCAAAATATTCTATGTGAGATACTGAGACATAAGGTCCTGAGGCAGGCATAGCACCTGGCTCTGTAGAGGCAATTGTCAAGGTGCTATGGTGAAAAACAGAAGTAGGGTAATGTGCTCAAACCTCTTGTTTTTAATCTTGTAGTAGAGAGACACCAATAAAAACATGTTTAGCTCACCCACACAAATGTAACACATATGACAACTGAACAAAGAGAGGAGATACATTTTAGTATAAGTTGCATAATCTGTACGACTGGTGAACAGTAGTAATTTGAAATGCTTTTAAGTGCTAGATGTGAAAGCTGTAGTAGAAGCAAACCATACTAGGAAAGTGAGGGTTCAACATCTGCAATGAGCAGATGAAATTATGGTAATTTCAAAACAGGTTTGACTGTTTCTTCCAGAAGTGTTATACTTCTTATGTGTTCAGAAAGTATGCAAAAGTCTTTTAACTGTACTCATTCCGGCTTTACTGTGCTAGCTACCTGTGTTGCACCCGTCATGTGAGTGTGCTACACAGCCTCAGCTCACCCTAATGGGCTGAGGGGCCACACACCCTCACCTTTTGGCCACTATAAAGAACGTCTCTCAGGTTGAGCGAAGGTCAGCCTGACACACACTCTTTATTTTCGGGCCAGGCAGTCAGGAGCTAGACATGCACTGAATGCACAGGCTCCTGGCTGCCTGGGCTGGGCTGGAAAATTCAAAGATCTTATGGGTGTGAAGTCTTTAGCCAGGCAAAGCAACTCAAGTCCCTCCCCCTTGTGACAAGGGGGGCCTTACTGATTGCCCTAAACCTGGACACTTCAGTTTTCAGCTCTGAAGTTGCCAGGGTCAAGTGTCAATTACTGACACCTGTCAAAGAGTGGGGTGGGGTCAGCAGTCTCACTGACCCCATCACACTCAGCGATGAGTGAGGGACTGCTGCTTTCGTCTTTGGCTGACCTGTTGTCTGCCAATGAGGGAAGGCAGCAGTCCCAACCCTCCTGGGAATGAGGCAAAGCTTCGCAGGTAAGTATGATTTTAATTTTAATGTTTGGTGTGTGTGCATGCATGAATATTTGGGAGTGAATATTGTGAGAGCATGTGTATATGTGCGTGCATGTGTCAATGCATGAGTGTGAGTGAGTGTGTTTCTGTGCATGGGTGTCCCAGACTCCCACTCCCTGGTAAAAGTACAGGCCGCCACTAGTGTTACCTATTCTTTCTGTTAGAGAAGGTTGCACTGTTTCTGCCCATGTTGTACCTTTGGTGTGTTTTGAAGCACACTATAAAACTTTCCACTACATAAAAAGAAAAAATCATCAACTTGTCAATGCTTGTTCTTAGGTATAGTGTAAATGAAAGTGTGAACTCTCACAAAATATGACAGCAGATTTTAATTGTGGTTTTATGCCTGAAACAAATAATTTTTAAGAGGACTAGGTGACTTTGTAAAATGTGTACAATTTTAAAACATAGCTGGCAAGTGTCACCATGTAATGTATAACCATTGGCCAATTCTGATATGTTAGCTGACAGCACTTTGCTTGTTGAGGTTTTGTGTATTGTATTGTATTGTAATTGCATTTATATAGCGCTTACTACCCCTGATGAGGCGTCAAAGCGCTTTTTTCGGCGGGTAGCACGCTACTCTGGGACCCATAGAGGATTAGTGTTGAATTAGTATAGTGAAACATGCAAGTACATTTTAAGTGGTGGATAGGTTAGTCAGTTATTTGGATTTGGAATGATAGCAGACGGATAGAGGAGGACAAAGGTTTGTATTTATTTATCACTCGCTTGTTGACCCATGCTATTCAGGAAGCCTATACAGGATTAGTGGTGAATTATTATGGTGAAATATGAGGTAATTTCAGTGGTGGATATTAGTCTGTTACTTGGAGTGAGAAGGATAGCTCGTTCCCAAACAAGCCCTTTAGCATTTTGCTTCCTTCAATGTTCATCTACTAAGAAAACTTTAATTTTGAACACAGAGGGCAAGAGTGGAGGCTCTCTCTAAAAGAAGAGGTATAACACACTCGTGAGGTGATTTAGAGTTGTCAGAGCAGAAGCCACACCATGAATAGAAAAGGGCTTCTTCCTAACTTCCTGTGCTAAGCCAAATGTAGAGGTTGGGGAACTGCTAGGATTTCTACAGTGAATCCTGTACTGGCTCTGGCATTGGGAACCTTAGACCGACAGCTTAAGCACCCAAGGTCCACTTGCATGTGTAGGTCAGCAGAGCAGTCCTTCTGATGTATCCGTTTCCTGCCCTTTCCTACATTGTATGGTGGGCTAGGGAAGGAAACATGAGCAACTAACCGCTCTTGTGAAGAGAAATCTCACTGCACATCAGGCCACTTATTGTTTGCTATTGCAGGAGTTTGTCTTTGCAAATGAAATAAGTATGTCATGCAACCACCAATACATCAGCAGAAAAACAGTTTTGACAAAAGTGATCACATCACATAGGCCAAAGCACCTTTGCCCAAGCTACCCCACCAACGTGGCAGTAAGTGTGTGGTTTGAGCAGAGGATGTGTTGCCATAGTGTATTGGTTGGGGTGGCGTGCAATTCTAACCAGGACCCCTGCTGAAATACTACTAGCACCCACTGAACTGAGGTGATTTCCTCCCAGCAAAGGTGGAACTCCTACTGTCTTTCCTGTACACGTGTTATGATCTTCTAAAATGTTGGATCTCTCAGAGGATGACTTCTGCTGCATTCTCAAGTATGCCCAAAGCATCTCCCTTAAGTACCTCAAGGTCTTCTCACACCAAAGGTAAGGCGGAACTTGCACGAGGTCTAGTCATGTACAGGAGAGAGGCGAAGGTTGCAGATGCTATGCTTGTCCACCCAAGGGTATTCTGTGTTACACTTTGGCGATATTGGAAGGATGTGCATTAGTTCGCCTCCTTCCTGTATGCTTTCTCTGGGGCGAGCTGCGTGAGGATAGAGATAGACTCGACTGGGGCGTCAGCTGCCTGGTGCCGAAGCAGTAGATCTAACTAGAACAGTGTCCCCTTGGGGGAATCGTCGGATACAGGTTGATCTTGCATCTGAGTTGTCAGTCTAGAAGTGTAGAGTTAAGTCTGAAGCGCCACGAGTAAAGCTTTGATCTCAGAGTCGTTGCTGAATATGTCCGAACCAAATAACAGGAAAAAAAAGAAACCCAAGGTGGTGTTGGCGCCTATGCACAATTTGAACTAAAGAGTCACAGGACATCCCATGACTCAAAGCTTCATAGAAGAAAATAAGTTGTAATGTCCGAGCACAATAATAGATGGCAGGTGTATGCAAAGCATGCATATCTACAGTGACACATTATGAATGAACAATCATACAATCCTTGCTTAGTGAATTTAACCAGGCTGAATACAGACTATTTCATAGCAGTGGCATGATCAGACTCTGAAGTGACCAAGCACTGCCTCCAGATGTAATGGTACATTTACAAATGGCCCCAGCGTGGAACCATTCAAGGACGAAGAGAGAAAACACCCCAGACCCAGGAACAGAAGCCAGAAGAAAAAGAATCCGACACCCAACACCAACCAACCACACAGAACCAAGACGCAACACATGTCTCACGCTTCAATGCAACATGCTTTTGGATGAAACGTCAGGAATGACTGATGTATCATATGTCATAGTTACCACTTGGTGGACTTGTAAAATGCTAAACAAATGAGTTCATGACTTTCTGGTGGTTTTGTAGGTAAGCAAGGATTGAACAGCCCATTGTGAGAGGGTGGAGGTAGCGTTACACATGCAACAATCGCAGCATTACCATTCCTTAGAAAGACAAATGGAAGAAAAAAGAGAAAGACAATGGACATATGAAGGGGTGCCTGTGCATCCCTTTTTTCTCACACAAGGCACACTCACTGTGAGCTCTGTCAACATTCTGGTGAGATGTTTTCCAGATCCTTGGGGTTCATCTCCATTTATAAGGAAATGCAAAAATATATTTTCAGAGTCTACAAGAAGCATTAGCACCATTGGTTTTGGAAAAGAGAGATGTAGGAAATAACCTGTTTATTGGAGGACTGGGAATAAGTATTCCTTGTGTGGACAGTTATGACACATTTATTAGCAAGGCATGCATGAGGACTTTGAAAGTGCATTAGATAATCGTTGCTATGATGTTGATGGGCAGCTGACACTATCTTTAGTTGAAATGTATTATTCTGGAAGACTGTGCACATATATCTCACGTGCAGAACATGTCAACATTTGGCTGGTGGACATGCACAGCATGGGGTCTACTTTTATAAGAATGAGATCACTACTGCATAAAAGCTTCTTTCATTCTCAAGAAATAATCGGGGCCAGGTCTTTGACCAATACTGAAAGGACTGCAAGCTCCGCAAATTGTAAGTGCACCTAAGCTACGATCTGAGTTCCCTCCAATACTGCCCCACTGACTTCTCTAATATACACCACCTTAGGTGACACACAACTCCACAGAATACAAACGCCAAACATCTGTGACTCCCTTTACCAACATAGAACCAAGAGCCATACCGACTGCAACATGAGACTTTTCACCACCAGTAAGCACAAAGATGATGCAATACTTAGGGTTTCAATTACAGGTTTGTTTTACCTGGCCATCTGCCAAACAATGTAGACTGTCCTCTCATGTCTCATTTACAGGCAGGAGAAACACTGTGCTTTGATGGTGGAACCACTGCCAGAAACACACACCAGTACTGGATTGCCGGCTGCCATGGTGCTGGAAGAGCTATTTAGGATGGCCCATAGTTCTGTTCCTGAGACTTTCCCTTTCTATAATACCCCTGCGTATGAAAGAGTGAACAAAGAAATATCCCTCACACAATAGGAACTTTTTTCAATTATTGCTACCAGTAATATAATGTGCAGAGCCAGGTAACAATGCCTTGTTTGATATTCAACAGTTAGTGGTATTTCCGTTAGTGCAGAAGAAGAGTTTTACCACGTTCTATTGCTGCTTCAGGGAGGTTTTATCCCAGTCTCTTGCCTATCTGGCTTTAGGAATGGGCAGCATAGGTTTGCTTGTAAGGGCATATTCAGATTCGTACTATTTGATCACAGATTATAGAAAGCTAGGCAATTTCTCACAGATTGCTCTGTTGACAATTATCATGACTTTGAATAAGATCTTTTTATTCACTGATACCCAATGAAAAGCACTTAGCATGAATTACTTTTAGTCACTTTTTAGCAGGTTCCTAATGAGAATGGCTGCTGCATTAATTCCATAATCTTTGTTGGGACTGCTAAAAACATATTGTTATTGTAATCCGAGTGAAATTAGATGAAGGCATTTGCAACAGAAATGTAAAATTTGGTGTCTGAAAAGGAACAATATGTTTTAGAAGTTTTACATTGTAGAGCACACCTTGGTTAGCTTTAAAGATATACGATGGTAATTGAGAAGACCTAGGGCTGTATTGCACAACAAGCATGTGTGCCCGCTTTATGCGTCCCCAGGGCACTTTGGCTTACAGAAGGGGCCATAAATGCTTTTGCACCTCCTTTTGTAATACAGATATTGCTGACATACACACAGTGTCAGCGCTATCATTAGAGGGTGCTGGTGCAGAAATACTTTTTATTGAAATCTGTTCAACCCGTGACATACAATGGTGTTCTCCAACTCCGCTCCTTGTTTTCTTTCAGGTGGACTGGAACTTTGCCACCATTTTAGAATGAAGCATAAGTCAAAACCATTTCAATAAACACTATTAAGTATGTTTAGTCAATAATGAGAGTTTCAATTTAGTTCGAAAACCTTTTTTCATCAATAAGAGTTTCGTATTTTGTTTTTGTTCTCTTTATTCAAATTAGATAAATCAGTTTACAGAAATACCAAGTAAATCATGGTTATGTTAAATCAAGAAAATTACAGTGTGTTCTATAAAGTAAATATTATCTAAGTCCCTATTCTACTATAGAAGATCCTAACCCCCCCGGAACCCATAGAGAGTTCTTTCAAAAAAGAGTGAGATTTAAAAGAGCACTGAAATAGAATCAGATTGTAGTTTAACCTCTCATGAAGAGTAGTTCAGGAAACTTGTAGGAGTCTCCTCTTTCAAACAGCATCAGCAAAAATTTGCAGTTACAACTGTTCAAAGTTAAATTAGGAAAATGGTCACTCCAGTAGCCATAACCACTAAAGAATATTCAGACAGCCATGAAGTAGTAAGTGATAGGAAATCACTGTCAGCAGTAGCTCACAGCGATAGGGCAAAAGGGCTAAGGAAATTACGGTCACAGAACAATTAGCCTGGACTAGTCTGGACAGCATAAAGCTCTCTTTGTGTATCTAAAATGCAAGAGTGGAAAAGTGTGTGGAAGTGTTAATCGTCTAACTAGGGACACGTATATTAGAAACACAAACGCATGTATAAACCCATGCTGGTGTTAGGTCATCTCAAACCAATGGAAATGGATAGTTTGATGGTCCGCTGCTTCTTTCTTCATTCCCATGGTAAACTTACGAAGTCTGCTAGTCATCTACTTAGTTGCTAACATTCATGTGCGTTAGATTCACTCTGAGTTCCAATGAGAACCCTGCAGTCTAAATTATTAGCTTTCAGAACTTCACTGTGTGATAATGAACTATTCTAAAGTAGAAACATTCTAGTTGTAACTTTACTGAATTAAGTCAAGTCATAAGATTCACCTTTTCATGAAGGCATTATTGTTTTATTATACGTTTACATTAATTATTGTGAATTATTGTGAATATGTGGCAGATTAAATCTAACGATTAAATACGATGAGACTACGTAGCTTAGGAAGAACAGAAATATGTTTAAGGTCAGCACATTCTACAAAGATGACATGTCTATTGAAGTCAAACAGCACAGTTCAGAATCTCTTAAAAGCAAGAAAAGAAAGGTTAGAGGAAATACATGAGGCCTATCCTGACCAGACAATGTAATTATGATAGAAATTAGTGACTGCTACAAAAAACATCCATGCAACACGTTCATTTGCAAGTTTAAGAACAGGCACATTTTCCTACATTTCATTCCTTAAACATTCTCATGTAATTATATATTGAGCAAATTAGGACACTTATTTTAAGCTAAAATTCCTGCTCTATCATGAGTGTTCCCTCATTTGCATTTGCACAAATAGGTGGATCACTTTCAGTGCACTTTCCAAATGCAATGGTAACAGCTAGAAAGAGCGCACAGCAAGTCCAGGTCAATGTAAATTTGCAATTCGTAAGGTGGTGCTCAGGAAGAGACGGGGACGGTTACCACACCCCCAGCAGTAAACCACAGAAGCGGTTTAATAGACTGTATACTTGTCTTCCGAGCACTCAAATTATAACACTCAGTCTTTGACATGTAAATCTTCCAATTTAATGTCCAAAATCAAATGTACTCCAATCCAAGTTCCATCACATAGTTAGATGCAGCCAACACGTGTTTCGTCAAGTCCGTTTAGACATATGACTTCTTCAGGGCAGATAAATCTCACTAATAGTTCCACTATAATCTTCTGGTCCGGTCAGACCTCATCAAAGCTCCACAGTAGAAAACAGGCTGTATTAGGCAATAGCGATTCAGTCGCAATAAAGGGTAAAACACGGGTAGCGTCCTTAAACCATCATAGATATCGAGTAGTGTACGTCCAGTCTTCTGTGATCCCCGTTATGGCTCCTAACCGAGCACGAGTTCTTACTTGTATAGCGAATTCCGAGAACATGGATGGCGTTCACCCTTGGATTGGAGTACATTTGATTTTGGACATTAAATTGGAAGAATTACATGTCAAAGACTGAATGTTATAATTTGAGTGCTCTGAAGACAAGTATACACGTTCCAAATGCAGCACTTTAAATGGATGAAAGGGGGTCCCATTATATATTGCGCAAATTAGGACACTTATTTTAAGCTAAAATTCCTGCTCTATCATGAGTGTTCCCTCATTTGCATTTGCACAAATAGGTGGAGCACTTTCAGTGCACTTTCCAAATGCAGCACTTTAAATGGATGAAAGGGGGTCCCATGGATCCCCCAGACATCTCCTTGCAGTCGCTCACTGCATTTGCCTGCAAGGGGATGTCTATTCCCTTTTAAAAGTGCAGGCGGTTTGCCGCTCGCACAGAGAAACCTGGAGCAGCTTTTAAACAGCTGCTCCATATTTCTCTTGAATGTGCTGCCCTCGGGCAGCAGGAGTTAGTGGCTTGCCCGAGGGCAGCACATTCTTCCTGATTGCTCCAGTCTTCGATGTTACAAACCAGTTGACTGGAGAAGATTGTTATCCCTGTGAAGAGCAACTCCAGCCTGAAATGCATTGGTATGATCTATATTTGTGAACAAGGACATTTTCTGATGCTCACCATGAGAAAATGTTATTAAAGACAAATTATATAAAGTTGGGATGTATGACGTTACAACTCATACTTTTACAACGCATGCCATTACAACGAATTTTTTACAACGCAAAAACTTTTACAACGCATGTATTTACAACGCATGTTTTTACAACGCAGGTACCTTTACAACGCATACCATTACAACGTAAGTATTGGTAAGTATATATTATTTTTTTTTAATTTTAAATAATTGAAAATAATTTAATTTAATTTAATTTAATTTAATTTAATTAAATTTTATTTAATTGATTTCATTTAAATTTAATTTTATTTTATTTTTACCTTATACCCCTGTACCCCAAAAACCCAAAACTGACCCTGAACCCTAAAAATACCCCTGTACCCCAAAAACCCCAAACTGACCCTGAACCCTAAAAATACCCCTGTACCCCAAAAACCCCAAACTGACCCTGAACCCTAAAAATACCCCTTTACCCAAAAACCCAAAACTGACCCTGAACCCTAAAAATACCCCTGTACCCCAAAAAACCCAAACTGACCCTGAACCCTAAAAATACCCCTTTACCCAAAAACTGAAAACTGACCCTGAACCCTAAAAATACCCCTTTACCCAAAAACTGAAAACTGACCCTGAACCCTAAAAATACCCCTTTACCCAAAACTGAAAACTGACCCTGAACCCTAAAAATACCCCTTTACCCAAAAACTAAAAAATTACCCTGAACCCTAAAAATACCCCTTTACCCAAAAACTGAAAACTGACCCTGAACCCTAAAAATACCCCTTTACCCAAAAACTAAAAACTGACCCTGAACCCTAAAAATGCCCCTTTACCCAAAAACTGAAAACTGACCCTGAACACAAAAAATACCCCTTTACCCAAAAACTGAAAACTGACCCTGAACCCTAAAAATACCCCTTTACCCAAAAACTGAAAACTGACCCTGAACCCTAAAAATGCCCCTTTACCCAAAAACTGAAAACTGACCCTGAACCCTAAAAATACCCCTTAAAAAACCCAAACATATAAAATGTAAAATATAATTATATACTTACCAATACTTACGTTGTAATGGTATGCGTTGTAAAGGTACCTGCGTTGTAAAAACATGCGTTGTAAATACATGCGTTGTAATGTTTTTTGCGTTGTAAAAGTTTCGTTGTAATGGTAGTGCGTTGTAAAAGTTGCGTTGTAATGGTTGTTTCCCCTAGGGGATGTATGACGTTACAACTCATACTTTTACAACGCATGCCATTACAACGAATTTTTTACAACGCAAAAACTTTTACAACGCATGTATTTACAACGCATGTTTTTACAACGCAGGTACCTTTACAACGCATACCATTACAACGTAAGTATTGGTAAGTATATATTATTTTTTTTAAATTTTAAATAATTGAAAATAATTTAATTTAATTTAATTTAATTTTATTTAATTTTATTTAATTTTATTTAATTGATTTAATTTAAATTTAATTTTATTTTATTTTTACCTTATACCCCTGTACCCCAAAAACCCAAAACTGACCCTGAACCCTAAAAATACCCCTGTACCCCAAAAACCCCAAACTGACCCTGAACCCTAAAAATACCCCTTTACCCAAAAACCCAAAACTGACCCTGAACCCTAAAAATACCCCTGTACCCCAAAAAACCCAAACTGACCCTGAACCCTAAAAATACCCCTTTACCCAAAAACCCCAAACTGACCCTGACCCCTAAAAATACCCCGTTACCCAAAAACTGAAAACTGACCCTGAACCCTAAAAATACCCCTTTACCCAAAAACTGAAAACTGACCCTGAACCCTAAAAATACCCCTTTACCCAAAACTGAAAACTGACCCTGAACCCTAAAAATACCCCTTTACCCAAAAACTAAAAACTGACCCTGAACCCTAAAAATACCCCTTTACCCAAAAACTGAAAACTGACCCTGAACCCTAAAAATACCCCTTTACCCAAAAACTAAAAACTGACCCTGAACCCTAAAAATGCCCCTTTACCCAAAAACTGAAAACTGACCCTGAACCCTAAAAATACCCCTTTACCCAAAAACTGAAAACTGACCCTGAACCCTAAAAATACCCCTTTACCCAAAAACTGAAAACTGACCCTGAACCCTAAAAATACCCCTTAAAAAACCCAAACATATAAAATGTAAAATATAATTATATACTTACCAATACTTACGTTGTAATGGTATGCGTTGTAAAGGTACCTGCGTTGTAAAAACATGCGTTGTAAATGCATGCGTTGTAATGGTTTTTGCGTTGTAAAAGTTTCGTTGTAATGGTAGTGCGTTGTAAAAGTTGCGTTGTAATGGTTGTTTCCCATAAAGTTGGGATGAATGGAGATTACCCAACTAAAATGTATGATTTAAATAAATCTCATCGTTAAATATCGATTAACGTGTTGAACTGGTGATCAACGTGAATACACCCTCTTTTGGGAACATTGGCAGTGCAATAAGGGGACATTTCCCAGAGAGGGGAAAGCTACAAGTTCTATTAACTACCACACAATTCAGAGATCAGAGAGCGATACCCTGCTGCACGCTACAACTTCAGTACTTTTCTTTATAAATTGAAAAACTAAGGAGTGCATGAAGCATTTACTTTTATAATTTAAATTTGCTTGGGCCCAACTACATGATGGAAACATAACAAAGTCTAGCCATTTAATAATGTGCTAGTATTGCTGAGGATTAAAGAGAAATTGAGTTCGGATCAGTTAAACCTCTTATATTGAGGGATATAGTGCTGAAATACACTACAGGTCTACAGGTCATTGCTATCTCTAATGTTTTGCTCTAGCTGTGTAAAACATGCACCTCATTATAATTATTTAGGTAAAGTTTCTCCTATCTAGTCGCTTATTACAAGCATTATCTCTTCCTTGACAAGTGTCACTGAAGAGGGCTCAGATGGACTAAGAGCTTAAACTATGCATCACAGCATCTAGCAAATTAGGCTCCCAGTCCAGAAGGACGGAACAGTTCAACCCACATAGACACAACCATGGAACTTAAATTCACTAGTAATCTTGAGAATGGAATCATCTATATTGTTCACAGGAGAGGGTGATCAAGAAAAGACACCAGGGATCCTAGTTTCTCTGACTACTGACAATATCTGAATCCCAAGTAGAGGAAGGACCCTCAGGATGAGACCAGAATTAAACATCTCTGATCCCTTCAGACAGAGCACAGCCTCTAAGTCTTGTCTCATCTTCTGCTAAATCATTAAGCAAAGCGACAAACTCTAGGCACCCAATCCAAGAAGAGCTGGAATGCTATTTTCATGAAGAAACATAAAAGTTTACTTTACTCTCTGATGTGCCTCCAGCCCACTGCCTGAATATGGGAGAATCTATCTTTAGAAAGACGGAAGAAATTGAAAAGACTCAAGAAGAAATTAATGCTCACACAAGTGATCCTTGATCCTTATGCCATAGTAGAAATCCAAAGAAAAGAGTGAATACCTAAATACCTGAATCATCCTTATTCCTTTACTTCCTTAATGAAGTATTAAAACAATGAAATATCCAGAAATGGTTTGACAGCAGGCGGAAAATTGAAGCTTGGTGATCCTACTGAAGATTGCTGCTGCAGGTTGCTAAGGTCATTATAACTCAGTGCTCCCCTCAGACTGTCCTTGAAGACCAGAGTTATATCATGGTCCTGAGTGATGATTTTGGGTTGAGACAGGATAGGGACTGGAGGGAGGTTTTAGTAAGAATGAAGACCCACACATTACTACATTGAAGGGAGATGAGCTGGTCCCACTCGTGAACTGCAAGAAAATGGAAATCACACATCTATAGAAGGAATTACTTAAGGATGCATTTATCCCTCCCAGACCACAACAAAAAAGATCAAGCTTTCATCAAACCAGTAGTCTAAATTCCATAAAGTGGCAATGAATATTACAAGTCCTACACCTGTCCCACTCTGACCGTGAAGGTTTTTCAAAATCACAATCACCAGTCAAGACCCCATGGAAAAAGTAACCTCCAGAATATCAGCAGAAATCCTTCCTGAATTATTGTATCAGCTTAATCTGAAGGCTCCGCAATTTAATCTTCCCACCAATCAAAGAGCTGACTGATGTGAAGTACAGGATGATAAAATGAAGTGCCTTATCCTAAACCAGTGTCCAATACTTATAACAGAGGTACCAATAACAATAAAATAAGAATACATGGAGGCCTTTAGAAATAAAACCGTATACCAGGTAAGAGACAAGTGGGACCAGGCTTTTTGAGGCATCAGAACAGTGAAAAGAGATTGGGATTAAGTATTGAGATGGCATGACTAATAATATTAAAATATGCTCCTAAAAACTCTACAGACTCTTTGGTAATTCTCTACCAGTAACTATATGGAATATTACAAGCTGTTTTGGTGCTAGGACAAGGTCAGGACTCATAAAAATAAATTGCAAAACAAATAAAAAAAAAGAACCACATGGAAAAATCCAACTTCCCACATTAAACCAACTGTTCCCCTATGTCCTGAATATTATTCACAGATGGGGTTCTAACACTCGTACATAGTTTGTCTTGCCTACTGGTCCTATTTTTCCTTAATGTGTGTTAGAGGACCCGTGCTTTAATGCTTTCCCTCTCATCGATCTCAACGTAATTTACCCGTTTGGTTTCAACTTGATTTATTTGCAAACTGTATCTTGCCTCTCCCATTTGATATCATTATAGATATTGTAGGTTTCAGCACGTGTGTTACTTCTGTATGATGTAATATTATACCAAAAACATCCTCACAAGCCCTCTACAGCACCCTCTCAGACTTTTTCCACAACAAAATCAACACCATCTACTAAGACTTCGCACCTCAACCCTCAACAGAGGACAACATCAACCTCCTCACACTTGTTGACCCCCACCCACACCAGCTCACTGCATGGAACACACTCACTGAGAAGGAAACAGATTGCATCATGAGATCCATCTACTCCGAAGCTCCAGCAGACCCCTGCCGCCACCATACTTTCAACCTCAGCAATCAACCAATCAGAAAATAACTCACCAGGGTCCTCAACTCCTCAATCACCACGGCCCAATTCCTCTAGATATGGCAGCATACCCACGTGAAGCCATTGCTGAAGAAACCTCCTGGTGACCCAGGAGAACTCAAGAACTACCGACCCATCTCTCTTCTCCCCTTCCCAGCAAAGGTCACCAAGAAAGGTATCAACATCCAACAAACCAAACATCTAGAAAACCACAACTATCTTGACCCTCCCAAGCCAGCTTCAGAGAACACCTCAGCACCAAGACATCTCTTATCACACCCACGGATGACATCAGAATACTGCTAGACCACGGAAAAACAGCAGCCCTTTTCCTCCTTGACCTCCCAGCAGCCTTCAGCACAGTATCTCACCACACTCTGATCAACAGCCTCCACAAGATTGGAATATAAGGAGCAGCCCTGAAGTGGATCACTTCCTACCTCTAAAGAAGGACACAGAAGATCATCACCCCTCCCTACTCTTCGATCCCTAAGAACATCAACCACGGTGTACTGCAAGGCTCATCCCTCAGCCCAACCCTCTTCAAAATATACGACACCATTGGCCAAAATCATCAGGAGCCACAGACTCAACATCATCTCCTATGCCAATGACACCCAACTCATCCTCTCCCTGACAAACGACCATCAAAGACAGGTTCCAAAAATGCATAAAGGAAGTGGCCAGCTGGATTAAATACAACTGTCTCAAACTAAACACAGAGATGACAGAAGTTTGCATCTTCGGGAAAGGCAAAGACATCCTATGGAGCAATGAATGGTGGTCACCTCTGCTAGACCCTACCTCTAAACCCACCATAACATGCCCACAACCTCAGCATCATCCTCAACAACCACCTATACATGAAGAAGTCATCTCCTCTGCCTGCTTCCTCACTCTACAAATGCTCAGAAAGGTCTTCAGTTGGCTCTGCCCAACACCAGGTGAACTGTCACACAAGCTCTTGTCACTAGCAGGCTCAACTACGGTCTCCCTCTACATAGGAATCACCAAGCAACTCTTGAGGAAACTCCAGATAATCCAGAACACAGCAGCCAGACTCATCCCTGACCTCCCAGATAGAGGCACATCACCCCTCACCTCAAGAAACTCTATTGATTACCAGTCACAAAAAGATGCCAGTTCAAGCTGTTCACCCATGCTTACTAGGCGCTACACAAAAAAGGACTAATGAATGTTAATTGTTGTAATTGTGCGACATCAGGCGAATTGTTTTGTTCATCATTTCATAAAGTTGATGTAAAATATCTTTGTCCGGGGCGCGGGGAGCCCGGGGTAGGGCCCCAGGGGGATGTTCTGGGGCAGGTGGCCATTGGTCTGGTACACCTCTTGGGTTTCCGAGCTGCATGATCAGTACCTCCATGGCATCTGATGTTCTTCTGGTATGGCTGTGGGCTGGGATCCCATTTCTGGTGCAGGTTATCATCCGACCTAATACCAGAAAAGAGCAGGTGTTAGTTCTCGGCTGCTAATGTGCCTTATCGCATGTTTTGTGATCTTATCGCCGATCTGGCTGGTCGATGAGAATGTTGCGAAGAGGTGTTGTTGCGGCTTTTTGCACGGGAACGCCTACTCTGCATCTCATTAAAATAGTTGCCGGTGTCATCCGTAGCGATATTTTTTACAGCTACTATCGCAGGAAAACTGGCGATATCGGCTGTTAGCACCAGCTTGTGAATAGGGCGATAAATCTATCGCCACTTTGGCTGCGATAAAGTGCCGCTAACTCGGTGATACGTCCATGGGAATATGCCCCTTTATGTGGAAACCAGCCCCTTGCTGTTATCTCACAATAATTTTGTAAGTAAAATACAAACTAATTTAAAAAAAGTTATGCAAAATTGCATAGTTCAAAAGATTGAGAAGTTATTTAAATTTTGCAATACATGACATTTGTGAAATTAATGAATTGTATCAGCACAATTAATCCAGTGTGAACTAAATAACTTTGAAGCCACTGTTGCACTTCCTGTGCCAGATTACTGTGGCCTTACTTTAGAGCCAGATATGCAAGTATGTATTAGTAATTCTTCAGTCTACTAAAGGGGGAGAAATTGTGCACTGAGTGGTGTGTAGTTGGGTCTAAATAAACAAGGTAAAAAATATTTCAGCCAATCAAGTTCAACAAAAGCAAAAATCAAGGCAGATCATGTGGAAAGCTAACTTTCCCTATTATAGATATGGAAATAGAATTGATATTTTGTGTGTGCTATACTAGAAGAACATAAAATGCCTGCTATTGGTTTTCTTGAGACTAGAAGCAATTCAATGTCTTCACAAACCACATTTTCCTGCACGTCAAAGTGAAATGTCTGGCGCCTGAATCAGTTACTCCACCACTCAAGTATTAAGGGTGATCATGCAATTCTTTAGTTGTCTGCTACTAATTCATAGATGAGAATATGGATCAAACACAGAGTGGTTCTCTATATGGGTTGTGAGTCATTTGATTTTTCAAACTATCCACTGTGAATGTAGTATGTCTAGAATGTGGTTCACAGTAAGGATTTAGCACATAGGACAATCCATCTAAACCGAGTCCGAAATAGTGTTCAATCTAATGTTTTGAGGTTCTAAAAGACTTCTTATAAGCGACTGTCATGATGCTCATCCATATCTACCCAGCAAAGCATGTTTTATGTAGTCCTGGCGCTGTGATTGAGTTTAAAATGTTCTTGATTGTGGCACAGTCAATTAGATCTTGGATCTAGTAGACTGAGCATAAGTAGGTGGCTTGATCTCAGTACCTTGCACCTCCTATGGCATATGCTGCTTTCATGCCTTTTGGCCTTTAGTCAAATGCGATGACTCGCGCTTAGAACAGGGCAACATTGAGTCATACAGGAAGAATCAGTGAATGTCAGTCCACCCTCCTCATGGTTTTCCATCTCATTTAGACATGAGGGAACTTCTTTCTTTCCCATGGTGGAGTCTTAGCTCCATTGTTCGAAATACCTTTGCGTTTGGCCAGCTACCACAGAACATCAGCTGAATTGGTTCAGAAGGCTTGCCCTATTTAACACAAGAATTTTGATGTTCATTTTTCCTGCCCAAGATAGGTATGCAAAGGATGACCATCTATGCAGGGCAAAAACAATAATGGAGTTAATAAACAGAGAGACAATAGCTGGAGTGTCAGAGATATTGGCATTTTAGTTTATTAGGAAAAAGCATGATTTGGCTATTTGTTTCTGAAAAACAAAATGTTGACCAGCCTGTCTAGTCATCTTGATGTTGTGGAATGAGTATCAGGAGCATCAGATGCCTTTCCTTAGAGGAAGTTTTCTAACACCTCTCAGCTGGTGTTTTTTCTGATGGCAGAGCAGGCTGAGGCTCTGCCATCACAAAAAGTGCTTCTCCCTCTAAATGAGGTGGTGAACCATAAGGATAGTGGAAGAGGTAATTCTCAATTTTGGTGGCTGTTCTGATACTGCCCTACCCTAAATGGAACCCCACGTATCTGGAGAGCACTTTGATGCTTTCCTTCAGAGCAATTCACTATCCTTACTTATCCCTGTTTCTTATGTTTTCCTGCCTCAATGTTCCTCCCCAAGATTCCATGCTTCAAACTCCTAGTTATTTGATTCTCTATCTCGATATTCCCTACAGAGAAGCTTATTTAAACTCTTTGTCATCCAGGGTCCCTGTCTTGAGGCACACAGGAACTTATACAATGGGAGAAAATTATTCTGACAGTTGAGGTAGGGCTAGTACACCCTGTCGCTAGGCGCTATACATAGTGCTTGGTACCATCCATGCTTCTACTCCAATAAAAACATATACAATGGAACACAGATAAAAATTCAATGGAGGAATATGTTTCACTTTCTTGAGCCGCCCCTTGAAGCTGGTGTGGACTTTCACGATGGTTGAGTCTTCAACATTGAAGGATGATGTGGAGCTTGAGCTTGCTTCCCCAGGATTATTAATGTAACCAATTTTGTATAAACTGTTTTGGAGTAATTGTGCTTGCAGGGGTGACTCCTCAGCTATGGCAGTGGAGCATGGCCCTATTGCTTTCTCGCAATGCGAGAAGCAGAAACACAAAATGGTAATAACTTTTAGTTATTACCATTTTATGTTTGCGTTGTGGGTGGGTGGGTATGGCTGCTCTGCTCTCCGAGCAGGGCAGGGGTGGAGTAGTGTGACTACTCCTGAATGCGCAAAGATTGTCTGGTTGGCCCTCTCGGGCCGCCCAAACCAGTCATGCGCGCTTTGCCTTTCTCCATGCAGGCTGCAATGCGGCCCGCATGGAGAACATGCCCACCCATAAGCCCCTGGCTGGGCGCCGTCCCGACCAATCAGAATGCTGCATGCAGCGTTCTAATTGGCTTAGAGTAGGGAGCCTGGATGTCTGCTTCCTCTTCCTGTCGGAGGCATGAGAAAAGAAGCAGAAAAGGCGCGGGACCCGGCCTCAAGATAAGTGAATTTTTTAAATTAAACTCCCGCGTGACCTTCCCTGCGACCCCCCCTGCTCACATTATCCCCCCCGCGATCACCCGGGAGCCTTGCAGGTCGCAACTATGTGCTTGACCTTTTCCTTTGAACACTGGGAGAGTGCCATTTAGCCACCAGGTACATATGCTTTGACTCCTTAACATGGTGAAAATCTGCCAAACTCAAATGGCATATATATTTTTTAAGTAAGCCCAGAGAAACATGATGCAACAAATATACACTAACAAACACTAAAAAGCACATGTGAGTTGTACTGTACATATATACGAGCAACATATGTGACTGCAACTGCATTCCTTTGAGGCCTGCCAATGCAGACCTGAGCTGCTGTGAGCAAAGGCCATAGGAGACCCATGCCACAGAAAACTGTACTATAATGCGGAAAACAGTGTTTTTGAATTAGTAATCACCCATAAGAAGTAACTTGGAGTCTCACTAAACACTTATCCATAGGGTGCAAACCTTCAACATACCTAATATTTAGCCTGGTATGTTCCGGCTGTGAGAACATTGCGGTATAGCTGAAGTAAACTTTGCCTATGGCAAAAGCCTACTTATGTATGAAAGCTTTATGTTATTAAAATAATTCAGACTAGAAAGAGTACATTGTTTTTTTAATCTTACTTATTAATAAATACAGAATTTGTTTATCTAAGTCTGAGAGCCAGGAACTTAATTAATTCAGCTCTGCTGGGTTTTTCTTCTCTCCAGTTGCACTTATTAGCACATTGATGAGGCGCAAAATGCTCTCTTTCGGACCTGATATCCTTAGTGTGATTTTCCCCCAAACCTTTTGGATCACTCTTCCTGTTTTGCTGAATTCGTTTTTGATGGCCTTAGGTCTCTGCACACTTTACCACTGCTAACCAGCTCGAAAGTGCCTATGTTCACTCCTATAAACATGGAAAAATGGCTTGCACCCGATTAGCATAGTTACCGTACTTGTAACTCCCTAGTAAATTGATATAACATATACCCAGGGATGGTAAATTAAATGCTACTAGTAAGTCTGCAGCACTTATTGTGCCACCCACTTAAGTAGCCCTTAAAACCATGCCTCAGGCCTGCCATTGCATCCTGTGTGTGCAATTTTAGACTGCCAATTCAACTTGGCAAAATAAACCTTTTGCTTAGCCTAAAACTCCCTTTATATTGCATATACGTCACCCCTAGGACAGGCCCTAAACAACCAACAGGACAGGGTGCATTGTATTAAAAAAGATTGGACATGCATTTTTTAAACGCGCAAACATGTTTTTGACTACTGTGAGGCCTCTCTCTCCCAGAGGGCAACATTGGGCTACCATCTAACATTTATTAAGGGATACTTGTGTTTGGGAACAGGTAAAAAGATCATGTTTTGTGTCTGATGACTTGTACTTTAAAACCCTCTTTATTAGAAAGGTTGGATTTTAAGTAACAATTCTAAAAATGCCATTTTTAGAAAGTTGGCGTTTTCTTGTTCTAATCATTTGGTGCCTACAGCCCTATGACTAAGTGTAGTTGGCAGTTGGGCTTTGTGCATTCCTCTCAGACAACCAAACAATAGTGTTGGCAGGATTGGGGATGGAGCTGGACACCGCCCTGCTTGCACTTCTAAGACACTGCAATAGTTCACACACAAAGAACTTCACTCTAGTGTATTGTGACTGCAGATGGACTAGGACCAGGGCAGGGAGGCAAGAAATTCAAGACACTTTTTGTGGGAGGAAAAGAAGTTTCTTCCACTTCAAAGCTGGCATAAGGTATTAAAATGGAATCTACTGACTTATGTTTCAGTACGCTCCTGTACCCTTGGATAATACAGAAGAAGAACGGTGCTGATGACCTGCTGCTTGAAGCCTGACCTGCTATCTAAGAATGAAGGCTGGACATGCACCCTATATCCCATGCTTCCTGAGTGACTCCAAGCTCTAGTTAGCTGCCTCCTTTTCCAAGCTACTGTGACACAAAAAGATCCAGAGGCCTCACTGCAATTATCCAGCTGACCTGCTACACTGGACCTGACAAACCGCCTGTTGGACTTGCCTGAGCCCTGCTGGCCTCTGCTGGAGTGAGGCCCTGATCCACATGAAGTGCTCGCCAGGTACTGGATCCTTGGTGTGGCATCAGGAGAACTCATCCTGCAAGAAGAGAAGAAATCCTAAAGTTTCATGACTGCGAACAGCCCATCTGCGTCAAGATCTTGCCACCTGCGCTGACCGCCAATGCGAAGCTCTTGTGAATCTGACTCTTTACTCAACAGCAACCCCCAGTGGCAACTGACAATGTGAGGTCTGCACTTCGCGCTACAGCATTGACAGCCCATAGTGACCATCAACGTAAAACTCCAGCAATGAGCATCCATGATCCCCGGTGATGGTCAGACGCGGGTAGGTCCTGCGCTTCATAGAACTTCATTTGAAGTTCTTCTCTCGTCACATTGCGAGTACTCTGGACGTCACTGCTGGGGCTAATAGACCCCCCCTTCTAGGTGTTTTCCAGAAGGTACACATCAATTCCTTTTTTACTTTTTCACTTTCACACAGGACTACCACACAAGTCCAGACTGTATGGGATGGGACCTTTTAGATACATTACCACACTGTCCCTACTAGAGTAAATGAGATCCATTGGACGACACATGTCATGAAACATGTTGACTACTTTCACATCTTACACATTATCTTAAGCTCAAGTGGGTATAATTTCCTCTCCGCAGCTATGACTCTTAAGACATTTATTTTTACTCATAGCATAGAAACCCAGCTATTAAAATATTCTGTGAGACTCCGATAGCTATTTCTAATATACACACACTTTCTTCCCATATCTACTCATTACATATACGCCCCACTACTACTTTTTAGCTTCACATCAGCAAAAAGAGAAGATCTCTGGCAAAGAGCCCCCCTGTGGGACCCGTTGGGCATTGCAGCACTGCCCCAATGAGGAGCTACCTGATGAAGCATAACATGCCTCGGTGTGGGGGGCTCTTGATCCTATTTGGAGCTATCCCACTTCCACCTCCACCTCCACCACTTGACACCAGACAGAATCTTTGCACTTCAGCCATGACAGTCCATGATGCCTGCCTGCACTTTGCGTTACAGCGGTGATGCTCTCCCTGTTCCTCGCAGCCTTTTCCACCACTAACTGGCCTCTTTGTGCTGGACTTTGAGAAGGTAACTTTTTCAGCTGGACTAACTTGGTCCCTGTACCCAGCCTGTGTGTAATTGCTGTCAGCCTGACTGTCATCCAGTCTTGCACAAGCAGATAACTTTGAGTGGCACTTTATGCTTTTAGGCACTATACTTACCTTCAATCTATCAAATTGCATATCTCTGGTTCTACTGACTGGATTTTATTGTTTTGGTGTCAAATTAAAAAAAGGTTGTTGCCCTGCCCCTTTGACTCGCAATCTGCTCAGTCCACAATTCATGTAATGTTTTTTTGTACATTTTATGTGTCACTAAGGAAAGTCTGGATACTGCCTCTCTTAAAAAATCAAGGTTCTAGACAGTGTCGCCCAGAAATAATCCGACTCCAGTTTTTGGAGAATGAACATATTGCTTGGAGGATAGCTTTGTATCTGAAAAAGTGCTCCGGCTTAGGAAAACTATGATATTTGAGGATTGTCAACAGCTGGGGTTTTATTGACTGAGGACAGTGGTTTTAAATGTATAATGTTTGCTAGTCTATATGAAAATTGTGAAAATGTCTGTTTTAAATTTTGTGCTATTTGTAATGTTTATAGGTCATAATGAATTTTAATTGTGCGTTTTATGTGCTTTTATGATTGTCCTACGAAGAGTCGAATAAAGCTTTCCTTGACTTGACAGGTAACAAATAGTTTAATACATTGTATTCAATTTGTCTAAACTTGTGTGGGATTGTTCTTGCCTTATTATCTCTTTATTGCTTTTTTAGTACCGCATAAATACTTCACACATTGACTCTAAAGTTAAGCCTGGCTCTTTGAATGCCAAGCTATCAAAGGTTAAGCACAGGTTAATTTAGGGACTTTTCTGGTTCACCCTGAAAGTGATAGTGGCTGTTGCTTGATTAGGGCTCACACCTCTCCTCAGCTAACAACCCCATTTGTCACAGTATGTGTTTGCTGGCATGACAGGTGAGAGGAGCATTTACAGGCACATTTTCTTGGAATGTGAGAAAGAGAGGCAAAAAGAAACAGTGTATGACCCTGACAAAGAACTAGCTGGAAGCTTTCAGAGTAGCATTGTATGCTAAACAGTACTGAAATGTAAGGGAATCACTGAAGCAGCTCCACTTCCAGCTAGCATGTCTGGAAGGACATGGCCTCAGGACAAGTCAGAGTTAGTTTGCATGGGGCATTCCTTAATTTCACGAACACTGCCTCTACATAGAAGGTCACAGGGGCATATTATCAAGGGGGTTTAACTCCGCTTTTTTGGCTTTAAAAGCCAAGAAAGCGGAGATAAAATTATCTCCCTATTACCTAGCTGTCGCTAACACCAGTTATCGACAGCTAGTAGGAGATTGCGACCATCTTGGGCCCCACTTTGCATGTCAGTGATATTTATCACTAATGACAGGTAAAGTAGGCGTGCCAAGATGTTAGCGACTGGAAACAGTCGCTTACATCGCTATCTCCTATTACCAACTTATGGAGATGTTCGCGCTAAGCGCGAATATCTCCAAAAGCTAACACCTGCCCTGAGCAGTTCTTAGCCATGTTATCCAATGGGAGGTGGATAACATGGCTAAGAGCATTAGCTCGGTAATGCATGAATATCGCTGACTTTTCAGCGGTTTTCATGCATTGCGGCCGATTTTTATTGCATTTGCGATAAACCTTGGTAATACCAAGGTTTATTTGCCAAAAAATCGCCGCAGCTCAGCGGTAAATTTTTGTCTCTAACCAAGCAATAGCGATAATTATCGCTATTGCTTGGTAATATGCCCTACAGTTCCATACAATAGGGTAAAGGTTCTGCCATTGTGGTTGGGCCCAGAACAGAGCGTTGTGCTTCTGATTTGTATTAAGACAAGAGGAAGTACTGCAAATGTATGCTTATTCAAGCATGAGACTTTTTGGGGATTGGGCTACTAGATGCTACCAATAACTGTTTATTGTGCCCTAAAGAAAGCTTCTCACCACCAGCTTATTAGACCACCACTGAATTTTTGGGAGATCAGAAGAAGAGGATGTATGCTTGCTTATAGCTAGTCTGCTGCAGGAGCACAGAGGACCACTTGCTTCACTCTGTACCCTCACTTATTAAGAGCTTTCAAGTCACTTTGATCATGAAGTCGAATGGAGAGAAATGTCTGAAATAGGGAGGGCCTTTTGAGAAGAAGCAGCTGACCATTTAAATTGGTGTCATAGAGCCCGGCCCTGCCATAACATTTAGAGTTGCACCACTGGAGGATTTTGAGTTTCCACACGGGACACATGTAAAATCCAGGACAAAGAGATGGCAATAGCTATCCAAGTACACTAGTAATGTTGCCTCAGTAACTTTAGTATCCATATTTTGTTCTACTTTTCAGTCTTGGTGCCAAAATTGAAGTAATCAGTGGAATCCCAGCCTTGATGTATTGAACTTTGAGCACCCATAACTAAGCAGGTTAAGTGCAGTGGCGGGAGATGCATTTCTCACCACTGAACCTGCACAGCTCACAAAAGACAAGAGCATACTGTAGGTTCTATTTAGGATGCTTGCCCTGAATGTTCAAAATTGTGTCAGTAAGTTCACGGACAGTCCCAAAATATCTCACTGTACTGCAGAGAATTGGATTAATCTCTCTTTAAAATTATTAAATAGCTGAGTGAAAGGCAGTACGGAAATTAATTATGAAGATGGTTATATTGTAATCATGTGGGAGCACATCACTTTTTTTTACAAGCTGCACTAATATTTAGTAGACTCAGAACTCATGCACCTTAAAGATATTGATAAGAGGGCTGACCTGTTGGTTAAAACCAGGGTGTGCCAAAATCTCATGGTAAATCTCTGGAAGGGTGAACCTGCATCCCAGCATACTAACACAGGTAAAGGTAACACATATATTTTAATATTTTCTAGAGGTACAAACATTCAAGTAAGGGATGAAAATCACATAATACATCAGAGTAGAAAGGGGAAAAGTATCAAACGGGGGGGTGCTTCCGAATCCTCCCCACTGAATGTGTTGTATTATCGCTGCCTTTATCCCAGGCAAAAGATAGAGGATACTTTCAGCACCTGCATACTTCTCAACTTTTGGCAGTTAAAGGGGACAGCTAAAGTGGGACTAGAGTGTTCAATTAAGGGCAGGAGTGTTGAGAATATTATTCCTTATTCCTCTTGGGTGGGTCATGGGCCCAAGGGTCAACTGAGGATTTCTAGAAGCACAAACAGCCTCATTCAGGGTTTAGCAGAGCAGAAGAGGCACTATATAATCTTCAGGGTTTCTACCCCACCAAACCCCTGATTCCTCTGCCTCATACAGTGGTGATGTAGCTGTCATGTTTTCAATAGCAAATTCTCAGCGGGCTCCACTGTTCGAAACCAATGACTTTTTATAGCATCCATCAAAGAACTATCGATCGACATAGTGGAAACACCACCCCAATTATAGCAGTGTTTCTGCCACTGCTTTATCATGCTCAAGGTCAACATGTAAGCCATTGGTGTCCTGAGTAGGGGAAGACAGAAATGCCCTGGACAAACAGGGAGAAAACTCCTTGCATGTCATGACATTTCTTTTCTGTTTCCAGAAACAAACAAATCACTTTATAATTAAAAAATACAAAGCTACATAGTGCCCCTCCTGATTTTCAGTTTTGCTCCTGCTCAATCAACAGAGCCTCGGTTGCCTCCTGTTGTACTTCTCACGCTTTTTTTGCCCACATCGTACCTTGATTGTTTTAATTGTCTCTTGCCTTGTTGCGTTTGTTTTTGTCTTCTATTCACTGTGCCCTTATTGTTTTCTCTTTCATGTTGTTCCACTGTTTATACCCATTTCCCGCTCCCCTACCTGCTGCTGCTACCCCCGCGGCCCTCCTCTTCCACCGTTTCCCGCTCCGTCCTCCCACCTTCCCTATAAAATTCTGGCCGCCATGTGGTGAGCGCGAGCAGGACCTCTGACCTCGGCCAGGGACCTGCTCTCTTCCCCTGTAGCTTCAGTCTGCCGTGCTGTGCCTCTGCCCAGGCAGGTAGGGGTATGAGCCTAGGTTGCCTCCTGTTGTACTTCTCTCGCTTGTTTTTTCTTTCATGCCATTCTGCCCGTTTCTTGATCCCCCACCCGCCACTGTTGCCCCCGCGGCCCCTCCTCTCCACCGTTTCCCGCTCCCACCTCCCAGCTGTACCTCCCTCCCACCTCCCCTATAAAATGCCAGCCGCTGCACAGCTGCACCGCTGGCACGCCAAAGGCGCGCCTAAGGCAAGCCCTTTCTGCGCCCATCTGCGGCCAGCCGCCACCAGCCTCCTCGCGCTCAACCATGGAAGAAACAGGGAATGCCAACAGGTCTCACCGAACACAAGCCATGGCCAGTTCTCCTGCCTCCACTGCTGACAGGCCCTCACCGCCATCCCGGACTCCAACACCACCAACACCGGCGACAACCTAAAATGCATCCTCCTCAACGTATGCTCCGTACACAAACACGACGTGGAAATCTGGAACCTACACGACTCCCTCTCACCCGACATCGCCTTCTTCACATCACCTTCTTCCCCTCCGCCGAACAACTGCACTTCCAAATCCAGACCACACCCAAAGTCACACTCCGAGGAATCCTCATCTACAGTGGCGGTGGTGGAGAAGTGTGGCTCACTGGTTAGAGGCTGCAGACCCTGATGCAGAGGTCTGGCCCGGACCAGGGTTCAATTCCCGACGCGGCAGGGTATCGGGCTCAATGTCCGCGGACTCGACAATTCTCGCATTGGTGTCTACTCTAATCATGGGCCCCACTCTGCAACTCTGGGCAATAGCTTGCTTAATCTCCACAACGGCCCCAGTGGCGCTGGGATGCCTGGTTCCACCTTGGGGGTGCCCAGTAGGGGGCATCTTACAGGGAAAACCAGGAAGGGTTCCACAGTGGTATACAGCGCTAGGATACCCTGAGTAGGGTGGCAGTGCGCTTTACAGACCCATGGCCCCCGGACACCCTTCGCCACCACCATCACTGACTTCATCGCACCTCACGCCATCGCCTCCATGAACTACACACTCATCTGAGACCTAAACTTCCAACGCGATGACTCCAGCAACTCCAACTCCACAATCCTCTGTGACAACCTTGCCAGCATTGGACTTGAACAACTCGTCAACACACCAACCCACAGAGCAAGACATACCCTCAACCCCATCTTCACGGCAGGAAACAGCCTCCACTTCAGCCACATAACGCAACCACCATGGACGGACCACCTCTGCGTACACTTCGCTGTCGACAAACTCAAGGCACCCAAACCAGTCCTATGCCCACCATGCAGGAACTGGAGCAAGGTTACCGATGAGCAACTCAACTCCACCCTCACCCAAAACAACCACACGTGGTCATCTGATGCAAACAAAGCAGCCAGAGAACTCCACACCTGGATCACCACCTGCGCAGATGAGCATGCCCCGCTGAGCAACCCCAACACACATCGCCCTAGGAAAGCCATCTGTTTCACCACTGCCTGCCAGGAAACCAGGCGCACCAGCAGACACCTGGAGACGAACTGCAGAAACACAAAGATGGCCGAAAATAACACCACCTACAAGGACGCCATGACGGACTACCACAACCAAATCAGAGTCACTAAGAGGAACTTCATCCACAACAAAATTCTTGCAAACTCCACCAACTCCAAGGAGCTTTTTAGCGTCTTCAAGAATTCACCAACCCAAGCAGCGAAGCCATAGACATCATCTCATCCCAAGGCCTCTGCGACAAGCTTGAGACATACCTCTACCTCAAAATCAAGAACCTCTACAACAACTTTGTCGACCACCCTCCAGGCCTCACAGAAGGCCCTCCACCCACCAGAGACACCAGCTAGCCTACCTTCTCCAACTGGACACCGATCACGACCGAAGACACTGCCTCGACCATGAAAGGCATCCCCTCGGGGGCCCCCATCAACCCTGCCCCCCTCACATCTAACACAGATCCATGGCCGCCATCGCACCAGAACTACAGTGCACCATCAACACCACCTTCAAAACAGGAACCTTCCTAGATGACTGGAAGCGTACAGAAGTCATACCCCTGATCAAGAAGGCCACAGCCAACCCCACTGACCTCAAGAACTATCAGCCCATCCCCTTCGCAGCCAAAGTCGCAGTGAAAACCCTAGTCAACAGAGATCTGACACGCTTCATCAAAGAAAACACAATCCTCGACTCGTCCCAATCTGCTTGGGACAGCACATGGTGGCCAACCGCCCTCAGAAGCCCACCTACCCCCTCAGACCACACCAAGTACCTCGGCATCATACCTGACTCATCACTCACGAGAACCAACAGGTCCTCGCCATCACATCCAGCTGCTTCAACACCCTCCGCATCCTCCACAAGACCTTCATGTTGATCCTCCCGAGTCAAGGAAGACAGTCACCCACGCACTCATCACCAGCAGTCTGGACTATGGAAATGTACTCCACGCCAGCATCAACATGCCCCTACTCCGCAAACTCAAGACGTTACAGAACACCGCCACCAGACTCGTCCTCGGGCCTCCCCTGGCACAAACACATCACCCAGCACCTACAAAGACTCCACTGGCTCCCAGTGGAGAAAAGAATCACATTGAAAAAATAATCACCCACGCCTACAAGTGCCTACATTACAACGGACCTAAATACCTCAATGACAGAATCAACTTCCACTTACCCAAAAGAAACCTGTGATCCTCCAACCTTGCACTGGCCGAAACCCCATGCATCCACAGAGCCTGAGCAGGTGGAAGATCCTTTTCCCACATTGAAGCCAAGACCTGGAACGAGCTACCGGCAAATATCAGACAAGCCCCCTCCCTGTACACCTTCAGGAAAACCCCCAAAATCTGATTCTTCGGCTAGACAGACCTACGGACTCCCCCCCTCGCGCCTTGAGACCCTTACAGGTGAGTAGCACGCTTCAAATTCCCTGATTGATTGATTGATTGACGCGCTTTTAAAATGATCTGTGTGCAGACAGCAGTTAGAAGGGAGGGACTTTGCCACAATTGCAGCCTAGTAGGCCACTCACCTAAGGTTAAATTGTGCCTAAAAATTACCTTTAGATTTGTTCATCAAACAAGATTATAGTGACTACACTCAGGGTTCCACATGCAAGGGACTCTATGATACAAGAAAGGCATATGTCTCCAGAGCAGTTACTAACAACATAGATGTTCATGTAACTTACTGTCCACAACACTGTATATTAATTGCCATTTGTACTGGTCAAACTTGAGTGTATGGGGGATATGCGGAGACGTGAGCTGCTGTCTGCCCCATTCTAACAGGATCATGAATCACTTAGAATGATTTACCACACGAAGTGTCTAAACCTGCACTGGCCACGTCCAAACAGGAGGTGTTGTCTTAAAAAGAGGTTTAAAGAAACCTAAAGCAAGCAAGCCCTTCCCTGGAAAAAGTTCAGTGCTTTATTTAGAATTTGGCAGTTGGGATACTCCATTAAAACATAGCGGTTACCCAGTCCAATGTATTAAAAGTGCTATCTATACTACTATTATAAAGTAAGAACTTTGCACCTTTGAGGCGGGTAAACTCGGGAACCACAGCGCCAATCCACACACCCGATACATCATTGGAATCGTCAGGGTGTGCAGATGGACATAGGCTATATAAACTATGCAAAAATGCGTTATTTAAAAAATTTACATTAAAAAAAGTAGTCCCTTTGAAGTAGCGCCGGCCGCGACCTGCGTGCTGATGTCAGAAGCGCGGGGAGGAGCGGCGTCCAGGAGCGCCAGGAGGAGCGGCGGACATGGCGCGGGGGAGGAGCGGTGAGGAGCGGCGGACAGGCGGTGAGGAGCGGTGGACAGGCGGGAGAAGCGGTGAACTGAGGAGCGCGGGGGAGGAGCGGCAGCGGAGGTAAGGCTCCGAGGGACCCACGGACAATGTAGGGGCAGGCAGGGGTTGGGGCAGGCAGGGGACGGGGCAGGCGGGGGACGGGACGGGCGGGGGCCCGGGCTGCTGAACAATGACGGGGCGGGAGGGAGCCCGGTCTGATGGACAATGTCGGGGCGGGCGGGGGTCACGTCATGGATAGAGCCAAACAGCAGCAATGTCACATCGCTCCAAAAGAAAAGTACACTGTGCTCAATACCAAGAGCCCCAAATAACAAAGGGCACTAATGATCGCGGCGGGGGCCCGGGCTGCTGGACAATGTCAGGGCGGACGGGGGTCGGGGAAGCCTGATTGCTCCCGGACAACGTCGGGACGGGCTGCTAGTAGGCTATAAAGCATTTTGTGACATTTGTGACATAGTAGCCAATCTGCCTAACTGTAAAGCACCTTAAGTCACAGATGTTTTATGGCAATGGCTAAGCGGGCAATTGCCCAGGGCCAGACCTTCCGAGTGGTCCTCTGGAAAAATAACTTCTCTCTCTATTTGGCAACTCTCTAATCATCTTTTTTTTAATGCCCCTCCCACTCTACCTTTAACTACATCTCTCTACACAGCGGTATCTTAATTATTTTTGCGGTCCCTGGGCAACACATATTTTAACTACTTTTGTGTGACCCTGTTAAAGTTTAACATGTTATTTAGAAATGTTCAGCATCGGGTGGGATTGGATTAGCATGAAAGGCATGATAAGATTTAAATATTTTCCATAATTGGTCCCCACAAGTATCTCTTACCCGGTGTCACCAAAATCCTTAAGATGACAATGCCCTCAGTTTTTCCATTTGAGGGTTTGGTCTGTTTGACAACACAGAGGTCCTGGAATAGTACCTACTTGCACTCTCTTTTAAAAACATTCACAGGAAGCGTAGGCATGAGGGCCATACATATAGAAAAGATCACTACCATTGGCCTCTCGATGCATAGCTTGAGTGCTCTTATGTCAACCTCTAGTTGAGGCACTTGTAGAGCACAAACTATTACCACAGGGAGTATCCATTCCCAGGGCAATAATCCAAAGAATGGAGGTGAAGCACAGGAGAAGGGTCAAAGAAGGAAAAAACAGGTTTTGAGAAGGGCCTTGTACAGAGAGAAGTCTACGGGGAGTTTCGAAGCTTGAAGACCAGGGCATTCCATACTTCACTGGCCAAGACCTACCAGGAGCGACCACCCAGGCAATTCTCTAGGAAGGATGAGGTGGGAGACGCCCATACAAGCTGAGCAGAGGGATTGCTGTGGGGCATAGAGCTAGAAGTTGCATTGAGGATGGCGGCCATTTCCTGTGACGTCGTTGTGAGCTAAGCAGAGGGGCCTGAAGACGCTCCGCTTCTTAACGGGCAACCAATGAAGAGTTTTCCTCCCTATACTTCTGTACAGCTTTTCACTGCCACGCGGTAGTGTAAACTTTGACACTGCTTAAATATGCCATGCTGCACAACCGGGGCCCTGAGCTAATGTTACTGAGAGCTGCTTACAGCGTAAACACTTGTTAAGTAACTTTAAACAGCATAGAATGGAAACAATGAGCGGTAACTACAGCAGGCCAGGACAGGATCAAAAAAGACTCCGAAAGTCACCTCGAAATGATGCTCTGCCCTCCTTCTTTGTTTTTGTTTAGCCAGTCTCTTTTGGCTTTAAACTTTTTTTATGTCGTTTCTTTCTTATGCATCAATTCACTGCATGATTACCGGGAAGGACGCCTTCCCAGTGCAAGTGTTCTCAGATATAAAATAGTTTTAGGAGCCCTCTGGGTGCTTGGAGATCAAACAAGTTACATTAGTTAAAAAAAAAAAATCAACTCTTAAATTCTGTGGACATTTCACCGTGACCCAATTTTCTTTAATTGTTGCAGCACCAGTATGCTTATTGAGCTTCATAATAATTTGCTAATATTAAACTACATCTCGATCGGCGGCGATAAGGCCCTTGGTAATATGCCCCTTAGTTCTATCACCATTCTCAACTGCAGAAAGACAACCAGACGTTTTGACTTCATTAATCTAATGGCCTCCGAGCGAATGTCGAATGTGAAGTTCTTTGAGAATGAGCTGCACATGGTCAGCGACTAGCTGCCGCCCCCCCCCCAATCCGGCACCCAACACCAAGGAACGTGGACACGAGACGTGTTTACTCTTTGGAAGGCGGGCGCTAGTCGCCCGGCCGTATTTATTAAAGTATGAAATTAAAAAAGGGTTTTAATTGCATAATCAACAATGAAATACAAAAATCAGCAGGACATTCAATTATACAATCATTATCAACAAGTTTGAGAGCCTGACCTTAACAAAACTCTAATACAAGTTGTTACTAGCTTAACTAAACATCCTATCTTGATTTTTGTACATTTCTGGCCATATGGCAGGGTCACTACCGGTGTCAGGTCCTACAAGCGGCGCCTTCCCCCTAGAAGTGCGCATGCGCAGTGTTACCCCGGGAATTGCCCGGTCTACGCCCCAAACTCCATTTACCCACTAAAGGAGGGCCCTTACTCTGCGCCGGTGGCGTCATGAGTCCACGCGCGCGGGGTGGCTACCAGCCTAAGGAAAGCGTGAACTACTCCTACCCGCGCTCCTTTGCATATTACCTTGCCCCTGGAGTACTGGGAGTGGCCCGCAGGCTCCTCCCCCTGGGCGGGAACCTCCATAGGATGATGCCCGCCCCCTCAGACCTCAAATATGTGCTCACCGATAATGACCTTACCGCATGCCCCATACCTAATAAATACGACGACCTATGGAAAAATTGCTAAAGGACAACTACACTGGCTAATAAAGAACAGTATTCACGCATAGCTAAAAAGGGAAAAAAGGCCTAACGACACATGGCATAAAATTACAATTCGGTTCACGCATGTTGCTCATAATCACCATAACTACGTATATCTACAAAGGAAGAAAGGCCTAAAGACACACATCTCCAAATATAGTTCACTTCCTGCATCATCTTCTACAAAGGGAAAAAAGGCCTGACAACAGATCACCAAATAACACAACAACCTACTCTCCCCCGCGGTCTATACCTATGAAACTTACCCTTAGACCGGACATAACGCTGCTTAAACTTTTGTACCAAGGGATGGTGGGTGGGAAACAAAGAAGCCCCGAACGCGGGGCACAACGTTCAGCGAGGGAGCGTCCAGGGACAAGGGAGTCTCCTGGGCGCTCCCTACTTCTTATTCCCGAGGGGCCAGGTGGCCCCTCCTCACGCCCGCCCCCCCCGACCCGGAACCAGTCCATTGATTCCGGGTCAGGAGGGGCGCCGGCCAATCGGCGGTGGGCCGCGCCCCCAGGGCACGCCCCCACCGTCGAAGGACCCGAGGGGAGAAGGGGTGAGGCGGTCGCCGCGCCGCCATGCGTGCGGGGGGGCCGAGGGCCCCCCCTTTTCACATGGTCAGCGACTAGCTGCCGCCCCCCCCCCAATCCGGCACCCAACACCAAGGAACGTGGACACGAGACGTGTTTACTCTTTGGAAGGCGGGCGCTAGTCGCCCGGCCGTATTTATTAAAGTATGAAATTAAAAAAGGGTTTTAATTGCATAATCAACAATGAAATACAAAAATCAGCAGGACATTCAATTATACAATCATTATCAACAAGTTTGAGAGCCTGACCTTAACAAAACTCTAATACAAGTTGTTACTAGCTTAACTAAACATCCTATCTTGATTTTTGTACATTTCTGGCCATATGGCAGGGTCACTACCGGTGTCAGGTCCTACAAGCGGCGCCTTCCCCCTAGAAGTGCGCATGCGCAGTGTTACCCCGGGAATTGCCCGGTCTACGCCCCAAACTCCATTTACCCACTAAAGGAGGGCCCTTACTCTGCGCCGGTGGCGTCATGAGTCCACGCGCGCGGGGTGGCTACCAGCCTAAGGAAAGCGTGAACTACTCCTACCCGCGCTCCTTTGCATATTACCTTGCCCCTGGAGTACTGGGAGTGGCCCGCAGGCTCCTCCCCCTGGGCGGGAACCTCCATAGGATGATGCCCGCCCCCTCAGACCTCAAATATGTGCTCACCGATAATGACCTTACCGCCACAGGCCAGTATTGTTAACCGACGATCTGGCCTCCCCCTCTAGCCCCCTATCTAAGGACCCATCCTCCTACCCCAGCCCTCTAGCCAAGCCCAGATATTGTCAGCCCATAGGACATTACCCTCATCTGTTAGGTGAACCCCGTCCTTCAAGTAAAACTTTTGACCCCAAATGCACCCATGAGGTATTGACTGTAACAAGGGGGTTCGGAACAACCTATCCAACCGTGTGTTGATCCTCTTTACCGAGTGATTCAACGCCCTGACTGAATCGCCCCCCCGCCACTGAAGCCGAGGTATTAGTTGTGACCATACTAGTGTGCACCCGGGGCAGGTCCTAGCTATCCAACCCGCTGTCGAGATAATCTCCTCAATCAAGATGCGCCTGCCCAGTGTTGCCAAATCGTTCTCCCCAAGGTGAAGTATCACCACTGACGGTGGAGCCCGCTGGCGCGCTAACAGCCCCTGGAAGAATCCCCTAAACTCGTGAAGACACAACCCTCCTCTGCCAAAGAACGTGATATTCAAGCCTAGTTGCGCCGCCCTTTCCTTCTTGTCACCTGACAGGAAGACACATTCCGCTCGCTTCACATATGAATGACCAACAATCCAGACATTGTTCTTAGTTGTTTCTTGGTCGCTGCTCCGTGCTGATGAATATTGGCGATGCCCGACGACAAATTCCTCCCCTGCGTAACAGGTCTGAGAAACTGTAAAAGAGCGGAAAAGAGACCAAGCGTGAGTGACAGGTAATCATAGCATGTCAATCCGAACATAACGTTTATAGCAGTCTGACGACCACCTCCCAATTGTCTTCACTCTTTCCACTGGGAGGCCCCCCGCCACCGCCTCAGTTGCTGCCCCAATCCTGAAGGAATGAGACCCAAAATCTCTAGGATCAAGACCAGCTTTTGTGACCCCTATTTCGAACACTCTCCTGAATTGATACCTGGTCAAGGGGCTCCCGTCGGCGTGACAGAGCAACGCCCTGCGTGCTGAACCGACCAATCGTCCCATGAGTGACTCCACGTGCCTCACCGGGCAGCACGGGTTGGCGGGGGCCCGTTGCAGAACTATGGTGTGACCCCTAGCTTCTTGATCGGTCTTTGATTTCTGGATGACTACCCACATGGTGTCACCCCTTATCGTCACCCCAGCCATCTGCAAGCCACCAAGTATGTCAGTTTTAGATCCTGCCACAAGTTCACTAATTCTCAGTGCCCCATAAAATGCCAGAGAGAATGCCGCCCTAAAAAGAAGCACTTCCCACTCCGAGTTACAAACCATCTCCAGCGTGCCCAGTAAGGCTGTTAGCCGGGCCAACCCCATGGGTTTCCTCTTATCCTTTTGGTGTCCCTGAATACGGCGCCATCCCCTTAAAGCCTTGCGTATCATAAATGTATTGGTGGGATCCCGAAAGCCCCTAGCTTGTGCGAAGAATGACACAGCTGCCCTATGTCTGGTTGCCGCTGCCACTGAGCGCCCCTCTTTGTGCATCCATTCTAAGTAGGCTGCAAACCCATCCTCCTTCGCCCAAAGCACTTCCCACTGCGGCCCCAAGAAAGAACAATAAGACAGAAACGCCCCTTCGTACGCCGTCTTGGTCCTGGGGGCTAAGCTAGCGACCACGAGGTCCTGTAATCTGGGGCACCAATCTGCCAAAGTACCGCTGGGAAGTGTGCTGGCGAGGGGTCTGCTGTGGGGAGATGTTCCCTGAAAACCTGCATTTTGAAGCGAGAAAGGGAGTCAGCAGCATTGTTTAAAACACCAGGGACATGTTTGGCTCTAAAATTAGCATTCAGTTTAAGGCACCGCAGAACAATTTCTTTGATCAGGCGAAGTATGAAAGGACACCGCGCCCCCTGCTGATTGATACATTCCACCACCGTCATGTTATCCGACCAAAACACCACTGATTGATTACATAGGTGTTCGGGCCAAACCATCAGTGCCACCCATATTGGAAACAGTTCCAGGAAGCCAATGTTGCCGAGCAAACCCCATGTGTTCCATTCTTCTGGCCATTGTTGAGCGACCCACCTATTCCCTAGGATGGCACCAAAGCCCACACTACCGGCCGCATCAGTCCATAATCCCAACTCCGCTGATGTAGTGAGCGGGCCGGGCCAGACCACCCTACCGTTAAAATCCTCCAGGAATGCCATCCAAATAAGCATATCCTGGCGAATTTCAGACGATAGGCGCGTGCGGTGGTGCTTTTCCCTCAGCCCCTTCATCGCGTGCGCGATGGAGCGAGAGAAAGGGCGAGCCATTGGGATGATTCTTAGTGCGAAATTCAGTTGTCCTACGACCTCCTGTAATTGCTGCAAAGTGACCTTCTCCTTCCGAAGGCATAACTGTAGCGACGTCTTGAATTTGCGCACCTTATCCTTAGGTAGTCTGAAACATTTCTCCATTGAGTCAATCTCGATGCCCAGGAATTCCAAGCAGGTGGTCGGGCCCACCGTCTTCCCAGGCGCAAGCGGGACCCCAAAAGCCCGCATGAGCACGCAAAATTCCTGCAATGCTAGTGCGCACTCCTGAGAACCCGCGGTACCGAGGAAGAGGAAATCATCTAAGTAATGCATGACCCTTTGATGGCCTGTCGCCTGTCTCATGGCCCATTCCAGAAATGAACTAAACATCTCAAAGTAGGCGCAAGAAATAGAACAACCCATAGGCATGCATTTGTCCATGTAGAACCTATCCCTAAAGGCGAAACCTAAAAGATGTTGGTCCGCCGGGTGGACTGGGAGGAGGCGGAAGGCGGACTCTATGTCTGATTTCGCCATCAACGCCCCGGGGCCCGTGGCCTGTAATAAGGTCACAGCCTGATCAAAAGAGGCGTACTTAACACTACAGATACCTTCGTCAATGGCATCATTCAGTGAGGCCCCCTTCGGCGCTGACAGGTTATGAATCAATCTGAATTGCCCCTTCTCTTTCTTGGGGACAACTCCCAGTGGGGAACACACAAAATTGTGTACAGGCACTGTAGAAAAAGGGCCAGATATCCTACCTAAGGAAAGCTCCTTGTCAATTTTGGCGGCCACAACAGCAGGATTGTGTGTGACTGATAATTGATTCCTACAGTGCGCACTGCCTGTGTATCCCCCGGCCGGGATCCTAAAACCTTGGGAAAAACCTTCCTGAAGTAGGGTGGCCGCTTTGTGGTCAGGGTATCTGTTCAAGAATGGGATCATCGCCACCACATCCACTGGAGTGGGGGGGCGTGCCGTGTCTGACTTATAGTGGCCTTCCCCTGCCCCTCTGTCCCGTGTTACCTTGCTTGGACCTACAGGTAGATTCTGGGTGAGAGGGGTGCCCACAGGAGGCACATGCATGCCTAAACTTACACGCGGCCCTTGTGCAGGTACGCTTATTAAAATCCCAGCACACCCCTTTCTTTTCTGGCCCACCTGCCCTAAATTTCCCAGGCACTTCACTCGTTTGGGGGGGCCGAAAGGGCTGCTGTGGTCTAGTGAACACCCTGCCCGCACCGAACTGAGGGGGAGGTGCAGTGTCAGAGAACTGTTTATGCCAGGCCATGGAATCTTTCGTGTCCCATGGTAATGCTCTATTGAATTCCAACGCCTTTCTAAAATTCACATCATAACCCTTCCATGCTTCCCCAGCATACTGTTGACTCCACCCCACAATCCTGCTTGAATAGCAGGCCAAAGCAGCCTGCAGATCTGGAGGACGCTCAGCCTTAACTGCAGTGAAAACGGCCCATGCTTGCATCCAATTATTGAGATTTTCTTCGACCCTGAATCTAGTACACTGTGCCCTCCATTCACTCGGGAGCATCCACTCTTTCAGTGCTTTCGCTTGCTCCATTTCCCTATTATCCAATAATAAAGAATAAATGTACACATATTTATCAGCCCAAATCATTTCTTTGACAGCTAAAGACACATGTTGAGCTAGATTTTCGCTCCTGGAAGGTACTACGCCGTCCCCCAAGAGCGGCAATGCCACTTCCTTACCAATTGCGGGCACCGGGGGCGGCTGCCCTTGTACTCCGTCCAGCTGGGGAACACTTGAACCTGCAAGGGGAGAAGAAACTGGCAATGCAACACTGTCGGCGATCGGTGCCGATCTTATTTTTTCCATGAACCTTGCTGCCTCTGCCGCATAATCTGCTGAATTCGGGAAGGCTCCTCCTTTTTGGAGCCATGGCATCATGGCTGTCAAGTGAGATAAGAATTCGGGTGGCATTGAATCTACGTTACCCCCCGGGACAACAGGTACCACTGGGGTTATGCCCATTGGTCCTGGCACCGCTGGCAGAGCGGGTATCGGGTGTGGCCCGCCTGCCCCCGGGATTGCGGGCACCGGTGCGGAAGCAGCCCCAGCGTCTACTGGTAGACCTGTCGGCACCGGCACCACAGGGGCAATGGGTGTGGGCACCTGCGGGGGTGGGACCACCGCGGGCGGTGCGGCGGGAAACGCATCCCCTGGGACTGGGGTATGTACCGCCTCCTTGGGTCTTTTGGACCTAGGTTTCCCTTGTGGGGTGACAAATTCACCTCTTGGCACTGGTGCCACCCTCTTGCGTACTGGTCTCCCGGACGGGCCTGGTGCCTCGCCATCTCTATCCTCCAACCGGGCTTCCCGCTCCTTAATTTGTCCCAGCTGTTGTTTAATGTCGCTCATCTCCCGCATCATAGCCCGCATCATAGCCTCCATGTTGGACCCCCTTTTTCCACCCCTTGGACCTGGCATGATGCTTAACCTTACAAACCCAACAAAACACCCGCTGCCTACTTAATTCCCAACAGGTCAACTGTGTGTACCTTTCAGATGGAGGGTCACCAGGGGGCTTTCAGCACCATGCAACGGCGACCGCAACACTAGCGGCTTGTCCGCTTATGTAAGGGGTGAGTAAACCTAATGTAGACCCACCCGGCGGCCACCAGGAGCGATGAATGCTAGCCCCCCGTACCCCTCTTACCGACCAGTCCTTTGTCCCAGCCCGCGATAATGTTCTGTAGCTCTGGTCCACACCACTTTGGGTGTTGGATGCTCTCACGTCCTGTCCGCTAGTGAATGGCCCCAAAAACGTCGTTAAATTGCCTGGAATTGAGACATGTATTAGTACAGTGTAATGAAACAGGGGCAGATTTAGGGAAACCAAGTTAGAATACAAGGAGACAATTGAATCCCCCTGTTACCTCCCTGTTGCTGTGCACCCCAAAACCAGTAATATCAGCACAAATCACCACAGTATCCCTCTTAAAAAACGGCCCCACCTAAAGTAGACAGGCAAATAATGCAACCTGTACATGCACTGTACTAAACACTTTCCAAAATGTCACCTAGTTTTCAGTAAATTGCACGCTTTGTGTCCCACCCCAGTACAAAGGATTATAAATCAAACACTGCAGAGTGGCGTGAAAAACGATTAGATAGATGCACCTATGCAATGCTTTCAATCAAAATTGCTTCATAGGGAAAGTAATAACCATGTAAGAAATCGCCCCTTGTGTTCTACACAGTCACCTCGCTTTTCTTACACTCTGTACACCTTCCACGTGAGGTCCCCCATCCAGGTGCTGCCCTGGTCGACCCTGCTTCGCGCCCTTTAGTAAATTGTGCTCGCGAGCGGTAAACAATTGTTTTAAAAGTAGCGTCGACTTAAAGAGTTAAAAAACAATCATAAGGCCTTTGCAAAGTTGCCCTGAACAGTTATAAAATTGAGCACAGTTCACAAAGTGAGCGTCACCATACAGCGCTTCTATAATCCCCCTTCGCCAAGCGCACAGTCCCCGTAAAGCCGGCTGGACGGTCAAGCGAGCTCCTACCCCGCCGCGTTACAACTGAGTCAGCCGTTCAACAATCACACGGTCAGGCGCGCTCTTTCCCCGCCGCGTTACAACTGGTAAGCGGTTCAAACAATTAGCGGTTAGGCGAGCTTTAGGCGGCACCTCATGCGCCTGCTTCCGCGAGCCCTCCCCAATCCCGCACAATACCTCACTCGGCCACAGCGGCCTGTACCACGCCTCAAAAGGGTCTCCAAACGCCGTGGACCGTCGGGCAGGTGAAGGACTCCACGCGGCTCGCTCAGCGCGGACTCGGGCTACCCCTCGGAAAACGCCGAACGACCAAAGCCCGCAGAGTCTTGATCCGCCAACCAGGATCGCCGCAAACCGCTCCCTCCAGCCTGTGATCCGGAATCCCTGTGAAAATAAAGCAAAACCGTTAAAAAACAAAGAAGCCCCGAACGCGGGGCACAACGTTCAGCGAGGGAGCGTCCAGGGACAAGGGAGTCTCCTGGGCGCTCCCTACTTCTTATTCCCGAGGGGCCAGGTGGCCCCTCCTCACGCCCGCCCCCCCCGACCCGGAACCAGTCCATTGATTCCGGGTCAGGAGGGGCGCCGGCCAATCGGCGGTGGGCCGCGCCCCCAGGGCACGCCCCCACCGTCGAAGGACCCGAGGGGAGAAGGGGTGAGGCGGTCGCCGCGCCGCCATGCGTGCGGGGGGGCCGAGGGCCCCCCCTTTTCATATGCTGGTGGAGGAGATAGTGAAGCAAGAAATCAAGTTCATCGGACGCCAGCAACATAAAACTAGTGCCAGCATCAGAGTCAAAATCTGGCAGAACAGACAGTCAAGTTGAAATTGTAGTCCAACCATAATTGGACTATGCATAGACTGTTACTTTTCTGGGTGCTGCAAGAGAGGTGCAAAATGGTGGAGAGATCATGTCTCTAGCCAGTTGGGCAAACAAGAAATGCAACCTTCAGGGTGCACATTTATTATACGCTAAATGAACCTTTTCGACATTCACAAGATAGTACATGCACATTTAGTAAAGCATGTATCCTCTCTGGAAGTGAATCTTCTACAAATAACATACCCGTTATTTTTCTCATAAGTTCTCAATACAGTGGTTTTACTAGAAGTCTTGCTCACACTTATCGGTCTTGTGGATACGCCCTCCTTTACTTCTGCCCCTATTTTATTTAACCAATAGTGACCACTAGCCTATTACTCAATTTAAGTGCAATAAAAAACGATGCCAACCTTCGAGGTCAGGGTCTAGCAGGAGAGTCAGGTCATGATGCACAGCGGTGCCTGCATCAGCCATCTGAGAAAATGTCCACGGTTGGCAAAGTCCCAGACTTCACGTTATGGGTCTGACACACCTCTGTGACATACATTTAGTGATGCACACCTATACAGGTAGTCCCAGGGTGCTGCAGGCATAGGTTCCTTAAGGACGTATGCGATCTGCCGATCACCCTGTCACCCCACCTTCTCCCATCTTATATCATAGTAGGGTGGGTCAGGAGCCGCACTAATTCCATCCCACCCTGAGATGAGATGGGAATGGTGGAAGAGATAAAGTAAAGGGCTAATCACTGAAGTCTGCACAGCCACTTGTGTATTCACTGTGCAGACATCTGTTTTCCGTTTTCTGCTTCAGAGCCTGAAGGGGAAGGAGCTGGGTGATGTCCAAGTTGCTTATGCTCCAGCGGTTGAGGAGCTGAAACGGAACAGTGCAGGTTGCTAAAGAAAGGTAATTGAAACACATCTGTTAAATGTGTGAGAAAGCTCGCAGGTGCATGTGAGAGCACTTATCTCACACATATCTGTGAGTGTGTGTGTGAAGGAAAATCAGTGAGTGAAACTGAGAATCAGTCAGTCAGAATAATTGAGACTGAGTGAGACTTTGAGCCCAAGAATAAAGGTGAGTGAAAGTGAGTGAGAGTGAACAAGTGCAACAGTAAGTGAGAATGAGTGAGAGCCTTTGAGCTAAAGTAAGTAAGAGTGAGGAATGAATGAGTGAAACTGAGTGAGTCTGTGAGCTGAGTGTAAAAGTGAGAGAGAGTGACAAAGAGCGAGTGAATAAAAGTAAGTGTGAGTGAGTGAAAGCATGTGTGTGTTAAATTAAGGAAAGTTAAGGAGTGAGAGGGTGTCAAATGAGTGAGAATGAGTAAATCAGAGAGAGTGAAAATAAGTGAGACTGAGCAACTGTGAAACTGACAGAGAGAGTGAAAGTGAGTGCAAATGACCTAGTGACAACTAATTAATGTGAAGGAGTGTGTGTGTATGTAGGCACCAGTGAGAATGAGTGTGAGTGAATTTAGTGAACATGAACGAGTGGGTAATACTTTCAAATCTGCCACTTACTATTGCATGTAGGCTGTAATTATTGGTATAATTGGGTTCCATGGGAAAATGATGGTGCTGGCACATTGGCAATAATTACTGTCATTCAGGGTACACATGGCAGAAAGGTGACACTGTGCACCAATTGGCATTATTGACAGATGGAATGCCAGTTGCAAATACAGTCACTTGCAACTTGGAAGTAATTCTTGCCATTTGATACATCTGTAGCAACATTCTGGAACTGCCAAACTGGACATAATAGTTAGCATATTGTGTACCAATGGCAAAATATGGGCACTGGCACACTAGAGATTATTCTTGACAAATGGGATATCAGTGGTAAAATGCGGGAACTCACATACTGGAGTTAATTCTTGGAATGTTGGTGTTAGATTTGAGGGTCTCTAGTTGGCACAGGTAGGTACTTGTGACAAATAGGGACACTTGCCTCTAGTCAGGGTAAGGGGGATACACTCCTAAAATAACCCCTGCTCACCCCCTTAGTAGCTTGGCACGAGCAAACAGGATTATATCAGAGGCAGTGTGTAAAGCATTTGTTAACACATACAGTAATCAAGTGACAACACTACAGATGGACACCACACAGGTTTTATATCAAAAATAAGTATTCTTTGTATAGATTGACCACAAGACCACAAACCACAAAAATCCACACTACTGTACTTAAAATGGTAGAATTAGCTTAGTTCTCTTCAGATCTTAAAATGCGACACTTTGAGTCAATGTACCTTAAAATGCGACAAGCAGGGCAACAAAAGTGTTGCAGGAAAGGTGATGCGGTAGTCCCTTACATGCAAGGATGGTGATGCGTCGAAGATCTGGTGCAAAGAAACAAAGATGACGCTTTCTCCTTGATGCGACACGCTTTCCGGTGATGCGGCGGCATCTGCTGCAACGTCGATCCTCTTCTCCGGCGATGCGAGATGCTTGACATGATGTGAGCTGCGACAGGACCTGTGACACGCTCCCCAGTGATGCGGCGGCATCTGCTGCGATGCCGATTCTCTCCCCTGGCTATGCGAGTTGCAAGCAGCGACATGCCCTGCAACACTCTTCCCGTTGATGCTGCGGCGTCTGCTGCGACGCCGATCCTCTTCTCCGATGATGAGCAGTGACAGGCCCTGCGAAGTCGATCCTCTTCTCCTGCGACACGCTTCCCGGTGATGCGGCGGCATCTGCTGTGACATGATCCTCTTCTCCAGCGAGGCGCTTCGTGTTGTGCAGCGGCAGTTCAGAGACACGCTTCTTGATCTTGAGTCGCGCTTCCAGCTCCTTGCGACACGCAAGTCCTCAAAAAGTCCAACACAACTGCAGGCACTTCAGGAGAACTCTTCGGGGGCTGGTGGGTGAAGTCTGTTGTCCGTGAGACTTCAGCAGACAGAAGACAAGCTCTGTTCTCAAGCCCTTGGAGATCCTTACACAAGTTGCTGAAAGTACACACACAGTTCCTCTCTCCTTTCTTTGACAGTTAGGCTACCACTGCAGGCCAATCCCCCAAGCAGCACTTCAGCTTAGGGATAGTCTCTCCTCAGTTTCTTCTGGTTCCACTCCTCAGCAAAGGTTTCTTCTTTTTTGTCCAAAAGTGATCTAAATTCTTGGGATCAGGGTCCCAATACTTATACCCCAAAATCCTTTGTCCTCTGAGTACAGAGGGCCCTTTGCCTAGTCCAAACCAGTTCTGGTCAGTCCTGGAGCACTCTGTTTACATGACTCCTTCTTTCCTTTCACAGTGCAGGACAGAGACATCAGATGCACCACCGGAGGTGGGGCCAGCATTGTGGAGGGAAGGAACAGCCCTATTCAGGTTCCAGGTGCAACTCCTCCCACATCTGGATGCAGATCTCTCTATTTACCACTGGGCTGACTCACCCTGTCTCCTGAAATCCCCCAGCCCTGTCACTCAAACTCGAGACAAGGAATACACAACCTAGCAGAGGCAGGCTTGGCTAGATAGACAAGAAAATACCTACTTTTTAGAAGTGGTATTTTCAAACACAGAATGTTAAAATCAACTACACTAAAAGATGTGTTTTATCATTCAGAGTTCAGGCATACTAAACTCGAATTTCCACCATGTTCCCTGAGTCAGTTAGGATTATAAAATGTAATAATCTAACTGCCCATTCTGGCCTATGGAGAACAGCTAGCCTTGCAATAGTGAAAAACGAAAATGTCTGTAATTCACTATTATGATATGCCACACACACCAGGGCATGTCCTACCTTATACTTACAATGCACCCTGCCCTTGGGCTTACCATAGGGGTGTCTGATATGAAGAAAAGGGTAGGTTTCGGGACTGGAAAGTGGGTGCACTTGCCTAGTCAACATGGCAGTACCAGACTGCCCACAGGCTCAGCAGTGGCAGGCCTTTAGACACACTTTTACAGGCTGCTTCTGTGGGTGGCACAACCAGTGCTGCAAGCCCACTGGCAGCATTTGGATTACCAGCCCTGGGCACTCCTGGTGCACAGTACTAGAGTCTGACAGGTAAACCAAACCAGCCAATGATGGAATCACTAATCCATACATCAATTTACAATAGGGAGCGCTTGCACTGTGGCACTGGACAGCCGTGGCACAGTGCCCAAAGCATCTAACACCAGCAAAAACACATGAGGCAACAGCACAAAAATGGAAGGGAGACCCACGCAAAGGTGCCAGTTCTAACAGTTGGGGACCCATGGCAAAGTGCTGGCACTGGCATATTGGTGGTAATTGTTGACATAATTGTAGACAACCATGTATGTTTGGGGGGAAGAAAGCAGTGGAAACTATGACAAAATGCAATTTTTCACATATGGGTTTCCCATGACCTATGGATAGCACCAATGCAAAAACCTGGCAATGGCATTTGTAAGTGATTATTGGCTAATCGGGGGGGTTCATTGTGTATGAGGAAAGGGGCACCTATGATCAAATGCTTCTGGCACAATTGAGGTAAGTATTGTCATAAGGGACACCAACTGTAAATATTGAAAAAAGTTAGTTTATTTCCTTGGAGCATTAGGCAACTTTGGCTCAGCACACCCGTGACTTTTCAGTCAATTTGTGTGAAAAATGTGTTTTAAAATACATTATTTGATCCCATTTTACAATATTTGAAACATCAGCCTGCTAAAAGAAGCCAGGGCCGCTCATATCCACCTTCACTGGCTGGTATTATTCCCCAGCCCTGTCTAAGATCAGCAGCAATCACTAGTAAATGGTTTCTAAAGGTGAATTAACACATGAATAAGGATGCAAAGATCAGAACAAAAGAATACAACTTAACACATAAAATATACTATAGATTTTTATAGTCCAAAAAAACCGATCCTCGAGATGTGAATTAAGACTATAGTAACGTATTTGTCTCAGGTGTATTTACAAACTTCTACCTTAAATGATACCTCTGAATGCATAACCTATATCTCACCCTAACCCTAACTAATACTAATTGATCATAATAACTCCACTAGTTTTTAGTCGTGCCACAGTCAGAAATACTGATGTTCCTACTGTTGCTAACAAAGCATTAGATATTGGGAGTATATGCCATAAAGATAGATTGCGTTGAGAACAATATTAACAGTTTACCCTCTGAAAACAGGAGGTTAAAGGCAGTGTGTGAGGGACATTATGTGAGGTCTGCATCTCTGTATAGAGTGGAATAGGACATAGTGGCATGAATGGTTATAAAACAACTAGTTGCGAGAGGGTGCGGGCTTCTTACCTAGTCTTACATTGAGGTTTTATGGAACAGGCAAGTCATATAGCAGGTCAGGGAGAATGGTGGGGAGGAAACAATAAACTGTTGGGAGAAGAAGCGATGGGATTCAGGTCCACCTGCTGGAAGAGTATACTCTACCTGTATCCTGGAGCAGTTCACACCTTCACCTGTCTCCCTTCCTTCTACCCCTTTTACTTAATGCCCTTAAGATGCGATGCATGCCTCCACCGCCAATGGACTGCCAATGTCTGTTCACACCTGCAAGCATTAATTGTATCACCTTTTGTATGATTTGCCAAGGGTGCCCCCAGATGTGGGTCCCTTGCTTACTGTGCCATGGGTTCCATGCTATAGCTCACTGGTGAGGCCAAAGAAGGCTGCTTTTGTTTTCTTCCCGTGGGAGCCTCATTTAGCAGTTCAGGATGGACGCTTTTCATGAGGACCAAGATCAATTCTGATTAGCATAAAATTGGACTATGTCTACAGTTGTACATAGGGTGAAAAATGTAGGAATGCAATGCTACCCGGAGCAATTGCCAATGGTTAAACTATTTGCAAGCATCCCTCCTATTACCTTCTGTGTATTTGCTGCAGGTAGCATGCCCATTCAATAAAATCAAGACAAAGGACTGAGAGTTGATGAACGTCAGAAACAATGTAAGTCCGGCAGACGCCACATAGGATGTTCCGAAAAAAGTGTATGGGCAATCAGATGTGAATTATGTGAGAATTTCTGCATTTTTTGATACTGCTCTCTCCGTATGTATGCCATATCTAGGTCTTTAATTGCCCGCTCCACTGACTTCCTCATTGCCTGCTTATAGGTCGGATTTGGTGGTGTCTTGTCCAGGCTGCTGTCTGGAAAACAATTAAAGTCCCACATCGATATCATGGCTGTTCCTTCGTCTGGGCTGGCCATCCTGCTTATGTATGCATAAAAATAGGGATCATCTAGACTTTGACTCCTTATGTGAACAATTCTGGTAGCATCAAGATGGACAATTTCACTAAATGGTAAGACAATCATGCCTTTATACTGAATAACTGTTCAGTCATCACCCTGTAAATACTATGAATTGTTCAACAGGTTCATAAGAATTATATTATTTTTATGAAGGAGAACAATCAAAATGTTCCTTTCCTAAACTTGTTATAATCACATAAAATCCTTCCCTACCCCCAGTAGTATACACAATGTTATGCGGAGTCACAGCTATTATTAGCTTCAGTAATTCCCTATATATACCTTCATTATTACTGTAATTAGATATATTCTTCAATAAATTATGCCTGGGTATTTATAAAGATTTATGCTGTCAGTATAATGCACACTCTTTGACTGCAGTGATGTAATTAAAATTCTACTTAACAATATTGTCAAGCGATTTGCAGACACACATACCCAACCTATTAAAGTAGCTAATCAGTAAAATGCACATGACTGAGCAAGACAGTCATTTCTACATTGACTTAATATAAATCAGCCAGGGCCGTGGACAGCTTCTGTAACTTCCTTAATTAGGAAAATGTAAACATTTACCTGTAGGAATTACTTTGCGCATATGTTTGGTAGTCTGGCCAAGGCATCTTAATCTCTGTAAAATTACGCGTGATTAATTATGTTTGTTCTAGAGAGTTATGTGGTGTTTTATAGGAACACGAGACCCCCTTTTCGTGTTAGTGGCCTTTTTAGGCGCATCTGACTTGCAATTGCAGAAACATAAATCTACATATTCCACCGTGTGTAATATTCTGTCAAATTAGGAAAGATAGATAGTTGTATCTCCCACTACCCATACAATTAGGCACCATACTAATTTATTTGTGTGCATTGTCCCAGTCGGTGCACATTTTCACTGTGCTCCGGAAACAGATTAGGGCAGGGCGTGTATCCAACTACACAAAAAATGCGCTGTCACCAGAACAGGTACAAACTCACCAAGACTGTGTTAACCTGAGCAACAGTGCAGCTCTGAACAAAGGAGCAGAAGAGACTCTGCTTTGTTTTTAAAAGCTGGGGGACCAGTCTGCGTTCAGGTGGGGAGGCCCAGAATATCGATTGGTAAAGGGCGTCTTCTGGTGGCACCTATTGGATCACACACTCATTCTAGTGAGGGACACCTCGACTGCAGTGCTCAGCTTCAAATGTATGCCACAGAATGGATCTTACAGAATGAGCCATGCCAGTTTGCTCCAATGGGCGACATTATCCTTAAACTATTGAAGTAGAGAGGAGAGACAGGATTCAGTCAAAGCTTGCGCTTTGTCTGTGGGTCGAAACCAGAGCCCCTTACAAGTGCAGTAATGGGTAGAAGATTGATTTGCCCCAAGTTATAATGTTTCGTAAGTATTTTTAAATTTAGTACCTATCTCCAGCAAAACGGGGCATTATATCGTCCGGATTAGCCAGACACAATAGTATACCTTCTGGCACAACACTATGTGGTCTTCAGTGCTGTGTTTGTCTGATCAAGCCCAATAGAACTGGATCAGACCCTACCAAGCACCAATGGCAGCGTGAATTAAATGGGGACCCCCTCCTGTTTAGAGCAATACTCTCTGATAACATCTGGTTAATTTGTAGCACCGCTGTAGGATTGCATAATGTCTTGAAGTAAGATAAAATTCGGTCACAGGTCCAATGCCTGGAGCACTCCCAACAGTTGCTGCCATGTTTTTTCTGCATCCAAAGTTCGCACTGTGAGTGAGTTCCTAAAATGTGTTAATTTTATAAACAGTTATGTAATCGCCTAAAGCTCAGTATAGTGGCTCTGTTTGGGATAAATCCTGGTAGGTCAGAATATATCATTGAGGGCAAGAGAGTCAGCAGTAGATTTGTGAAGACTTTCGCCAGGATCTTGGTTTCGGTGTTGTGCCGCGAAATATGCTGATGAGTCTGGAATAAAGATGTCAATTAACTCTTCTTAGGGTTCAGCACCTTCACAGCTTATGACCTTCTTCCTGTGCATATGTAAAGAGATGGAATAATGGCAGTTGTTGGAGCCCGTTAGGATCTAGTGATTTTCCATACTGTTAATACTTCTGCAATATCCCCTCAGGATATTGGTTCTTCCAAAGCCTGATCTTTGTGTCCATCATTCCTTCAATGTCCAGTTTGATCAGAAAGTAGTCCATGTCTTCTGCTTCCACCCTGGTTTGGTAGTTAAAAATAACCACTCATAATATTCCAGGAGTTCTGTTTGACCTACCACCTGCGTAGCCCATCGTCCCAACAAATCTGTGTTTTCTCATCCAGACTGTCTGCTTACTGGCTTTATTACCCGTCTGTTCCCATATAGTCTTTTTTGGTTGTCTCCCTAGTTAGTTCTCTATACTTATTTTGAAGTCTGACTATTTCAGTGGTCGTCTCTGCTGTAGGAGGAGGGGAGGAGCGTTTCTGATACCATGATTTTCCCTCCAGGTTTCGAATCTCATGAGTTAATTTGGTTCTTTCACATGTGAAGTGGGGCATCACTTGTCTACAGATCACCGTTTTTCATCACAGGAGGACCCCTGAGTCTCAGATACATACATTTCCTTCTAAGCAGACGTTTATTTCTGGCAGCAGACTTCTAACAAGAGAAACGGCATGCAGTTCCTGTGCTTCCAGTCACCACATGTCCTCCCTGTACTGTACTGATGGGCCAAAAAGGCATCTTGCCAGGTAATTTACATAACCAGAGGGATATATTCAGTAGTTCTAAGAAAGGATTCACGTCAAAAGGGACTAGTGTAGCCCTTAGTGGAAGGAGTATTGCCCAGTTGAACTGTCAACAAATGTCTGTGAGGACAAATGCCCTAACAAACTGGGCCAGTCCTGTGGGATGTGCCATGTCTCTTGTCATCCCCCTGGGTCTATCCATGGAGGGTTTATAACATCAATAAACTCTCTGCCTAGTATTAAAATTATTTCAGGCAAATCCAGTCTAGGAGCAGTGTGCCACTGGGAGTCAGCAAATACTTCAGGAGTTGAGAAGAGAGCATACACACTTAAAGCAGTCATTGATTGGTGATTCCACCTGCCCAAGACTATTGCATACCATCCTTTGGGGTGAGTGTTTTTTTTTGGTGTGCTACTTCAAAGGTATAGGTTTATTGGCAAGTAAAGCACACCTCTGAGACCTGTCGAGTATCCTATGTGTGCCAGAGAGCGATAATTACATCAGTTCACTATCGTCATCTTATACTGTGCATACCCCTTCACTAAAGATTTTCTAAACGATATGTCAACAGCTGACTCACTAACAATAAGTGAAGAGCAGAATGTTGCATACTGGTGTAATCATAATAGTCCATGAAAACCAGAAAACTTTGCTGTCATAAGACAACGCGCTGCAGTGGTAACAGATCTGAAAAATGTCTAATCATCTGCTTAATTATGAAAATTCGTTTAACTGAGCATAAAAGCAAAATTAGAAATAAAAACATCAACTCAAGCCTAGCCACACACTGGGCACAAAGCCGACATACTATAGCACAAATCAAATTTCCAATCATAGAACAAGTACCCATCCAGTAGGGTGTAGACAATTCCCAAAAATGATTGCAGATGGAAGCAATCTGGATCAAACAATTAAACACTTTAATGCCATTAGGGTTGAACGATAAATTTGAAATGGCATGCTTCTTATTATTAAGCAGATTGCATTGAGAGATTCCACACATACACAGTCATATATCTCATTGTGACTAAAGGCTTAGGTGTGACTTATACCATCTTCCATCAGTGGAGGATCATTCTAACATGATCATGTCCCTTGTATTGCATCTATCAGCAATGTGGAATTATTTAATATCTGTATAATATTCGTTTGGGCTACCATAATGGAAGTTTCAAATCACTGATATCACTGTTTCACCATTCTAAGATGGCGCCCATGACGTTGAAGATTAGACTTTTTTTAGATCTGCTACCACTGCGTCGCGTTGTCTTATGACAGCAACGTTTTCTGGGTTCCGTGGACAAATTTGATTACACCAGTATGCAACATTCTGCTGTTCACTCATTGATGGTGAATCAGCTGTTGACGTATTGTTTAGAAACTCTTTGGTGAAGGGGTTTGCATAGTCAAAGAGGGCGCTAGTAAAATGATGTAATTATCGCGAGAATTCGACATGCTATTAGTGTCAATGTCGGAGCACGGATACGAGCACAGCTGTTGAACGGGATGACGGTACTTTACGCAATTGCAGTAGAGGAGGTAAGAAAGGAGATCTGTAAATCTTGTATGCTTTGCTCTTGCAATGGGGTTATGCTTTCTTACGCAGGCATTGCCCTCTTGTTTCAGTAGGTACGATAGGAAGATTTGCCGTCGTCAGTTTAGAGCACGGTCAAGTTATGGGCAGTGAAGTTAGGCAGTTCTATTTCTTAAGCGGATGCACCTTGGTTATTTGTGAGCTGCCACGGCAGAGCACTAATGAGTTGTTCGTTATTATAGACTTGTGTTTGGTACGGGATACATGAGGATGTTTCGTGTCTATTATATTCGAATAGGAATGTAAGTAATTTTGCCACCAGTGTCACATGGGGTGTTATTTTGGTTGAACATAGAATTTGGAGTGTTTTAAAATTTATGCGGCAGATTACTCAGATGTTGACTCACACTATAAAATGCATGTACAGCACCAGAAAATGTTTGTGACATACCTTTGACTGATCCATTTTAGCGCATCATTTTGATATTTATTTTTCTGTTAACAGGTAATTGCCCCTGACGAAAGGACAGTCTGTCCAGAAATGCATTGGGCACTGTTGTCCTCAAATTTTTGAAGTTAAAAAATGCATGTTTAAATTACTGACAGATGTATTTACGTTTACGATATACAATATAAAATGAATTGTGTTTTTTATTGTTAAGTTGTATTGAGCATGTAGTAAAAATTATTTGAGTAGAAAAGTGAAATGAATCTCAGTACATGTTTGAATCAATGTAAATCTTATATAGCGGTGCACGCCACAGTCCAAGTTGCCTCTGGAACTTGGCCACAACAGTCCATCATATTCAACTGTGACATAAGTGTATAAATCATCAACCCATCTTAAGAGGGAAATGAGCCTTCTCCTATCACAGATAAAATATATGGGAGATGTATCGAAGCATAGAGAGGAATAGATATAATAAGAGGTAGCCTAATAAAATTAAAGTCCAATGCTAGGCTAATGTTACTGTACTGTTCCCAGGTAGGCCAGAACTTGCTTAGCGTACTCCATAGAGTAACACATCTGGGTTCTCCCGTCTTTTATAGTCTTGAGACAAGTAGGCTCAGCACAAAGACTTGGGCCCCACAGCCTTAAGCGAATCTATAAGTTGACACATCTTCCATCTTCGGTCCAATATAGATCTGCAAACATGAGACCGAGCCATGATTGACATTGCCTTAATCCGAACTAGGGTTGCGGATGTGCTTTTAGAGAGAATGTCTGTCTCAAAAGGAAATTCCCAATGTACATCAGGATTGGGCGAGGCTGAGCCATATTAACATTAGATGAGTTTGGACTGAGCGGAAGCTGAATTTGAGAGTCCCAGTCCCAATCCAAGAGGCCTGGCAAGGCTCTCCCAACCAGTTAGACTATATAGTGCTGGGACCAGGGCCTAACTTTCTCTCCGGGATCCCAAAAATCATTAAGTTGTTTCTCCTTTGCCGATTTTCCATATCTTTTATTTTTGTCTGGAGGTATTCAAGTTGGGAATCATGACCACTGATTGCCTTAACTGTTACAGAGGCGGAATCCTCAGTGTAAGCAACTCGTTTCTGCAACTCAACAGTTCTGGGTAAGAGCGGTGGTCTGCCCTGAGACCTCATCAAAGGATTTTTGTACCTTTGCATTATCTACTTTAGCCTGAGCATAATACAGCTAATCTGCTGAACGCTGGGTCTGTAGGACTTGCAGGATTACTCTTAGTGAGGGTTCCTGTGTATCATCATCTTGGAATTCTGTGGATGGAGATTGCTCTGGCGTAATATCTAAAAATATGTTCGCTGTGCAGCCCAGAATCGCAGAGGGGGAGTCATGGGCTGAGCCTTGCCTGGTAGGAACTTTATCGGTATCTGGCCCAGAGAGTACTGATGACAAGCGTGAAATAAGAGTTTTTACCACCCCTTTGATGTAACCCACTTCCTGAGCAGGCTAATCCGAGAAACATAGTTACTGCCCTTTCTCGGAGGCCGTTGTCTGGAAGGTTTGGAGGATTTAGGTTGTTGATACAGCTGGGCCTGGTCCACACACTTCTTCTATTTCTTAGAATTAACATGGTTCTGCTGAGCATTATATTCTTGACCCCCGACAGAGGTGTAGTAGTAAACAAAAGGCCCCTATCCGTATTGGGGGAGAGGGTTTCGATTGAACTGGTGATGGTTGTAAAATCATCATTACAACCCACCCTAGAAGGGTTTTTGACACTGTTGTGGCGCTGTGCCACTGCACTTTTATGCCACTGAGCTTCAGTACCCCCTCACATCCTTCACCATCTATGGCCACCATATCAACAGGGATCCTCACAACCTGGGCCCCTAAAGTGTCAGTAATAGTACTCATATTAAGTAGCTTGGATTGTACGGTTTGCAGGGGCCCAGCCGATGCGACTATGTATCCTGGCTTTGTCGAGAGGTTGTCTGTTGCTTTGCCTTTAGTCTGATCCTCCACACCAGAGGAAACTCCTGCTGTTACTACTACCATGAAAGTGCCTGCCAGCGAAAGCCCCTCATCAGAGACTTCTGGCTCTGTAGCAGAAGACTGTATGAACTCCTTCATGAGTCCTGATCAAAGTAATTTTAATATTGGGTGCCCAACTTGAGTATTTTCCAGCACAGCTAAGTTGGTGTCTGGCTCCTCCCCCGCCTGCAACTGCTGCTCCAGCTGCCCCAGCTGCCCCTGTGGTTCAATGGCTTGAGTCTTGCCACTCCCGAGCTCCACGGGGATGTTGTGTCCTACCGGACACATTCTAGTTGTTGAGACATGTGACCTAACACTTAACACCCACTCACCACTGATGTCACGAGGCACTTGACACAGATAATAAAAGGAGCCGAGCGCACCTGCTCTAGGCTCATTAACCCACCAGCCAGCCTGTGTCCGTGTCACACTCATTACCCTAATGCAGGCCTAGGTCCCCTACACAACAATGGCGACGAGGGGTGGTGGCTGAGCCCAGCCTGCCAAAGCCATTTTTGTTTTGGGTGAAGGGGGAGCGAGCAGAAGGGCAACATCGTGCCCCCTCCCCCAGGATCAGCGCCAGCATGCCGAGGGACCCAAAGGGCGTGTGCTGAGCCCCGGGCCTGAAAAACAAGGAGAGAGTGTCCGGGAGCTCACCCCGCGCCTCTCTAGCCCAGCCGGGCGCTGCAGTGCCGCAGGAGTACCCACGGAGACACAGTGGACCGACCGGAGCCCACCCGCGTCGGCCGCAACTGAGCCCCGCCGCTTGGAGACTGACGTGGTGCCCATCCGCAAGGTAGGAAGGCCCGGAGGTGAGCCCAAGCGCTGATAAGGCCCCCGGGGTCGCGCGAGCCTGAAGCGACCCCCCAGTGACACTGTGAGGAGAAGCGGATCCCACCCGCATCATCGTATGCCTCTTAGCCCCCATTGACTGCGCAAGGCCAGCGGAGCCCACCCACGGCCTGCCTGCAGCGACCCCAACTCCCGCCGCGCAGCGTATGACTGAAGCTACCGCGGCGGTGGGGTAAGTGTGCCCGCAGAGTGAGGAGCTGCCAGACACTGTCGCACTACAAGCGGAGCCCACCCGCATGACCAGCGCGCCTTGCGGGGCGTGATTGCAGCCACAATAAACTTTATATAAAGCAGCGCCAGTGGAGCCCACCCGCGGCCTGCCTGCAGTGTCCCCTGTCCCCGCGGCGCAGCGTGGGGAAGTGAGGCTGCAGCGGCGGGGGAATTAACTTTAAAGAAAGAGCGCCCGCAGCGTGTGAAGAGCTGCAGGGCACCGACGAGAAAGCGGAGCCACCCGCAATACACCGATCCTCAGCGGAGCCCACCCACAGTCCAAAGTGCCCGACCAAGCAGCACCGCATGACCGGACATGGCCCCCAGCCACCCCTGCCCGCGCGAAGGGACTGAGGCTGGTGCGGGCAGGGAGCGGGAAAAGTGAAAGAAAATGCTGCCGCACTGTGATCGAGCCGACGGGTGCTCACCCCACACAGTGCAAATAGGAATTAGCCCCCCCCCGCCCGAGTGAGAACTGTGAGGCTGGCGGGCAGGGAGGGCGAAGAGAAGTGAAAGCAGAAAGGCTGCCGGCAACAGAAGTATGCCCCCACCTCCTGGATCCCCAGCAAAAGAAGAGCGAAGCCTACAAGTGGCTAGCGCCGCCAACACTGGAAGATGACTGCAAATGCAGCGCTGCAAGCTGCATACTGCCCCCAACTAGAAAAAAAAAAAGAATAAAGATGTGACTTACCTGGGTCAGCAGTGGCTCCAGCCCCCTCCTGCACACTCCATAGCAACAGCAGGTCCTGCAAGCCCGGGACTCCAAGCAAAAAGAAAAAGAAAAAAAAAGGAGAGAAAGTCAAGGTAGATGTAAGCTACTGCTGAAGGGAACCCACAGCCTACACTGCCATCTAGTGGACACTGGGGAGCATTGCACCAAAAGAAGCCAATGAAGCAAACAAGCATTGGACAAGCCAAGGGAAAGCCTACAGAGGGAAAGCAAACCTGCAGAGACGCGGATGAAGACGGAGACCCATCATCACTGCTGAAGTGACGCCTGGTGGCCACATGAGCTCACCGCAACCGCAGAAGAAGACAGCATTACTCTGGACAGTAAGGGAGAGTCAAAAGTCTACCGCAAGCAGCAAGATTCAAAGGCAACCGATGGAAGAGCGCAAGTGTACCCCGGACGCGGACGGTACAGGACAGCGCCTGACAGTAAGGAAGCCACACCTCAAGTACTAGAAGAAGTACGCAGCAAGTACCCAAAGTACTGGAAGATACAGAAACGCAAGGAACAAAGCGACACTGAAGATGTACCGCGACGGGACGAAGTGAAGCCCAAACTAGCAGCTGCCATGCACAATGACGTGCAATGAAAGAGTGACGCAAGATCACCACGCCAAGAAGCTAAAGAGCCTCATCGGCAGTGCACACGAGAAGTGCACCCACCAGAGAAGGTCCATGGAGCGGTGAAGTAACCCTCCAGAAACAGCAGAGCATATGAAGAGCGCAGACGAAACTGCGCCAACGCAAAAGCACTGCAGCAGAAGCAAATGGCGATCCCAACGATCGCGGATAGCGAGAAGACTCACGGAGAGGAAGCTGTCCACCCCATCTGGTAGCAAGGAAGATCGCCTAAGAAGAAAAGGATGATCTGACCAGCCAGATGCGCACCCACAGAAAAAGCCGACCAGTCAAATGGTCGCCCAAAAAGGAAAAGCAAAAGCCGACTTGAAAATAGGTCGCCGGAATGCTGACCCGCCATAAAGGCGCAGCGAAGGTATTCTGCTCTTAAGAAAGACGACGTCCGTGACCTGAGAGATCAGGATAACGTTCGGAAGAAGACCCGGAGAGATGGACGCAACACCTACAAGAATTGGAAGCAATAGGAGGCAAGAGAAAAGATCGTAACGACCTGTAACGTAACGGTCCTGTCACAGAAGAGTAGAGAGAAGTCAGTGTCCTAAAGCCAGGACAAGACCAGAGGGAAACAGGCGGAGTGCACGCTGCTTGAAGAAGGCTGGTCAGAAGACAAAGACAGAAAGGTGACAGCACCGTGTCGTGAAAAGGAAAATGAAGAAAGAAGTCATGTGGCACGACGCCAAGAATAACATCTGGAAAAGGTGAGGAGAGGTGTGATAAGTCTACACACTTACAAGAAGAAGAGGTGACACACACTACAACATCGTGTACAGTGACCCACACGTCCAGGAGAACACTGATGGCACCAGAAACAGATCAGACATCTACTTACAAGACCCTGACGACCCGTCAACGGCAGGAGAGCACAGGCCGGACCATTGGAAATACCCACCTTTGGGATCGAGTGGAAACCTGGATGCGGAGGGAGCTCAGACGGCCTGAACAAGAAGGACTGACCAATCCAGACCAGCCCGTGGAGATCCAAGGGGCAAAGGCCTCAGGAACACCGGTGGCAGAGGGTCCCGACAAGAGAGATGGATCCATCGCCGTCTAACCTGCACGTCCCAGGAAGAAGAGGAACTTGTACGCGAAGGCAGGAGTCAACAACAACCCTTCAGGTGGAACTACGGACTCTGTGAGGTAGTACTCTCATCGTCTCTCCTCCATTCACATGCAGACTGTGGAGTTGGAGCAACGCTGTGGAGAACACCCGGCCCAGTGGAAACCTGATGAAAAGGGCCTCCGGGACATCTCATGGCAGGAGAACACCCGAAAGAGGGGCGTCCTAGTGAGAAGAATGTCCTTCAAGCACTCCATCCTTTGTAATGTAAAGCCAAGCTGCGTACAGTGAAGAAACCGACGGACCAGGAGAAGACAACATCCTTCAAGTCTAACAACTGGTCATCCTGTTTGGCGTCACCCTCAAAAGCAAGATCTCAGTGGACTGACCAACACACCTCCAGGGCGCAAGTCCAGAAGAGCACGCCCACCGAGATCCAGGACGTCGAGCCCAAGAGAACTAACGTTTCAGCAGCAATTTACACCGTTGTCATCAAGCAAGCAGCTGAAGAGACTCATTGTAAATTTGTAATTATTGTATATTCATGTACTTCCTCCCACAGGTTCGGACTTTTGTCTTTCCTTAATTTTTATCAAATTTTGGGAGTAATGTTGTGTCCTACCGGACACATTCTAGTTGTTGAGACATGTGACCTAACACTTAACACCCACCCACCACTGATGTCACTAGGCACGTGACACAGATAATAAAAGGAGCCGAGCGCACGTGCTCTAGGCTCATTAACCCACCAGCCAGCCTGTGTCCGTGTCACACTCATTACCCTAATGCGGGCCTAGCGCCCCAACACAACAGGGGATTCAGCTTTGAATGCGCCATTGAGATACCACGCAGGTATCTTCGATAATGAGAAAATTGGATTGCAGCCAGCCAGGAGCAGCGAAAAGCGCAACACTGGCGGCCACAGGGCTTCAGCATTAATGCAGAAAAGCCGAAAAGCAAGCCGTCAGCAGGGCTGCCGCGAGCAGGTCAGTGCGAGCCGAGAATCTGCATCTCGGTACTCGGCATCTTTGATTGCGGTCCCAGGGTGACAGATACAGAAACCAGAAGACCAGAGCTTTACCAGCCCTGCTACAGTGTGTCTTTCTGTATGACACCCCTATCCGATTTAGTGCCATAGTTTAAAAACCTATAAAAAGACCTAATATTTCCTTAAGACTTTCAAGACCGCTCCTCTATGTGACACTAATTGGCAAAGCGCTTGATGGCATTTAGAAGTCTAACACTTAACAAGTTAACCTGGGGCTCCACCCTGCTTGATTTTATCATCTTATTTCTTCTTTGCAAAGCTGTCCAACGTCTTGTCACCTCATTTCCATGTAGGCTCACACTAATCTACCTTGAGAGATATCATAATTTTAATGAAAAGGTCAGAGCAGTGAGAGTGGTTATTTTTAGTAACCCTGAGATTCCTATGACCTAGGAAATCTCTGGGGCAATCGTTGGCCCTTGATTGTTTCAAGAAGCTGAGTTGCCAGGCCTGGTTGGTGCACTGGAAGGCCTTGTGTGGGTGTACCATTGTGCTGTCTCTATATATAGTTTACTGACCCTGGAATTCCTTCAGCTGGTAACCCTCTCCTTTATGCTATTTGGTTGCTGCATGTCTCTTCTGTATGCTTCAATGATCACATTTCTATTTGCATGACAGGCACCGTCCAGATGCTTCATTGTGTACATTACATCCAGAGCAAACACCTATAAGGATTTGTGTAATTTGAAGTACAGCTCTGCTGCCTGAATACAAAACTTAAATGTCCTGAGCCTTATTTTAATATGTTGGATATCTCTGCTGCTGTCTGACTGTCCAGAGTATAAGGACTAATCCTTGACATTTTTGACAATTCCCGAAATATCAGAAAGTCACTCACAAGTTTGCTGTAAGCCTTAGGTACATTTCAGACATTTTTCCTCCATCGTGTGTGCATTTGTAGTCTCCTTACTATGTTGCTCCATGTCAAAATCCCCCGGTTCTTGATCAATGGCTAGTTTGGGAGGCTACTTTGTTCACTTTGTAGCACCTGACGCTCTATCTGGCAGTGTTTTTGTGGATCAACTGGTGATGTCTGTAGCTAAAGGACTGACTGTGGCCCGTTTTTGTGGTCTAGCTTGACAGCGCAGCTGTCGCCAGAGAATTATGTGAGCATCACGAGAGAGGGGTTTTGACTTCGTCCACATTGGGAGCCAGGAGTACATGTTTTGACTAGGCAGAAGTTGTGTGCTTCCACAGCAAAGTGCTTGCCCTCCAGCAACTGTGATTATTTTGTTTATTCATCCATCTAATTGAGCTTGAACAGCACAGATGGGAGGAGGGCAGCCATTAACTTGCATGGATTTCTAGGTCTGGCTTGACAGTGCAACTGTCGCCGGACCTTTAAACCTCAACCAATAGTATTCAACAGTTTTTTTGCTGCCGCAAAAATACATATCTACGCCCATGCTATGGGGAGAGGATGTAGAGCAGCGGTCAGAGCTGCTGACTCAAGAGCTGGAGATCCTGGTCAAAGTCTTGCTTGGGCTCAGCATCCTGAGAATTTGTGCAAATCACTTAATCTCCCCATGCCCATTGACAGCACCTGGATACTGTCTCCGGTGATAGGCCGCTCTATATAAATTCATCAAATGTATTTGCTTGTAATAACCATACAACATTCCATTGAAAACTGACCTATTGACATTGTCAGTGCTTGTTGATTTTATGGGCTGTAGGCCAACAAATACATTGTTAAAAAAAACTCCTCCAAACATTACCCACCTGAGAGGGATTTTCTTTAATATTTTTGCTACCAAAGCTAAACATCAACTGTGATAAAAACGGTCAACCTGTGTGCTGGAGATCTTCAAATGTCAAGCATAATTCATATTCTTGCCGAGGGTCTGATTGGAACACACTGAAAGTTGCCCCCATTAGTGATTTAGATTGCAAAATAAAAAAGTGACCCTTGTTTGGAAATTGGGACAGTTTTGAACTTTTAAAGACACCGGGCCAGATTTACAAATCCCTTGCGCCACTTCTGCGTCACATTTAACATGGGAAAAGTGACACAAAGGTGGTGCAAGGGGCTTGTAAATCTGCCGCACGCTGTATAAGTGTTTTGCACTGTATGGAAGACTGTAAGGATTTGAGCTAGATAGAGCCAATGTTTGTTTTTAACATCAGGGAAATCAACAATAAAAAGCAGCCAGGAAGACCATACACCAGGCCGACAAACACCAACACATCAGACCAGCCAGTTGTCTACTACCTAATTGTCCTGTAGGCCAGACCGACCCGTTTGTCCCACTTTCAGGGACGTAGCTATCAATAGTGCTGCAGGTGTAGTGGCACACTGAGCCCAAAATGCCCAATAAACCACGATTATTGCTATATCCTGCCAGTGTTAAGTGAGACAATTTCCCTTACTGGCATCACAGCCCATTGTACCCTTGCTATGCCACTGGCCACATAACTGTATAATTCGTTTTCTGTAAATATGGTGTCACGGACACTAGCATGTCTAAAAAATAAACAAGATGGAGAATAATGAATATTGCTATAAACCGAAGAAAAACAGTTTCTTGTTTGGTGCTTTCACAGTGGCCGTAAAACATAATTGCAAAATATATCAATGTTACTGCTTCATGTTTTATTCCCGCACGCGGGTTGCCTTTGTTCCAATTCTGCAATGTTTCAAGCACTAGTTCTCACCTACTGAAGTAGTTCATTTATGTTGATGTTTTTGCAATTTAGAAATAATGAGAAAGCATTTTTTGCTCGACCTCTTTTTGGCTTATGTAATAAATGTCAGAACAAGGTTAATTTGAACAGTGTCATTTCAATAGCTTTGTAGTCACTGAGAATGTAAGCAAGATATTTCTGTCCACATTGTTTTATTTGCTTCGGCATCAGTCATTTATAAAATCCACATACTCTAATGGAGATCTGATAAAAAGGGAGAATTTGGTATTTTTAAACCAATTGTCATGACTGTAAGTACAGGGATATACCTTTAATGAACCGATTTGTACAAGGATGGGTGCAATGGTAGGTCGCTTTTAAAATGATTTTCTTCAAGTGGCTTTATCATAACCCAGAAACATCCCTCATTCTACAACAAAGTCTTCCTCTGGGAGTTTGTAGCAAAAAAAACAAACAAACTGTTGCAATGTCAGTAGACATTGCTTATCACTGAAAGTGCCTCTTGGGTCACCGGTAATTTTAAGCACGCCGCAGGTTATTGTGAATGTACTTCAGCCACTTACCCATCCGCAATAACAGAATACACAAACGTTCACAAACCTAAACACGATACATAAGAAGAATAAAAGTAGAAAACAAGAAACAATGCCACCACCTAAATGGTGTGCTTGTAGTAAAAAATAAAATGAAAGATAGCAGTGGGTAGCTATCTTACAATTGTATTGTACACAGTATCATTGTTTTAACAATCGAATAGGCTGTCATATTTAGAAGCAAAGTGTTTGCCATTTTATGATAAAAAAATGGCACTGTATAGACAATACCTTCCAAGATGGCTAACAAGTTTACCAGTGTCCTAGGTTGTGGTGCATTGCAGATGAAATGAGCAGCAAGTCAGAGGCTCGGTGGCACATTCTGGGGAGCTGTAGTATGCTCTATAAATGCGAATACAATAAAACTGGAGAAGGAAAGAAATGGACAGGAACCTATAAAAATAATTAATGAAAAGCTTAAGGACACGCCCACCAGCCATGGCACTGAAGGGCACTTACTTTCATTCAGAGTTGCACAAGTGTTCAGGCAAAATGCCTCACTCATAGGGCAAAAGAACCAATGGCAGAAATGGACTGACACATTGCCTCATTCTTCATGCTGTAATGAACGGAAGCAGAGTAGGAATGACATTACAACAAACCAACTGCAAAAGAGGGCTGATCCAAAGCCCATCAGTATATGTTTGTATGTATTGATATCTTTAGCACCGTCTGATAAATCTTAATGAGACTTTCCCAAATAAGGGTTCATGCACCTCAGCTGCTTTCTGGAAAGGGTTGGGTTAATCCGTCAAGCAGGGCTAACGTGTGTGATTGGGGGGGGGGACTCTAAACACGTTTTTTCCACGCAATTTCCCATGTATATTTTGAACAGCACTACAGCCAAAATGGAACAGAGTTATACCAAATTTGGCAGAAAGCTATATCTTTACACAGAAAGCAAGCTGTATAAAGATATAGTTTGGTGTACATTTGTTCAGTAGAGTATTCGAAATTAAAGTTAACATTTTATAGATATTTCAGCCCACTGTAATTTTGTGGTAATACTGCTAAGTACCACAAATAGAAATGGTGGTCTCTAGTTGGCAGTGGTATGCACCATGGCCAAGTAGGGACCCTTACTTCTAGTCAGGATAAGGGAGTTACACACCCAAGATAACCCCTGCTCATCCCCTTTGTAGCTTGGCAAATGCAGTCAGGCCTATCTTCGAGGCAATATGTAAAGTATTTGTACATAACACACATTAACACAGTGAAAACACTACAAATGGACACCACGTCAGTTTAGAAAAATAGAGTATCTTAACCAAACAAGACCAACACGGCAAAAATCCAACATACACCACTCAAAATATGACTTTTAAAAGATTTCAAGGAATTCAGCCCATAGAGCTCTATAAATGTGCTGATTTTACACAAAGTACCTGAATTGCATCAAAATACACAACGCAAAACAGCTGCAGAGGAGGGAAGTGTTGTAAAACACAGCAATGTCCTGATTCTGAGTACAAGAGGAGGCAATGCATCAGTTCTGTTGCATGCAGGAGAAGTATTGCGGCAAATCTGGACTGTATGTGGAAGCAATGGTTCAAAATCCAAGACGGTTCTGGTCTGTGGGTGATGCATTGGAAAAACTTGGTGCACATGTGCGATGTGTGGAAATCCGGATACACTTGAGGTCAATGTAGCGGCAAACAGGTGGTGTGTTGATTTTTTCAGTTGCGGTCCCATGATGCGTAGATACTTTCAGACGCACAGCAGGGCCTGCATCGGAGTCAGTGTGGGAGTCTCGGAGTGGTGTTGCATCAGAACAACAGGCACAGGCAGGCCGATGCACCAAGTTGATGGTTTCAAGCGGGCCTTTGGAGCAGGATCAGCCTCCAAGGGCCCAGAATTGGATTTAGCAAGATCAGATCCGGACTGCAGTAGCCTGAGATCTAGGTTACTGGTGGCGAGTCGCTGTGCCCGAAAAGGAGCACAACGTGAAGAAACCGCCGCATTGACAGTCCATGCGGTATGCTCTAACTTCGAGCGATATAGTCACCAGGCGAATTCCAGGAGAACTTGTTCCGGGCAAAACCGTGAGTTGAATAAGGAAAGAATTTTCTCCTTGTTTTTCACATCTGTCCCCACGGAGTGGACACGCGTTAGCGTGCGTGGACCCCCGGGGGATATTTCTTTTTCTTTTATTCACTGGTCCTGAAGAAAGCTGAGCTAAACATGCACTAAACAGCAGAAACATGTTGACCACCAACACCAGGACACTGTGGTTCTAATAACAGACCATCATGTGGCCTCACTGTTTTTAATGTGAGCAACTGGTCCACTATTAAAGTTTTTTTTGGGTCCAGCTGTGATCTTTTAACATTCACTCACATCACAAAATACTTATAACTTAAACACTTTTTCATAATTTACCCGCTCCGCTGCAATTGCAGGCGTCGCAGCACACAGGGGGGCATTCGGTCCCTCCTGTGGGAACCCCATGATGAAGCATGTCATCACTAAGGTGAGTGAGGGATCTTTTAAGAAATGAGTTCTTTTCTTCTTTTCCAGTCTGTGGACCTTATTTGTTTGCACATATCTTTCCGTATTATGGTTTTTTGTAAGTAGGGACACTGTCACTTGCATATTCGTAGTTCATTTTAATAGGCACTCTTGTGTTGTTGTAACGTGTTAAATAGGGGTTGGAGAGTGGCCTCTTATGCCATTTCTCTCCCGTTGATTGTATATACTTCAGAGGATTGTCTTTGTAGTGCAAAAGTTCTTGCCCTGCCTGGTCTTGGCTCCAGACACACTCCGGGGGGTTGAGACAGTATTCTGAAAGGCCAGGCACATTCCTATATATGTGCAGGTAACAGCTCCTCCCACCACTGTAATGTCATGATGGCTTCACAGTCTGATGATGGGCCACGAGGATGTGCAGGACACACCTCAACTCCCTTTGTGTGACTATCTAGAGTGAATGCACAAACTGACCCCTGTCATTCTAAACCAGATGATGATTCAACAGGATGGTTAAACAAGATAATTGCCACTTTCTAAAAGTGGGATTTTCAAACACACAATTTAAAATACACCTTTACTAAAATATGTGTTTTTAAATTCTGAGAGCCAAACTCCAAATCTCTAGCTGTTCCCAATTCAAAGTTAGACTTTTAAAATGTTACAAGTCAGCTCCAATAATAGCCTGTGGGAGAGCTAGCTCTTGCACTATTGAAAAAAAATGGCAGTATTTTACTATCAGGACTAATACAACAAACCAGTAGATGTCCTACTTTTCATTTGCACAGCACCCTGCCCATGGGGGTACCTTGGACATCCCTTAAGGGTGCTTTACATGTAGTAAAAGGGAAGGGTAGAGCCTGGCAAGTGGGTGTACTTGCCAGGACGACATGGCAGTTTAAACTGCACTGACCGACACTGCAATGGCAGGTTTGACACAAGTTTACAAGGATACTCAGGTGGGTAGCACAAGCCAGATCTGCAGACCCACTAGTAGCCAATGGAGGTGGTGTTAATGATAATGACATATTACTTTATATTAAAAAAATCTACAAATTCACCAAAAATAACTAAGGTTAAAGTGATGTTATAGTTGGGTGTAGTAAAAATATCTTAAATAACAAAAAACATCACAACTTCACTGGAAAAAACATTGAAATTCACCAGTCATAGTTAACGGAAGTAAATATAACTCACACCCTTGCCATGCTCTGCTTACAGCACTCCCGATGTCTACTATGAAAGCAATACCAGCATCACTGGTGACATCTAAAATAAAAAATTGGGGTGCTGTACATGAGCACCAGTTGTGTTACAGATGGACAGATTCATTTTGTTAGAGACAGGGAGATGAAGTGATTTGCCCAGAATAACAGGATGTTGAGTGTCCCTGCCGAGGCTCAAACCCAGTTCCCCAGCTTCAAGGTCAAACGCTCTAGCAGTTAGGATTGTCACGATTGTATTGTTGCATATATTGTTTTTCTGTTCACTTATGCACACAGTCATTGTATAAAAAAAAAATAGGATTAAAAATAATGCCTGAAATATGTTTCAATTCAATATAAGAAGAAGAATCTATAGAACTATCATTTACAATATGGCTTTGGAGTACATCCGTTTCATAGATAGTGATGCTTTCTATGCTGATTTTGCATACCATACCAAACTCCATATATAAAGGTATTTTTCTGGGTCAATATTAACCTGGGCAAAACTTGTGTGGTGTGGTGTACCCACCAAACTCCTAATTACTCTGAACGTATGTTGGTTTTCTGGTAGAAAGGTGCCTGGAAGCGTAGCATTCTGCTAATGCCTAAGTCTTATAACAATAATTGCAGTTTCTACCCAGCACTCCTCCCTCACTTTTGTTTTATTTTCCTTTGGTTCCCTTGGGTTAGTGGAAGCTGTTTCTTTTCCTTGGTTATCCCTCTCCCCTCTCTTTGCAGCACTGGTTTTCTAGTCTTGAGCCAACCTCCTAGGTCTCATGCGTTGACTTCTTTAATTCTCATATTAAGAGAGATTAACATTACATTTATTGCTAATATTTATTGCACAAACCCATGCTGATAACTACTACCTTTAAACAGAGCTTTTAAACCTCTACTGAGGATGATTTGACTACCAGAGGAACATTCTTGGTGCAGAATCCAGACAGATGTTCTCAATTTTCCCAGTCGAGTAGAGGAGGTGATTAAATTAAATTATGAATCACTACTTAAGAGGGTGGTTGCTAAATTGCGTAGTTGGCATGCATCCCTCTCAGTATAGTTGGTAGGTGCAATATCGTAAAAATGAATATTTTCCCTGAGTTTTTGTATTTATTTCGTACAATTCCTTTGAGGGTACTGTTGGCATTTTTTAAAACTGCAATAGGCAGTTCCATTTGGAGTTATCGGCGTGGAAGGAGAGCGCTTCGGTATAACAAGTTGTCATATAAACAGGGCGGTTTCAAATAGGTTGAGGGTGTATAGGCAAAGTATAGGAGACACTGCTAGCTAATGCCAGTGACAATGGGATGCAGATTGCACTGAAGCTAAATTGGATGGTCAATGCAGTCATACCTAAAGAAGAAATACAGGAATCACTAGAGAGAACAGATTTACCAGTTGCATCTGTGAATTTGAAATTGCAGCTGCATCGGGCTATATTTATGCGATATTACACTCCTGAGTCTATCTCTAAATGGGCTGTGAGCCAATCATTATCATCTAAATCATATTGCGGGGGCGTGGCCAAGCCAGCCAAGATGGCGGACGTACTCTCTTAGTGCTCCGATAGGCTGCCCACGAGCATCTTGTCCAGTTTAGCACAGAATGCCATAAACGCTCCGATTTGCTCCGCGATCTAGCAGGGAGCCCATGAGGATGTCAGCGGTGTCCCCGAACCTCACCTGGATGGAGCGGGAGGAGGACTGCAGGGCTGGTCTGTTGGCGTCCAGGCACACCTAAAATGGCGGCGCCCAGCTCCCCACCTTCAGGGGACTGGAGGAGGGGAATCCGGCGGCCGTGAGCACTGCGCAGCCCACTGACACGGAGACGGCTGTTCCGGCACCGGACCTGCACCGCCCCAACATTGCCGTGAGTACCTCGTAGGACCTCGGAGGTCCAGGGGGAGCACCGCGAGGTTGATTTGCGCCTCCCAGGGTGGCCCCCGAGTGACTAAGAAGGCGGGCGCACCTGCAACTGAAAAGGCACAAAGTCAAAGAAAAGGAGACTGGGCACCGGGAACCGCGGTGCGGTGAGGCTGCGCAACAGGGCTAGGGGGCTGCAGATAGAGGACCAGGATGCCCCCCCCCAAGTGCAACATCCCCCCCCACCCATCAACTGCCCGGGAGGGAGCGCTGATACCTTGCCTGAGCCTGATCCCATGGCGGTTCCCGCCGGGGAAGAGCGAGCCAAAAACTGGGGCCCTGAGTACCCCCGAGGCTGCCCACCTGAACACTGAATGAGCAGCGACGGTCGCCATTGGTGACAACGTCCCACCAAGCACGGGACCAAGAGATTGCCTCTGTGGATCGGGTCCCCGCTGACGGCCTTGGCGCGGGCGGGAGGAAGGGACTCCCCCCCACACAATCGTGTCTCACCGGTGCGGTGACGAAGGCCCTGCGGTGGCAGCCCCCGACAGTAGGGAACTACAGCTACCACCTCAGGGGTGGGCCAGCCCAGAAGAGGAGACCCCTCCCGGCTGATTCCAAGAGATGAAGTGCGGCCCTGGGGCCCCCCTCCCGGTCCCCCAAATAACCACTGGTGCAGAAGGTCGGGACGCTGTGCATAACCGCCCCGGCCTCCACAAAATGGCGGTACACATGGGCCACTCCTGAGAAGATCGGGGTGGACCGGGGCCTGTGTCCGGCAGTTGCCCCTGAGGCGCCTAGGGCGGAGAGTGCCGACAAAGAGCTTGGGTGACGTGCCAGAACAACGGGCGCAGGAGATCCCCAGATAGATTTAAAGACCCCCATCTGCCGCGGGACCCCGTGAGTGCGGCAGATCAGAACACTACCCAGCTACGGGTGGCGGTGGGTGCCGCCAGCCACCGAACAGCCGCAGAGGCCTCTCCATCACACGGATCCGGGGAAGAACTGCTGAGAGGGTGCAGAGGAGACAGTTCATGCCCCCGCGAGAAATCCGAGGGGCCTAGCCGCACCGGACCCGCCATCGGGGTTCGTCGATTACAGGAGGTGGCAATGGGGAGACCGCAGCGAACAATGACCGCGGCGCCAGCACCGGCAGTGAGAAGATTGCCCTCCCCAGGACCCTCGGGGAGACAACAGACTGGAGAACCGCCACGTGAAGAAGATATGTCGACCAAGTTGGAAAAAGTACTGGCAGCCATAGAGCACTCACGGCTGTCCACGGAGAGTAAATTCGGAGTGCTCGCCACAGACCTTAACCTACTGAGAGATGATCACAGGAAATTATCCGAAAAAGTAAATCCAGGGGAAAAAGTGCTGCAGGGAATGGAGACGCAGGAACAGATACATCAAGAGGCCATCAAAGAGCTACAGAGCAAAGTGAAATTCCTGGAGCGCAAGACCGATGATTTGGAGGGCCGCTCTTGCCGGAGCAACATAAGGGTCCTCAACTTACCGGAAGGAGTGGAAGGGGCAGACCACATACGATATATCGAAACTTGGATAAAGACTTTCACACAGGCCCAGGACCTAACACCATTCTTTTCAGTGGAAAGAGCACATGGGGTTCCGGCCCGAAGACCACCCGCGGGCTCCCCACCCCGACCGTTTTTACTCAAATTGCTGCATTATCAAGATAGGGATACAGTGCTACTACCGGCCGGACAAGCAAGAACACTCAGAGCGGAAGACAAACACGTAATGTTGTTCTTGGACTATTCCCAGGCAGTACAGCGCCTACGGGCCACATTTCAAGCGGTAAAACAAACCCTATGGCAAAACAACGTGCAGTATGCGCTCCTCTTCCCAGCCCGCCTTAAAATTATACATGGAGGATCGACGCACTTCTTCACAGACCCAGCGGAGGCGAGAATTTGGTTGGAGCACCACAGTGATGAATTACCTGAACGACGAGCCACACCACTGCATAAACTCCCCAATAAGGGAAGACTGCGCTCTAAACGGGTCATCCTCACACAGCTGAACCGACCGTCGGTCCCCAACACCAGAACTTCCCCGGACTTGGAACAAATAATCGCGGACCGAAGAAAAGCCTTGCGAGCAGCAGCGGAAACCCGACACACGGTAGAGGACTCGGAGGGAGATTTTGGCCCGCATATATTCATGTCAGAGGAGGAAGAACACAGCGACACCCACACCTCCAGAGACAGCTCAGTCTCCCCACCTCTGGTGACCCCACAAACGGCCGACACGCTGATCTGAACTACAATGGGCAGACAACAGGGTAAGAACAAGCTACTCCAAGCAGATAGACACCGACAGTCATCACGAACCAATGACGAAGGTAATGGCAGATGCGTGCACACTCACAGATACACTATGTAGTGGGTAGGCAGAACACTGATCACCAGTGGCGACGCCAACCCACCCCCTACGCGAAACGGACTAGAGACAGTACAAGATGTACAGTTTGGACTTATTGCGTCGATCAAAAGGCCCCCTATGTTGGGACTGTTTCCCAAAAATTGTTTTTAAGTTCCCCCTTCCCCATTCTTTCCCTAATACTCATGCGGGAGCGAACAGCTGGACTGCTATTGGACATGTGGGGGACGATCGTGTGGGCGGGTGAGGCCCTATTTATGTGCTGGGACAGGGTGGAATGGAGGCATACGTGAGTAGATATGAAACAGAGGGAGAAGGAGGTGTAAGAGATTAGGTCGTCCTCCAACGGGTTTAGTACATAAGTGGGAAACCCATACATAGGGTCCCGGGACCTAGCTCAGGTGTTGGTGACTGACCTAATTGATCATGCATGCGGTCCCAGGGAGGCTATTGCCAGGTTTGACCTAGCGTTTTCACCAGATAGGAACAGTGAGTCCCATAAGTGAAAGCGACCCCCTGTGAGACCATGAAGTGTTAATATACACTTTAATAACACCACCAATTTGATACAGACGTATGTATTTCTAGTATGACTGCATGCTTTTATTATTAAGTATATTATTTTTAATTTGTGCACCAATCCGGGTACTTAGGAGTGGCATATGCAGGGCTGGTCCCTGCATGGTCCTGAAGAAATGCTAGGGGTAGCATGAAACATGTTGACCTTATAAGTTCACTGAATCAACCCTATTTAAGGTTGATCTACAGTGACACTAACCCCACTTTTAATATACCTGCCTAGGAGCAATAATAAAATTGTTGAGGCCCATAAAGCACAGTATTTTTAACCCATTCACACCCACTCCACCACACTTTTTTGCATTACACATAGTCTTTCACCCTTTAGTGCTCCTGCGTAGTCGTGAGTCGCAGCACGCCCCTTTTCGTAGAGAACTGGGATGGCCCCAATGATGAAGCATGTCACCGTGGGGCAACCCCGGTGAGTGAGGGGACACTAGAAAGAAATTTTTCTTTCTTTCAATGGTCAAACTGATCAATTAGGTCAGTCACCAACACCTGAGCTAGGTCCCGGGACCCTATGTATGGGTTTCCCACTTATGTGGCATACGTGAGTAGTCACAGACATGACGAGAACCCCTAACACAGACATCACATTTATTACACTGAACGTGAGGGGACTTCACACAGCAAGTAAGCGATACGAAGTGTATGCCCATCTAAAAAGGCAGCGGGCGCACATAGCCCTCTTACAAGAGACCCATCTGACGACAGTGGAGGTCAAGCGCTTACAGAGGAAATGGAGGGGCACAGTCTGTGCCACTGGGTACTCAGCGTTCGCCAGTCTGGATCAGGCCAGGTACCCATTTTAAAGAACAGGTCAGGGTGGTAGATAGGGAGGGGCGATATGTGCTGCTGGAGGGACTAATAGATGGGCAATCAGTACTGATAGGCAGTATCTATGCCCCTAATGTAGAGCAGAGCGTGTTTTGGAGCAGCCTCACGAAAACACTGGCTCACCATATACACACCCCCTGGATATCAGGCGGGGATTACAACTGCGTCTTAGACACAGGCTTAGACCGGTCCCGCCCCCCACCGGCACATTCACCACTCCATGAACAAACAGAACTCTTCAATGTATGGGTGGGACAATGGGCACTACTCGATGCGTGGAGGGCGCAACACCACAACACGAAACTGTATTCATTTCATTCCATTCCCCATGACCTACGAGTGCGCCTATATAGATTTTTATGCTCGGAAGCCTTACACTCTAAGATACAACATACAGATTATTTGAGGAGGGTGCTCTCGGATCATGATGCCCACTCGCTGACCCTTAGGTGGAAACCGCCTCACCCCCCTGTCCCCACGTGGAAGCTACCCCGGGAATGTCTCACAGATCAGGTCTTCACACACAACCACGGGGAACACCTACAGGAACACTTCAGACTCAACGCGGGAACGGCATCCTCTAGACTCTTGGAGTGGGACACACACATAGTGGTGGCAAGGGGTCACTGTATACAGCAAGTATTGGGAGCGCGTAAAATTCTAGAGCGTCCTCTCTAGAATTTTACACACCCTAGCAACTAGCAACTAGCAACTAGCGACTAGCAACTCTCCTGAAAAAGGAGGACCGCGGCGAGGCAGCCCCGGAACAAGTAGCCGAAGCCAGAACAAAGTATGCGGAAACACTACGAGACCTCCGCAAATATCATTTCAGAGTGTACGCCGCCAGGGTACACCAGGAGGGCAACAGAGGAGGGACACTTCTGGCCTGGCTTGCTAGGCAGGACCCCGATTTCAAACCCGTCACAGAAATAAGGGATCAGACAGGACGGCTCTAGACCTCCCAACCTGCGATATTGCACGCCTTCCACACATACTACTCCAACATCTACCAGGCCCGAGTCAAGGAGACCCCCTGGCAATAGCCAGATTTTGCCATGCACTGACACTCCCCCAGGTCCAACAAGGGGATAAGAAAGGGCTAGAGAAAAAGATACGGCCTGAAGAGGTCAAACAGGCGATAAGAGCACTGGCTAGGAACAAGGCCCCATGGATGGATGGCTTTCCACTTGAATATTATAGCACCTTCTCGGCCCATCTGGTTCCACGAATGGTGATCATGTTTAATGAAGCACTCGCGAAGGGGGAATTACCAAGTTCCCTTAGGAACTCGATTATAGTTACCTTTCTGAAACCACACAGAGAATCTACACTCCCGTCTTCCTACAGACCGATCACGTCACTTAACACGGACTGCAAAATATTAGATAAAATACTGGCAGAGAGATACGCCCAAATCCTGACTGCGTTGGTGTACCCGGACCAATGTGGGTTCGTTCCAAACCGCAACACGTCGCAAAACATACGCAGACTGTTCCATATTCAGGACACGACAGGGGGGGCGATTCCCCATTGCGGCATGCCTAATTTTCGATCTCGAAAAGGCATTCGACACCCTATTATGGCCGTTTTTATTCGAGGTCCTCCGAAGGAACAATGTCGGCCCGGGTCTGTCAGCGTACACAAGGCTTCTGTACACGTGCCTCACCTCCCGAGTCTGAATGGGCAACTACATTTCCCCGGAGTTCGCGGTGGAGAGAGGTACCAGGCAGGGGTGCCCACTGTCACCCCTCCTGTTCTCCCTAGCGGTCGAACCCCTGGCAATCCGCCTGCAACGGGATGTAGAGGACTGGGGAATTCCCCTAGCAGGCACAATGCACTGTGTGTCCTTGTATGCGGACGACCTCCTAATATATGTCTGGGACGCCACCAGCAACCTAACGGCCATTTGGAGAACACTGGAGGACTTTGCGGACATCTCAGGCCTCAAGGTGAATTGGGAAAAATCCTCGCTCTACCCGCTGAGCCCCCATATGGCCCCATTCGAGGCCCGGATCGGTGCCCAGTCTCTCGTGTGGAACGCGGAGGCCCCCCGGTATCTGGGAGTGCAACTGTATCACACCCCGGAGGATTTGTAGGAGGGAAACCATCGTAAAACACTGGCAGGCCTCAGAGCGGCAGTGGGATTTTGGAAAACCTTACCGCTGGCGCCCATAGGCCGAGTGGCCCTGGCAAAAATGATAATGGTCCCCAGATTATTGTTCCATTTCACTATTCTCCCAGTGATTCCACCGAGACTGTTCTTTAAAGAGCTAGACAGTCTCCTCACTGAACTTATATGGGGCGGTGGGCGACGACGGGTCGCGTTGTCAACGCTATACCTACCTACGACAGAGGGAGGTTTGGGAGCACCGGCCTTTGAAGCGTACTTCCTAGCGGCACAGCTCCAATGGCTATCATATTGGACGACGGGGCGCCACATAGGGAAACAATCACCGCGGAGGGTCCCATGCCACAACCAGCACTCCATAGAATGCTGCTGCCGGGTACTAAACCCATGCGCACACGGCCACTACAGATGTCTATAGCCCGCACCTGCATGATGCGCATACACCGTATGTCTAAAACACGGCCACCATACTCACCCTTGCTACCACTGGTGGGTTTTCCACGTGGGGACATGTACTACACACCGGGTGTGCTCCGAATATGGACAGATTTGGCAGTTACAGAGGTAGAATTATTCTTCTAAGAGGGACAGTTGAAGACATACGATCCGAAGATGCAGCAGTATGATCTCCCACCCGAGCAATTTCTAACTCACAGACAGATGCTGGATAGCAGTCGTAGGTACCGGAATCCTAACACAGGGGAACCCCCAACACACCCAGTGATCCACGCGATATTGCATATGGGAGTGGGGCGTCATTTGGTCACCTGGCTATACAAAGCAGTACGTGCATTAATCCTTCCGTCCCTCCAGCCCTTGCGCCAGAAGTGGGAAACGGACATAGGTAGGGTAGTTCATGACAAAGAATGAAATACAGCATTGGAATATCACAAAAAAGTCTCCAGAAATGCACGATTCCGAAACATTCAGTTTAATATCCTCCACAGGGCCTATCTCACACCGCACCGCCTACACCAATTCTTCCCAGACACACACTTTGCATGCCCCCACTGTCAAGCCCCAGCAGCAGACTTCAAACACATATTCTGGGACTGCTCCACACTCCGTGATTTTTGGGATAGAGTCCATCGGACACTCACGGCAGTCACCACCATCACGACCATGTCCACTTGGGAGGCATGTGCGCTTGGGATTTTCCGCAGCCGGAAAACCGAGAAAGTACAGTACCGCTTTATGTCCCTAGCCATCCTCTTGGCAAAAAGGGGAATAGCCATGCACTGGAGGGCCCCTGCGGGGCCTCCGGAAGCAGCCTGGATAGGCGCCATGAAAAAATGGGGGAAAGCTGAGGAAGAGACACTCCGGGAGGAAGAATTGAAGGGGCACCGCAAACACCCTATCTCCCTAGAATGGGCACAATTAATGCACGAATTCACGCAAGCAACGAACCCACAAGAGACACCGGCGGCCTCACAGTCCCAGCCCCGACCGACCGACCCGGCCCCCTGCATCCCAGGGACGTCGCAACCAAGTCAGCCAACTGTCACACAGACATGAGTCTCAGCCCCCGCCGCCACCGAGCACGCTGCCGATTCCCCACACATTACCGAAATATGCACCCAGTGATTAGTGAAACCCCACCACAACGCAGTTGGAAAACTCCCGCTCCCCCTTGGTTCCTCCCTCCCACTGGTTTGTTCCAATGGTTAGTAAAGTTAGAAAGTTTCAACTGGATGGGGTATCCCACCCCCCCCGCAAGAGGCTTATTGTGAATGCCTATAGACAAGATTGATATGACAACGCTCAAGGAAACACATCACGACGACCTCGTCAGTTACACCCCGGACGACAGATTACACCTAAACATGACACAGGACCGCTATCACGCTAAGAGTGATGGGTCACTTACCACAGACAGATCTACACTATCCTCAGGTGTATGAAGTCGCCGTTGCAGGAATATGCTGTATGTAACAATGGACAGAACAACTTTAGAAAGGTCGAACGACACAATGCACATACATGTGAATGTATACCCGACTTTTATTTGGAATTGTGTACTCACAGCATTCCACTAATGTACCGAATTATAACTGTTTTGATGAAAGCGAAAAACCCAATAAACAAATTTAAACAAAAAAACAAATCTAAATCATATTGCCAGAAATGTCAGGCGTTTGCTGCCGACTTACGGCATATTTTATTTGTTGACCAAGGTTGAGCTCATTTTGGTTTGGTGTTAACTATGCTCTTTCTATGTTAGTGGGTCATGATATCCAGATGACGGAAAAGGAAATAATACTCAGGACAATTGAAGAACGGGTTTGTCTTACTGGATTTTCTGTTTCAATTATAATTGTATGTGCTCGTTTGTGTATTGCTCGAGCCTGTATCCAAACAATAAGTCCTAGTATTAAAGATTTTTGGGTCCTGTTGAGAGATATATATGAAATGAAATGGCGCTTGCTAAAGCCAGAGGACCACGCTCTTCGCTCAAATTTAAGCGGGTCTGGACCTATGTTCAGTGAGATAAGAATTTGTATATTTTAATTTGATTTGTGCTTATGTTAACAAATTTACTCTCCATGTCTACTTCCAATTGTGTAATGTAAGTTTCATTATTTTTGCTCTCTTGTACTTATGTTGAATTGTGTTAATTGTATCTTCTCACATGTTTGTTTGTGACATATTGTATTCTAATTATGGCTAATAAAATAATTTTTTTTTAAGAAGGTTGAGTTATAGGACTGAAGGCTGGATTTGATCCAATGTCATTCTAGTGCCTTGCATGATAATTCTGTTGGCGGAGATCTTTAGCGTAACATTTTTTAAAGTGAGCCCTTACAGGTGGAGTAAGGTATTCTCACTAGTGGGATATAGAATACCTTAAGGAGTATCTATAGGATGGTCTTTTATTTGAAGGAGCAACTGAGTGAAGGTTCAGTCCACAAAGTATTAAGGGAAGAGTTGGCCTACAGTGGTGGAGTTCTTGGGTCTGTCATTTAGCTCATTTCTAATGCATACTTTAATTAGACAGTAGTCAGACCCAGTTGGTTGTTAGAGATGAAGGAGCTGGAGCGCTAATAATAGGGCAAGATTTGGGTGTATTCTTGACGTGTACATTGGAGGCCATATTGACATATAGATTCAAATAGCCCAAACTAAAAGCTCAGTCAGAGGTAAAAAGGATATACTGTGTGAGGTCCTGGAGCTCATTTTGGAAGGCAATAAGGTGTTTAATTGGTCAGTATAAGGTTATAAAACAGGTGAGAGAAGGAGTTGAGCTTGTGATGGCCTTTAATAGGAGATACTGAAGTGATTCATGGGATTATCAATGGAGCTCTTTGAAAGCAAGGGAACTGAGATGAATAAGGGTCACGCTGCTTCATCCATTATTTCTGCTTTTCATCTGGATATATTAATTCAGAAAGAGGAGTCAGGCTCTATCTGATGCTGAGGAGTTATTATATTGAGCTGTTATGTTTGTTCTAGTTGATTCAATGCCCATTAGATTCCCAATACTAGACTAATGTTCTGATTTATTACCTTTGCCTCAAATTGTAAAGCGCTCTGATATCCTTCGGGATCAAGTTCGCGCTATATAAACCTTTATAAATAAAAATAAATAAATAAGGAGACAGGACCGGCTTGATTGCAACCGGAGCGGCTGAGACGCTGCAAGAGACGGCTGGAACTCGAGGCCTCCGCTCATTCGCCACCACAGCCCCAGATACGCTGCATCGGACGCCCCGAGACTTGACACCTGTGCTGCCCACTCATTGTACAGGTGAGGAGATCTGTTGTGGTGGTCCCGATCCATGCGTTTTGGGTCATTGTATATGTCTGACCCAGGGCTGCTGAACAATGAAAAGCGTGCGAGGAGTGCATATTGTGCATCTCCACTTTAACCCATACTGCAATATGCACTGATGCACTGGCACATTTCCTCATCAACTGCAGATTGAAATATAGCCCACCACCATTGCAGCCAGATAGTATGCCCGAGTGGGTCGCTGGATCGTGGACCTTTGACGCACATGCTTCAGATTTGGAGCTCCATTGGGGTTTCTTTTCTTCATACCTGGCAGAGATTGTGGAAGGGACTCGCCAGAAATCCACACGCCTAATCGAGAGTGCACATACTGGAGGCTGCCAGAAGAAGATGGAATTTAGGGAAGCTACACTTCTAGTCTATTATACTGACAAATATGATCCCATAGATATCCTCAATCAAAAAGGAGATGTCAGATTGAACTCTGGACCCCTGAGGCAACGCACCATTGGTTGGGAGACTCCAGTGATGCCCGCCTGCCTACAGCTGACAGCACTATAGGAGTCCAACACATTACTGGGGATGCTTGAAACAGTGCAATTAGTGTAATAAAACCACCATTACCTGGCACCATGGAGCCTAGCGGGCTCCCAGTCATACACAGTCTTACACGGACTGGTCACCTCGAAATCGTTGTCTGCTACAAAAAGGCCCTATTGTGATACTGCCACCCCGTGGTGCTCAAGACAGGTCCTGCATTAGAGAGAGGGAGAGTGTGCAGATCCCCGAGCCCTGCAAGATGGGCAAAACAGAAGGTAAGCAGTCTAAATTCCCATTTGAAGCTCAAAAAACTGCCCAAACGCAGGCAGACAATCTTGCAGATGCTGAGTTCCCCATTGAGAATCAAGACGAAGACTGGATATCTTTATTGCTCACTATGAAAAACAGTCTTACATCCATTGAATCCAAAATGGACATTGTGACCTCCCGGATGGACACCATTGTCCACAAGAACGAGAAACACGACCAGAGAATCATAGAAACTGAAAACAGAATCTCTGACTTGGAAGACTATGCAACAAGTAGCAAGAAACAGATATCCCAAATGGATCGATTACTGAAAGAAATTGTGGCTAAAAATGAGTCCGCATGGAAGATTTCATTGAAAGGTGGCTTTGCAATTTATTTGGGGTGGAGGCATTCTCTCAACATCTGGTAAATTGAGCATGCACACAGATCACTGGGGGCACGCCCCCAACCAGAGCACCACCACGACCCATTATCATAAGGTTCCTTAACTCCCGGGATAGGGATACAGTCCACCACCTGGCAAGTGAAAAAAAAATCTAATATGAAAACACCACCCTCTTGTTGTTTCCGAATTTTACACTGAATGTCCATGAAGCAAAAAGGAAGTTTATCCCGATCCACGCTCCAATTGACTACACCATGTTGTTTCCGTTGCGAGTCCGCATTAGTCATCAGGGGAAAGAGTACTTTTTTCTAAATACTCAACAAGTGGAAGATTTCCTGAAAAGGAATCAGCGGGCGGTACCCATGGTGGATCCCGGTCCACCTCACCACTGTCAAAACTGGACTGAATGTTATATGTCTGGCAAGTTGGTAACTGTACGCTACTAAGATATGCTTAAACGCATCAACCTCATTGTATCCACCTGAAAAGGACACCTTCTTTCTCATGGACTGACCTTGGGGTGAAGGGTGCAAAGTATTCCAGAAGGTACTGTCAAGTTTATTATTGTGAAAGGGCTAAAGAATGCCTGCTTATGATATCAGAATATGTGTCCCATGCTTTTCAGATGGCGAAGCATAAAGCTAGGCCCGGACACCCACTTGCACTTACCCACATAGTGACAGTTACCTCTTTGTCTGGACTAAAAAGGGTTGCGGGAAGACTTGGACCCCCTAGAATTACCCCCACGGATGAACTCCCTTGATGATCTCTCATTGTGTAAGAACTCAGATGCTAGAAATATTTACTAGGAAGACATGTAAAATGTTGCAATTAGATTTAATTTTTTGTATGGGGTGTGAATGTGTACCCGACAAGTTGGGGATGTCGGTGCGGGAGTGGGGTAGGAAGGGTAGTAAAGCACATATTAATTACTTCTTGTTCAAAAGTCCAGATTGTTGCAAGTTCACAGTGTAGAATGTTGCAGTTGTAAAAAAGACAGGTCCAGAATCTACAGGTTACTAGATAGTGGTGGACCCCAAGATGCAGGCTAAACTTCATTGCCTATCCTGGAATGTCACTGGATTAAATAACCCACGCAAAAGACAACACATTCTGAGGTATTTAGACAGACACCAAGTTCAGATTGCTCTAATACAGGAGACCCATTTGGATCCTACCACCACCACTAACTTTGCTGCCCGATGGTCATCATAAAGATATTTCTCATCTTATTCCACATATGTCAGAGGTGTAGAAATACTTATTAAAAAGAATATACCATTTGTAATGGGAGGCACCCTCCTCGATCACCAAGGCCGCCACCGCATAATGTGGGGCAGATTATGGTCCCAAGAGGTTACCATTGCTAATAGTTATGCCCCAAATATAGATGACCCCCAATTCTTTGCCACTCTATGGGGTAAAATTATTTCAGTGGGGTCAACGTTCGTCCTTGAGGGAAGGGGGGATTTTAATACAGTAGTATTGCCAGCATTAGATAGATCCCATCCAATGCCACAACATTAAACCGCCGCACAAGGACAATTAGCGCAGATTGTTGCAGATAAATATATATTAGATGCATGGAGGCACTTACATCCCTCAGCTGAAGAAGGCGCACACTACTCAGCTGTACATTCGACCTGTTCCAGGCTCGACTATTGGATAATCTCAAGGGGCATGGGGCATTGGGTAGACTCAGCAGAACACTTAGCAAGGACATATTCTGACCACCCCCCAGTAAAAATTGTACTGTCCATCCCAGGATGCAAGACACCCTATATTAAATGGCGACTAAATTCCACGGCTCTATTAGATATGGGTTTTAAAGCTGAAATCAGACAGGAAATGCAAGACTTCTTTGAGCATAACACTGATTCCTCTAAAGCCACTATGGTTTGGGAAGCATTTAAAGTCACCATAAGAGGGTCGTGCATTGCTAAGTAAGGGGGAATATTGCAAGATATCCGCAAAAAGCTTAGCAAGCTCGATTCAGACATAAAAGTGCTAGAGCAATAACTCTGTAAAACTGATGTGGAGAGCACCACTAAAATCATGCTGCGCGACAAATTAATGGAATACAAGGAAACAGCGGAATGCAAATTCAAATTTAGAAGCACATACCATTCTTGTAGGTATGGAGAGGGCGACAGACCAGGGAAAGCCATAGCAGATTATATTCGACAGCCCAGGTTCTCCAAATATGTCACTGAAATTCACAGCACTGAGGGGGTAGTTCACAGAAACACCACAGGTCTTCACTACTTATTATGCAGGCCTATTTACCACACATAGTAGACAACCTCTAAACCTCCTGCCATATTTTGAAGACACTGCTTTGGCCTGGCTGGGAGATTCTCAGAGAGAGTTCCTAGCTGCAGACCTCGAGGAGGAAAAAATAACTGCAGCCGTAATGCAAAGGAGATTCAGCTGGGCTCCAGGATCCGATGGATTACCAAAAGAATTTCACAAAATGTACGCAACACAATTAGTTCCTAACTTAAAAACATTTTTTGACGAGGCAAGTGAGGATGGACTACTCCAAACAACCATAAGAGATGCCATGATCACCTCTTTGCTTAAATCAGGTAAATCTGCAGAACAATGTGAATCTTACCACCCACTCACATTGATCAATTGCGACACTAAAATCCTCACCAAGGTACTCTCAAAAAGGGTAAATTTACTAATGCATATTGCATATTACCTGATCAGTCCAGATTCATCCCGGGGTGCGCGGCGTCACATAATCTCCGGATATTATTTACTGTCCTGCAAGACATTGATGCAGACATAGCCGCAGTGGTGGTATTTGTCGATGCCACCAAGGCATTCGAATATGTCGAATGGGATTATCTTATTGGTACCCTGCGACATATGGGGAGGCTCTCCCGGTTTCCTCGAATGGATAAAACTCCTTTACTGCCAACCTACAGCCATGGTTTTGCTTAACGGAATGCACTCCCCCCATTTGCAAATACAAGAGGAACACGGCAAGGCTGTCCGTTGACTTCGATATTATTTGCCTTAGCTGTAGAACCACTTGCTGCAAAACTGAGACAACACCATAAGGAACGAGCATTAGCATATCCCACCAGACACCTTTTAATATCACTCTACACATTTGACATTACTCTCTAACTTAAAGATCTGCAACATAACCTAGACCCACTTCTACATGAAATTACTAAATTTGGGGAATATTCAGGAATACACATTAACTGGACCAAGTCAACCATATTTCCATTCACTGATAAGGCCACACCATACACACTTAACTACCTCCTAGAATGGTGTTACGAAGAGATAAAGTATTTCAAGTTACTAGAGACAAAAACGAGCTGATGCACCCTAATTACGGGAAGACCCTGGAAACCGGCACGGACTCCATCACACGATGGATAGCAATGCTGTTGTCCATGGCAGGGCGTATTTGGCTAATGAAAATGGTTATATTGCCTAAGCTGCTCTATCTCAAAATATCCATATAACCTGGTTGAATTCGTTTTTTCAGGCTCTGGGAACACAAACAATCTGGCTAGTATGGGGTGGGAGACAAGCTAGACTCAAGTAGGAAACATTGACACTTCCATTTTCATATGGAGGGTTTGAGGTACCAGATTTTAAACTCTACTATTATTGAGAACAAGCACACTACACGACATACTAGTTCCACCCCCCATCATTTATGCCACACTTAGCTGTAGAAATGGGTTACATGGACCCAACCCCCCTGTTGGGCCTCATCTCAATTCACCTTAAAAGACGCAATGCAGATCCCACCAGAGTCGCATGCACCTACTCGACCTGGAGGTACATAGGTGCCAGATTAGACAGGCAAATGCTATACTCTCCCTGCTTACCCCTGGTCTGCCACCCGGACCTACAGGTTACATACGAGTGGCAATGCAGCCAAATGCCAGAAAAACTTCAAATAGAGACATGCGGGGGGTCTATATATTGACTGGAAATTTTTCACAAGGGAACAATTCTTTTGGGACAGAGTACCCACAACTATGGAACTCTTTATGTTTGTCAGACTTAGGCAATGCGTTAGGGCTGCTACGCCAGAATTCCCGTACGAACCGCCAGTTATTCCACCATTACATGAACTATTACAAACTGAACCACCTCAACATGTAACTTCACTAATTTATCATAACTCACAAAAAGCAACTAAACCTTGCTGATTAGCATCACATGCAGAAATGGAGATGGGCCTTGGTATTCAAATATCAGAGAAGCAGTGGGAATTCTGCTGTAAGCAAATAGAGGCCATTACAGCCAATAGTAGGCTACGTCTGAATCATTATAAGTCCTAACATAGGTTATACTATAACCCTGTCAAACTGCATAAATTCTGACTTTAAGATAATGACAAATGTGTCAGGTGCAGCTGAGACGGGCCTGGATTTATGCATCTAACATGGGAGTGTCCATCTATATATGAATACTGGCAACACATATTTGAAGCTATGTCACTGATGGTGGGAATGGCGCTCCAGATGTCCACAGATATCGCATTACTGGTGTACGTAGATGGAGTAGTAACTGTACACAAGAAATATCTAGCACTGGGGTTCCTGATAGCAAAACGCAGATTAGCCTGCAGATGGGGTAGAGGGTGGGCCCTTAAATTCAAATAATGGCTGCAAGATCTCATAACATGGCAGGAACAGTCATTTACATATGCAGAACTGCTCCCACCTACTTTCAGGCCAAAGGACATATGGGATACCCAGAAAACGTACCTCCTGTCTTCATCTGACGATACTGAGGATACTACAAGCAGACAAGACGAAACAGGGTGTTAAAGACACAAACGATAACAGTTGAGCCTCCCTCGCATCACATATAAAAAGTATACATGCACCCCTGCTATGAAACTTACAGTGGCCTGAGACGAAGTTGGCTGTATAGGGAATTCTAATCAGCATACGTATATAATATACATTATCTTAAAACTATGAAAAGATTTAGTATCATCACTGATGGCAATCTGGGCAAAAAGAAAGAGAAAATAAAAAAGTATAATATACAATCCTTATACATTTAATAAGGTAATACTGTGAATATGTGCCGAAAGTTCTATTCAATGCTGTGTAAGACTGTGGAGTCTTGTTGTTTCTCTGTGTTTGTTACACAAAAAAAGCACATCAAACTATTTTTTTTTAAAAAAGGGAGTACCAGTAAGTGTTGAGCAGAGAGGGTGACAATACTGAGTTGCCAGAATAGCAAAGGGAGGATTCTGAGGTGGAGGAATAGAAGTGGGAGAGAGGGGCAAAGTCATGGGTTGTACATGTATGAGCAGTGTGACAACCCAGGTGGGTGATTGTTGAGCATGAATTTGTTCAGCGTATTGTAGCTCTGTTCAAAGATACCAAGCAAGGATTGTGAGTGGTTTAAGCTGGTTGCAGTTCTGGACAAAGATACAAATAAGGAACTGGCTAGTCTAGATCATTAGCTTAACAATCTTTTAGATATTTACGACGGCTGAAAATTTTAAATTGGTAGAAGAGACAAAAAGCGTCTGGCTACCTGGTATCAATGAATTTGAGACGCGTGGAAGGTAACGCAAAAGTGACTTTTTAAAAATAAGGTGCATGGGGTGTAAATCACGAAAATGGCATTTAGTATATTGAAGTAAAATTCCATAACAAATGTCTCAGTGTGGAATATATGCAAACTGTGTTTGCTTTTTGGGTTACCCAGTTTTGAGTTTTATGGTGAGATATAGATATCGTCATAGCTCACCAGGCCCAAGAAGGTGAAATATGCATGGGGCAATTTTGAGAGGACATAGTGCATTTGTGGTTAGATGGAGGAGCAAGGTTGACTCTGATATATAAGTCACAAATTACAGAGTTTAATATTTATTTCATTACATTTTCTTGAATATTCAGATTTCATGATCAGTATACCGCTAGTAGTTGTAGTATACCTTTAATGTTATTTCTGATTTTAGGCGAGAGACTTTAATGTGAATAATGAATAAATGTTATATAAGAAAGGTGAATTAAAAAAATCTGCAACCTTACAGAAAGTGAACAATTTACAAGAGGGTGATAAAGGCTATATGTTCATGCTTTATAATTTCATATTACATCTCTTTCATTTGCACATTAATGCACTTTTGAATTTGGCCACACTGTCTAAATACAAATGTATATTTTCCTTTGATAATACTGTACAAAAAAATACGTGTTCCCTGATATTTCCATACACCTTTTAAGGCAATTAATCTTTAAACCAGCAAAATATATCATATTCTATAAACTGGTTACATTAATTTAAGTCTAAACTCAGCTCCACCTCAGCCCTTCGGTTGGGGTCTTGCACAATGACTGCGCCAACATCCCTAAGAATATATTAAATCAGGCAAAAAGCTAATTATAAAAAGTTCAATTCAATGGACTTCAATTATATATTTTATCTTTAGAGCTAGTGGAAACATGTTTTGGTATAACCTAACTTTGATTACAGAAAAATCATTAAAGACACAGAAAACTCTTTTTTGGGAAATACATCTGTTGTTTTGGATTCTATGAATATTTTTCAATTTGAATATTTTAGGCAAAATCACATAAAATAGATGAAAGGTAAATGTTGAATCAGAAAAGTACAATTTCCCTGCACTAAAGTATGTGGGAAATTGGGACTGTGCTATGTCTAAGCACCATAGGATTCAATATTTGGTCAAAGTTGACCCTTGATCAAAATCACTGCATCAGACAGCATTACATTTTGCTTCTCTTTTTTAGGTCTGGCTACAGACAGCTTTAAATATTAGAGAACATATGTCATCATTATTTTTTAAAGTACAATAAGAAGAAGTGTGGAAAAAGGGTGGGTTTTATGCTAGTCTGTCCATGGGGCAGGCAGAGACAACTGGGCCTTAACCAAGGGAATTGAGGTTATTTGACACTGATATGCTGATGCTCTTCCTACAATGGCTTTAAAAACTTGGTCAAGAATAGTACCTTCTGCTCTTCTCAGAAAAGCGAGGGTGAGTAATCACCCACCTCTCAGGGAGGTAGTGTGGGATGCTCAAGCCTAATGTTAAACAATAAAGCAACATACACAATAACTCTTATGTCCAGACCAGTGCTTGCCTTTTGAGAATGGGAAGCACTAAATATTGAACAATCCAGTTTGATATACAAGTTAGAGTGTCTTGATGTGAGTCCTTTTTGAGATGCTACATCTGTACTACTGATCCCTTTGCTAATGCCCCCAGAGTGACCCTTTGGATGCTCTCTTATTGGAAATCATGAATTCGATTTATTAAAGCACAGCTTTTCTTACTCACAGTTAACTATACACTCAGTTTTAAGTCTTCCCATTCTGTATTTTGAATATTCACAATTGAGTCCTTTGTTTGTGTTGTTTATGGCTCAGTCAGACATCCGTGCATCTCTTGCAGGGGCTGCAGTGGGAAGCACACTAATTGAGCTGCAGGGGAATCTGGCTGTGGGTGGTGTCTGTCTGCATGCCTGCCCAGCCTATGTCTTTTGAGTCCGGGGTGCTGGCTCAGGTGCAGACCTAGCCACAGTGATTTTGGATGGATGCAGCGATTTGGTCCTGCCTAGGACAAGTACAGTCACAGCCTGAACTGGCCCAGTGGTGGTTCAGCAGTTTTTTCTCAATCGGAACTGAGGTAAGTGGAGCCCCCATCAGGTCTTACGTTGAGCACCACAGTTATATCTCCCTCTGGCCCTTCAAGGATTATGATAGTTGGAACACCCCCTCCAGGCCTGATGGTTGTGGTTCCCACAACCATCACGAATGTGCTACCCACCAGGAGCCAGTCAGTCATCAATCGTTGGTTGCTTCAGCCACTCGGGACATGCTGGGATTCTCTCCTCCTGAAGGGCCAGACAAAGCTATTATCTCTCTCAGCAGGCAGGTATCTACAATTCTTCAGGAAGATCCACAGCTCCATTAGAAGAAAGTACAGACTGAAGGTGATGTCCCTTCACCTGTAGAAGACTGACTGTCAGGCAGATATGACCCGAGGTTGCAAACAATTCTTTGAAAACCTTGCAGGTTTGTAAATGAAACTAAGTGGTGTAGTGTTTGTCCACCTTTTATACCTAACTTCTAGACAGGGGAAATGAATCCACTGTCTCAACCCGCAGAGCTATCAGCACTCAGGATGTCTCCACCATAGCACCCTTGTAGGAAAATGTCGCTTTCTGCATGATCATCCCCATTTTTTGGACTGATGCTGCTGGCTATTTGACTGTGCACTGGGCCTCCACTAACCAGTCCCCAGTCAATGTTGTCTGACCCCAACTCATGTTGAATTGGCTAAATTCCTGAATCGCACATTTAACTTGCCAAAACGTCCCAAGTATATGTACTCCATGTACCCAGGGCTTGCAAGCTAAATGTCACTAGTGGACTGCAGCACATGTTGTGCCACCACTAAAGTTACATGGTAAACCATTTCTGCAGGCCTGTATTTGCAGCCATTTGATGCTGTTTTAAAACTGGCATTTTGACCTGTCAAAATAAACTTTTTGACATCCCTAAATCTGACTTTTTAATACTTATAAATAACCCCTAAGATAGGTCTTTGATGCTCACTGGGCAGTGTGCACCATTATATGTTTAATGTTTTACATACCCTGGTAGTGAAAAACCTCCAAAATTGTTTTTTTACTGTGGCAAGGCTGGTTCTCCCGTAGGCTAACACTATTTTACACTATTACAATTATTAAATGCTAAATTCAGATTGGTTATAGCTAGAAAAATGATTCAATGACTATTTTAATTGTAATTTAATTTAAAATCCAATTTAATGGGAAAGTCAGATTTTATATTACTATGAAGAAGACACTTTTAAAAAAGTTATCTGGTTTCTGCCCTAAACCAAAAGACTTTCCTGCCAGGTTACAGCTGTCACCTGACCCTGATGGCTCTCCTGGAGTAAGATGCGGACTGCTTCCAGACAGTGGACAAAAGGCTGTGGGTGCGGGGAGGTGTCTTTTTTCCTTAAGCAGGATGGCATATGGACTGTGTCCAGCCCATTCCTGAGTTTCAAAGAATGCATACCATGTCACTGGAAGACGAAGCTCACACCTGGGTCTGCTTCCCTTTTGTTCCTTTAATCAGCCTGCCTCCAAACCCAGTGGAAGGGTAGGGCTGCCCAAAGCTGGTTTAGGGAGTGGACAAAGGATTTTCCTCCATCCACAAACTGGCATTGGGTGACCTTAATCTGAACACTATTGGATCTGTGGAACACAGAAGAAGGACAACACCTGCTGTTGACACATGTGAGAACACTAAGGGCTGGTCCTACTCCCCTAGTGTCAGTTGGCTGACCTCCTATTAAGCTAAAGGGACACAAAAGCTCATAGAAGCCGCACTTTCTGAAGGAGGCCAGCTGACCAGTTTTAACTGGACCCTATTGGTGACTTCTTTTGGAGTCCATACCTTCAAGTGGTGTCCCCAGGTCATGGACTGTTCTTAGAGTGAAGTCCCCCTATCCCCAAACTGCAAGAAGTGGGACTTAGAAATGTTTTGCCAACTTTCACTCCAGAGAACAGACAGAGACCAGGGTTGCTATTCTATCCCCACCTGTCGACATTGAAAATTACTGGTCAGTCTCAACGTGATAGATTGCCCCGCTGAAGGAGATCTGACTTCTATAAAGCATCTAAGGCAAAACATAGAGGGCTTGATCGGGACCGACAACGAGCAGCATCCGGTTGATGGCAATACCTTCCTGGCATGGACTTCGCCCACGCAGAGCTTTCTCATCTTTGATAACTGCTCCAGGTGCCTGCCCTTCAGCAACCCACCATCACTGATTTAGTTTGCAGCCTGCCCCATCGATGACTTTTTGAGGACCACTTTTTCTCCAGAATCATTTCCTAGTCAGAAGGTAAACTTTCCAGCAGGAAGTTTCTGGTCAATGTATCCACCTGGTGGTCCATCACAGTCGGCCTTAATGTTTTATTTTGACCTGGTCTAGCACGACGAGTTGCCGATGGTTAAAAAATGAATAACTCCAGTTGCTCCTATTAGATTTTTGTTGTGATGTCATTATGTTAATTAAAATATTCTCTATTTTTATAAACTTGAGTGGGATTTTTCTCTTGTTTTCAAATTTTTAACTGTTTTGGGACTTCCAAATGCTTTTCACATTTTCTTAAGTTAAGCCTGTATGCTTTGTGCCATAGCTACCAGGCGGTTGAGCTTAAACCTACACTAGACCCAACAAGAATTGTGACAATATTTCTTGTGATGGACTACTATCCAACCCCACAAATAATCCACTTTCTCAAAACCCACAAGTGAGACAGAATGAAATGTGTTGTTTTGGACCTGATTGTCATCAGCCGAACAGGAGTAATCACGGACACATTAAAGGGTTACCTCACTGAGAAACTGCCTAATGGAATTTCTAAAGGTAGCCCTCTATTCGTCTCATTTTTAGTATCCTGTTCTCCTCCCTCCAGCTACAGGATTGCAGGAGAAATCTTTCCACTGGTCCTCCTCACAATCCATCTTGTGGAAGGCCATGCGGGAGACATATGGATTGCACAGTCCTCCATTACTCGCACTCACTCATCTCAGCTTATCACCACGTCACAAGCACTACATATGGGTACGCACTCAGCATATACAAGGGATGCCAGCGCAGGATTCTCAGCACACACATTACAATGGAATTTTACTCAGGTAGGCTAGTAATTCTCACTACCTGTGACACAGATAAAAATATCTAGTCACACTACCGATCTTTTCTAAAAACACAGTAAGGTGCCACTATCACTTTATGCTATAAGACTACAACAAGGACAGTTGTCCATTGCCTGTAATGAGGACACGCTCTGTGAACTCCTTAGGGTCATAGGAGAGGTCCAGGTATTTACGTAGTCAGGAACACGCCTAAGCCTCTGTTCACATTCTTAGATTAGCATAACAACAGTGCCAAAATAAATTACAATACATATGCAGTTGGGGACTCAAGGTAGTGGAATATCCCAGCACACCATGCAGGAGACATTCCCACCCAAACACAGTCCCTTCAGTCATCAGCTTTCAAAGGTGTTTACATTTTGCCATTGCTTAGATAGTCTGTCCATCAAGTCAGCTGTTTTTTGTATAAGGTTGCATTCTACCATTAGTGTTACCATTAGGGTTTTGAAGCAATTTATTAGGCTACAGAGACAAAAGTACAGATTCAAAATGTGTTGGTGTTTCTAATTGAAAGCAAATGTTTGCACTTTAATCTGTGTATTTGCTTCCACATGAACCTAACCCCCTTCACAGACTCACAATACTAGCATTACAAAAACACCACACACAGAATGGTAGTCATACACTACCACGAGCACTCTCACCATAGATTGGAAGACATATATTACTACTAGCATTCACACCCTAGCATTCTCACACTACCAACCAGACTTTTTGCAGAGTAGCATTGAAACTACTGATAGAACACCTATCGTAGACAAGCAGTAGCTTCTCAGATTACAAGTCATACACTGCCTATAATCAGTCAATCAATCAGTCATTTGTAAAGTGCACTACATACCTGGGAGGGTCTCAAGGCACTGGGGGGGCGCTACTGATCGAACAACCAGGTCTTGAGCATTCTCCTGAAAGTCAGCAGGTCTTGGGTCTGTTATAGGCTCAGTGGGAGGGTGTTCCATGTCTTGGCGGTGAGGTGGGAGAAGGATCTCCCGCTGGGGGTTGTTCTTCAGATGCGCGGGATAGTGGCTAGTGAGAGGTCGGCAGAGTGTAGCTGGCGGTCGGGGATGTAGAAGGAGAGCCGTCTGTTGAGGTAGGCTGGGCCGGTCTTGTGGAGTGCCTTGTGTGCGTGGATGAGGAGCTTCAAGGATATCCTCTTGCTGAAGGGGAACCAGTGCAGGTCCCTCAGGTGGGGGTGATGTGGCCGTGGCGTGGTACGTCGAGGATCAGACGTGCCGAGGTGTTTTGGATGCGTTGTAGTCATTTGATGAGCTTGGTCGGAGCTCCCGCGTAGAGAGTGTTTCCGTAGTCGAGTCTGCTGCTGACGAGGGCCTGGGTGACTGTCTTTCTTGTGTCTGTCGGGATCCATCTGTAGATCTTGCGGAGCATGCGAGGGTGTTGAAGCAAGAGGAGGAGACTGCGTTGACGTGCTTGGTCATTGAGAGCGTTGAGTCGAGGATGATTCCCAGGTTGCGTGCATGGTCGGTGGGTGTCGGGGCTGCCCCCAGTGCTGTCGGCCCCCAGGAGTCATCCCAGGCTGAAGGGTTAGTGCCAAGGATGAGGACCTCCATCTTGTCCGAGTTCAGCTTCGGACGGCTGGTCTTCATCCAGTCAGCGACAGCCTTCATTCCTTCGTGGAGGTTGGCTTTGGCGATGATGGGGTCCTTGGTTAGGGAGAGCATCAGTTGAGTGTTGTCGGCGTAGGAGATTATGTTGAGGTCGTGCTGTCGGGCGACGTGTGCGAGCGGGGCCATGTAAATGTTGAACAGTGTTGGGCTGAGGGAGGACCCTTGGGGTACGCCGCAGATGATCTCGGAGGCTTTGGACCAGAATGGGGGGAGGCAGACGCTCTGGGTTCTGCCGGAGAGGAAGGAGGTGGTCCATTTCAGAGCCTTGTCTCGGATCCCTGCGGTCTACACCACCCTCATTCTACTCAGAGTAGCAGTCACACTATTTCATCAGCACTCTCACACCGATCGGAGACTAGCACAGTCTCTTACCTCAATATCAGAATTTCTCTTACCTCTCTCACTACCCAGTCGTCTTGCACTGCTGACAGCACACACACAGCTTTTAGAGCAAAAGGTATTCACTATCCAAAGCACTCTCACACTCAAAGGCTAGCAGTCACACTCCAACAGCACTCTCAGACCCTCACACACTTGCAGTCAGACAAAGCTGACAGCATTCTCTTACCCCTCAGAGTGTAAAATTCACACACGACCAGAATCACTCTCACACCCCTCACAGTCACACGCTACCAATAGGGCTCTTAGATCCCTCAAAGACTAGCAGTCTGACACTAGCTCTGTTACGTGCATCACAGATCAACAGCATTGTCCTGCTGGCAGCACTACAACACCCAATAAAGTAGCAGCCCTACACACCCAGAATCACTCTTATGCTGATCATAAACTAGGATGAAAAAATCAAACACAAGGAGATGATGGTCGGAGTGCTTAACATTGCAAACACTCACCCCCAGTCACAGATCAGAGTTTAATCCATCATCATACATTAGTTCACTCCGCCACCCCAGTTCTGACATGGGCATATGCAAATCAGTCTGACCCTGTGCCTCATGGGAACAGTCCAGCCGAACTGCCAAGCCATGTCTTCCATGGACCGTAAACAAGAATCCTGGGACCGGTTTCTGGCTAATCAGCCGTCACCAGCCAGGCTAGCTTGAATCCAGTGGCAAAGTGAGCAAGGGACCCACGTCTGGGCATACCCTGCCAACTTAGGGCGAACAAAGCAAACACAAGGAGGTGATGGACGGAGTGCTGAACATTGCAAACACTCACCCCCAGTCACAGATCTGGGTTTAATCCATCATCATACTTTAGCTCACTCTGCCACCCCAGTTCTGACATGGCCGTATGCAAATCAGTCTGACCCTATGCCTCATGGGAACAGTCAAGCATGAACTCCCAAGCCATGTCTCCCCTGGACCGAAAACAAGCATCCTGGGACCAGTTTCTGGCTAATCAGCCGTCATCAGCCAGGCTAGCTTGAATCCAGTGGCAAAGTGAGCAAGGGACCCACGAGTGGGCATACCCTGCCAACTTAGGGCGAACAAATCAAACACAAGGAGATGATGGACGAAGTGCTGAACATTGCAAACACTCACCCCCAGTCACAGATATGGGTTTAATCCATATTCATACTTTAGCTCACTCCGCCACCCCAGTTCTGGCATGGCCATATGCATATGTGTGTGTAGGTATACTTGTAAAGCGCACTGCCGCACCATCTCGGGGAATCCTGGTGCTGTATACCGCTGCGGAACCCTTCCTGGCTTTCCCTGTGAGATGCTCCCTACTGGGCACCCCCAAGGTGAAGCCAGGCATCCCAGCGCTAATGGGGCCGTTGTAGAGATTAAGCAAGCTATTGCCCAGAGTTGCAGAGTGGGACCCATGATTAGAGAAGGCACCGAGGCGAGAATTATCGAGTCCGTGGACATTAAGCCCAAGACCCTGCCGCGTCGGGAATTGAACCCTGGTCCCGGGCCAGACCTCTGCATCAGGGACTGCCGCTTCTAACCAGTGAGCCACACTTCTCCACATATCAGTCTGGCCCTGTGCCTCATGGGAAACTTTCAGCCCGAACTGCCAAGCCAGGTCCTCCCAGGACTGGAAACAAGCATCCTAGGACCGGTTTCAGGCTTTCAGCCCTCATCAGCCAGGATAGCTTAATTCCAGTGGCATGGAGAGCACGGGACTCACGTCTGAGCATACCCGGCCCACTCGGGGTGACAAATGCAAACGCAACAGGATGCTTGTTCCCAGTCCAGGAAAGACATGGCTTGGCAAGAGGTCTTTCCCCATCCCTGGTCCCTGAAGTGAGGAGGAGAAAGATTCGTCAGCAAGGGAGCAGCCTCGCCTGTGCCCGCCGGAGCGAGCAGACCAGAATGCACACGCCGGCTCCCGAGGCTGCAAACAAGGGTGTGGGCCGGGAGGGAGTCGGCAGGGGCAGCAAGCAGGGGGTGTGCTGCCCTCAATCCAGCAATCAGCGTGGGGTGCCCGGGTGGGACCCTGCAAGCAGAAGAGGTGCGGCAGGGGCCTGGGCCCACATCCCCCAGCGGAGCAGCCAGGGGTGGGCTCCCCGAGCTGCAGATTGACTCACCTTGAGGGCCTGAGTGGGACCGGGTCCCCCACTGAAGCCAGGAGATGCGTCAGGAGGCCGCGGGGGCAGCCCGGCTCTCTCCGGAGCAGTGGGAGAGCCACTGCTATAATATGCATGGCGAGGGCAGAAGCGCCCCATATGCCTTTGCCAGGCTTACAGAAGCCGGCAAGGAAACCTTGTGATTTCAGCATGTGTTGGCCCTAGGAAGATGGGGCCACTGCTGTGTGTGTGCCAAGGTGCAGGGGGAGCTGCTGGAGAAGCGCAGTCTCCCCCAGCACAATGTGAAGAAGTCCCTTCCTAAGTCTCATGGGGACTAGAAGAATAATCTCTCAAGGGCTCAACAAGAAGTCAACTGCATCCCCATGGCTGGAACTTTTGTTCTACAGGTGGGGGTGCGCTAGGGACTGCCTCAAGGAGTGAAATGCTGGATTGTGGATGTCTGGAGAAGGGCATCCCCTGGAGGTGAAGAGGTGTAATTGCATCAGCAATGCATTTACTATGGTTATTTGTTTTAGAGGGACTGAAGATCAAATGTGTAATGTGAAGAACCTGTGCAAGGTGATGTCATAAGCAAAGTGGGGTTATGTTGCCCGACATTTCTGCTAGGCCTTCTGGCTGTATATGCTTAATCCTGTGATTTCATCTGTGTTGCCTTTAGGGGCTGCAATTGCAAGACATTCTAATGATACACAAATGTGATAAGTACTGCCATTCTAAAGTGATGCTTACACATGTATTCTTGCTGCTGTGCTTAGGTGAAGATCCCAGACTGCTAGCACTTAAGATGTAGAGGTGTATACTTCATGGTCAGTAGGAAATGCTCAGTCAAGGTTACGTGTCACCAAGGCAGGGTTACCTATTTTAAATGCTTCTTGAGATAATGGGATTGGTCGCCACTGGGATGGTGCCAGTGTGCAGGGCCCTTGCTCCAGGTTACATTTAACTACTTGCTTTGGGGGCAAAATGATGTACATACATGGGAGTGGTGGTTCTAGACCCTACCCTCCCTGAGGGAGGGGTGGAGATGTTATGCAATGTCACAACGTAATTCTAACAGCTTATGTATATTTGTAAATTGGTGCATAGTATTGAGTAGTGTGTGTGTTTAATAAATGTACTCTTACTTTTATTAAGCAAAGTACAGACTGGACAATCAATTATTGAGTGTTATTTTTGCGCACCTGCAAATGGCGATTACTAGCCCACACCACCTCCCTTGAGTAAGCCACAAACTGCTCTGCAACGCTACCCTCTGAGAGTCAGGCACCTCAATTGGGTGTTTGGTTACCAGTGAAGGACAAATGTAGTTAAGTTATTTGTGCAGGCCTCACAGATGCTGCCTCGTTTTCCAACAACTAGGAGTCACACATTACCAATAGGACTACCAAACTGCTCCCACACTGGCAGTAACAAACAACTGACAGCACTCACAGCCTTCAAAGATTAGCAATCTTACACTACAGATAACACTCTAAAAATACCTTACACTACCAGTCACATATCATAAGAAACACTCACACATCAGTTCACAATCTCATACTCCTCCCATTCTATAGTCACACATAACAGTAGAATTCTACCATTCTTTACCAGATTTATTGGCTCTGAAAATGCTTGTTTACTCATATTGCTGACGGCCCAGTATTTCAACATTAAGGGGGCCTGTAATAATCCGTTATTGTTCCGCAGTGCTCACCACAGACACCTCAAAATATATCAGACGTGCCAGAGTGCTTTGAACATAAGAAGTGCCATTTAGAACTCTGTGAGACTGCAACTCATGTGAACAACAAAACAACAATCCAACACAACATAAAGCACAACATAACACAAGCACAACATATAAAAAAAATTACTCAACACAACAACCCAAGAAAATATGAATCGTTACTAGTACAACACATTGAAAAATAACACAACCACAAAACCAATACACAACACACCTACAATATAACAGCAAAACGGAATAAAATAACACATGATCAAACAACACCAACAGAACATTGCAACAAAATCATAACAAATCATTTCCTTAATCCCCATAACAGAACAAACCAAAAGGAAAATAACTACTCATCATAACACAACACAAATCAGAGCAGAACAAAATAAATCAGCAAAGCAACAAAATACACAAACATATAAAGTTAACCAGTGACAAATCAAAAATACATTAACATGTTCTGTTGTTAATAACCTCTGTAACAGCTGTGCTGTAGTATGATGCTCTTATTATTCATTGTTACTTTTCTGACTGAATGTACATTTTTGAGTTGTTCTTTCCTTCTTGCTGTGTGATGCTGTGGCTGTTTTATTGCATTGCACTCGGTTATGTAATTGTGTTTTAGTGTTGATATTGCCTTGCACTGGTGTCTTGATTTATTGTTTTATGTTAGTGTATTTTGCTGGCATGTCACTGAGTCCTGGATTTGGTAATTTATTGTTACTTTCCTTTAATGACCTAAACAATGTTTGCTAATTATTCAAACCAAAGAAGCAAATCCAGATTTGACTTGGGAGGAGATCTGTGCCTGATGATCAATAATAGTGTTTCGGAAAACAATTCCCAAGATCCAAGCTACTTTTCATAGCATCATGTGTCGTTTTAATTCTTAGTCCAGAAATATGCTTCAAAAGAAGGGCAGCCTGATGGCCATCTGGCCAAGGGCTTTTTCAAGTTAGGGAATCCTAAGATTTGAGCAGTCTTTGTCAGATGTATCGTCTCTGCGGTCCAGAGAGGATCCTCCTCCCAAGCCCAATCTTTACTTCTAAACCAGTGACTCTTGGGTATAGCCACTTGGGAGGCGTGTGCCAACCACAGCATTTGGGTTCTGACCCTTTTTGGCGTGAACCCTAGCACCATCCACCCAATGCCTCTACAATATAAAGGAGCAAATCCAGTTAGATTTCCAGTGCAATACAAGCATTCACTACTAAGATTATTAAACACCCAGGCTCCACATCTTTCTAAACCACAAATCAGCCTAAAAGAATATTGATGGACTTGCCCCTTTTGGCAGGTTCACCGCAACACTTTTCACATTCTCCTAGCCTTTTTCTGTAACCTGAAGTTGGTGCTTTTAGGCCTCTGGGCACTTTAGCACTGTGGCCCAGTGTAAAGTGGGTGCCCTTGCGTATGTTGAGATTGGCCTGTCCTCGCATAGGAATGCATGGGGGATATGTGTGTCCATGGTAATTCCTGGTATGAGAGGAGTGCAGGGGCGAGTTTAGTATGTATGAACTTGTGAGAATAAATGCTGCGCAATGGTGTGTTCAGATTTATGCTGACCGATGAAGAAATGCCACTTTAAGAACTTGGAATTTCTGTGTGCTATGTGTCTGCCTGCCTGATGTGAATTGCATGTCTGGCTTTTGAGTGACAGGAGCTGAGGGGTGTGGGTGGCTCCATGAGACAGGGTACGTTAGCCCAGTGATGAATAGAGAGATCTGCATGCAGATGGGAGGGAGGAGTTGCACCAGGGACCGGAATAGGACTGTGCCTTCCCTCCAAAATGCTAGCTCCGCCCCCTGTGGTGTGTCTGATCACTGAGACCCCACCTGACAAAGGGGAGAGGAGCTGGGCAAAACAAAGTGCTCCAAATACCCCCTAAACCAGTTCTGACTGGTATCCTCAAGCCCTGTGCTGTGACACAAAGGGATTCCCTGATATAAATATAGGGGCTGTGACCCCATGAAAGATGTTCAGTTCTGTTCCGGAATCCTGCCGGGGCATGCTGCTGCAGGGGCCCAGAAGGTGCTGCCATTAGGGCTTGCCTCCCTCGTCCCTCGCAATGTCAGGAGTGCAGGATGCGCCCGCCATTGTGTGGCACCAACGGGACCCCTGCACCAATGGTGGGCAGTCCGATTCTACAGAAGGATGGCGGGCGGATTAAGTCCCTTAGTCTCTGAAATAGATGTCAATTACTTCCAGCAGGGCTAGATCCAAGACTGTGGGGGCTGAGTGTCATCCACCAGCTCTCACTGAAACTATTATTCTTAAAACCTCCAAGCAGCATAAACCAGGCTTTTGGAGCCGCTGAGGTTGCTTTTCAAGTCACCCATATTTGCTGCCTCGATCCGTGCAAACTTTTGCTCTCTGCTTCAGTATTTTTTAGTAGGTCAAAATGCTATTCACAATTTTACTCTCTGATGGTTAATTCATTGATTTTATTAATCTTTTATTGCAGTGCTAGGTTCTGGGACTTATGTTTGGCTAGCTGTCCCAGCAACATTTCTGATTGTAATCCAGTTTCAAAACTGGCTCATAAGTGAGGGGAACAATTTAGCAACTTTAACATCTTAAATGCTTCCATTGATTCACCACCCATATGGCAGTTACCATGTTTCTAGGAGAAAATATGATGCTTCATTGTGATAATAAAATAAATCTTTCTGCACAATGATCCAAACAAACTATTTAATGAACATGAGCCCTGCTATCTGATGATATGACCAAAGTGACGAAAAACAGGTTGAATTTGTGAATACTGTCTGTGTGGTATTGAGAAGCAAATATATTCCTGTGCCATTAGATTTCTTCGACCTCAAATATCTAAAACCTTAATGTCTCCATAAACTTTTAAACACCCAAATGAAAGTTACAAATATGACTTAAATACTGACAGACTTTGTGAATTCCTTCCAGACAGTCACACAATAGTGTGATATGGAGTGCCTCAGTGGGTCATCTGCTGGCAGGATAGGAGTGCAGATCTGAGCACAACCCCACTGACAAATGAATAACATGTGGTCTGCCTTCACACAAAGTGCCTAACAACCCTTCATTGTTACTTTACCCAGCTAGTAGCCAGGGCAGGGGAGGTAGAAAATTCCACACACTGCAAATACACTGTCTAGAAGCTTCTCTCACCTTCCAGAGCCGGAGCACGAAGCTATAAAAGAAGGACCTTAGAAACAAACTCGTCAGTACACTTCTGGACCTGTGGATACTCTGTCAGTATGAAGGAACTGCTGTACTGCCATGCTGACCTGCTTACCTGCTGCCCTCTTGCCTAGAGAAGAATAGCTGGACCTGCAATTTCAACTTGAACCCAGGATCCTAGAGTGACTCACAGGGCTAGTCTGCTGGCCTCCTGATCGGAGCCTGCCTCAGATAAAAGGCCTCCCAACAGCTCCTGAATCTATTTTCAGTGAGTTCCTGACTCCCAAGTGGTGCCTCTCAGGTCCTGGACCCTTGGTGTGGCACTTGAACTCTTAAAACCAAACTTTTGGGCACTTCACAACCTCGAACAAGCCTGTTCACACCAGAATTACACCGCTCGTACTGAAAATTGATGCGCACCTTTGCGAGTTCATCTCTTTGCACCACAAGCATCGATAGCTCGTGGAGGACTGCCTCCACAAAGCTCCAGCTCGGCTGTCTGTGACAGAAAACAATCATTACAATGCAGATGTTACAACGTGTTGCAATTACAACGCGGTTGTTACAATACAAGTGCCATTACATCGCAACGCCATTACATCGCAGTGCCAATAAAATGCATGGTATTACACTGTATATGCCTTTACCACGCATACCTTTACAACTAATTTTGTTGTAAAGGCATGAATGGTACAGGCATATGTGTTTTACATGCAAGCATAAGGTAAGTATTGTATTTAGAATGGGTTTTTTGAGGTGTAGGGTGTAGGTTTTGGGATGCCAATGTTAATTGTAGGGATCAGTGTGGGTTTGGGTTTTGGGGTGCCCTGGATAATTTTAGGGTTCAGGGTGGGTTTGGGTTTTGGGGTGCCAAGGGTAATTTTAGGGTTCAGGGTGGGTTTGGGTTGCCAGGAATAATTTTAGGGTTCAGGGTGGGTATGGGTTTTGGGAAGGTAAGGGTAAGTTTTGGATTTTAGGAAGTTATGTACTGGGGTAGTATGGGTAATTTGTGGTGCCAATGGTAATTTTAGGGTTCAGAGTGGTTATGGGTTTTGGGGTGCTAAGAGAAATTTTAGGATTAAGGGTGGGAATGGGTTTTGGGGTGCCAGAGGTAATTTTAGGGTTCAGGGTGGGTATGGGTTTTGGGGTCCCAAGGGTAATTTTGGAGTTCAGGGTGGGTATGGGTTATGGGGTGTCAGGGGTAACTTTGGGGAACAGGGTGGGTATGGGTTCTGGGGTGCTAGGGGTAATTTAGGGTTTAAAGTGGGTTTGGGTTTTGGGGTGCCTAGGGTAATTTTAGGGTTCAGGGTGGGTATGGGTTTTGGGGTGCCAAGGGTAATTTTAGGGTTCAGGGTGAGTTTGGGTTTTGAGGCACCAAGGTTAAATATATGTTTCAGGGTGCATTTGGGGTTTGTGAAGTCAAGGGGAATTTTAGGGTTCAGGGCGGGTTTGGGTTTTGCGGTGCCAAGGGTAATTTTAGGGTTCAGGGGGGGTTTAGGTTTTGGGGTGCCAGGAATAATTTTAGGGTTCAGGGTGGGTATGGGTTTTGTGGTGGTAAGGGTAAGTTTAGGATTTTAGAGGGGTATGGGTAAGGGGTAGCGAGGTCATTTTAGGGTTTTAGGGGGTTATTGGGGTAGTAAAGGTAAAACATATATATTACCTACTGGCGGTCGCCAGTAGGTATATATAGTTAGGATTTTTTCCCTATGGGTTTTTTGAAAATTCTATGTCTAATAACTTTGGCGTTTGTGGACGGAATTGGCTGAAATTTTCAGGAAAATGGCACATTTTGTTTCTGAGCAGCCTTTGAAAATTTGGGGGGGTTCGTCAAGGGGGGGCCGAGAAAAAAGGGGGGTCCCAAAACGCGTTTTTCCCATGTTAATTTCCATAGGGCGGTTGGCCTCACTTTTAGCCCGAACGGCTGAATGGATTTGCACGAAACTTGGCAAAATTGTAGGGACTGGTAGCCCGATGTGCCTTTTGTAGGTCTCAATATATGTGCTCCAGTGGATTTTGAGAAATTAACGTTTAAAAAAAGATATATATCTGTAACAGCGGACCGGGCAGCGGCCCAGGACGCGTACTTTTCGCGCAACGGAGCTTTGTGAAGCGAAGCTGATTGGTTCTCCGGCGTCTGTCAACATTCCAAACAGTCCGTAGCGGCCGCCATCTTGTCTCTCGGTAGGATCGAGAGACAAGAGGAGGCGAAAGCGAAGGGGCAAATGACCATAAGGGGGAATAGTAGATCCTCGCTGACCCCCTAGGTTTGATGTGGAGGTTTTAAAAGGGCCCCGCGGGGCAAAAAAAAAAATAATAATAATAATCGAACGGCTGAATGGATTTGCACGAAACTTGGCAAAATTGTAGGGACTGGTAGCCCGATGTGCCTTTGCTAGGTCTCAATATATGTGCTCCAGTGGATTTTGAGAAATTAACGTTCAAAAAAAGATATATATCTGTAACAGCGCTCCGCTTTGCGTACTTTTCGCGTTACGGAGGTTTGCGAAGCTGATTGGTTTTTCGGCGTCTGTAAACATTCCAAACAGTCCGTAGCGGCCGCCATCTTGTCTCTCGGTAGGATCGAGAGACAAGAGGAGGCCAAAGCGAAGGGGCAAATGACCATAAGGGGGCATAGTAGATCGTCCCTGACCCCCTAGGTTTGATGTGGAGGCTTTGAAAGGTTCTCGCAGGGCAAAAAAATATATACCGTTTTTTTTGTTTTTTTGCATGGGTAGCGCCCGGTCCGGGAACCGGGAAGCTTTCTGGGCAGCGTACTGCAATGAAAAATGAATGATAGACTTTTCAAATACTGTATGTTAATTGATTGTTGGTTTTGTTGATTATTTTTTTTTTTTTTTTTTTTTTTAAGGATTGTTTATTGTGTTTCATAATTTATTAAACTTTCTAACGCGGCGCGTCATATGACGCATTACGCGACAACGCAGGTCCAGAATATAGTCAAAATGTCTCCACCAACCAGCGGACGGCACACAACCCCTTTCAGCAGGCTAAATAGTTCTGTTAAATGACAACAGAAGGGACAGGCAACAAGAACCATCAGTCAAAGAGGGGAGGGCAAGTTCTTCTCTACCGGGTCACGTTGGAGCGCTACCGGAACTGATCGAATTGGTAGTCTACAGTGTTTCTGGATGTTTCAGACTGAAGCTGGCGTTAGCATGAGAGCACCACCATTTCGTAGCTCCGTCGTGGCCATTCCACGAGCAATCATGCTAGGCGCTCCCCACCAGAAGCCTGCGGGAGTCGGGGGCCCCCAAGACTTTTGTAGAATCTTCAAGGATGAGGGGACGCTTTCGCGAATGGAGCCCAAGCTCTAGCAGACAAGCGTCCGAGTTCCAAGGTGTCGCAGGCCCATTTTAGTGGACCACGCCCAAATCTGAAGAGATGGCCGCCATTTTGAGAGTCCTGTGGCAGCCGCCTATCGCTGCGCCGCAAGAGCGGGAGCAACTCAAGTACATGGTGAGCGAGACGCTGTAGTCGAAAGAGCGGGCGGTAAACAGCTGAATAGCGGAAGAGGCACAGTGTAGCAAAAGCGGGCTGAATGGCAAATGAAACGGAAAAGGGGTGCCCCACTACAGCGTGTCTTTAGGTGAAACGGATTGTGGGACAAGGTGAAGAATGGAAGAGTCACCAAAAGGAAAAAAGTTCCGCTTGACCCCGGGAGCCGGCCACCTATGTCGGGGGCGATCTCAGGCCACACCAGGGCAACACGACTTGGGGAGGGGGCCGGAGCCAAGCGCCCCCTCCGAGTCCGCGACATGACACCGTCCCTCGGGGGCCTCCGTCAAGCGGTTCAGGGTGGCACCGCATCACAACAGCCCCCACTTACTTTAAGAATAGTGAAGATGAAGCAATTGCAAATAGGCTTCAGACAATGTTACAAGCACTCCTCAAAACTTTGAACTTTTCAGAGTGCATGAGTTGGGACAGCGAGGGGTGATTTGGTTTCTCGGACTGTTTTTCTGGTCTCTCACCACTGGCATACTTTAACGTTTTCTTGTTTCTAGGACATTAATAGGTTTTATCATTACGTTATGTTATCGTTTCTTTGTTTGTTGTTTAATAAAAGTTCATGTTCATCAGTGGCCTACTGATTTTCGTTTTCCTATTTTTTTCTTTCCAGGTTGTTTCATGGTAAAGTTTCTGTTAACAGGATACAGTGATCACTTCGTTATTATTGCATATGTCCTTTTCACTAGGGGTGCTCTCTGGTCGGGCCAGATGACGTATCTCTAGTAAATGGTCCGGGTGAAAAAGGTGCATCAATCAGTGGGGAGTAGATAGGCATGACAGATTACAACGGGGGTGAAAGGTCCGCATTACGTACCCTTTCACTACTTGCAAAGATTTTCCTACGTTTATTTGCAAACAGGGAATACCTCCAAAAAGAACTAATTCCCAAACAGTCAATGTTCGGACAATCAATCAATCAATGAGGAATGAAATAGGTACGACGTGTTAAAGGCTTGCGTTACCTACCCTTCACTATCTGCAAAGGGAGAGAGAATATTCCTATTCTTCCTCGTTTGCAGGTAGAGAAGATCCTTAAGAGAATTAACTTCGAACAATTCAATGCTCGATTGAAACAATCAACAAGGGGTACTGTGAACACAAATGAACGCCGCTTATGTACATACGCATTGCTATTTTCAACAGTTTGTTCCTAATGTTTCTATTTTAGCGAGGTCAAAAAGAGATCCCATTAGTGGCCTACTGATTTTGCTCGATTCCTTTTGTTTTTTTACACGATTTTTCGCTATCTGCAAAGACTAAACAGAGTATTGCGACTCTGTGCTTGTTTGTAAATAGAGAATGAACCAAAGAGAACAATCAATCAAATGGAGAGAGAAGCAGGCACGACGTATTACAAAGGGGGCAAAGGGCTGCGTTAACTACCCTTCACTATCTGCAAAGAGAGGGTACTCCTAATAGAAATGAGGGGTGGGGGGCAGTATTCAAAGCAGATCAGTGTGCATAAACACGAAAATGTTTTTACTTACCACGTACTTGACATTCGACAGCTTATGATATTTGCTATTAAAAAACCATTGAAATTCACTGAAAAAACCATAGGTTATAGACCATATATAGTTGGAATTAGCATTTACAAAACCTTGAAAATTCACTGAAAAAACCATAGGTTATACACCATATATAGTTAGGAATTAGCATTTAAAAAACCTTATTTTACTCACACAAAACCATTGAAATTCCATATATAGTTAGTTGCACTAACTATATATCGCGCACCCGCAATCCACTGCTGATCATGTCACATATTACATCATTCATGACATGATCAGTGACATCACTAATGACATCACTGATGACATCTCAAATGACATCACTGATGACATCACTGATGACATCTCATTTGACATCATTCTTGTGCTAATACGATAAACCTCTTCAGACTCTAATATAACCTTAGATACACTCAGTGTATACAGACACTCACACACTGCCACTCATCCATGGAGTTACTCACACACCCAGTCAGTCATGCAAAGAAACAATCTCACCTCCATTTCTTCAACTATACAGTTAAACACACCTTACTTATTGAAACATATACTAACACATATTTACTCTCTTATACAATCCCTGATACAAGTTCACAATGATCGATACAACCACTCACTCATTCAGTGGCTCTCATGCACAGTTATTTATATATGCCAACTCTCACATGTACTGTGTTTTACATATGTACTTACTATGACATGTAGCATTGAGATATCCATTCACTCATCAATACACTCATGCACACAGTCAACTGCCCATGTAGCTGTTTCCACATGCACTCTTGAACTCATACACCTAGTGAATAAACTGCTCACACATCTATGCATAGAGTCACACACCTTCCAGCCACCCCCACACAAACTCAATCTCCCATAGAAATACTTGGGCAACCAATTAATAACACATATAGCCTCTCGTATAGCTAATGATCAACACATGCAGCAGTTTACAGAACAACAGACATAATGATGCACAAATTAAGACAGTTTAGTCACTAACCCATGCATTCAGTGAGACACATTTAATCACTCACTCATACAGTCAGTCATGCACCTACTAAATCCTTCATCCAGACACTTATACATCCACTCAAGACATATTTTAACTTTACAGAAAAATACAGTCACTGGATGTTGTCATCAGTGATGTCATCAGTGATGTCATTTGAGATGTCATCAGTGATGTCATCAGTGATGTCACTGACCATGTCATGAATGATGTAATATGTGACATGATCAGCAGTGGATTGCGGGTGCGCGATATATAGTTAGTGCAACTAACTATATATGGAATTTCAATGGTTTTGTGTGAGTAAAATAAGGTTTTTTAAATGCTAATTCCTAACTATATATGGTGTATAACCTATGGTTTTTTCAGTGAATATATATATATATAAATATATATGCTTAGATTTTTGTTGTTTTGATTTTGTTTTATTTATTCAATTAATCTCTATTTTTCTAACCTGGTGTGAGATTTTTTGTGTGGTGTTTTTATTGTATTACTGTTTTGAAGTGTTGCACAACTACTTATCACATTGCCTCTACGTTAAGGCTGACTGCTCTGTGGTAAAGTACCAGGGGATTGAGCTCAGGTTAATTTAGGGTTTGCTTGTACCTCACTCTGACAAGGATTGTGGTCGCTACTTGACCAGGGCTCACACCCCAGTCAAACAGTAACCCTAATTTCTAACAATGTGCCTCTTACAGATAGAAAATTCTGTTAGGATTTGTCTGATTACTAACATTTTAGTTTGAATTGGCATAGCACTATACTACGGAGTGAGAGATACTTGCTAGTTTTCCTTTTATTAAAATGTTGCAGTGTCCTTTTGGGGCGTATGAAATCTACTTGGTGTGACTAAAAAAATGGTAAAATTAGTCCATGTAGGATAGATGGGGAGTTGTGCTGCTGAAGAGGTTAAAATTTTGCTCGAGGTTTGCTTACACTTTGCACCAGTGCACCGTCCCCCAATGTGATCGAAACCAGCACAAAGGGTGTTTTGAGGATTCACTTTCCAGTCCAAAGGTTTTTGTGTTGAAAATTATCCTTAAAATAAGGCAAAGTAGTGTGCATCAAGGGTGCATCCCATGGATTGTACATGGACATTCCCATGCCACCACCTTGGCTTTGAGGCAAATCTCTCTCATTAGACAAAGATTTGAGCCAAACAAATTATGCCTCTTCATTTCTTTATTGCCTCCAACTTGTTAAACCTTTAATGTGTGCTGCGTTGTACAGCACATACAAACTGGGAAATGTTGTAAAGTATTTCAAAGAATAGGTTTTGGACAGGAAGGGTATCCTCCAGTACGAAACCTATGCTAGACATCACTCAGAAGTTACATTTTCTTCATTATCCTCTATGTAGGCACTAGATTCTGGAGAATCTCTTTAGGTGTGCCTTTTTATTCAATTTTTCAATCAGAATTAAGTGACAGGTAAAAATTGCTGATTCAGACCAGGTTCATTTACACTCTTCACGTAAAAATCTCAAATGATGATGAAACTATGATGACCAAAATCAATGGACTCATGAATAGCTTGGAGTTATTCAAACCTATTCATGGTTAAAAACAAAGAACAATATATGTGTAATAAGCATTGGCAAAGCCAATCGGTCTCGACTTTATAATGTAAGTGCTGAGCGGTTAGTTTTGCCCGTGTTTATCTGTAAAGTGCTTTTTAAAAGAGTAGAAGAAAAAATATGTAAAATACTGGAGGAAAAGCAAACACATATCTTATGGTATATCAGAAATTACATTAAATTCAATGTATCCACTCTTTATAAATGACATGACTTTTTAACCCCTTGCATGCTGCCGCGATTCTGCGCCTGTGCGGCACTTTTAATGAGTGTGCGGGTTCATGACGGCCCCCAGCCGTCATCAGCATGCAAGGGGTTAAAACTATGTTTCACTCAGGAAATGCTAAACAAAATTTAAAAAAGAATAAGAAAGCATGTGAATGTGAGGACAAATGCTTGCAGAGGCCTCATTTACTTTTCACAGGATTCAACCATTTTGTCCTGTGGCATAGCCCAGGTAGCAGATTTATGGACCTCCAAGGAATGTGTCATGCTTTGTACACCTTCTGCGTCAGACTCCAGCTGTATGAGTGCACCAGTATCATAAAAGCCTTTGTGCTTTGCAATAAAGTTTCTGCTTACATGCAATATGTGGAATGCAGGAAACAAAACAAATACAAATCTTAAGTTCTGCTGTTCAGCTGTACTCTTGCAAATGTCGATATTTCTGTATTATTAGAGACAAACTAGGAGGAGTGGGAAGCAACACAGCATGGGAGCAGGTATTTGATGTGGGGGGGCAGCACATGAGAGAGCGGTAGATGGAAAACCTCATGCACTATTAGATTGTTGAAAGAAATAAAAACTAGTTCCCTAAATGTGAGATGTGCAAGGATACAAGTTAATTTGTCAAAAAGTTCGTAAAGTAGACATGCTCCAAGGGAGGGAGAAAAACAAGAGGAAAAGGCGGGCACTAAAATAAGAAGCAAGAAAATAAGGGTGAGAGTTAAGCCAACCAATGGTAAGCAATGGGTGAGCTGTAATCCCACTGTAAGATCAGAATAGGTCTTTGCAATCAAGCAGCTCGGACTGTATGGCAGACAAGACCTAAAAATCAGACTTGGGGAAGAAAACCGGGTAACGTGCCACAGGGTTTTTGGTCTCATTTTTATAATGTCAAAAGATTTGGAAGAACAATTAATTAAGGAAGTCTAAGAATGGGAGCAGAGGCATGAAATGATCAGCTTCACTCATTATATTCCGAATGTAGATAATTTGTTTTTTAACTTTATTCAATAACAGAATGACATTAGAACCTATATAGATGATTGTGTGGTAGGATATTCTCAAAGTTTCATTCTGTTTGTTTGTTTTGTCTCTTTGCTTCTCCATAAAACATGAAAAGTAACTTCTAAAAACAACAGCTGAGAATGGGCTGCTACCCATTTTAAAAGCACTGAGGTGACTAGAACATGGACATTTTACACAGCCCATAATCACCAATGGTTTTAACAATCCTCAGCCTCTAAAGTCCAGTTTGAAAGATATGGGTCACCACTTGGCGCAAGAGAGGGAACATAAATGATTACATCAATCTGTCTAAATAGAAAAATCGTTCAATTTTCTAACAAATATAGATTCTTCTACTGATTCAATTGATTAATGTTTTTCCTGTTGTTTTTAATTTATTAGTGTGGTTCATGAAACCTTTATATGTATGACTGAAATTTTGAATCAATAAGCCTATGTCGAAAAGTTGTTAGGGGCATTCTGGTCACTGAGTACGTAATATTAGCTGTTTTATCACATCAATTATTGCATTTGAATTTTGAAAAGGTGGCTTCTCTTCTTTCCTATTATTAGGGGTCTATACTGCTCATGTTTTGTAAGCCAGTTTTTAAAAGGCAGTTGCATTGTTATATTGTTTGCTGGTCCTAGCTTTCATCTTTGCAAGAGCACGGATGTAGATCAGCGGAGATTTTTGACTTCCCTGAATACTGAACTTAAGTACCTAATATAAGAAATGGGGTTATTTGCTGAGGGGAGTTAGTACCCACCTCAAAGAATAACCACAATTCTTATAAGGGTGAACAACTACATTCACTACATAAGCCTGAGTTCAACCCTTTGATAGCTATGTCACAGAGCAGACAAGCTGAACATAGAGGCAATGTATAAGGTATTAATGCAGTACTAAAAAAGCAATGAAGTTGAAATGCAAAAACAAAAATCCCAAAAGTAAAAATCTAGTATACAACATACCACCTAAATTACAAAAATACAAGAAGTTGAGACCTGAATTTTTATAGTTTTTAAGTAGAACTAGAACCAGAAGCACAAAGTACTAATATTAGACAATAGTTGCGGTGGCCTGGGACCTATGCACAATTTGACGATGGCCAAAATCAAGCGTGGGTCAGATACACCAATGAGATTCGGCCAGGTCAAAGAGTTCACATTCTAACTTTAGTCCTTTAAGTTCCACTCATCTACAAAAATACCCTTCTAAAGACACCAGGACATCAGGGAACTCTGAGTGTGGCAGACAGAACCCAGTCCAGTCACTGATCATCTGGGCAGCTGCAGGAAAAACCTCTGTAGCTTGTTATATACCTGTAGCCGTATGAGCTTTTGATTCTACTTTTCTTTCTTGGGTATAAGAGGCAGAGCAGATCCAGTCCTTTATGGATCTTCTGAGTCCTTAGACAGCAGGTTTAGTCCTCGCCTGATCTTCCAAAAGTCCAGCAAGTGGGTGCCTGGAAATGCCACATTTATGTCTGGCGAAAGCTTTTGGGTAGGAATGGGGGTGCCCTAATCAATGGAGTAAGGTGCCAGCCCCATTTACACTAGAATAGGCAGTGTCCTTTCTCCATACAAAGGGCTGCATACACCATGTAGTTAGCCTGCAGCCAGGGCCATGAAGGCAGGCCACCTGTGCAATTCACAGGCATGCCTCTATAAGCTTCTCCTCACTTCAAAGGCACAACTGGGTATAAATGTTGAACCTCTGAAACCAACCCTTCAATAAACATCTGGTCCTGTGGATACTCTGCCAGAAAGAAAGCCTGCTGTGCTGCTGAAAGGACTGCCACTCTGCTGGACTGCATGATTCATTGTTGGCGCTGGCCCTCACATCCCTCCTTGACAGCATCCTCGACAACGATGCCAAACGTAAGACTGATTTGCATATATCTGGGTCTGTACAGAGGTGACGAAGTGAGCTAAAGAATGATGATGGATTCAACCCAGATCTGTGACTGGAGGTGAGTGTCTGAAAAGTTTTAGCGCTCCGTCCATCATCTCCCTGTGTTTGCTTTGTTCGCCCTAAGTTGGCAGGGTATGCCTTGACGTGGGTTCCTTGCTCACTTTGCCACTGGATTCAAGCTAGTCTGGCTGATGAAAGGTGTTATCCAGAAACCGGTCCCAGAATGCGTGTTTCCGGTTCAGGGAAGACCTGGCTTGGCAGTTCGGACTGGAGGCACAGGGTCAAGGCTGATTTGCATATAGCTGGGTGCAAACTGAGCTGGCAAAGTGAGCTAAAGAATGATGATGGGCTCAACCCAGATTTTTGACTGGGGGTGAGTGTCTGAAAAGTTTCAGTGCTCCATCCATTATCTCCTTCTGTTTGCTTTGTTCGCCCTAAGTTGGCAGGGATACTCACAAAAAGAGATAGATGATTCTTGTCTCCAAGAGTAATTTACAAAGGCAGCATCAATATAGTTTATGTATTTTTGTAGTCCATGACATTTCAACCTCCAAGTTATTAACAAGGCATATTCAGGACAGAGGGTGTTATTTTTAACTCAGGTCTAAAATGAAAGTTAATAAATCAAAATGAGGAGAAACATAATGCTAAAAACTTACAAGGAGATTGTTCCGGGATGGGTAGAAAGGATTGATGAGTGACCCACAAGGATTAAATCTGCAGAATAAATCAGTGTGACAGGAATTTCAAAAACATAGTTATCTATATGGCAGAGTGGAAAACAAGCAGCTCAAAAGATGAGAATAAATACTCACATGGGCAGTGTATATTCAGGACTTCTGAGGAGAGGAACATAGAATTACACTTAGTTGAAAAAGAGGTACCCGTTGTTTTCAGGTAAAGGACCACTGCCTGCACTTAAAAAATATTTTTTCAGTCATTCCCAAAGGGGAAGGGGTCCTATGGGGACCCCTTCCCATTTGCGAATGGGTTACCGCCAACTTTGATTTGAAAGTTAATTGAGCATTATTTAAAATTGCATTTCAGTTGCAAAGCATTCATATAGAACACTGCTAATCAGTATTAAGAAGGGTCAACCTAAACATGCCCCTTCCAAATACCGGATGGCAAAACCCAAATTGTGATTCAGTGACAAGTGGCAGAAAGCATGGGCACAGCAATTTCTACAAAGAAATGTGAACAGTTCTTACATTTCGTCATCCATCAAGCTGAACCTCTTAAGAAACAGTGTTAAATACATCTCTCAATAATACGATCGAAGTATAGAAAATGCAGCTGAAAATTAAAACCAATTGGGAGAATTACAAAACATATATTGTCTAAATGAAGAGAATGATTAACACTGTTCTGCTGCATTTAATTGTGCTTATAAAACTATCTCACAGCAATTTATTTTGATGACTCAGGAAAACTAGACACTGCATAAGAAATGGGCAGAGCTTTTTGCATTAGTACCTGTTGAAGGGCAATAGTATTAAAGCAACAAGTATTCACAAAGCCGCTAGATTTGCGATTCAAATGGTAAATAAATTACGTATTGATTTTAAAGTTGTATGCTGTTTAAATGTTACCTGAGCAACCTTTAATTTCACAAATCTTGAATGAAATGTGTGTAGACAGAATATCGAGTAAAAAATATTGAGTTGCACAAATATTGCGCCATATGTATGACGAAGTGGCGTAGCGTGTTGTTAGCCTTCTGGGCTTAACGACACGCTCTGCCACTTTGGAAATGCAAGGCTGCACCATATTTACAAGAATGTGGAGCACCCTTACATTACCCTCTGCAATGGCGCTAAGTTTAACAACTTAGTACCAGCGCAGACACCCTTGCTTCTGTTGCACATAAACAATCCTAAAATGCCATTTTGTAACTTTCATGTGTGCTGCTTCCTGTACATAAACAAACCATGGCATTTTGCATTTTCCATGTGTACTGTATAAGGCAATACACATGGAAAAAGCAAAAACGAAGAGAAATAATGCATTTCTCCTCATTTCGCCACCTTAATACCACAGTTTTCCTGGTCTTAATTATGGCGCTGCCTCCTACGTACACTACTCTTGTACATAGAGGGCAGCATCAAATACAGTGGGTGTTGCGGTAGAACACCCACCACAACACCCACTGCACGCCCCTTTCACGCTAAACATAGCCTGAATGGGTGCTTATGTAAAAGGCAGCGTTAAGCCACATTAAGTGGCCTTGAACATAAGGCAAGGCCCCTATCGCCCCGGGAAAGTCACAAAAAGTGACGTTCACGTGGCGATAGGGGCTAGTACATATGCCCCAGTGAGTAATAAATATTGTGGTTCAAAAATATCGACAGCAAGAATATCGTGGTCGAGAATATTGACTTAAGGTAAGTAAAATTGATTTTAAAAATATCAAAGAGTTTAATGTTGTTTGCAAAAAAATTGTTGTTAAATAAATGTTATGTATTTTAGTATATATTTTATATGTAAATGATGTATGTTTTTTGTATAAGAATTGTTTGTATTTTTAATATATGTGTTACATTTTTAGTAGTTTTCTTTTTTTATATGAATTTTGCATTTTTAGTTCTGTAGCGTTTTGTGGGTTTATCGGTGAATAGGTTGGGAAGTAATTTAGTCATACTAAATTAATTGATTATTTTGTATTTAATGTTTAATTGAGATTTTATAGTTTTAAATGTGTAATTTATTCATAATTAATTTTAATTAAATGATTGATAATTAATTATGGTTTTTGTGTAATTAATTTTAGGTGTTTGTTGTGGTGTTTATAGGTGTAAAGTGCTGGAAGTCATTTATTTTTACTTTATTAATTATTAATTGGCTGTTAATTTATTTCAATTAATTGATGATTAATGATGGTAAGTGTGTAATTAATTTTAGGTGTGTGTTGTGGTTTTAATAGGTGTAAAGGGAGTGAAGTAAGTTATTTGTAATTGATGAATTAATAATTGGTTGTTAATTTTAATTAATTAATTGGTAATTAATTATGGAATTTTATTATACATTTGTTGTTATTTGTTATTAATTTAATTACATTAAATAAAAATGTCTTATGGAAATTGTGAAATATATCTTAGGTGTGTGTTGTTAATAGAAGTAAGGGTGGGAAGTAATTTGCGCTTAATTAATATATAGTTTTTCATTAATGTTAATTATTTGATATTTATTTTGGGTAACTGTTTATTTTTTGTGTGTTGCTTTTACTTTTAAAGGCATAAATGGTGGGTATTAAATACATTTCAATTACTTTGTTATTAGTTGTTATTATAATAGTTTTTAATTTAAAAATAGGTTCTAATTGTGTTTTATAATTTTATAGTTTAATTTAGGTGTTTGTTGTGGATATTATAGTGTTAAAGTGTGTGTAGTCAATTAATTTTTATTAATAATATGTTTTAATTGATTATTAATTATGTTAATTATGGAACAAAATGTAATTTAAAATGTTGCAGTGTTTTGTTTTTAGTGTGGTGTTATAGAGTAAGAAATACAATTAATACATTTATGCATTGATTCATTTTTTGTTTTTAAATATTTTGTAGTTTAATTTTATTTTGATTTTTAAAATGTATATATTATTTTGTTTTATATACTATTTGTAGGTTTTTGGTATATTATAATTAATAATATTATATGTATCATTTATATATATTTAATATATTCAATGTTTCATTTTTTAAATATTTTTTATTTTTATGATTTTTTTTCAATTTTTAATATATAATTTTTTAACTGTTTGAGTGTGAACAATAATTTTTGTCTCTATGCTATCCAGCACTTTCCCTACTGTTGCAGTCACTGGAGTGGGCAGAGTCATTTTTAACTGTCTGCTATCCAGCACTTTCCCTATGGTTGCACTAACTGGAGTGGGAATAGTAAATGTCACCCCTCTGCTATCAAGCACTTTCCACACTGTTGCACTCACTGGTATGAGAATAGTTAATATGACCCCTTTGCTATTCAACACTTTCCCTACTGTTGCACACACTGGAGTTGGAATAGTAATTGTAACCCCTTTGCTGTAACACTTTCCCTACTACTGCACTCATAAGAGTGGGAATAAGATTTGTTACCACTCCACTATCCACTATCCTACTGTTGCATTTAGTGGAGTGGTAATAGTAATTTTTACCCATCCGCTATCTAACAGTTTCCCTACTATTGCGCTTTTTGAAGTGGGAATAGTATATTTTACCCCTCCTACTGTTACACACTTTGGTGTTGGAAAAGTAAGGTTTTCCCCTTTGCTATGTAACACTTTCCCTACTGTTGCTATCACTGGAGTAGGAATAGTCATTTTTACCCCTCCACTCTCCAACACTTCCCTACTGTTACACTCACTGGAGTTGGAATAGCAAACTTAATTCCTCTGCTATCCAACACTTACCCTAGTGTTGCACTCACTGGAGTGGGAAAAGTTATTTTTACCCCTTTGTTATCCAACACTTTCCCTACTTTAGCACTGATTGTATTGTGAAATGTAAGTTTCAATATTTTTTAATAGTTTAATCTTTTAATTTGTTATAGATTTTAGTTTTTATTTTTTAAATCATTAATAATAATATTTTTATTGTTTTTAAACTTTAACATAAATTAAAAATAATAGTTTATTAATTGTTTTAAAGTAAATATATATGTATCAATTATTTTTTTTATTTTTTTATTAAGTGTATGTGTTATATTTTATTAAAATGTATATTACATTTATTTTACTTTGCTAAAAGCATATGAAATGTTTAATATATTTAATATATGTTATTTTATTTTATATTTATAAAAAAGTCGATATTTATACATCTATATTCATCGATATTTTTTAGTCGATATTTTTATACTTACCTGTTCAAGTATAGGAGTTGATACTTTTGTTCTCTATATTTTTTACTCTATAATTTTAATATCAATATTTTTTACATCGATGTTGTGTCAGTGAATTAAAGGAATTAATAATTTGCCTCCCACCAGAGCATAACTGTTTTTCCATCACAGAGTATTTGCCTTTTCAGATAAGGCACTATCCAAAGATAAAAAAACTAATTTGAGTTGCCAGTGAGTTAGTTAACTGGCCAATTCTAATAAAATTTGGGGTTTATATATGAAGAATGGATTAGAAAACAGGGGATAGCAATTGAGCTCAGACATTTACCAAATGCATTTGTATTTTGCAAACTGTACTATACACAAGTAGGTCAGTTCACAAAGTACTGAATCATAATGGGTCGCAATTCAACCTACCTCATCAACATCCATGAGGTAGGTCGCAAATTATGACCCACTATGATTGACTAAAATCACAAGCATGATGGCCTGCTGGAGTTAGCAGACCACTTTGTCTATGATTGCTTTTAAATAAAACAGTATTTTTTTTTTTAAAGCTGCCCATTTTCCTTGAAAGAAAATGGAATGCATTTAAATTAAAATAATGAAAATGTTTAAAAACTTTTGTTGAGGTCAGGCAGTGGTTCTTAGGACAAATCGCTGCTCTTGAAAATATTTTTTTTCCACCATTGGCAAAGGGGAAGAAGTCCCTTCGAGACACCTTCAGGGCCAGACTGGCCATAGAGGGCACTGGGCATTTTGTTTCAGGACCGTTTTTGAAGCAAAGCTGCAAAATCGGCCATGTAACAAAAACAGGCGAAACCGGCCCTGGCAAACAGCTTGGATGCACCCAAGGGGGCCGGCCGAGCTCTTTGCCAGTGCTAATTTTGGTTACCAGTACGGCCCTGGACACCTTCCTGTTTCAGTTGGTGGTAAAATATTGATATTTTGTGACCAGATTTTGATAGCAAAGCATTAGTATATACCTTAAAGAATCCGTTTTCAGAAGAAACACCCTTAAAAAAATCCTTCCAAATAATGATTCCTTAATGTTTCTTAAACACATTCATTGATTCAGAAAACCTTCTCCAAATCCTTAAATATGGTTAATACATTGAAAAATATGTTTATAGGTTGTAAACCCTCAGATTTACACAAGTGCCATAAAAGCCCTGCAGCTGACCTGGACAGAACTAATCCAAGTAGTATCTGTGACCAAATCTTGAGAATTTGCATTGAAAAGAGGATGGTATTATTTACAACATTTTTGTTCGCATCCTGACCTTTGCCTGCGCACTACACTGGGGTTAAACGGTTCACAATTCAAGATTAGAAGTGAAGTAAATTGTGTAAGAGACTATAATGGGTTAAGAAAACCAAATGCTCCCAATCTGTGCAGCTCAAGTCAACATCACCTGCCTGTGAGCCTTTGCTGACAGCTGCCTCCGATCTACACTGTGGAAGACCGACAACACGTGGTGCCAACTAACCCTGTTCAACGCAAGACGGTCCCACATGTGTAACTGGTTCCTGAGTCCTGAATGGCAGCGACCCCAACTTTGTGGCAGCGCCCACAACACCAGACACCCTTCAATCAGTGAAGGATATTTGCATATTGAAGGCCAGCGACACGTGGTGCCACTGAATCTGTACTATGCAGGCCGGTGAGGCCACCAACGTATGCACATGGCTATGGGCCCTGGCTACCGCAACATCTGACCTACACTGTGGAAGACTGGCAACACGTGGTGCCACTAACTCTGTTCAACTAAAGCTGATCCCACATGTGCAACTGTGTCCTGGGTCCTGAATAGCAGTGACACCAACTCCGTGAAACAACTACAGCAGAAGACTCCCTTCAATCAGTGAGGCATATTGACATATGCAACGGCAACGACATCTAGTGCCACTAGCTTTTTTTAACACAAGTCAATCCCACATGTGTAACTGTGTCCTAAGTCCTGAATTGCACTGACCCCAAGTCTGTGGCAGTGACCACAGCACCACACTCCCTTCGATCAGTGAGGCATATTTTGATATGCAAGGCCAGTGACATGTAGTCCATCTAACCCTCTTTAACACAAGTGTGTCCGGAGTCCTGAATTACAGTGACCCCTACTTCGTGGCAGTGACTACAGCACCTCACTCCCTTTGATTAGTGAGGAGTATTTACAGATTGGAGTCTGTCGATAAGTGGTGCCACTGAACTAGCACTAAGCAGGCCAGTGGGCCCTTCCTTATCGCTACCTCTGGCCTACACTACGGTCAGCAGGCCTCAAAATTCAGATACTGTCCCGATTACACAAGACGCAGTCCAGTAGGCAAGACACGATTGCTCCCAGTGCAACCCGTCCACATCAACCATCATCAGAGGCTCATACAGTCTCAATGCTTCTGGTACCACTAACCCTATTTAACACAATCCAATCCCACATGTGTAACTGTATCCTGAGTCCTTTTAATTTTTTTTTATTTTTTTATTCCACAGCATAATCAAAGAACAATACATACAAAAATTAAATTACCTTCTTACTTCTTACAGCTACATTTATATAATTCATAAACGGCCCCCATATATCCCTACCAATTTTGCATTTGTTCACCCCTTTAACAGCATATAAACTGAATTCAAGATTAAATAAACTAAACATTCTGCTCCTCCATTGAAAGAAAGATGGAGGATCAACTTGTAGCCATGCAGCGGCAATGCACAGTCTGGCTACTGTCATAGCAATAAATATTAGGTGACGATGTTTGAAACAAACCCCACCCCTAGTAAATTGCACAGCTGACCCCAGCAGCATAGTTGCCGAAGTTATAACAATTGATTTGCCAATCAGATCGCTTAAAAACTTTTCAAGATTAACAGTAAAAGTTCTCAGCTTTACACAGCTAAAAAAAATATGTAACATGTCCGCGTCATCACCACTGCAACGAAAACATTTCCCATCATGGCCGGTTTACCACTTGGCCGTATATGCTGCGGTGTAATATAAATTAAAGAGGGTTTTATAACATTTCACCTGCAAATTGGCAGAGATTAAAGATTCTTTTGATAATGTATTCACATATTCTGGCGATGGAGCCGCAAACCCCAAAGTTTCAGACCATTTATTTGCTTTTTTCTGTAAATCATCCTTCCTATATGCCAATAGTAATTGATATACCTCCCCAATTTTAACCTGGTGTTGTATTGCATTTATAACTGAATTGGGAGCAAATACAATCCTCTGCCGCATTATGAAATCACGGATTTGTAAATATTTAAAGAATTGGTGTTTCGGTAGATTGAACAAGCGGAACAATTCAGCATAAGATATTGCTACCCCGTCTGTTCCTATAAAGTCCCCCAATTGAACAATCCCTTGTGTCCGCCATCTTGTCACCAGCACATCCCGAAAAATAGAAGGTCATAATTTGGTAGCATTAGTTGGGGTATACCAGGATATTTTCCCCACTTGACATAATTTTCCAACCTTTTTCCAAACATTAAATGCTGATGATAACACCTTAAACCTGGTGTGTTTAAAATAACTTGAATCTACTTCCTTAAATAGAGATTGTCTGACTGCTGGTCCTAGCAACATTTGATAAATTGAAGGAGCTTTTGCCTCACTGAGTATATCATCTCCAGTCAACATTATCCGCATCCTTAACAAAAAGCATGTATAGAAATATAGTACAAAGTCCGGCATTGCTAACCCCCCCACCCCCCGCTTAACCGGTAAAGTAAGAAATCGCATGGCCCTTCTTAGCCTCCCTGGGGCCCCAATGAATTTTGAACAAATAGCTTGTAATCGCTGGAGTTGGGGTATGGAGAATTCTAGAGGAATTGCCCTAAATAAATACAGCACCATTCCTAACACATTCATCTTAACAACATTCACCCTGCCAATAAGTGTAAGGTGTAATCGTGACCATCTATCTAATGAATTCCTAATGTTGTCCACCAATGCCCCCCAATTGGCATCCAATATTTGTATCCTGAGTCCTGAACAACAGTGAAACCAACTTCGTGGTGCCGACCACAGCACCAGACTCCCTTCAGTCTTATTTGTTGTTCTTTTCTTTAAATAATTTTTTTTATATGTAAATCTATACATGACTAAGATTCTTCTTTCTCCAACCGCACAGGGACACTTCCGGGCCCAAGAAGGTTGTTGGGGGTATGTTGGTAATGTGGGAAGAGGATACATTACCTGCTAATGTGGGGAGAGGGAGCGTCAAAGGGGTATCATTCAAAGAAATAACTCTGATATGTTTTCACAAATGCCTCGGACAGATTCCAGCTGACGGACTGAATCACAAAATGTTTTTTCAATGCTTATATAGTGTGAGTTATGAACAGTTCAGACCCAGGCTCACAGAGGGACAGCTGCCGCCTGTCCGCTGGACTCCCAGACGCAGTACTACAAGGCGTCCGCGTCATTGTGTCTATCCCTGCCCTGTTCCGTCGTACGCCTCACCACGCCACACCACTCCGATTAAGTTCCAACGTTGGCCCCACATAGCGGCCTGTCACAGGCGTACTCCCTGTTGGTGTGCAGGTCTGTGATCTAGTTCTCAACATCTCACGGTCACTCCCTGGGGGCAGGTTTGCACATACGCCACACCCAGCCGGCACTTGCGGCACAGGCCATGTGACCACGCAAATATAATAGATCGACAACATTACTTCCTTTATTGCCGGTGCTGACTAGCTGGGGAACGCTCCACGGGTCTCAACCATAAAGAGTCCATGAAAAGTTGCGCAGAAGGTTAGTCGCACCCTCAGCTGTATGGCCGTCAGTGGCCTACCATCACCTTGGCATGGACTTCATATGCATAGGGTTAGTGCCACCCCATACGCATGTGGCCATCAGCACGAACTTGAGTTCCACAGGCCTATCAGCACCAAACCCTGAGGTGGTCTCAACCTTTGACGACACAGGACTCCGCGACATGTGTGAGATCGGCCGGGCCGCTGAGAGGCTGTAGTGCTCTCCACCATTCAGGACACAGCAGCATCTGGGACATCCACGAAGAAGGTGATGTGGTCTCCGCCATTCAGGACTCAGGACTCAGCGACATCTGTAAGATCCGCGCAGAATCTGATGTGGTTTCCGCCATTAAGGACTCAGGACAACACATCTGAGATCGGCGGGGTTTGACAGGCACATGGACTCAGCCCATTGCTGCACAATCAATCAATCAATCATGCCATTTGTATAGCGCACTACTCACCCGGGAGGGTCTCAAGGCGCTTGGGGGGAGGGGTATGCTACTGCTCGAACAGCCAGGTCTTGAGTTGTTTCCTGAAGGCGAGATGGTCCTGGGTCAGCCGAAGGTGGATGGGGAGGGAGTTCCAAGTCTTGGCAGCCAGGTAAGAGAAGGATCTTCCTCCGGCGGTGGCTCTACGGATGCGTGGTACGGATGCGAGGGCAAGGCTGGTGGACCATAGCTGGCGGGTGGGCGTGTAGAAGGTCAGGTTGTCGTTGAGGTACTTGGGGCCCAGGTCGTGGAGAGACTTGTGTGCGTGGGTGAGGAGCCGGAACGTGATCCTCTTGTCGACGGGGAGCCAGTGCAGGTTCCTCAGGTGGCTGGAGATGTGGCTGCGTCGGGGCACATCCAGGATGAGTCGGGCGGAGGCGTTCTGGATGCGCTGGAGTCTTTTCTTTAGCTTGGCTGTGGTTCCGGCGTAGAGGGCGTTTCCGTAGTCCAGTCGGCTGGTGACGAGTGCCTGGGTGACAGTCTTCCTGGTCTCGGTCGGGATCCAGCGGAAGATCTTGCGAAGCATACGCAGGGTGTTGAAGCACGATGAGGAGACGGCGTTGACTTATCTGGTCATCGAGAGGGAGGGGTCCAGGATGAAGCCCAGGTTGCGTGCGTGGTCGGTTGGCTTGGGTGCGGTGCCCAGGGCTGGGGGCCACCAGGAGTCGTCCCAGGCGGAGGGCGAAGATCCCAGGATGAGGACTTCCGTCTTGTCTGAGTTCAGTTTCAGGCGGCTTTCCTTCATCCACTCGGCGACGTCTTTCATCCCTTCGTGTAGGCAGGTTCTGGCGGTGTCGGGGTCTCTGGTGAGGGAGAGGATCAGCTGGGTGTCGTCGGCGTAAGAGATGATGTTGAGGTTGTGCTGGCGTGCGATGGCTGCTACATGTTTCATGTAGATGTTGCATGCACACTCCGCTGGCACCAAGTAAATATTTGCTCATGGATGCGCAGAGGTGACAGTCTCTCTCTCTCTCTCTCTCTCTCTCTCTCACTTCCCTCTCTCATCTCTCTCTCACCCTCTTCATTCCTTTCCTTCTATCTCTCTCTCTCCGTTCTCCCTTTCTCATTCCCTTTCTCTCCTTCCCTCTCTTTTTCTCTCTAGCTTGTTTTTCCTTCTCTGTTTCTCTCCTTCAGTCCTTTGATATGCGCATTACAACGTCCTTATTTTGTGCTTTATTTTCCAGGCTCTGTCGGCGACATCCATGGGCCCCCCAGCACTCTTCCACCTTGTTCTTTTCTATTATGTTTGTTACATTTTGTTTATTAGTTTATTTTTTATATATATATTACCAAAATACAATTTAAAAATAGTTTATGGTTTATATATGTTTATAAAAAAATAAAGTTTGACAAAAAAAATGATTAACCTTTTCGGTTGTTTTCTTAACTGCTGTGTGACTCTTTCTTGTTCTTATTACTGTTATTTGCTGGTATCCACCAAAGGGGTAAATTTTGGAGCATTTATCGCTGGTGAATACTGGTGATCTCTGCAGTTTGCACCAACATCTGAATACTGTGTTAGATTTATCCCAACTTTAGTTGCATTAAAGTGCTGATAATGAAATGCAGAATAGCTGTCCTGTGCAAAAAGACACGAGGTGCACCTTTGCGATTTATTTAAAATACTAAAATCCTGTATTGAATTGCACATAGGTAGTGCCTCCACTTATAGTGGACACACAAAATCAATGAAGAAATCTCATTGTATTTATATTGATTCGGAATAGTGTGTCAGGCGCAGCATCTTGACAGGATACACTGCCCAGTTTGTATATTGTTCTGCACACGAAAAAATTACATCACAACTTTCACAACTGCAATGCGAAATTAATTCCGGCAATAATCCACGTTACCACCAGGAATTTTACACCTGCTTTATGCTGGTGTTAAGCAAGACGACTACCTGCAGAATGAAAGGAAACACAGCCAAGAGCCACACCAGAACACCCACACGTGCCATAGAGTCAATGAGCACGATACAGGGATACCCATGAGGGCCACAAGACTCATCGCAACAACACCAGGACCTATTATATGTTCTACATGTTCAAACTGCTTTTTCTTAACCAATCACAAACATGCTTTTCCAAAAAACTAATGTGCACCCTACTTTTAAAAAACAATGCTTTTCATCTCCCAACCAGGTATCGTTTTGTATTGGAAAAAAAAAACTAGTTCCCCATCTTTAAACATATCTCTTATTCTATGAAGGAACTGCATGAGCTACAGACATCTTTCCATACCTTTCAGCCAAACCTTCAAAATGTTAGTGCGGATTGTTGGACATAGCTATGTTTTCTGGTGCAAGAGGTATGCAGAACAGAGAAGTATTGACTTATACCTAGGTTTACAAAATGTGGACATTAAATGGTTTCCACAGAGAGGATTGAAGTGGCACCAATTGTTGCCTTTGGTTAAAACCAGTTTGCATCTCCAACACCCTGACCTCATGATTGTGCACTGTGGTGGAAACGACCTAGGCACATTGACTGGGGTAGGTTTGGAAATGCTTATGAAGGACACATTTATATATTCCAATATATGCCAAAGACAGAAGTGGAAATGGTCAAAACAATTTTGTCCTCAGATTGAAAAATCTAGGAAGAAAGTCAACAAAGCTGTGTCTCCATACCTCAGAGACCACAAAATGGGGTCCATCTACAACAACAACATACGTTTTGATATGGCTGATATCTACAGAAGTGATGGAGTACACTTCACAGATCAAGGAAATCGAGTTTTCTTGAATAACTTGAAGCTGTTTATCCGCACTTATTTGTAGCTCCAACTAATGAACACAAGGGCTCTTTTTAGAGCCACCCTATAACTTACAACTTAGGCCCACTATTTTAGGGCCAGGTAACGGCAACTCCTGGACCCTCGCTAAAATGTATTCTTCACACAGCTTTGGCGCAGCGGCCACACCATCTCACTTTGCAGCACAGAGCTCTTGCTTTGATCACCGGCTCTACTCACCCATAGGGGTCAGTAGTTTGCCCTTCACAAAATATTGGATTGATTTACCTTCACACACCCTACACAACACCACCTAAGCACCATAAAAAAGTTGGACAGGTGTGGCACACCGCCCAGAGCACATGATTTCACAGCATAGGACACACAGTTTGGGCTCACGGTTTCATCCCCAAGTCCAGCAGTAGCTCAATTTACCAGCATGACACTCTATGCAATACATCACTTAATTTCCGTATCCAGCACTTTCAGGCTGGTAGGGGTCAGTAGTTCAGCAACTTTACCCCAACTCTTTAGCAGCTCAGCTTACGCCCCCAGTGCCATCACACCCGTAGGAGTGATTAGTTTGCACTTCACAAATACCGAAATATTTTGATATGTGCAAATGTACCTTCTCACTCCCTGTATAACACCCCTAAGAACCATACACAAGTTACAATGTTCGAAACAAAAGTTCCTCCGAGTAACTATAACTACATGCTGACACTACTTGGACAGATGTGGTACAGCGGTCAGAGCACATGACTTCACAGCATATGACACACAGTTTGGACTCACGGTTTCATCCCTGAGTCCGGCAACAAATCAGCTTAGCAGCATGAGACACTAGGCAGTACCTCGCATATTTTCCGTACCCCAGGACTTTCAGACCAGTACGGGTCAGTACTTCATACTAGTAGTTATAAACACATGCTGACACTACTTCCACAAGTGTAGTGCAGCAGCCACCGCACATGAGTTCACAGCATGAGACACACAATTTGGGCTCACGCTTTAATCCCCGAGTCCCGCGCCAGCTCACCTTAGCAGCATCAGACTCCAGGCAATATATCACTTCATTTCTGTAGCCCACCACTTACACACGGGTAGGGGTGACTACTTCTCTTCGCACCACCACTATAGCACACTGTTACAGCGCTCCTACCCTTCTCTTTCCCACTTTTTTGCCCTTTTTTCCTCTTACTCGCTTCAACGGAATCACACAATGGTAGCCAACACTTCCTAGTTGCAACTGCTCACACTGCTTGCAGCCAATCAGCAACAAGCTCGTCCTCGTAACGCCTCAGCCAATCCGATGGCAGAATTCCCAAATATTGATATCTGTAAATTTCGATATTTCTCCAAAACTACTGAAAACATTTACACCAAATAAACAAAGGCGTGCTTTGAGGACCAAGACCCTTCTCCCTGCCAAATTTAGGGTAATTCCATTCACCCTTTTCGACCTGTAGCCTTGTCTAAAGTTTCCTATGGAAATTCACATGGAGAAAACACGTTTTGGGACCCCCCTTTTATCTCAGCCCCCCTTGACCAATCACCCCCAAACTTCCTACATAGGAGCTGATATCAACAAAGAATTAGTTTCGAAAATTTCATGAAGATTCATCAAACAACACCAAAGTTATAAGCAAAACAAAACATGCTTTTCCTATGGAAACTTGGGTCCTAACGATAACTACGTACTAGTGACTGCCAATAGGTTATATACATATATATTACCTACTGGTAGGTAGTTATAGTTAGGTCCTGTCACCCATAGGAAATCCGAAACATTCTATTTGGAATAACTTTGGCGCCGATTGACGAATCTGTGTGAAGTTTTCCAAACTTTTGTCCAGCTCCGGTCCGCTCCTATCCTGAAAGTTTCACTATCATTCATTAATCAGGGGCTGAGAAAAAAGGGGAGTCCCAAAACGCGTTTTCCCCATGCAATTTCCCAAAGGACCTTTAGCCGCAGCTACAGCCTGAACTGCTGAACAGAATTACACCAAATTTGGCAGAGAGGTAGTCCTTGGTTCAGACTCGTGCCTTTTGCTTATTTTGTGAAAATTCGTTCAGTAGTTCCTGAGAAAATGACAGTTAAAGCCATTTATATATCCATTGGCGCGGTGGATCCGCGTACCTATCCGTGCACCCTAAGCACAGCCTGCTCGCACCCTGATGTGCACGAGCTGTATTCTAATTGGCTGTCAACATAGAAAATCAGGAAGTGTTGGCAGCCATCTTGTGCCTTGGTAGAACCGAGGCACAAGAAACCCAAAACAAACACTACAAAATGCGAAAAGGGGGCAGGGTAGACACACCCTGACCCCCCAGGCTTCCTCAGGGGGTCCCACAAGGACCCCCAGGGCCCCAAAAACTTATTATTTTATTAAATCGCGGAATGTGCGTAGTATTTGCACATCCTAGCGATATAAAAAAAAATGAAGCGCTGTCTCCCGCGGTAAATATTTTAATTTGCCCCTGGGGGGGCCAAATCCCAGGGGCATTATTAAAAACAAAAGTGTGTGGGGGTCCCAATCCCCCGCACACTGACACGGGGACCGGCACCCCCCGGGGCTCTAATTTAATATATGCGAGGGGATCACGGGGCCCCCCGCAGCCCCGGGGACCGCCAGCCCCGAGGTTTCTAGCAAATGGGTGGGGGGCTCTCAGGCCCCCCGCAGCCCGGGCGACCGCCACCCCCTGGGGCTTTAATTTAATATATGCGGGGGTCTCACGGGGTCCCCCCGCAGCCCCGGGGACCATCACCCCTGGAGCTTCTAACTAATGGGTAGGGGGCTCTCAGACCCCCCCCAGCCCCAGGGACCGCCACCCCCCAGGGCTCTAATTTAATATATGCGGGGGGCTCAAGGGGCTCCCTGCAGCCCCAGGCACCGCCACCCCCGGGGCTTCCTTAAACTGTGGGAGGGGGCGATGCAGCCCCCTCCTGGAGCCCTCGATGGCCCTGGGGACTGCCCCCCCAGGGCCGGCTCCTGCAGTATCTGGGGGTGCCCACCTCCGGGACACTGCTGTTTGCAATGGCAGGGCGGGAGCCTCGCAGCTCCCACCCTGCCATTTCAAACTGCTTTGCTTCATTGAAGCGGGACCACAGGCCAAACTAGTGGTGGTACCATGTCCCTACTACCTTAACCCCAGATAATAATTTACAGAAGAGGACGTACTGAATGCCCAATGATTGGTGGAGCAGTTTGTGTTGAGCGATGAGATAATTTGGATTGCACAATTATTGACTTTAGCACCATTATCTTTTTAGGTTGGAATGTAGCGGGGCTTTGTAGTAAGAACAGTTTACCAGAATGGTTTGTTTTGTGACCGGTTTTAATATTATCTGTTTACAGGAAACATGGGTAGTGGAACCCATCCATTTGAATGGTTATAAAACATTTAATTCATCAGCAGTTCCATTGAGACATGGTAGACCTAAGGGGATATCTGCATTTATGCGTCAAACAAAGTCACCTCCTCCACTGTAAATCTAAAATTCCCTAGCACGTTTTACCAAATTGTGTCTGTCGAATTCCCAGGCTCTTCACAGTTGATCTGAGTCAATTATTACAACAATGCTTGCAACTCAGATATGCCGTCCATTTTTTGACCAACCTAATACTGATCTAGAATCATTACTTGTGTGGGTGGGAAATTTTAATATCAAACTATGTAAAATATCATCTAGCAAGATCTGTGGTTTTACTTCACCGACAAATGACATTGTTACCCATTTTGTACACTCAGAATATGGTGAGAAATTTAATGAGCTTATTTTTAAATGTGATCTGGGTTTCAGCAATGAATTTGGCAACAGACCAGTTGAGGTACCTTGTACGTTTGATGGTAGCATGGGCAAGAGTGTTATCGATTTTATGCTGTTTTACCAACCGCTACTCTGCATTAGTTAATCCATGATTTAGCAATGAGTGACCACTTCCCCCAGAGCCTAATGTTGAACTCTAGCTCTATAAAAGAACAAGGGATCTGTCATCACATTTTGTCTGTTGAGAACATAGAACTGTCTCGAATTAATGGCTACACCCTGCGCTGGTCTATGGTTGAACCAAATGATTTCCTAGAGCGGCTAATTCATCAGCAAAGAAGGGCCTTAGACGTTTGTTGGATGATTCGTCTGGAGCCTCTGTAATAAGAGAGTCATTCGGTCGAATCACCGAGGCAATTAAAGTGGGCCTAACTTCCAATTAGAAGTGAGGTCCAGTAAATAGGAAGCCCTGGTATGATCATGCATGCACAGAGGCACATAAAAACCTAAAAAAGCTTCAAAGTGTGCACCTAGGAATTACTTGGAGGTCCAGCATAGGACACGGCTGTACAGGCTTGCTATAAATAATCACAAAAGAAGTCTGAAAGCGGAGGCAGGGGAAAAATTGTACGATGCCAGCTGTAACAATGATACTACCACATTCTGGCATGTGGTTAACTCACCCTTTTTTAGTGAGGACAATAAGCCAAAACTAGAGGTTTCAGTAAACGAAGAGGATTGGGTAGAGCACTTTTCTATGCTATATGCTGATTCAACAGAGTGTGCTGGTAGTATCCCCATATCAGCCCCGATGGTGGACACTTCACTATCTCTTATGACTGGTCTGATCTCAATTTTACCATGGAAGAGGTCACTCTGGCTATAAGCTCAAACAAGGAAGGTAAAGCACCGGGCCTGACGGGGTTCCGATCGACTTGTTTAAGGCTAACATGGAGCTTTGAGGCCCCCTCTTGACCCTTGTTTTTAGATCATGCCAGAGCGTTGAGTTCCCTTTTTCATGGTCTGAATCCCATATTGCACCAATATTTTAAAAAGGTGACAGCAACTGCCCCACACATTATAGATCTATCTCCCTGCTAGATTCTCAAGTTAAGGTTGTGGGTGGTATCATCCTAAACAGACTGCAAAGTTGGGCGGATTGCAATAAAATTATTTCTGATCTACAATATGGATTTCAAAAAGGAATTGGGACCAGGGAGCAAGCCATCAATTTGAATTTGTTTCTGGGCAAATATGCTCACATTAAAAGAGGCAATCTGTTTTTGATTTTCGTTGATCTGTCAACCGCTTTTCATAGCGTAATCCAGTATAAACTCTGGTCCGTTATGACCTCACTGGGTATAGACTGCACAATTTTTATCTTCCTAAGATATTTATATTCAAGTATATGTGCCAGAGTACATTTTGATATAAAGGGCGAATGTACTTGTTCTATTAGTATCGAAAAAGGTGTTCACCAAGGGTGTGTGCTTGCCCCTTTTTTGTTTAATCTGTACAATAATAATCTAGGTAACACTCTTGCCAATTCATGCATGGACCTGCCACAAATTTAAGCAATGCCCAATTCCCGTCCTGCTTTATGCGAACAATGCAGTCCTTAAGGCACGTACCCCATTGGCTCTGCAGCATCTTCTTGATAGTTTTGTGCACTTTATGGAGAATTCGGGGTTGTGAATTAATATAAGCAAAAGTTTTGCCATGAGAATAAGCCAAAGTTCAAAGAAGATGCATAATATTTTTGTAGGGACACATATCATTCCACTAATTCCCACCTTTTCATATTTGGGTATTTTATTGGACAGTGAAGGGAGCAGGAAAAGCGCCATCATGACAAGAAGGCTGCAATTCGTTAGATCTACCCTGTGCAACTTTGCAAGGAAACTGGGTTGTAAACAGCCAAAAGAAATGTTAAACTATCTATAATGCAAAATGTCGAACCATTACTATGTATGTCTCTGAGCTGTGGGGGCATGTAAATGTTGAACCACTACAGGTGCTACAAAATGCCTTCTTTTAAAATCTTTTGACACTCCCTTCTACCTGTTCAAATTTTGTATACCACTCTGAACTGGGTGCTACCTACCTAGCAGATCTGATAAAGATACAGTCAGTTCTTCTTTGACACAAGATCTGGACTTCAGATCATATGGTTTAACCGTGCCTCAGTTAAGGACAGTTGGGACTCTGAGTCTGCACTGAAAGTTCCATGGCTAAAGTTTATTAAGAACTTTAGTCATTTGGAATATTACAAACAACCTGAAACCTGGAATAGATTGTTAAGGAAAGCACTTAAAACAGAGTGTCTAAACCTTTTGGAGGAATGGAGACTGTCGCTGGAATTAGTCAAACCAACTGTTCAACACAATCAAATAGTCTTGACTACATTTTCAATGCAACCGTATCTTTATAATGTTTTTAATGCACAACATAGATTTGTTTTAACACGTTTTAGATTAGATATATTTCACTGTTTGACGTCCTTTCCAAGTGTCAACAATTGGTCAAGCGAATTAAAGTCTTGACCCTGTGACAATATGTCCAAGCAATCAATGATTCACATATTGTTCTTCTGTAAATTTTATACAGATCTGAGGAGATTCTCTTATTGCACCTTTAATGAAATCTTTAAATATAAAACAATGTAGACCGGCGTTTTTATATATGCAATTACTCCCTAACCTGTTTACATGCATGGTACTAGCAAGATTTCTCAGGCCTGCACTAACTATAAGAAAATAATTACCTGCTGTATGCTAAACTGTGTCCGCTTTTTTTAATATTTCAGCATCTTGATTTTATAATATTTTGTTGTTTACATGTACACTTTTATGATACACTTTGTCAATCGAAAAAAGATTAATGGAATTTATATTTTCTAATATTGACTTATTTTCAATTCACACATCACATTTCACTTCTACAAAGTACGGCTGTTATTATTGCTCAATGTAATTGTACACAATTTACAAATTTAGCAAGCCTGACTAGACCATATCTAGAGGCAGACCAATGCCCCACAGATAACAGGGGGGCAAGTGTTTAATCGAGTAAGCCACTTGCAAACGGGCACATGTTTTCCATTTAGGCATCTTAGTAAATATTTTGGACAGATAATAAACGTTTTTGAACCTTGGAAAGAATGAAAGTCATACAAAAAGAACACTTCAAATATGTATTATTCAACACATTTAAATTTTGAATTTAGGGATGTTTTCAATAGTTTACTGTTAAGCAACACCCTAAACTTGGTTCATCAACAAATAGTTGGGGGGGATGTTGAGGAGCTCAAAATGAAGCAAAGAGATAATGTTGTTGAGGAGCCGAGACGAATGATGCATGGTTTAGAGTGCATGGAATCAATGTCTATGCAAATGCAATGTGAGCAATGTATGTGAAGGACATTGGGGACATGCAGAATGTTACACTACAGATCATAATACACATTTAGCCTATTACAATACACATTCTTACATTTGAAAAAAAAAGTGGTCACGAATAAGGCAAACATCGACCCTGCCATATCTGTAACCTTCATACGGAAGGCTGACTTTGACTTTCCTTTCATCAGACTTTGTAGGGCGCTAACTGCTGAGATCTGATGCCCTGTGATGGAGCTAATGAATGGGAGTCTTTCAACTCACAATACCGCCTACGGGAGATTAATGTCAGTGTTCCCCTGATCCTCTAATAGAGTGGTCAGTAGAGTGACCATCACCCAACTCCACTGAAGAAGGCCAACCATAACATACATGTTGTGATTTTCCTACTTAAAGGAAAGGGGAGGGCCGCATCGCCCCCCCCGCATGTATGGCGGGGGGCCAGCCCCCCCTTCCCCTTGCTGGAACAACCGTGGGTGGGGCGCATCCCGCCTCATCAGATGACGCGGTCGGCGCGCCTTACTGCTGATTGGTGCGCGGCTCCTTCAGGTGACCCGGAAGCGATAGAATCGCTTCCAGGTCAAAGGGGGGAGTCATGGGGCAGACCAGTTGGAACTGGTCTGCCAGCAAGGGTTTAAAGGGCCTGGGAGTGCTGGAGATGTTCTCTTGTTCCCGCGCTTCCCCGCCTGCCCTTTGTCCCTCCAGCCTCTCGAGGCTGTGTCCTTTTTTCTCTCCCTTTTTTATTTCCCTGCAGGTTGATCACGGAGCTCCACGGACCGTGTGAAGAGGCCCCGGTGGTGTCTTTCTTTTGTGGGCATTTTATCCGTTTTATTTCCTCCTGCAGGTTTCAGCAGCGGCGTCTCGAGCGGGGGTAGGCGGTGACAAGCGGCCGGAACAAGGCGTCGTTTACAGATTGTATTTACGGGAGCTTGGTTCAAAGTATGGTGAGAGGGTGCTAGGGTGCCGGATCCAAGTGAGGGCACGAGCGGGGGACGGGGGAGCGCACCAGCAGCTCACAGAGGTGCAAGCTAACCCCGGGGGTGACCTGGGGGTGACCGCGCTGCACACTAGGCGTCCATTTCAGAGCGCAGTATGGACACGGCTGTCGGCCCAATTTTAGCGTGCGTGCGGGTCAGAGCAACAAAAGCTAGATCGGCGCTCCTGCCCCTGGCATAACATAGAGGGCCCGGTATTCCTTCTTTCAACACAAGGGGGGGCAACAATGCCAACAGAAGCAGGCAACGCTCGATTACTGAGCACAGCAGCGTCGGGCCGGGTTATACGTGCGAGGAACCACACGTAGGACGCTTGTGTTGCAAAAGCGAAGCAGGGTCGGGCCTGGTTAGTACTTGGAGGGGAGACTGCAGGGTGATATTAGACGCTGTGGAGTTATAACAATTGAACAGTAGAAGGTTTTTTAAAGGGTATAATAAAGCAGTGAAGTTAAAGGATTAATTGTGTGTGTATTGACACTATAAAGTGGAGCGTTTTTGTGGCGTTTTTGTGGCACTGCTGTACCTGTGCTAATATTGTTTTCATTATAGGACCTCATGGGAAACATCCTTTACAACGCAACTTTTACTCCGCACTACCATTACGACGCAACTATTACAACGCAAGTCATTACAACGACTTGTGCTGGATGGCGATCTAGGATAGGGAATAGTTTAATTACTATCCAACACCTTCCCTACTATCCACGGGGACTGGAGTTGGAATAGTAAATTAAACTATTCACTATCCAGTGCCCCCCAACGCAAGTCGTTGTAACGACTTGCGTTGTAAAAGTTGCGTCGTAACGGCATGCGGAGTGAAAGCAGCATGCATTGTAATGTCATACATCCGACCTCATTGAAAGGGGCATTGCTGACTGAGGACACGGGGAGTAAAACAGTGGTCGGCGAGTCGGGGAAGCAGGCAGGCCTGCACTTTACTGCTTCTGGTGGGCCGCGGGCTAGAGTACGCTCTGTAGGTGTAGCACAGGTATCAGTGGCTTGGCAGCGGCAGGTGTGTGAAGATGGCCATTAGACGTGGCGCCAAATGTTCCTGCATGGAATATATGATGCAGGGTATGATGCATAGAATGGCATCAATGAACAGGAGATGGGGACAGGTGGATCAGATAGGGAAGAGTGTGGCGGAGCTCAGAGAGAGGTTGGATGATCAGGCAGGGGCATCTGGAAAGCCCATGCGAACAATAGTACCCCCGCAGCCAAGGGGGGAAATTGGATCCATTACCCAAGCAGGCCAGAGCCAAGAGGGGGGCCAAGAAAGGGGTTGACATCGCTAGTCATCCCTATGCATACTCCCCAAAGCCCTGCAATCATACCTATAATACCTGTACCTGCTGCACCGGTCCCAACACCAGGCTCGGTACCCCTGGTGGCCCCAGCAGTAGTTCCGGCAAATGTACCCGTAACACCGGCACCTACAGCACCTATCCCTGCACCAAGCTCAGTGCCTCTGGTGGTCTCGGTGGTAGTTCCAGCGGTAGTCCCGTTGGTGCCGGTGCTTAACACCAACAGTCCCTGTCCCGGCCACAACACCAGCAGGGGTTGGGCTGGTCCCACCAGATCTAGTGGCGCAGATAGCAGCAATTCTCCCGTGGCTAGGAATAGGGGGATGTTACCATCATCAGTAGGCGCAAAGGAGGTAGGGGAGGATCTGTTGGCAGAGGCTCGTAAGATGGTGGCAAGGATTATGACTGCCCCAAATAGTGGGGGGGAGCCGAGCACACAGATCCCCCCACAAACAGCGTGTCCAGCCAGCAACCCAGGAGGTGAGAAGATGGTGGAACCAACGCGTGCGGGGGAAATTGGTAAGGAAGCGGCTTTACCAGTGTTGGGTGAGTACCTTCAAGGAGGGAATATTTGGCTCAGCATGTAACACAAGATGTGAAGGATTTAATCTGGGTGGGCAAATATGTCTATATGCTTTCTTTGCTTATGGATAACAGGGAAATGGAGTATGCTAGGAAACAAAAAGACTGGATGTCGTCTAGCGAATGGTGGGGGGAGATGGCGAGATTCAGGGTGGAGGAGACATTGAGCAACTGGATTAGAGCTTTTTCTGTGTTTATGGCTATTACAGCTGAGTGGTCCCCTAACTTGCAGGCGGAGATAGCCTGTTACCAGAGTAGAATGACAACTTTCCCCGATAAATATGGGGGAGAAGGATGGAAAGAATATGACATGAGTTTTAGGAAAGCTAAAGAGTTTAATTCCTCACTTTCCTGGGATCAGGTGGATTCCATTTCCTGGTATGGCCAGTTTACAGCAGGGCAGCCTGATGGGGAGGGGCCGAGTTGGAACAGGAGTTACCCCCCAAAAACACAGCATCCCTTTCGCCCAGCACAGGGAGGTGGCATGGCCCCTAAGGCAGAGAGCGTTGGGGGGCAAAAAGGGGTGTACAGGGATTTTAATAAGCGGTCATGCACCGGGGCACAGGGCACATGCAAGTTCAGACATGCATGTTCCATTTGTAATCAATCTTCCCACCCAGAAACAACATGCCGCAATAAAGGCAACGCCTCTGGAAATAGGAGAAGAAAGAAACAGGAATAGGGAGAGGGTACGGCTGGTGTTGCATTCACCCAATGACATTATGGCTTTGACTCCTTGGCTGAACAGGTACCCAGACCATGCCTCTGCTAGGATGTTACAAGAAGGTTTTTTGCAGGGCTTTAGGATCCCAGTGATGGGCTACACTGGATCGGCAGAATTTCGAAACCAATTATCTGTGAGGAACATTCCAGAGGTGGTAGCGGCCAAAATAGCAAAAGAACCGCGCCTAGGCAGGATAGCGGGTCCTTTTGATCACATACCTGTCCACAATTTTGTTTGCTCACCTCTCGGCGTGGTCCCAAAGAAAGATGAAGAGGAATTTAGACTGATTCATAATTTGTCCGCACCTATAGGCGCATCATTAAACGATGCCATCGATGAGGAAATTTGTAGCGTTAGGTATGCTTCCTTTGACCAAGCGGTAGAGATGTTGAGGACTTTGGGTCCGGGAGATTGGCTGGCAAAGTCAGATATTGAGGCCGCTTTCCGGCTACTGCTGGTCCATCCTCTAGATCAGAATCTGCTAGGTTTCTCATTCCAAGGTAAATTCTATATGGACAAGTGTATGCCCATGGGTTGTTCAGTTTCCTGTGCCTACTTTGAGAAATTCAGTTCTTTTTTAGAATGGGTTTTTAGGCAGAGGACTGGACATCAACACGTCATGCATTACCTGGATGACTTTCTCTTTCTTGGGTTGGCGGGCTCTCAGAAGTGTGCGTGGGCATTGCAGGAATTTTGCGTGCTCATGCTGGCTTTTGGGGTCCCGCTGGCGACGGGGAAGACGGTTGGTCCAGCACCCACATTGGAATTCTTAGGCATCGAATTAGATTCAGTAAGGGGTTGTTTCAGGCTACCTGAAGAGAAAATCAAGAAATTCAGGGCAGCCCTCCAGCAATATTTAGCCAAAGATAAGGTGACACTACATCAATTACAGCAGGTTGTGGGACAATTGAATTTTGCACTGAGAGTAATACCCATGGTACGGCCCTTCTCCCGATCAATCTCGCTGACCATGACAGGTCTGCGAGAGAAGCACCACCACACGAGACTGCCGGTCGAGGTCCGCCAGGACATGCGGATTTGGATCGCATTTCTGGAGGGCTTCAACGGCAGGGTAGTGTGGCCCGGTCCGCCCACTACGTCAGCAGAGTTAGGTTTATGGACCGACGCTGTGGGCAGTGTGGGTTTTGGCGGGATACTTGGTAACGAGTGGGTGGCACAAAAGTGGCTGGTATGGTGGGAAGAGAGTTGTCTGACAACTAATATAGGCTTCCTGGAACTATTTCCGATCTGGGTGACTTTGACGGTTTGTCCGAATCAGTTGCGTAATCAATCTGTGATTTTCTGGTCTGATAACATGACAGTGGTGGAATGTATCAATCAACAAGCAGCACGGTGTAAAATGATACTTCGCCTACTGAAAGAAATTGTGCTGGTGTGCATGAAGCTTAACATTCAGTTTAGGGCCAAACATGTCCCAGGGGTGTTAAATAATGCAGCTGACGCACTCTCTCGCTTTAAGATGCAGGTATTCAGGGAACATCTACCCCGTGCAGAGGTGACGCTTACACACTTCCCAGCAACACTCTGGAAGATTGGTGCCCCCTGCTACAGAACCTCGTGGCAGCTAGCCTAGCACCCAGGACCAGACCGCTTACGAAGGAGCGTTTTTCATTCGGTATTTAGACACCTTGCACAAGGAAGGGTGCTCCACAGCGACAGCCAGCACATGGCAGGTGTCTCTTTGTTTGCACAGATTAGGAGTACCAAAGATCCCACAAACAGTTTAATTGTTAGGAAGGCACTGAAGGGGTGGCGTCGCCTACAGGCAAATATCACAGACACAAGGCAACCGATAGGTTTAGAACAGCTGGCATCCCTATTAAATGCATTGTGTAGCATCTGCACTTCACCAGGGGAAGCGCTGTTGTTCAGGGCGGCCTTTACTCTAGCCTTTTATGGGGCGTTCCCGGTAGAGGAGCTGGTAGCTAGCAACACACAGGACCTGCTAGGTGGACTTCAGTTGGAGCACACATGGATAGTAGGTGATACACTCTTAATTACAATCAGCAAATCAAAGACGGATCAGGAAGCCCGTGGTGAGGGGATGGTACTCCATAGGGTGCGAGCTAATCCAGAGAGTAGGCGCACTAGGGGGGGCATTATTGATGCATGCAGATGGTACCCCACTTACCTGGTTTCAAAGTCTAAAAATTTTGGGACACATTTGCTCCGTATAGGGGCAGCCACTGAAGCAACTGCTAGGGGGTTAAATGATAGCAGTATGAGGAGAATCGGCAGATGGTCTTCCAACTGTTATAAACGGTATGTGCGGCTGCACATGTTGTGAGTGTGGCTGAACAACTACGCTGATGCCTTCTGTTTGTTTGCTTGTATTGCAGTTTACCGAACCTGTCACACAGGCCCAGAACTTATGTCAACACATCACCAAGAAGTATCTTCACCTCGACGGACACATGCAAAAGAACAGGAGACGCAAGTTGTATAGGTGATTGGACATTCCTATGTGAAACGCGTTAAATCTGTGTTCTCTACTGGTAGTTACAGACGGAGGGTGGAGCAGGGTGGTTTCAGAGTCTCCTTTCATGGTAGAGGAGGGCTCTGCTTCAATCAGTTGAGAGGGTTTGTCACGGAGTTGCTTAACACACACAACCCGCCGTCCGCAGTTGTTATCTTACATTTGGGCGGGAATGACCTGGTAAAACTAAACAGAAGGGTCCTGATAGAGGAGATAATCTCAGGGGGGGGTTGGTTAGCTAAAACATTCCAGGGCTGCACCATAGTTTGGTCCCAAATAATTCCTAGACTCAGGTGGAGGGGAGGGGATTCGGTGAAAGCATTGAATCACTTGGTAAAGTTAGAGAGGTTGTTTCGGTCACCTCAACTGTAAAACATACCACATGGGTGTGTCAGGGGGGAACAATGCTTCTTACCTGATGGGGTTCACTTGACTATTGTGGGCAACAACTTATTTTTAGAGAACATCTTGGCATGGCTAGGGGTTTTTGTGTCTGGGCATGACCTTGCAGAGTAGGATGATAGGGGGGGCCGTATAGTCGGGCAACTATGCTTGCCTGTGGCGGTAAGGTCATGATTGGTGAGCAGTCAATTTAGGGTCCTTAGGGGGCGGCACCATTCTTGAATGGGGTCGCCCAGGGGGAGGGGCAAGTGGTCTCTCCTACAACTCCAGGGGCAGTACATCCGGTACGTTGGATGGGTGCGGGGGAGGGGGGAGTCACGCTTTCCTTTGGAATGGTTGGCCACCCCGCACGTGCACTATGATGTCATTAAACGGCGCAGAGTGCAAGGGCCACCTTTTGGTTAATGGAGTTCAGGGAGCGAACAGGGGTAACCGGGAGAAGGGTAAGTACCCTCACGGTAAACTGGCCGTCTGTGCAAGCGCACTCAGACGTGAGGACGTGGCTGTTTGATAAGGATCTGACACCGGTTAGCGACCTTGCCGTAGGCCCAAATTAGGATATGCAGAAAAATTATTAAATGTGTGACTATGTTCCAAATGTTAGATTCGGATAGGAAATATTCTGTATTAGAAATATGTTAAGGTTAGCCCTTGGATACCTGTCTACATGGATTGTAATCAAATGTCGATTGTGTTTTTCTGCATAAATAATCATGTAAATATTGTTTATTTCAAATTTTTTATTTGTTTTCATGATTTAATAAATTCCAAGGAAACTGCTCCCTCATGTCCAGTTCCTAATGAATGTTTGGGGTGCACAAGGCAGGGGAGGGGGATGGATGGTAGTCCCTGACCATACATGTTTTTTCTGCCTTGCCGATGTGTGTAAAAAGATCACGGACTCTCCATGATGTTCCTACAGTCATCGCATTGGTGAACATATTCAAAACAGAGCCTTATCAGGATTTCGAGTATGTGTGGCCGGGTTTATCTCTATGTCGCACAAAGCGTCACTGTGCCCGGAGGCGCCATATACATTGGTTTCCAGTTGCGGACTGCCTTAAATACAATTTAAAAAAAGCCTAGATTCGTTTATATTGTTAGCCAGACTCCAACCCGGACTTCACGTCTAAGGTATTTGTGCTTAGATCTGACTTCAGGTTCACTGTGGTCCACTAGGAATGAATGAAAAGCCCTTACGGGGACACCATCCATCTTGCTTAATTACATGCATGCTTCAAAAAAAGGAAATAACTCGATTTAAACATCATTATGGAGATAAGCAGAATCCCAGGAAATGTGATGTTTCATTTTTAGTAAATGAAAAATAGCAAAGCAATGCAAATAACCCAGACGAAGCGTGAGTTGTGTAAACGAGACTACTGCAGGCTAGCGGGTTGGTATGAGGTTGCAAATAATAACATGCAATGGGTATATTGGTGTAACAACGCATCTACAGGAAGGAAAGGGGAAGTGTGTAATTTTGATAGGTACATCTGTATACGGTTCTGCGGAAAACTACAACGTAGCTTTACGATGCTTGTGAAATTAGTTCAAGGTTAGGAGAAGGTTGGAAAGGCACTCTTTAAAAGACATCTTTTTTATTAAAAACAAAAATGAAAAAACAATCAGATTTTGCAAGGACTGCTCTAACCTGCATTTTTCTTTGAAGGGCCGTGTTTGCCTTTAAAGGGTGAGCCTGTTAAGGGCGAGATGTGTTTTCTTCGTGGTTGCCCGAGCTCCTCTGCGCTGGCCTGTACAAGGCTGTTCTACAGCTGCAGAAAACGTGCAAAAACAAAAACCTGAATCTCTTCACTTTTCTTTAGCGAGAGAAAAAAAATCACTTGAGTGGATCACGTGGGCTACACCTTTGTGATAAAAGAAGAGGACATCCTTACAGAGAGCTGTGGATTAGACTGTAATGTGTTCATCTTGGAATGCAGTGCAGACTGCCACTCTACTTCAAGGCTAGGCCACCGAACAAGATCATGTGAAGCAGCCGGCATATGTTTGCATAACAAACCAGCTTTTGTATAATCTGAGAGAGGAATATCAGTTGTATTAGAGTATGAATGTACTCATTTTGTAACCAGTGTTAATGCAAACTGACGAATTAGCGAAGGGGGCTGTCTCACAGACATTCATCGGAACCAGCATTCCTGAGTTGAAAGAGGACTCATGAAGGGTTGGTACTTCCCTGCGCTACAGGGACCTGAATTACACACCTGTTTGTATCACTACGCACGATACTTTGGATGTATACACGTTACTAAAACATCCCATCAAATAAATACTTGATCATGAAATTAACAAGCCTCAAGGGAAGCCCTAGCTCTATAAGCAGTGGAGAGGCCAGCAATAAGGATTAGGGTCAAACACATGAAGTCTTTCAGCATTTGCAAACCTTTCGATTCGGAAAATCAGTAGTTTTGATAATGTAAAAACTAATTAGAAGATTTCAATGTGGTATCCTATGCATCAATAGCTTAACCGGAATTCCTATCTCAATCCATTGATATGTTACCGACTCCTAAGTTTGAGTGGCAACTGATTTCCCAAAGGAAGGCATTCTGTTTGGATCCCTTTCTCTTTGGAAATCAGGGTACCCGTTTAAGGGGGAGTGGCTCATGTCACTGAAGTTTTCCAAAACTGATTTCTTTAGAGCATCCCTGGTTCCTATAAGGAACTCTGGCTTCTTTAACATAAAATGTTTTCAGTTTTGAAAAACAATGACGGAGATGGTTGTCTGTCCCTTGCAGGCATCAACCCTGTGATTATGGCCAATCACAAGGGTCACACATTGCAAACTGCTAAACCACTATTTGATTATGGAGGTCATTCCGCAACTCTGTGGTTTAGTATTTTGTGATCCAACCTATTTGTACATAGGTTGGCGGTTTAAGTAGGATTGTGTTAAAAAAAAAAGTTGGTATGTAATTTGCAACTGCTTTTTGGGAATGTAATTGTAGTACATTTGGCTTTAGCCCTGTGACCATTAAAACATTGGCACGATTAATACAGGCATTTATACCCATAAATGTATCTTTGTGAACCTCAAGAAACATACATGTTCATGAACAATGAAGCTAAAATCTGACCCCTTTGTACCCTGAAATTGGGATGGGGAATGGGTCACCCAACATTTGGTGGGGTGGGGCGGAAGGGCCTTCTCCATCAGGGAAAATCGTCCCCCCATGAAGAACATAACAAAGAAGGAAAAAAGGGCATTCACAAAGCAGACTCCATTCCTCTTGTGCTGAAATGTACGCAATGTAAAACACCTACGGGGGATTTTGAGCCCTTACGATTTCTCACATAACATTCCCAGCAGCATGCCTGAAAACCTGTACCACTTGCAGCTTTGCAGGCATACCTCTGGGAATGTTTATGAATTTAAAAAAATGTAAACGTATGTCCAGGCAACAATGTAAATCTTCAGATATACTTATACATCTTTTTCTTGGATCAAGCCCAGGGCCGGACTGGCCCCGGTGTGCCGCACGGGTGGGGGCCGGTTTTGGGCTCCTGGGGGCCGTTTTTGTTACAGGGTCGTTTTTACAGCTTAGCCCTTGTTGGAACTGGCCCTTCTTACAGGGTCATCCTCAAACTTTTTGCTTCTTCCTCCCTTATTTTTCCTGACCCGTGGCTGTTGGCAATAGGACTCTACCACTGCTGATCAGTGCTAAAGTGCATATGCTCTCTGTGTAAATTGTATTGTAATTGGATATACATGATTGGCATATTTGTATCACCATGAAGTCCCTAGTAAAGTGCACTGGGCGTGCCAGGGCTGGTGATGACAAATGCTACTAGTGGGTCTGCAGCACTGATTGTGCCACCCACATGAGTAGCCCTAAAATGGTGTCTCAGGCCTGTCACCGCAGTGCCTGTGTGCAGTCTGTGTACTGCCAAGTCCTCCTGGTCAGTGTCCCCACTGACCAGGCCTAACCTTTCTCTTTTTGTGCACATTGGTCACCCCTATGGAAGGCCCAAGGTACCCCCCTGGGCAGGGTGCAGTGTATGTGAAAGGTAGAGCATGTACTGGTGCAGATGACATGCTCTGGTAGTGAATTACAGCCATTTTCGTTTTTCACTGCTGCAAGGCTATCTTGCTCCATAGGCTAACATGGGGGATGCTGGCTACAGTGGCTACCAGCATTTCTTCCCATAGGAACAAGATAGGACATACAATTCTAGTATCCCTGAACTCAGAATTTAATAACACATCTTTTAGGAAAGGTTGTTTTTGAATCCTGTGTTTGAGAACAGCACTTTTAGAAAGTTGATGTTCTCTTGTCTGACCTTCCTGTGTGCCTTGGCCTGTTTGTGTATTGACTGTCTGGTTTGAGAGTGACAGGGGCTAGGGATTTCCCAGGAGGCTGGCTGAGTCAGCCCTAGGCTGACTGACTGCATTTCCAACTTGAATGGTGGGAGGAGATAGCACCTGGGCCTGAATAGGGCTGTGCCTGCCTTCCACAATGCTGGCTACACCTCCTGCTGGGCAGCTGACGACCCTGCCTCTCACTCTGAAAGGAAAGGAGAAGCCAGGAAAACAAAGGGCTCAAGAAACACCCAGAACTGGTTCAGACCGGGCTCAGAGCCCACTTGCACAAAGACAACAAATACTTTTAGGGGTATAAGTACAGGACCCCTGACAACAGAAAATTAGATCATCCTGGAATCAAGAAGCAACCTCTGCCAAGGAGAAAGCTGAAACTAAAGAAGGAAGATTGTCCAGCTGTTGCTCTGCAGGATTGCCCTGCTGTTGCTTTGCTGCCAAGGAGAAGGACTTTGCTTTGTGCTGTGTCCCCTTGCTTGAAGGAATCTCCAAGGGCCTGAGAAGAGCTGGCTCCCTGTTCTGAAGTCCCAGGAACAAAATGACTTCACCCCCAGCTTCCCCTGAGCTCTACTGAGAGAGTTCTGTCCTTCCTGGAGTGCTTGGCCCCTGTGTGGTGCCTCTGGAAGTTATACCTGTGTTGGGGAGCTGGAAACTAAGCTTGAGAGACTTTGCTACAGAAAGTTATCGCATCGCTTGCTGCGGAGCGCATCCCCGACAGTACGAGGAGATTGCCGCCGCTACGAAGGTCGAGATCGTCACAGCGCCTGTTGCCGCTGTCAGAGCCGTCGCATCCTTTGCGTACCCGATCGGTGCGGGAAGCCTAACATCGCTGCGAGTGTCGTCGCAGAGCCTGTCGTCGCTGGGTGAGATCTCCGCACCGCCTGCTTGCGGACCGCATCACTTCGCTGCGAGAGTCATCGCCGAAGCCATCGCATCGAGGAGCTGCGAGAGAGAAGATCACCGCTGGTCCGCGCATCATCGCCCCGGAGATCGTCGCAACCCCAAAGATCGTCGCATCGTGCTTGTGCGAGAGCAAACTTCCTACGGAACCTAATCATCGGAATCCATACAAGTGGCCTACCTCCCCATACAGACCGGATTCGTCGCAACACGCCCGCTGCTGCAGCGCAGCTGTCACAAACGCCTCCCCAGGGTCTCAGGAGAAACGCATCGCTTGTTTTCCACTGCACCAGCTTCTGCTTTTGGAACTTTGTCGCAACCTAAAGAATTTTATCGCAACCTTAAGAATTCTTTTGAAACCATATTCTTGAACTGTGTATGTTGGATTTTTGTTGTTTTGGTCTTGTGTAGTTTAGATTAAATACCTTTATTTTTCTAAACTGTTGTGGAGTCAGTTTGTGGTGTTTTCACTGTGTTACTGTGAGTGCTGGTATAAATACTTTACACATTGCCTCTGGTTAGCCTAGACTGCTCGTGCCAAGCTACATAGAGGGTGAGCAGGGGTTATCTCAGAGGGTTTCCTCCTTACCCTGACTAGAAGCAAGGGTCCCTATCTGGACAGTGGTACCTACCCCTGCCAACTAGAGACCCTCATTTCTAACAGCCCTGTACCAAAATCGGCCGAAAACCGGCCCTGGCAAAGAGCTCGCGACACCTCCAATCCCCCCCCTCCCCCCGAGTGGGGAGAGGGGGGGCGAGCACTTTGCCAGGGCCGGTTGTAGTTCCCAGCCTGGCCCTAATCAAGCATCACACAAAGCAAAGTATAATATTTCAAACATTTTGAAGGGGTGGTCATGTCTCTTCCTCTAACATCCAATTAAACAATTATTTCTGGTGGGGTTTCCCCACTCTGTGTTCACATGCTTATTGACAGATATCATCCCTACTACAAAGGTTTTAGGTCATATCTGGACTCAGTTTTGTGAGGTCCACATCTCACCCAGTGTCAGGCATATAGGGATGAGTTATAGCTGATTCCCTTGTCTGTAATGTTGCAAAAGATTTTATATCCTATTAAAATAGAAGTGTTTGCTTGCAGTTTTAAGAATACAAGTGTTTTCATACTGTGCATGCATACACCTGTGTTTGTATGCATGTACTTGTGTAGTTATGTTTGAATAACTGTGCCTGTTCTAGTGTGTAAGCGAGCATATGTGTATGTGTTTGTGATTACATGGATATGCAGTTTTATAAATTACAGTGTTGTGTGTTTACAATGCTATTTGGTTTTCTTTGTTTGTGTTCACCATAAATCAATCAATCAGGATTTATAAAGCACGAATAACCACCCTATGGGGTATCCAGGCACCTGCAAGCCCCGGAGGCTTGGTCAAACAGCCAGGTCTTGAGGGCCATTTTTAATTCCAGAAGTGAGGCGATGGTCCTGAGGAGAGTGGAGAGCCTGTTCCCGGTCTTAGCAGCGATGTGAGAGAAGAAGCGTCCTCCACTTCTGCTACGTTAGATGAGGGGAGTATGGTCAAGTGAAAAGGAGGTGGAGTGTAGTCTTTTCTATGGTTGATGAAATTTCAGGTGGTGCTTAATGTAGAGAGGTCCTTGGTTGTGTATAGCCTGGTATGTGTGGGTCAGCAGCTTGAATTGCAATCTCTTCTGTAGGGGGAGCCAGTGGAGTTTCCTGAGGCAGAGTGTGATATGGGTTTGTCAGGGAATGCCGAGGATGAGTCTGATTGCTGTGTTCTGTATGGTCTGAAGTCTCAGGTAGAAGGTATGCAGTAATTCCTACATAGAGAGCATTGTTGCTGTCCAGTCGGCTGCTCCTCCTTGATCGCGGAGGGTTTGGATGTCGTCAGTGGCTGCGATCAGGGTGGTTTCGGTGCTGCGATTTCTGCGGTAGCCGGATTGAGAGGTGTCAAGTAGCTGGTTCTGTTCCATGTATTTCATGAGTTGATTGTTGATACCTTACATGCGAATGGGAATTAGCTAGTGTTATTTAAAGAATTCCTTTTTGCATAATGTTCTTGATTTCATCTTTCACCTCATAAATAAAAAAGAATAGACTACTTTAATTGCAATGTAAGTATTAAATGGTTGATTTACATTACAATTTTGAAAATATATCATTAGATAATGGGCCCTGCTAATGTGCTTAGTTACTCAACATTCTTTCCAAGAACTTGGTGTAATGTTTTCAAGAGGAAACAACCTGCAACCCAATTTCAAACAATCCATGACAGAGGCAATCAGTCTTGCTTTACCAAGTTTTTTGTGGTCACTGCTATTGGCTTTGCCAAGAATAGATTCTTTAAAATTAACTGGCAGTTGTGAAGCAACTATTGTTCACCAGCTATCTTCAAAGTCTATTTCTAATACTTCACAAACACCACCTTGCCGGAGCCAACTTGAAGTGATGGTGCGTCTTTGAAGTGGCCACCACCAATATCCAGCATCACCCACCAGTCACACCGGCCTGCTCTGTGCGCTTTGCTGAAAGTCTCCGGCCCTTGCTCCTTGCAACCCTCTGCAATGCAAACAGGACTTTAGGCACAAACTTGCTAAGGTAAACTTAAGTGGTCCTAACCTGTTGACTGTATCCGACCTATACTCAAACAGCTACGAGTGACGGCTGGACACGGACTGCCGTGCTTGCCGCTTTGCGTTTCTACAGGGTCTTATCAGAGTAACCGAAATACTGGAATTTTCGTACTTCCTGATCTGACAAAAAAAAACTACTACTTCACGAGTATCACGGGGAGTTACCATGATACACCAATGATCTGGACCTTTTTTCTTTGTCGGACGGACATCCACAACAAAGATTTGAACTTTTTTTTGGGTGAATTCTCCATTAGCAACTTCACTATGTGTTTGAAATCCGAGTTCTAAACCAATATAATAACTCGACCTGAAGAATCACAAGTTAATAGACTGTGAGTCTCAAATGCCCAGCAATTTATCAACGTCAACGTTCAGTGCTTAGGACAGAACGAAACAAGATATGATCTGAAGCATTAGGAATAAGCTTCCTGAGTTTGTACGCTATTAGTTTCGACAAAGGATTGCTAATAGCTAGAGATTTCTGAAGTCAAAGTGAGAGCAATTTTGCAGGCTCCTATGATGATACTATATATGCCTTGAGGAAGTCACAGTGGTGATGAAACGCGCGTTGGCTGTTTTCGTGCTACAAAGACAAGGAACGGGATTTCTACTTACATTACAGAATCTATCCATTGTAAATGTCAAGACTGTTTGAGAAAATATTTATGTGTTTCTGAGAAAATAAATTACTATTTTGAATGCATAATTCCTGTGATAGAACGTTTCTCTCATTATTTTTTGGTGCTTTCATTGATGTAACAATTTATCTGCAAATCATACACGAAATATTTAGAGTGCCGGGGTTCTGTCTCTTGTAGGTCTGAACCTTTGACTTTGACTTGGTCCAGCGTAACCAGATCACTGTGGCTGGTGCTTCGTGCTTTTAGGCACTATTTCACACTTTATTCTTTAAAAACTCATAACTCCGGTTCTACTGATTGGGTTCTTGTTGTTTTGGTCTTGTTTATTTATAAATTAATCTCTATTTTCCTAACCTAATGTGGGATCTTTTTGTGTGGTGTTATCATTGTATTGCTGTTTGAATTGATGCACAAATAGGTCTAACCAGTATCTCCATTTAGAGCTTCCACCTGGTAGTGGATGGTCAAGGGACTGTTTCCTGGCACTGACAGCTGTCCTAGGATGCTTGATTCTGGTACAGGGAAGACATGGCTTGGCAGTTCGGGCTGGACTGTTCCCATGAGGCACAGGGTCAAGGCTGATTTGCATATGGCCATGTCTGAACTGGGGTGGTGTGGTGAGCAAAAAAGCGATGGATTTAGGCCCAGATCTCTCTACTGGGGTGAATGTAGGACATTGTTCTGCATTCTGTCCATCAACTTGTTTTTGCATTTGTCACCCCGAGTGGGACGTGTATGCTCAGAGGTGAGCCCTGTGCTCTCCACGCAACTGGAGTCAAACTATCCTGGCTGAAGACGGCTGATAGCCAAAAACCGGTCCTAGGATGCTTGACTCCGGTTCAGGGGAAGACATGGCTTGGCAGTTCAGGCTGGACTGTTCCCATGAGGCACAGGGTCAAGGCTGATTTGCATATGGCCATGTCATCTCTGTACTGGGGTGAATGTATGACATTGTTGTGCATTCTGTCCATCAACTGTTGTTGGGTCTCGCTGAACCAACGTGCATGCGTTGTTCTGCGAGAGTATAGTAGGCAAAACAAAGTCTTGAAACCAGCGAGGATTGTCCCCAATGCATGTGAGTTACTCAAGCGCGTCGCTTCCCCAGCACGCGCTTGGCCTCACTTCTCAAACACACCCCATATGGTGTTCCCTCCCACTCGCTCGTCCACATCAAACACATCAGCCTCTCTCCCACAGGCATCTCTGTAGCTTCCCCAGCGTGCGCTCGGCCTCAGGCATTCAAGCGTGAAGCTTCCCAAGCGCACGCTCAGCCTCATTTCTCCTCCCCCCTAATTCACCCCTGCTGTTGCTGCCCACGGCCGTATTTCACTTTAGCTCTAGCTCATTATGCCGAGAACTTCACTTCAAAGGGATCCACTCCCCGCCCCCTGCTTCACACTTCAAAGGAATGCGGCCGCTTTTAAGAATCCTGTGAGCAGTTATATCTTTTGCTCTTTCGCATCTGACTTATTGTTTACATGATGTACTATCATTTTTACTTCACTCTGCACTGCGCTAAATCTGTATTTAGTATCAACCTATCCATTCATTTTTGAGCGCTTTGTCTCTTGTGTTGCTAAAACATACCATGTGCAACACACACAAATGTATTTCATTTTGGGAATGTGGTTTAAGTTTTTAAATCCAGGCTAAGCAGCCATTTAACATTTGCTCGGACATTTTAGAATCTGGCCTCACACTCCAAGGCACATTAGCACTTTGTCATTCGTGTGACAAAGCGCCTCGCCTCCTGAAGCATTCAGGTAATGATAGCGCTCAATGCTCTCAGTCAAATACTGTTGAAATGCGGAGACATAGTGCAAACACAGTCTTTGTGAAACCATGCAGTAGGTTTTCAAATCGTTTTCGCCGACAAGCACTGCTTGATACGTACTGGAAACCTTGATATGTATGAGCTTCACTTCAAAGGGATCCGCTCCCCACCCCCTGCTTCACACTTCAAAGGAATGCGTCCGCTTTTAAGTATCCTGTGAGCAGTTATATCTTTTGCTCTTTCGCATCTGACTTATTGTTTACATGATGTACTATCATTTTTACTTCACTCTGCACTGCGCTAAATCTGTATTTAGTATCAACCCGTCCATTCATTTTTGAGCGCTTTGTCTCTTGTGTTGCTAAAACATACCATGTGCAACACACACAAATGTATTTCATTTTGGGAATGTGCTTGTGTTTTTAAATCCAGGCTAAGCAGCCATTTTACATTTGCTCCGACATTTTAGAATCTGGCCTCACACTCCAAGGCACATTAGCACTTTGTCATTCGTGTGACAGAGCGCCTCGCCTCCTGAAGCATTGAGGTAATTATAGCGCTCAATGCTCTCAGTCAAATACTGTTGAAATGTGGAGACATAGTGCAAACACAGTCTTTGTGAAACCATGCAGTAGGTTTTCAATTCATTTTCACCAACCAGCACTGCTTGATATGTGCTGGAAACCTTGATATGTACGAGCTTCACTTCAAAGGGATCCTCTCCCCGCCCCCTTCTTCACACTTCAAAGGAATGCGGCCGCTTTTAAGTATCCTGTGAGCAGTTATATATTTTGCTCTTTCGCATCTGACTTATTGTTTACATGATGTACTATCATTTTTACTTCACTCTGCATTGCGCTAAATCTGTATTTAGTATCAACCCGTCCATTCATTTTTTAGCGCTTTGTCTCTTGTGTTGCTAAAACATACCATGTGCAACACACACAAATGTATTTCATTTTGGGAATGTGGTTGTGTTTTTAAATCCAGGCTAAGCAGCCATTTTACATTTGCTCTGACATTTTAGAATCTGGCCTCACACTCAAAGGCACATTAGCAATTTGTCATTCGTGTGACAGAGCGCCTCGCCTCCTGAAGCATTCAGGTAATTATAGCGCTCAATGCTCTCAGTCAAATACTGTTGAAATGCGGAGACATAGTGGAAACACAGTATTTGTGAAACCATGCAGTAGGTATTCAATTTGTTTTCGCCGACAAGCAATGCTTGATACGTACTGGAAACCTTGATATGTACATTTCATGCCTTTGGCAGTCATCAGAGAAGGGAACAGCACCACCACAGCACAACTCAGCACCACCACAGCATCACTCAGCACCACCACAGCATCACTCAGCACCACCACAGCACCACTCAGCACCACCACAGCACCACTCAGCACCACCACAGCACCACTTAGCACCACCACAGCATCACTCTGCACCACCACAGCACCACCACAGCACCACTCAGCACCACCACAGCACCACGTAGCACCACCACAGCACCACTCATCACCACCACAGCATCACTCAGCACCACCACAGCACCACTCAGCCCCACCACAGCATCACTCAGCACCAACACAGTACCACTCAGCACCACCACAGCATCACTCAGCACCACCACAGCACCACCCAGCACCACCACATTATCACTCAGCACCACCACAGCACCACTCAGCATCACCACAGCATCACTCAGCACCACCACAGCACCACTCAGCACCACCACAGCACCACTCAGCACCACCACAGCACCACTCAGCACCACCACAGCATCACTCAGCACCACCACAGCACCACTCAGCACCACCACAGCACCACTCAGCACCACCACAGCATCACTCAGCAACACAACAGCACCACTCAGCACCACCACAGCACCACTCAGCACCACCACAGCATCACTCAGCAACACCACAGCACCACTCAGAATGACTCAGCACCACCACAGCACCACTCAGCACCACCACAGCACCACTCAGCACCACCACAGCACCACTCAGCACCACCACAGCACCACTCAGCACCACCACAGCATCACTCAGCAACACAACAGCACCACTCAGCACCACCACAGCACCACTCAGCAACACCACAGCATCACTCAGCAACACCACAGCACCACTCAGCATGACTCAGCACCACCACAGCAGCACTCAGCACCACCACAGCACCACTCAGCACCACCACAGCACCACTGAGCACCACCACAGCATTACTCAGCACCACCACAGCATCACTCAGCACGACTCAGCGCCACCACAGCAGCACTCAGCACCACCACAGCACCCCTCAGCACACCCACAGCACCACTGAGCACCACCACAGCATTACTCAGCACCACCACAGCACCACTCAGCACCACCACAGCATCACTCAGCACCACCACAGCACCACTCAGCACCACCACAGCACCATCACAGTGTCAGTCAGCACCACCACAGCGTCACTCAGCACCACCACAGCACCACCCAGCACCACCACAGCATCACTCAGCACCACCGCAGCACCACTCAGCACCACAACAGCATCACTCAGCACCACCACAGCACCACTCAGCACCACCACAGCACCACTCAGCACCACCACAGCACCACTCAGCAGCACTCAGCACCACGACAGCACCACTCTGCACCACCACAGCACCACTCAGCACCACCACAGCACCACTCAGCACCACCACAGCATCACTCAGCACCACCACAGCACCACCCAGCACCACCACAGCATCACTCAGCACCACCACAGCATCACTCAGCACCACCACAGCATCACTCAGCACCACCACAGCACCACTCAGCACCACCACAGCATCACTCAGCACCGCCACAGCACCACTCAGCACCACCACTGCATCACTCAGCGCAACCCCAGCATCCCTTAGCACCACCACAGCATCACTCAGCGCCACCACGTCATCACTCCGCGCCATCACAGCATCAAACTGTGCAAACATTCAACAACAACTGGTTAAAATATGTTCTCTCAATGTTTCAAGCTTTATTACAAATTTCACAAAAAGACGTCAATATTTCACTTCTGTCCTTGGATTTTCATCACAATAAAATACACTGAACATAATCTTCACAAAAATTATTCACAAAAGTTTAAGCTATTGCCATTATAAATTACAATCACTTTTATTTAAGTATTAATTATTTAAAACAATTAAAAGCCATTGTTATTTGTAATATCAATACATCTAAGTCACGTAAATACAAAACATGTTGCATTACAAATGCTATAGGTGTCACATTTGCGAAAGTTATAACTATTGGCTTTGTAAATGACAAAGCTATTAATTTAGCTATTTTCAAAAGCAACACATAAATAAAAAAATTGTCATTTACAAGACCAATAGCTCAAACTTTCATAATGCGAGACCTATTGCATTGCAAATGCTTGTTTTTGCATTTGTCACCCCGAGTGGGACGGGTATGCTCAGACGTGAGTCCCGTGCTCTTCAAGCCACTGGAGTCAAGCTATCCTGGCTGAAGACGGCTGATAGCCAGAAACCGGTCCTAGGATGCTTGATTCCGGTCCAGGGAAGACATGGCTTGGCAGTTCGGGCTGGACTGTTCCCATGAGGCACAGGGTCAAGGCTGATTTGCATATGGCCATGTCTGAACTGGGGTGGTGTGGTGAGCAAAAAAACGATGGATTTAGGCCCAGATCTCTGTACTGGGGTGAATGTATGACACTGTTCTGCATTCTGTCCATCAACTGTTGTTTTTGCATTTGTCACCCCGAGTGGGACTGGTATGCTCAGCCGTGAGTCCCGTGCTCTCCACACCACTGGAGTCAAGCTATCCAGTACAGTCATCTCTGTACTGGGGGGAATGTATGACATTGTTGTGCATTCTGTTCACCAACTGTTGTTTTTGCATTTGTCACCCCGAGTGGGACTGGTATGCTCAGATGTGATTCCCGTGCTCTCCACCCCACTGGAGTCAAGTTATCCTGGCTGAAGACGGCTGATAGCCAGAACCGGTCCAAGGATGCTTGATTCCAGTCCAGGGAAGACATGGCTTGGCAGTTCGGGCTGGACTGTTCCCATGAGGCACAGCATCAAGGCTGACTTGCATAGGGCCATGTCTGAACTGGGGTGGTGTGGTGAGCAAAAAAACTATGGATTTAGGCCCATATCTCTGTACTGGGGTGAATGTATGACACTGTTCTGCATTCTGTCCATCAACTGTTGTTTTTGCATTTGTCACCCCGAGTGGGACTGGTATGCTCAGCCGTGAGTCCCGTGCTCTCCACACCACTGGAGTCAAGCTATCCTGGCTGAAGAAGGCTGATAGCCAGAAACCGGTCCTAGGATGTTTGAATCCGGTCCAGGGAAGATATGGCTTGGCAGTTCGGGCTGGACTTTTCCCATGAGGCACAGGGTCAAGGCTGATTTGCATATGGCTATGTCTGAACTGGGGTGGTGTGGTGAGCAAAAAAAGGATGGATTTAACCCAGATCTCTGTACAATGGTGAATGTATGACATTGTTCTGCATTCTGTCCATCAACTGTTGTTTTTGCATTTGTCACCCCGAGTGTCAAAAGCAAACTACGTCGTCCCTTACCTTGGTCAGTACCCAATGCTCTTGAATGACGCAGTAGATTTCGCAGAGACGCAAGGGACCAACTTCCCAAAAGACTAACAATAAACTTGCTGATCTAAATTCACAGCTAAGGTTAAAACTAGAACTTAGGGAGGAGGGCCGGTACTGGACGTTGTAGATTTGGAAGATTCTTGCTGTCGACCTGAGAACAACAAGTAGCAAGGAATTACCTAAAAACCAAACCTCTTCCTGAAATTCTCTACATTTTCCCTACTAGATTTAGTGCTGTTATGTTCTAAACTGACTCCTACCTGCGATCAGTGTAGTTTTGTCCTTTGTCCAGTATTTCTTTATCTTATTTAAGAGGAGTTGTCGTCTAGGGTTCTTGTCAGGTGTCCTTGTAGTCTTTGTGGAATTATATCTTAAATTATTGCAATTGTTTTCATTAATTGCCTTATCAGGGATTCCGTATTCTTTTGTGCCAAAACCTGTTGTGTACACAAAAGAAGAAACAACTACCTATACATACACCTTGACCTTTTACATTAGACTTCCAAACTTAACTTTGAATTAAAATAGCTTTTCACAAATAGTTCTTACACTATTCACGACCTCAAATCTCAAACTCGATTCTTATTTGCTGAAAATATCAAAAGGGGCTTTTAAATTAAAATAGTCTTGCTCTTGATGTCTTCCTTTCCTCAGGAAAACTGAAATGTTCCAAAAATTATTCAAGTCTTTCTTGCGATGGGCGCCTGTCCTTTACTGAATCAAAAAGTACTTATCTTTTACTTTTCCTTGTCTTTCAGGAGATGAGTGTCGAAGGAGCAGCCTGAAGATGAATCAACCAGCTGATTTCTTCTATCAGGTAAGTTTTGAAGAAGGAGCCCTCAGACGCGATGCTTCCCGAATTGCAGACTGAAGGCAAAGCATGTTCCAGAAGCCTGGGTGCGGTTTAAATAGGAGACCGCACCCAGGAAAGAATGTGCGCACGTTCACACAGAGCCGCTGCGAGCAGATGAGCTCAAGGCGGCTTTTTGTGAAAGGCTTCTGACATCACGGGGGCCCCTCCAGTGATTCCGAGTAGATTTTGCGCACTCGAAGGTCATGAAAATAAACATCCTTAGTTACAAACTTCCTAGAATTCTATGATTATCAAACCATACTGAAATAATGCATAAACAGTTTTGCGCACAAGTAATAAACACATTACAAACATAGTACGTGCAGGTGCACGGGAATGGGGCGGGATTTTTATACATGAACCCAAACCTTGCCACTAGATCGGAGAGTCATGACAGTACTCCCTTCTCAAAGTCCCCCCTAAAACTGGTGAGACTGGTTTTGGTTTAGTCGGATGGCGTACATGAAAAGTTCTCCCAATTTTTGGTGCATGCTTTAAATGATCCAATGGTTCCCATGATCTTTCTTCGGGACCGTAACACTTCCAATCTACGAGTTAGAAAAGTTTTCCTCGAACTCTTTTGGAATCCAAAATTGTCTTTACCTCATATTCTGTGTGTCCTTCTACTATGATTGACGAAGGAGGCTGAATAAAACGAGTTTGAGGATGAAAGGGTTTAATCAAAGAAACATGAAACACAGGATGAATTTGATATTTCGGAGGGAGTACAAAACTGTCCCAAACAGGATTTATAATTTTCTCTATTGGGAAAGGACTGATAAATTTAGGATTGAATTTGCGATTGTCCTTCAACCTTAAATTTTTGGTACTTAACCAAACCTTTTCTCCCCGGGTAAGTAATTAGGTTGCCTTGACCTATGTTTGTCTGCAGATTTTTTTTGATTTTCTTTTGCTTGTGCTAAATGATATTTGGCCAGATCTTGGATGGAAGATAATTTAGACACATATTCAGAAATAGCTGGTACAGGATTAATTTCTTTTATTTCTCTTGGGAAATTTTTGGGATGGAAACCAAAATTACAAAAGAACGGAGACACACCTATGGATGTATGATCCACATTGTTATAGGCAAATTCCAATTGACTTAAAAGTTCAGACCAATCTTCTTATAGATTGGTTAACATACAACGGATAAGGTGCTCTATAGTCGGATTGGTGCGCTCCATTAAACCATCAGTTTGAGGATGATAGCTTAAAGATAGTCGGACTTCCATATTCAAAAGGGAACTCAAATTTCGCCAAACGCGAGAAATAAATTGAGATCCTCTGTCTGAAATGACCACTGAAGGAATTCCATGTAAACGTATGATGTTTATCAATACAAGATGTGCTAATTCCAAAGCAGTAGGTAATTTCTTTAGAGGAATAAAATGAGCCATATGAGAAAACTGATCCACAATAGTCAAAATGGTAGTATAACCTTTTCTTGTGACTGGTAGTTCAACAATAAAATCTAAAGAGATAGTGTGCCATGGGTGAGGTGAAATAGGAAGTGGAGTCAGTAAACCACTTGGAGCCTGATGAGATGATTTATTTTGGATACAAACACTACAAGTTTCTACAAATTGTTGTACATCTTTAAACATAGAAGGCCACCGGAAAGTTCTTTTGATTAATTCGTAGGTCTTGACTATGCTAGGATGAGCTGTCAAGGAAGTGTCATGATGAAAATGAAGTATGTCCTTCCTAATAGGATCAGAAGGAACAAAGATGAGATCATGCACAAAAATCAATCTATCCCTTTCTTGTAAATAAGGATATTCTTCCTTCCATTCTTCCACATTTTTCTTTTCCAATTCTTTTTTTATATCAGTAATGACATCACAAACCGAGAGACTGGCTTGAAATCGAGATGTAGGAATTGCTGGATGAACTTCTAAAGATGGTTCTATTTATTTTTCACCAATTCTAGATAATGCATCAGCTTTTAAGTTCTCTTTTCCAGGTCGATATGTGATTACAAAATTGTAGTCGTTAAAAAACATTTACCATCTCAATTGCCTAGCTGATAAAGCCTTCACAGATCTTAAAGCTTGAAGATTTCTGTGATCAGTATAGATTGTTACAGGGTGTCGAGCACCAAGCAAGTAGTGGCGCCATTCTTCAAAAACTGCTTTTATGGCCAAAAGTTCCTTGTCTGCAATTGCATAATTCAATTCTGCCTCTGATAGTTTTCTGGAATAGTACGGAATTGGATGCATTTGACCTGTGTTTAAATTTCTTTGTGATAAGATGCCACCTAAAGCAAACTGTGAAGCATCTGCTTCCACGATAAAAGGCTGACTGGGATCTGGACGACTTATAATTGGAGCTGATATCAATTTTTTCTTTAAATCCTGAAAAGCTTTTTCAGCTTGCTCAGACCAGACAAATTTCACACCTTTTCGCAGTAACTTGGTTATGGGGGTGATAGTTTGAGAAAAGTTTTGAATAAAGCGACGATAAAAATTCGCAAAGCCTAAAAAACTTTGAACCTGCTTTACTGAAGTGGGACTGGGCCAAGAATCAACTGCCCATACCTTTTTGGGATCCATTTCTATTCCTTTAGGACTGATGACATATCCTAAGAACTCGACCATTGAAACATGAAACAAACTCTTTTCCAATTTTACAAATAGTGAATTTGAAAGCAATTTTTTAAGAATGGCGCGAACTTGCTGTACATGTTCCTCTTCGGAGTTTGAAAAAATAAGAATGTCATCAATATAGACAACACAGCATACATCGATGAATTCGTGCAGTACCTCATTTATAAACAATTGAAAGGCATCTGGGGCGTTACAGAATCCGAAAGGCATAACTTGGTATTCAAAAAAGGCCGAATTTTGTGTGGAATGCTGTCTTCCATTCATCGCCTTTTCCGACCCTGACCAGATGGTATGCTCCATGTAAGTCCAATTTTGTACAAAAGGTAGCTTTTTTTACTTGATCTAATAATGTGGGAATCAAAGGTAGAGGATACCTATTCTTAATGGTTACATTATTCAAAGCTCTTTAATCAATACACGGGCGCAACTGCCCTCCTTTTTTCGGAATGAAAAAAAGAGAAGATGACACAGGTGACTTGGAATGACGAATGAAACCATTTGCAAGATATTCATCAAGGTATTCTCTGAGATGTACATTTTCGTTTTCGGTTAAGGCATATATTCTGCTGCAGGGCAAGGTTGCTCCGGGAACCAGATCTATTCTGCAATCAAAGTCCCTGTGTGGTGGAAGGGTATTTGCCTTTTTTTGGTCGAAAACGTCCAAAAGATCAGAGTAAACAGGAGATACTCCTTCTAAAGTCAAAACACAGGTAGATTCGGAATTAAAATCAAAACCTTCGATTACATCTTTTGTTTTTTCCAAAAGAAAACATTGATGTTGACAATGGTTAGAAGCAAAAGTTATAATTTTAGTAATCCAGTCTATATTCGGATTATGTTGTATCAACCAGGGAATTCCTAAAATCAATTTGAATTGAGGGGCGTCAATTATGTCAAATTGGATTTTTTCTCTGTGAATTGGTGAACAGTCCATTTCAAGAATTTCAGATTGTCTGTTGATAGGCCCTGATGTCAGTTCTTTACCATCTACTGCCCTTACAATTTCAGGATGCTCTTTAAGGAGAGATCTAAATCCTAATTGAGAAAAAAAGTGTATGTCTATAAAATTACCCGTTGCTCCAGAATCTATAATTGCTTCCACTTTCCAAGATTGGGATGTTAGTTGTAAACGTTTTAATTCTACTATGATACAAAAATGTTTACATCCAATAGGTGGTATAGTAGAGGCCAAACTAGAAATAGCACTCGATAAACTGACCTCATCCTTCATCGAGTATTCTAGCTTTCCGACTGTTCTTGAATTAAAGCAATTTCAGAGGATTTAAACTTACGTTTATTAGGTCGAGTAGGACATTCTTTTACAAAATGGCCTGACTTGCCACAATAAAGGCATTGATTCAATTTCCGTCTCTTGTCCTTTTCATCCTTAGATAAAGGACCGCAAATTGAACCAATCTGCATAGGTTCTACAGGATCTAGTTTGGGACCTGTTTCTCGAGAAGTAATATTTCTTTCTTTTACAAACAACAATTTGTTATCGCTTTTACCTTTCTCTCCCTTTCTCTCACTTAAGCGATGGTTTAATTTTACTACCAAATCAATGAATTCATTGATGTCCTCAGGAGGTTCTAGGATTTGAGTAACCATATCCTTTAAGTCCTCCCTTAAACCCCTATAGAAAATGGAGACTCTTTTATCATAAGGCCACTTGGCCTCAAGAACTAAACGATTAAATTGAGAAATGTAATGAAGTAAATCAGAAGATCCCTGTTTTAAATTAAGCAAGTCGTTATTGGCAGACTGCACAAAACGTGTTTAGCAAAGATTTTTTTTAAAGCTCTGTCAAAATTCCTGAAGTTATATAAAATAGGATCATCCTTTTCCACTAAAGGGACAGACCAAAGAGCAGCGTCACCGCCAAAGTAAGATAGCATAAAAGCTACCTTGGAAGAGTCATCTGGGAAGGCTGATTTCTTGGCTAAAAAATGTAAATGACACTGTTGCATAAATATGGAAAACTTGTTACAATCTCCATAGAACCTTTCCGGTTGAGCTAAGGGAGCTGGAACTGGAGTCACCACTTGAATTTGGGTCTGAGGTTCTGACTCGGAAGATGAACCTAGGAAGGTTGCTGGTGTTAAGAGTGGTTTTTGTTGAATTTCTGTCTGTAATGCTGACATGTCCCTACGTAATGAAGCATTTTCATCTCTTAAGTCTTTTAGCACAGAAGCTATCTCCTGTAAGGTTACTTGGTCCATTGCGTCTGGGCGAAATAATACTCGTGGGTTTAGCCTTCTGTCAAAACCAAACTACGTCGTCCCTTACCCTGGTCAGTACCCAATGCTCTTGGATGACGCAGTAGATTTCGCAGAGACGCAAGGGACCAACTTCCCAAAAGACTAACAATAAACTTGCTGATCTAAATTCACAGCTAAGGTTAAAACTAGAACTTATGGAGGAGGGCCGGTGCTGGACGTTGTAGATTTGGAAGATTCTTGCTGTCGACCTGCGAACAACAAGTAGCAAGGAATTACCTAAAAACAAAACCTCTTCCTGAAATTCTCTATGTTTTCCCTACTAGATTTAGTGCTGTTATGTTCTAAACTGACTCCTACCTGCGATCAGTGTAGTTTTGTCCTTCGTCCAGTATTTCTTTATCTTATTTAAGAGGAGTTGTCGTCTAGGGTTCTTGTCAGGTATCCTTGTAGTCTTTGTGGAATTATATCTTGAATTATTGCAATTGTTTTCATTAATTGCCTTATCAGGGATTACGTATTCTTTTGTGCCAAAACCTGTTGTGTACACAAAAGAAGAAACAACTACCTATACATACACCATGACCTTTTACATTAGACTTCCAAACTTAACTTTGAATTAAAATAGCTTTTCACAAAGAGTTCTTACAATATTCACGACCTCAAATCACAAACTCAATTCTTATTTGCTGAAAATATCAAAAGGGGCTTTTAAATTAAAATAGTCTTTCTCTTGATGTCTTCCTTTCCTCAGGAAAACTGAAATGTTCCAATAATTATTCAAGTCTTTCTTGCGATGGGAGTCTGTCCTTTGCTGAATCGAAAAGTACTTATCTTTTACTTTTCCTTGTCTTTCAGGAGATGAGTGTCGAAGGAGCAGCTTGAAGATGAATCAACCAGCTGATTTCTTCTACCAGGTAAGTTTTGAAGACGGAGCCCTCAGACGCGATGCTTCCCAAATTGCAGACTGAAGGCAAAGCATGTTCCAGAAGCCTGGGTGCGGTTTAAATAGGAGACCGCACCCAGGAAAGAACGTGCGCACGTTCACGCAGAGCCGCTGGGAGCAGATGAGCTCAAGGTGGCTTTTTGTGAAAGGCTTCTGACTTCACGGGGCCCCACCAGTGATTCCGAGTAGATTTTGCGCACTCGAAGGTCATGAAAATAAACATCCTTAGTTACAAACTTCCTAGAATTCTATGATTATCAAACCATACTGAAATAATGCATAAACAGTTTTGCGCACAAGTAATAAACACATTACAAAGACAGGACGTGCAGGTGCACGGGAATGGGGCGGGATTTTTATACATGAACCCAAACCTTGTCACTAGATCGGAGAGTCATGACACCAAGTGGGACGAGTATGCTCAGACGTGAGTCCCGTGCGTTCACGCCACTGGAGTCAAGCTATCCTGGCTGAAGACAGCCGATAGCCAGAAACCGGTACTAGGATGCTTGATTCCGGTCCAGGGAAGACATGGCTTGGCAGTTCGGCTTGACTGTTCCCATGAGGCATAGGGTCAAGGCTGATTTGCACATGGCCATGTCTGAACTGGGGTGCTGTGGTTAGCAAAAAAACAATGGATCTAGGCCCAGATCTCTGTACTGGGGTGTATGTATGACATTGTTCTGCATTCTGTCTATCAAGTGTTGTTTTTGCATTTGTCACCCCGAGTGGGACGGGTGTGCTCAGACGTGAGTCCCGTGCTCTCCACCCCACTGGAGTCAAGCTATCCTGGCTGAAGACAGCTGATAGCCAGAAACCGGTCCTAGGATGCTTGATTCCGGTCCAGGGAAGACATGGCTTGGCAGTTCGGGCTGGACTGTTCCCATGAGGCACAGGGTCAAGGCTGATTTGCATATGGCCATGTCTGAACTGGGGTGGTGTGCTGATCAAAAAAACTATGGATTTAGGCCCAGATCTCTGTACTGGGGTGAATGTACTACATTGTTCTGCATTCTGTCCATCAACTGTTGTTTTTAAATTTGTCACCCCGAGTGGGACGGGTATGCTCAGACATGAGACCCGTGCTCTCCACGCCACTGGAGTCAAGCTATCCTGGCTGAAGACGGCTGATAGCCAGAAACCGGTCCTAGGATGCTTGATTCCGGTCCAGGGAAGACATGGCTTGGCAGTTCGGGCTGGACTGTTCCCATGAGGCACAGGGTCAAGGCTGATTTGCATATGGTCATGTCCGAAGTGGGGTGGTGTGGTGAGCAAAAATCGATGTATTTAGTCCCAGATCTCAGATCTGGGGTGAATGTATGACATTGTTCGGCATTCTGTCCATCAACTGTTGTTTTGCATCATTGTAATCGTGTCCTCATATTGCGCATTACCTAATAAAATGATTAGGACATTTTACATTAGAACACAGAGCTGCAAATTCTGATCCATACCTGCAATTAGAACACCTAGATACACCATTCAATATAACAGATATCTTGGTTAAGAGAACATAAAGGGTGACTGGAATATCAAGATTCCCACTTATTACAGATGCTACTAGTGGAGATAGACTATTAAATGTCTTATTAAAGATACAATAGAAGACATGTTTCTTACATTGAAAACGAAAGAGCTCCAGAAAGGATTCTCAGCTCTTAAAAAGGTTGATTTAAGCCTCGGAATTTTCATTCTTCTAAGTAAGTACAAGAGCTTCCTGCTTCTAAATCATTTGTGTCTGCCTAAAATATTGCTTAGATTAGCCAGGTAGGGAGGCTTATTCAGGTGAATGGTTTTATAGACTAGGCAGGCCAATTTAATTGTGTCTCTCGCTTCAGTGTACAACAAGTGTAAGCTACTAATAGGTGATGAAACGTTATTGTTGTAGAGTGTACTGTTGGGTAGCATTTTAGAATCCAAGCATAATTTACCGATTCATGCCCTTATATAGCTATAATTCACATTGCCATTACATAGGCATAGAAATCATACCCATATTTAGACATAACCCATCTAGTCCAAATACAGGCATGGCTACTTCCCCTAGTTCCAAAAAACCACAACGATTTCTTGGAAAACTCGGCTTCAGCAGTCAGGGACATCCCCTTACTTCAATATTGATTTGTCCTATAAATCATGGAGTTTTCAAAGAACTACCATTCCCTTGGAGTTCTTCGAAGACGTTATTATGTCCGACTTTACGTCAAACTAGGCACCTTCAAGGTATAAATATGCCTACACTTGCCCTAGAAAACACACGGTGGTTCAGAACAGCTCGAGTATCTACTTGCCCGATGCAGCTTCCTACAGCAAGTGCCGAAGGAAGCCGATCCTCCAGCTGACGCACTGACAGAGAAGCTGTCCTTTCTCTCGCTGAGAATCCAGCTCCAGTGTTTCTAAGCTCCCCTCGCGGGGTGTTGGGAAATCGAGTCCGAGACAGAGATACCAGACCTCGTTCATTCTAAAACCAAGGTACGGAGCTGATTAGACCCTAGGAGAAATCTTGGTTCGATTCTTGGCAAAGAAAAACTAAACATATGCTACACCTCACTTACTTTTTCCCTCGTACTAGACTTAGGTTAGGTACATTGGGGTAGGCGTATTTTAGAAGCACCAGTTGAGTACTTTTAGCCTTTGTTATTTATGTATGTATTTATCTATGGTCTAGGAACCATAGAATGCTTTTACGGTATTATTTTATAATACTCTTCTTACTGTACGCATTATACTTTGCAACCAGTATTACGATTGTAGCAGTTCACTTTACTTGCTTGAGAAAGAAGACTGTTCAATAAACCCTTTTATTGAAAACGCCCGTCTCTCTATTTCTCTGCACCTCTGATGAAACGAAGCATGCACGATTGACTGAGTAAAATATCTATCTATTGTTTCCACAACTCTGAAGATCAGTTTTATTCTTGGGGAAACAAAGTTGTAATGTTTATGCGGTTGTCAGAAACTAATCCCCTCTTGTTTATTCGAGAAAGTTTCTAGTGACCTCTGAGCTAGCTGGCACTCACAATTAAGTCTAATATATTCGATAGAGACCTAGTAGACATAAGTCCTATGTCAAATCTAAAGGATATGTTATTCCATTGCGCAGAGCCTATTGGGAATATAGGAACTACACTACACTGCCTGCGGGATGAGTGAGGATTGGGGCACCGAGAACCTGAAGTTGTTTCCATTAAGTTTATTGTGGAGTACTGGATCTAAGTATAAGGTATAAGGTTAATATTCAGGAGCATTGTATTACTGGGGAAGTAGGATTACAATGTTGTTGGCCATCCATGCCAGGAGGTTGATGTGCCTCTGATCAAGATTAGCATTTTATTTATTGTAGATCTGATTGTCATTAGACCTTTTTTGTACTGTAAAATGTTCAATCCCCAACTGTTGTGGCTTCAGATACAAGGTCAATATAGTGGGTACTGGAATGGAACCCTGGGCTATACAACAGGGCATTGTGCCAAGATTGATTGATGGTATGACATTTTCACCAAAAGGGATGGATTAGTTAAACGAGGAGAACCAACTCGGAACTTAGCCCAGGAAGGGCCATGCAGTGCTTTAGGTCTTTGAAGCCACACTGAAAACTAACTGTGTGAACAAATCCATGATTGAATTGTGACAAACTTCAACCACAATCAAATCAGAATAAGAGTGCTTCTGGGCAGTAATATAGGACCATGTTGGCATTTAATGAACCCAGCAATAACATAGCTCGTACCCCTGACTCTTCTTACTTTACACCATCCATTATCATTTACACCATAGTTTTCATTGCCCCTAAGATGTATTCTATACAGTTGTTTATTTTGGCAAACTTCCATCTATAAGCACAAATCTGTGATAGACATGACATGTACTGTCATCACTAGTACTAGCTAAGCACACTGAACACTGGCTGGCGGACAGCTAGGTTTCTCTACAGCTGATGGTCCTCACCCCAACCCTATTTAACCTTTTTGTATCCAACCTCTCAACTGAACTGGACAACTGCAATCATCATGCACCAAATCTGGGTGGCTTCCCTCTTTCAAATTTATTGTATGCTGACGACCTGTTATTAATCAGCAAAACTCAAGTTGGCTTACAGCACCTACTGAACACTACAAACAACTTTGACACAAACAATGGGTTGGAAATAAACGTAGATAAGTCGAAAATTATGGTACTAAACCAGCGAAGCGCAAAAAAACTTCAGAAATGGCAGCTGGGTGAGAGTGAACTCAAAGTGGTTAAAGAGTATCAATACCTAGGAATAATCTTCGACAAAAGGGGGTTGTATGACCAACAAAAAGAGGCAGTTCAAAGGCGAGGGACCCCCCTAGCAATCACCTTAAAAATCTTAAAAATAAAATATCTGGTCCAAACCTCCTCCCGCTGTTCGAAGTACTCCGAGCGAAGCTCTTACCAATGATAACCTACGGCAGTGAGGCCATGCGAGAGAAGGATGAAACAACCCTGGACAAAACGGTATCTAAAGCGCTAAGAATAATATTTAAGTTTCCAAAATATACTTCCCCAGCGCAATTAAGACTCAAATTTGGATTATCAAATCAGGCAATAAACCGGAAGGGCGTGTACGGTAAAAGCTGGTATAAAATAAAGAGCACCGCGGCCGGATCATTAAACTCATTTCTATGGAAAGAAATCTCAAGGAAAAACAACTCCCCCGCCATGGCTTATCTTCAATCGGGGATCAGCGTGCTAGCTCTACAGAACATTTGGGAATCTGGACTTCCTTTTAACAATGTCAAAGACCTGGTCAATAAGTCGATAAAACTCGTCTGCACTGAAAAGATCAAGCAGATTTAAATAAGAGCGCTCACAGCTGGTTTGTGATTCAAAGTTATTCAAAATGTTCACCACAATTGTACCTAGGCACCAGCTTCTTCAGAATGCTGAAGGAAAGCTTCCTGGCAATGAGGAGGGGGATTTTACCTGTTAAATCCCACATGCCCCCTGGAAAAAGATTAGTTTGCAGCTTTGTCCGTTTTATGAAAAAAGTACAAACAAAACAAGGCACAGTAACCTGAGTACAACCACCCATGTCCAGTGCTTAATTTGAGCAGGTGCTTTCAGGTGCTCAGCACCTGCACTTCTTTCACAGGGCCGGGGCTACAATTTCAGAACCTGCAGGTGGTGGTCTCAATATTAATTGTTCAATTCAAAATAAAAAGAATAACATACATTGCATGGTGACTGGCTGGTAAATGTTCCCAGGCAGGCCAGCATATGCCTGTCCAGGTAGGCATGATTGTGTATCACCACTTAGTAATGGTGTCATCACACTGATCACAAATCCAAGAAGTCATCAACAAACTATGGCTTGCATTCTATTCCCCTAGTCTGCTGCACCCTGCCACTGCCTGGGCCTTAACCCCCTATTGGATAATTGTAGCTGGGGGCTGGCTCATGAAGGAGTTGAGGCAAGGAAGCTGCGAGAGCGCATTTGGAATTTGGGAGTGAGGACTCTTAAGGAAGAATAAATGAAAGTAAGTGTGGACTTTCCCCTTGTTGCGTAGCCAAAGTATCATATCTGGCAGCCCTGCATTGCTGCTATCCTCAATGTGCACGATGCGGCTGTGGCCCAACACAACTTTTGTGCGCCATGGTGTCACCAGTAGAATCTGTCTGCTGCACCCCAGCATGGTAATTGCTGAGCGTGAGTGAGTCCAGTAGGCACCACAGCCATACTTACCAGCATTTGCAGCATTACTGCTGGAGACAATGCCTCTGCTGTAGCAGGCAGGATCACAGCAAGCTGAGCAGTGGATGCAGATGCCATTGTCATCCCTGGACCTACTAATTACAGGCAGCACTAGCAGTGACATGACCTGCTGTGCTCAAGCAGCCGCCTGTTCCGCAATAAACCTAGTCATACCACACTGATTAATATATGCAAAAAAACATTTTCATTAGGTGTAGAAAGGAAAACACGTCATCTTCCGCTTCTTTAGGAATGACAACAAGAAAACGCAGAGTTCAAAATAGCAGGGACATGTACAGGCTGACGACAGGGGTCGCAGGCAGCAGCAGTGTTAGAGATGAGAGACAGCAAGAGTACAGAGAGTAAAACGGAGCAAAGTAGAAGAAAGGAGGAGAGCAAATCAGATACAAAGAGAAAGCAGCCATGATGTGAAGAAGAGAGCATTAAGAAGAGAGAAGATAGTATGAAAGAATGTGGAGGACAGGACAGAGGAAAAAAAGCAAACAAATGATAAAATGGAGACACAGCTAATCACTGCTAGAGAGTGATAGTAAAGAGCCAAGATCGCGGGGAGAGAGAGCAGAGCATGGATAAAAGTGAAGAGAAAAAAGGGCAGGGCTAAAATGAATAGAGGACACATCAGAAATACAGGGTGTGACAAAGGTGATAGAAAACAATTAGAGCAGTGAGAGGATAGACTCTTAGAGGAAAAGTCTTAGGGGATAGACAACAGATCAAGGTTAGAAGATAGAGACTGAGGCAGTGAGAGTGTTGAAAGTGGGGCTCACCAGAAGAAGACATGAGCGGTGGCATCCTTGTCAAAACTTTCAGCCCCGGCACTTCTTTTTTTTACAAATTAAGCACTGCCCATGTCTATGGCCTCCTGCCAGGTGACTGCATATGACTTTCATCCCGCATAGTCACAAAAAGCAGTTGGGCTACGACCCAACAATTAACCATTCAGATTTATGGACACAGGTGACGACGTAAGCCCAAGACTCGCACACAGACCTCGCCTGAATTAAGAAGCTTATTGTAATTTTATCAGATGTATTTTTTAATCAATTTAAACTCTTGTTTTAGAATACAGTAACCCTGTTTTTAAGGAAATATGGAATTGTGTTAAATATGTGTTTTTTATAATTGTACGGACTGCTAAGATTTTAATTAATCAAGCAATAAAGATTTACTTACTTACTTACTACAGCTGAATGTACATGTACAGCACATACGTTCTTGCTGCACCATAGCTTCCCAATCTTATAAAACCATCCTTTCATGGAAAAATAGTTGAATTATTTTTTAAACAGAGAAAAAAAGGAAAAGAAAAAAATACAAAAGAAAATCATTCATCCCAAATACTGTCAGTGTTTTCATCATACGTATATCGTTTTTTGTATTTAGGGCACATCAAATAGTCATCCATACTCCACTAGTATCCATGTTACTTTAAAGACCCAGCCCCCTACTCAATCAAGTACAAATCATACTTGTTGACTATAACAGACCAATGCATTGTTCTTTCTAGGGGCCTCAAATGTTCTCAAATTTCTGTGAGCAATTCCGGGCTTCATTTATCAACTTTTCCCCCTGCAAACGCCAGGCCATGGTGTGACTCCGTTCCATTCTTGACGCCGGCGGTACTGCAGCACTGGTCCTATTGGACCTCAGTGCTGCCTTTGATACGGTGTCACATGAGGTCCTCCTGATGAGATTGGAGGAAATTGGAGTCACAGGGGCAGCCTTGGGGTGGTTCAGAGACTTCCTGTCTAACAGGTCTTTCAAAGTCTCCACCCCCCCTTACATCTCGAATGAGCATAGCATTGGACAGGGAGTGCCGCAGGGCTCATCCCTTAGCCCTACCCTGTTCAATGTCTATGTCCGTCCGTTAGCGGAGGTGGCCAGAAGGAATGGAATGGCTCTGGTATCATATGCAGATGATACCCAGTTGGTGGTGGCTTTGAATAACAACAGTGGTCTGGAAGCCCATCACTTCAAACAGACACTCATTGACATCACCAACTGGATGACGGCGAATTTTCTCCAATTAAACGCCGGTAAAACCGAGATTCTCCTCTTGGGAAAAAACACCGCATCCTGGGGAGATAATTGGTGGCCTGACATTCTGGGCCCACCCCCCAAGCCAAAAGACTGTGTTAAAAATCTAGGTGTCTGGGTCGACTCGGCTCTAAAATATACCATCCACACCAAGAAAGTGGCTGCCACGTGCTTCGGCATTTTACGCAACATCAGGCCTATCCTGAAGTTCTTCGACTGCCGCACCCGCCAGCTCATCGTCCAGGCGACGATCCTTTCTAGACTGGACTATGCCAGTTCTCTCCTTTTGGGAGCGAACGTGGCCGAAACCACCAGACTGCAGAGAGTCCAGAATGCGGCTGCCAGGGCTTTGGTCGGCCTCCCTCGCCATTCTTCAGTCTCAGGAACCTTGAGAAAACTGCATTGGCTCCCGGTGGGAAAAAGGATCCAATTCAAGGCTTTATGTTTAGCCTTCAAGATCCTCAAAACCGCCTCTCCCCCACTGCTGAGTCCCCTCTTGTCTGAGTACACACCTAGCAGATCTCTCCGCTCAGAGGGACAACATCTAGTGATCATTCCCCGCACTAGACTTGCCAGAGTTGGTGGCCGATCTTTCAGCCTCCTTGCTGCCAAGCTATGGAACAGCTTGCCTGTAACCATACGGGGGATGTATGATCTTTTAGCCTTTAGAAAGGCCATCAAAACCCATCTTTTCCAATAATCTGTTTTCTTTGTGCACCTTCATTCTGCATTCTGGTCAGTTCGTAGCGCCGGGACGCCCCTTGGCTGGGGCAGCCGTGCGCTATACAAATTCCCATAACATTAACATTAACATTAACATTAACTCCGTGTTCCAGGGGTTGGCTAGACAGACTTACCCACAGCTTCACAATGTTCCTTCTGGCCACCTTTTTCCGCATAACAAAATATCTTGGTATACTTTGACAATGTTAGTTCCTGCCATATTCCCAGTTTTTCTGAATGGGCCATAACTCGAAATCCTTTTCTATTACTAGTGCGATCTGGCACTTCGCCCCTTCAAAAGGGTATTATTCAAGTACAATCGCAAAGTGTGGATACATGTTCCTTCCCAGTTGCACCCCCTAAGACATTTTATATGTTCTGCCCTTCTCATTTTCTGCAGTCATATGTCATATGTTTGGTGTAATATTTTCACATGCACAAGTCTGAAATTACACATAGGTGTTGACATGTCTCATCCCAAAATGGAGATGCCAAGTATGTCACACTTTTTAAAACACTCCAATGTGTATGTCTTTTATTATTTTAGAGTCTAATAGTGTTTCTAGGGTGAGCCTGTCTGCTTATTCTGTTTCTCTGGTGGTGTCCTGCATGTCATTATCACCAATGTTGTTTGGTTCGCGCATTGTGCAGCTCCCCATCATATAACTCACCTCGGTACCTCCTTGGTTCCATCACTCATCTGTCAGCTCACCCCACCAATTTTTGTTGAGAGCTGAATATCCAGTTGGTCATTACTATCAGCTGGGAAGCCCAGACATATTTTCTAAGATCGGGCAGAGTGTTCCTACCAACATAGATATGGTGTCCTTCAGAGAGTTTTCATGGCTATCCTTGGTGTACCTCAGTGCCAAAATAGGGACTTTGTCCTGTGGTCTACTTTCTTAACATGGATGGAATAACATGTTTTGCATTGTGTTCATTTTGTATAGGGATTTGGAGCTCCATAGTGCACCACATCCGCCCTCTACTCGTGTCAAAACTCCCATTATGCTATGTGACATTCATGTATCCTTAATTTTAGTAATAAATGTACCTAGATATCTGCACCCCTCTGGTGCAGTTTGCAATGGACATACCCACCCACTCGGTTCCATGTGTGTGAGAGCAGAAATGATTTGGATCTGTTTATACACAGGTCCAAAAACACACCAAACCAGTGCTTAATAAAGAAGGTGTTTGCATACGATGAGATCACATCTTCCCATTTGCGAGGTCACATATAGCTAGATTCATCAAAGACCCGTTTTGCGAGTCTGTAATAGCGATTCATAAGGAATCGCTATTACAGACTCGAAAAACGGGATGCATGTAGGAATCGCAATATTTATTGCGATTCCTACAGCTTCCTTATTTGCGATTAGCTAATTGCTAATCGCAAATAAGGAATAACTCCCCATTGATTCCTATGGGCCTGAAGGCCCATAGGAATCAATGGGGAGTTATTCCTTATTTGCGATTAGCAATTAGCTAATCGTAAATAAGGATGCGAATTCAAGGGTGCCAGGGGACACCCTGTAGCACCCCTGAAATGGAAATTTACACAGGTGTTGCACACACACATGTCCAAAGGACATGTGTGTGTGTAACATGCAATTGAAAAAAATGCACTAAAGTGCTTTTTTCTATTTTTTCGCTATTTACCACGAAGTCAGACCTCGTGATAAATAGCGACCAAAAATTGCGAATTCGCAATTTAAAAATGGTTAATGAATTGCATTTAAGGAATCTCAAATAGAGATTCCTTAAATGCAATTCCTCGCAAATATGCGATTTCGCTAATAGCGATTTTTGCATTTGGGATGATGAATCCCAAATGCAAAAATTGCGCTCGCAAAGGGCCAGATTCGCAGAATCTGGCCCTTTGCGAACCGCATTTTCATTCATGAATCTATCTGATAATCCCTTCAATCAAGGCATCCTTTCTCACCTAGATTGCGAACGGTTCCAGGGCAAACGCAAATAACAAGGAGAAGGGATAACCTGTCCTGCATTTTAAGTGATCGGGAAGGCTCCGAAGATGGCATTATTAACCATAACAATGGTATTAGGTTCCACATAAAAGTGATATTCTGGATACACAATCGAGGCAAAACCCCATTTTTCTAAGATAATTAGCGATTTGAATGTCTTCACATCTTCTGATGACAATTTCACTGCTTGTTTCTGTATCAAATTTGACCTCATTAAGCATCTGTATAATCACCTATGGTTATGTGCTATAGACTTACATTGCACGAATCGGGACTGATCTAGTGTATCAACTTGTCTATTATTGAACGCTGTGACAAGACTTTGTCTAAAACCTTTTATTCCAAAACATTTTGTAAGAAGATGGGCCTGAATGAAGTGCACTCTGTGGGTCATTAGCTCTGTTTGTGAACATGCAATATTGTGGTCATCCTAATGCCTGGGTGTAGATTCTCAACCTCTTTTGCTCCATATAACATCCAAAAAATGTGTTTCCCCCAACTGACTACTTATACATTTGAAGAGCTCATCAGGGAGACACATGTCGCTAAATCCATTCCTGACTCCAAATCTTGTTTAACAAAAACTTTTACAAGGTCTCAATTTGTTTCACCCTTGCTTGAGTGGGAAAAGATTATTGACTCTGGCATTTCTGATGTATTCCATTCGTATTGGTCACCCTCATTGATGAATTCTGCTTCCCTTTCTTTTTCCGTTGGTCTGCTTCCTCCTTTTTTGGACCTGGAGAATGCATAGTGTCTCTCTCCATCAACGTTCCTCCGGCCATCTATCCATTCCTAGAACTCTTTTGAACTAGTGAAAAGCACGGTTTTCCTATCTAAATAAAACTGCAGTTGTGTTGGGAATAGCATCAATTACTTTATGTCTCTGCTATGCAGTTCCACCTTGACTTTGCAGAAGGATTTTCTTTTTGCTGCACTTCTTGGCTTCTCAAATTTAATAGGATTTTTCCATCTAACCACCCTCAGGATTCCATTCTGGTGTCGACGGTCGAGAATGCGGGCAATAATATTCCTCGGTCGCACCCACGGTTTGGGCTCAGAGGCTGAGACATTGAGCTCTCTGCAAAAGCAAGAAGGATGGTGAGGCCTTTTGGCATGGTGATATCAGAAAACAGAGCCTCCATATAGCGTTCCAACGATGCTCCCTCTACCTCCTTGGGAATTCCCATAGAACTGATATTACTAAGCTGTGAGCACCCCGCTACATTACCATTCTCGTATGCAGGCTTTGGGTGGTGACTTTCAGGAAGATAATTTCCTTTTCAGTTCACTCATGGACGTGATGTGTTCTCACACCATTTGCTTCACTGACCTCACTCCGTCCTAATTTTTAATTAAGACCTTTCTTAACAGGTTGATTGTATCAATGTTTTGTTCCAGAAAAGTTCATGGTTCCCTGACCACTGTCATTATTTCTTTCAAAGATAGATCTGTATTTTCTCCCATGTGGCCATCTCCAGTCTTGTGGCTTGTGGGAGAATCCATCTTTTCTTTTAGGGTTTACTTAGCTGTGTTGGTTTCTCCATCACTTTAACTCAGGGACTCATTTGGGCCAATGGGGTTTTCACACCCACTGTTTTCCTACTTCTAACATTAACAGCTATGTCCTGCTGCCTTCACTCTTAGATGGTTTGAAAATCATATTTTTTTAATTCAGATCTTTCACTCAGTAGATGGTCCCTTTCTAACTCATCGGGGTGACCTTCACACAGGCTAAAGGTCACATTTCACCATGTTCCCCACTGTGTATTCCTCTTTGCATCAGGGGCCGTCATGGCTGTTTCCAATAGGTCTGTGTCTCCCTGGGGTTTTTCTCTTTGTTTGTAATGCTAGTCTTTAAATCTAGTCCTTGTAGTGGCCTTTGCCCCATTTCAGTTGGGCTCAGAGCCTTTTTGGGGGTATGCTCACAACTGTGTCCTAATACTCCTCTCTGATTTATCAGCTCTTATTTTGCCCCCTAATCAGGGCTTTGAATGTGGCCCTCATTCAGTTGTCTCAGCCTCTGACAAAGCTCAGACTCAGTCACACAACTCGGAGCCTCTATCACTTGCTCCAAGAGACGTAGCCAGCCTCCAGGTCAGGCAGGTCAGTATGGCCCATACCTTAGTCCTTGAACACCATCTGCTCCCAAATACAGCTACATTTGGGACACCTCCTCCCAATGAAACCATCCCACTGTTAATTATCTCCTGACGGGTGCCCCAGTTCGAGCTGTGGCACTACTGATCGCCTCCGCAGTATTTCTTAGTGAGGCTGCAGGTTTCTCCAACGGCCATCATATTGAGTTGAAATGAAAAGAAGGGCCTGTTTCATCACTCTGTTTGAGAGTGGTGTTTACTTATCTTTTTTGGTGCAGTTCTAACCAGGAAATTGGATTCCTCCTGTACCGCAGGATAAATATCGGATTTAGCCAGCATCACTCAGTATGCTATCTTGATTCAGTATCCTAGTAATGGTCAACGTCAAAAACCGTAAACAATGTAACTGAAAACTGGCAGCTGGATAGAAAATGAGTGGCTCTTTTCCCACTTTCTGTCCGTGGGTTCAGAGCCTTAAGCCTCACATACAATGACCGGTCCAATTTCTTTGATGGTCAGTATATAATTAAGAGATTGCCTAATGCATCCATGATTCTGCTGCTCCAAAAACGGTCAAATCTTGCCAGGGAAATAGCCTCACCAGACACTGATTTCTTTTTTAAAGTTACCCCAACTACGGAACTCACTGTCACCACATCACCACGCCCATTACACCGCCAAAACTGCAAACACATCTACCTTACCTTTCAATGCCAAAGGTGTGTCTTGTCTGGTTTGCAGAATATATCTGCATAAACAGTCCCCACCATAGATTGTTCTGCTACGGTATACATACTAATGAAATATAGCCCACAATAGGATACTATATATAGCCAAAGTCCAGCTGGACATGCATAATGCTTCGGATTAAATCAGTATGCACGCTACATGACGGGATCCTTAGGGGTGCGCGATGTCAAGGTCCTTCGACAGCAGGGGTGTGCTGTTCGGTACCAGGCTGGATCCAGTCATTGCGCTCTTGTAGCGTGCATACTGATTTAATCCGGTACAGCACTCAACTAAACACCGGCATCTTGACAACCCGTGCCACACCAGGAGAAAGGCAGACGCCTTCTCCTCCCTGCCCGGGCGTTGGCCCTGAATCCGACGTGTAGAAGTATAGCGGAATTGAGCTGCTTCACGCCGTCTCCATTTCCCTCTGATTAGAACTAATTTTACTCTCATTGAGTGGCACTAACGTTCTAAACTAGGCAAATGTAATATTGTAGTCCTGATGATGATCCCGTTTTCATTTATGAGCAGGGATCGAAACGTCAACATTTCTAAATAGAGCCACAACTTTCCATTTTGTCTAATTACTGTGGTCGCTATTTTGGTTAAACTTGCTGTTATTTACCTCTAAATGCAAGTTACCTCAGCTCAAAATCTTTCCCTGTATTTAATGTTTGATTGTCTGTATTGTTACCCCATTCCCCCAAGTCCTCCCCTATGTACCAGGGTACAGGCTTGTGCCCTACTAACGTTTTTGCCTAAGCATTATTTTTACTTTATTTTCCCTATTGTATGAATAGAATTCCATGTCCTGCTGGATATTGGCTATATATATTATCCCATTGTGGGCTATATTTCATTATTTTGTCACTTTTTCCAAATTGCTCTGGACCTTTGTTTTCTGAAATAGGAATTTCAACCCGTGGTCCTCAGCCAAAATTTCGGATCCCCCTTGTTTGTTCAAAAAATACCGGTATACATACTGGCACGTGGCCATTTGAAAGGGGAGTTAAAAAGCGGCTCAGGTGTCAGTCACCATTGTGATTGGTATTGTTAAATTGAACCCCACATATTTGGCATACATAAAGTAAAGAGCCTATGTGTGAGCAGGGACTCATACCTCTGACTTTCCAAGTGATACAACATGCCTTCTACACCATGAGCATATTATTCCAGCTCTTCCTACATTTAGAGTTTCGACACAATGTCCAGGCCTAACAATCTCTACTGCTGTTACACAATAAGTATGCCACTTCATTAAAACATTTGAATAAACACAGTTTGCAGCATCTATATAGGTTCTAAACCTGAGCGGACATAACCAGCTTACCTCTTCCTTCAAAGCTCTACTAGCTAGTTCTTACAGGAAGAATCTCATGCACAGCTCTCCTTATTGTCCAATGGAAGATCTAGGGATCCGTATCCATTTTCAACAATCAACAATCCATTTTTCAACAAAATTTAGAATGGCCCCATACTCAATCAATCATATTTTTAAATAAACAGATTGGATGGCAGCTCTTTCTCTGTACAGATGTGCCAGCTTTTAAACATCCCAAAGAAAATGAGGATAATCAATAATCACCCACAGTTGAGAAAAGAAATACAGGTCGATGCCTTAAACTGAATTTCAAGTGGCCTCAACCTACAAGAACTGAGGGTATATCTATGCAAACTCTCACTCTACTTCTTTGTTCTTCACCCTTCATGCAATACATTGATGCATTATGGCATGACGCCTAGATTTGTAACGCACCTCCTAATATCAAGCATGATTTTAAAAAACTGTCATTTATAGGCCAGACCTGTTTCAGCAGCCATGCAAAGGAGCATATCAAACTGGTAGGCACATATATTTCCTATCTATTTTTGGGCCTCCTAATGGGCAAGGAAGTGCTGCATGAATACCACCACAATAGTACAATGCAATATAGTATGTTATGTTAAATTACGTTAGCATCACCTAGTATAGCACAACGAATCAGCCCTGGAGGAATATCTTGGCGCTTCAGCTGAAGTATAAGTTTATACTGTGTGAGAATTTGTTTTCTAATCAGCAGGCTGTTATGAATAGATGTAGGGTCCACACATAGAATTTGTCTTCAGTTGTAGTTTATTTTGTCATGAAGCAGAACAGCTTGACAACCACCAACTGCCCACAAGGACAGTCTAGCTCCAACTGACCGGAGCTCGGTCCGAACATTCCACATTCCAGAAGCTCGCGTGCTGAGGCGCACGCGAGCAGCATATAACACACCTCCCCCCCTAAACACAAAAAAAAACAAAAAAAACAAAAAAAACTAAGTACAAACATAATCTTCCAACTTTACAGGTGGACGCGAGACACGTGCACTCCTTCTGGGTACCGCATCTTCAGTTCTTTGCACACTCTCACCATGAACTGCAGGTTCCAAATCAATGACATCCCCCAACCCATCAGAATCATTAAAATTCTCCTGCGGACCAAGAGTGGTAACAACAGGTGCATCAGAATTGATGGGCAAGGACACACTTGAGTTTTGCATAGTTTTGAACTCATCCAAAAACAATTGTTCATTTTCTTCATCACAGACATGAGAACCACATATCTTACGACTCCTCAACCATTTCTCAGATCTGACAACAGAAACACGTCTGAAATTCCAAATTTTCCCCCCTTCGACACGTACAGCCTTACTAAAAACTTCAATCACTCTGAGAGGATCAGACCACTTAGCCCAATTCCTGGCAGACGAACTTCCAAATTTCACACGCACAAAGTCACCAACTTTGACCTTGTGACGTGAACCACTTTCCACAGAACCTTTACCCATTTTCTCTTGGTAAATCCTGACCCGTTCACCCATTTCCCTGGCATTGAAAACAGACACAACGGGACCATTGGATTTCAACCACCAGGTAACAACTTAGAACCAGGTTTGCGACCTCTTAGCAATTCGAAAGGGGAACAACCCGTCACAGAATTGGGTGACGTGCGATATGTAAGCAAGGTGGCACTTAAAGCTTTCCTCCAATTCAGATCATTCCTGACCGCTAGCTGAATAGACTCTTTGACCACTCTATTAAAGCGCTCGGTCTGGCCATTGGCTTGAGGATTATAATTGGAAACCCTCTTGTGAGATATACCGTGATCTTTAAAAAATGTTTCCATCTCTCTGCTGGTAAACTGCGTTCCATTATCTGAAACAACCTCAGAGGGTAAACCCTCCCGACTAAAAACATTGTTAAGGAAATCAATGACCTGCCTGGAGGTGATTCTTTCCACAATTTTAACCTCCGGCTATTTCGAAAAATAGTCTATTAGGACTATACCGTATACCTCCTTGCAGTCAGGTAAATTTAAAGGACCAATGATATCGATCCCTAACCTTCTCCACGGCCCTTCAGCATACTCAATAGGAGTGATTGAGGAAGACAATGGTTTCACACTTTTGTCGCTATTGGAGCAAGACACGCAATTCCTGACCCATCTATCCACAAAGGCATCTAAAGAAGGCCACCAATAATACTCCCTTAACCTCCTCTTGGTGGTGGACATGCCCATGTGACCCTCGTGAGCAATCTTAATCAAATTTTCCCTGACTGACGTAGGGGGAATAATTTTGTCACCCCTAGTGATGATATTATTGGAACACATGAGCTCATCCTTAACCTTAAAAAATGAACTTAGATCACCTGACAACTTCCTTTCTTCGGGCCAACCATATTTAAGATAAGTGTTGACCAACCCTAAAATGTTATCCTCAGACATTGCTTCTGCCCAAAGATTTTCACTGATGACCTCTGAATCATTCACATTGATGTCTTTCATGGTGTAAGCTACGTCACACTCATCTGTGTGTTCAACATCGTGATGGGGTAAAGCTAACCTTGACATGCAGTCGGCGTGCACATTGAGTCTACCAGGAATATACTCCACTGTACATCGATACTCCTGTAGTTTGGCCGCCAGTCTGGCCAAACGGGCTGTAAGAATCCTTCCACCACCCGCAGCCAACATACTTACCAACGGCTTATGGTCGGTTCTTAGCACAAATTTTGTGCCCCACAAAAACTGTCGGAAATGCTGGGCTGCCCAGGTGCACGCTAATAGCTCTTTTTCAATCGTCGAATAGTTACTCTCAGCACCTTTCAACGTCCTTGAAGCATAAGAAACAATACTTTCTTCACCCATATTTTTCTGCATCAGAACTGCACCCAACCCAGTGTTACATGCATCAACAGAAACGATACATTCTTGACCCACAACAAATGGTTTCAAGAAAGGAGCGGAACAAATTTCCTTTTTTAACACCTCAAATTGCAATTGCTGTACATTCCCCCATTCAAATTTTGCACCCTTTTTTAGTAACAGACGAAGAGCAGCCACTTTGGAAGCATAGTTCTTCACAAACCTGCTAAAGTATTCAGTTAACCCAAGGAAAGAAAACAATTGATCCCTATTGGTTGGAGAAGGAGCCTTTGAAATACTGGAAATGTGATCAAATTTGGGTCTTATGCCATCCTTGGAAATCTCATGTCCCAAATAATCTACCTTCTCCTGTCTGAATTTGCACTTAGCAAACTTGAGGGTCAAACCTTTAGATTGTATCCCTCCCAACACAGCTTTGAGATTCCTATCATGTTCCAGAACATTGTTGCCAAAAACAAGGATGTCGTCTTGGAATGCAATAGCCCCTTCACATTCATTCAACACCTCCTTCATTAAGCGCTGAAATACTGATGCAGCACTGGCAAGGCCAAACGGCATCCGTAAGTAGCGAAACATACCTTCAGGCGTGACAAAGGCTGTCAGATTCCTAGAATCCTCATGCAAGACCACCTGGTGGTATGCACTGGCAAGATCCAATGTAGAAAATACGCTTGCACCAGACAGGGTGGAGATAAGCTCATTAATTTTGGGTAGGGGATGCATGTCAGACCAAATCTCTTTATTGAGGCTTCTTAGGTCCACACATAAGCGGAGCTCACCATTGGCCTTTAATGATAAAACAATAGGGGAAACCCAAGGAGAAGACTCAATAGGTTCAATAATGTTGGATTTAACTAGATCATCAAGAATCCCTTTCATCTTGCTACGATAGGCTAAGGGTACATTCCTAACCCTATGTCTTACAGGTACCGCATTGTCCTTAAGAATGATCTTATGTTTGAATTGGGCAAACTCGCCTAGCTTCTCACTAAAAACATTTGGGAATTCATTCTTGATGCTATTTACAAACTCACAGTCATTGGGGGCTACCATGCATACTAGCCATGGAATGGTTTGATCAATGTACACAGGGGGTGAGGCATTAGGGTCTAATTTAATGCCCATCTCTTTCTGATGAGGCCATCCTAAAAGCGATTCCCCTTTATTGGCAATATATATTTTAGCTTGAGTGAACCTGTCTTTAAATTCAACCTTTGCCCAAAAGAAACCAATTAATTCAATTTTGTGACCAGAATAGCTGCCAGGTTTGATGTCAGGACTTGTGAATTCTCTATTAGGCCACAATTCTTCAAACACATCTTTCCCGATTATGGAGTACCAGGCACAGGAATCTACTAACATGGATATCTCTTTTCCGTCTATATGAAATAAAGCAGAAGGAAAACTTTTGCATTCATCAGAGGATACACATGAAATACAGTTGAACTCACTAAATTCTGCATCAAACCCTTCTTCATCTACAGAAATACAATTAACTTTTTGTGGTGAACGACACATTTTCCCAAAATGACCAGTCTTTTTACATTTTACACAGATCTTATTTAAAGCAGGACAACTTTTAAAATTCCCCACATGCTCAAAACTCCCACATCTGTAACAGATTATGAAAGAGCGTCTATTGTTGAACCTATTTTCTCTCGTGAAACTTTCATTAAACCTATTATCCCTCGTAAAGCCTTCCTTTTTGAAATTAGAAACAACAGGTCTCTTTTGAAATGCTTGGCCTTTGACCACGGAAACCTCAGGTATGGCTTCTTGGATCTTTACCGACATGCCTTGACTCTGACCCCTTATTTCAGACACGAACTTCTCTGACTGTTCGATCCCTTTGGCTATATTAACTACAGCTTTTAGCGAAGTTTCCGTCCCTAGCCACAATCGTTCCTGTATCTTTTTGCTCTTAGTCTTCATCATTATCTGGTCCCTAAGCACTTGTTCATAATTAATTGTCTCGAAGGCACAGGAACCAGCAAGAGCACGTAACGCCGAAATATAGTTTTCAATGGTCTCATTATCCTTTTGCGCCCTTGAATAAAATTTGAAGCGTTCCATCACAGTATTCACTTTTTTCCCAAATCTAATGGTGAGTTGCTTGACTGCAATTTCAAAAACATCTGTTTCCGAGTCAGAATCTTCCAAGGGAGGCAGATCAGATAACTCCTTTAGTCCTTGTCCACCTAAAGACAAGCGTAGTAAATCTAATTTTCTTTTGGCCGAACATCCTTCCTCCTCTAAAACACTGACATAGGCCAAAAACATGGGATACCACAAATCCCAATCCATTTTCGGCTCTCCTGCCACTGGTAAAAAGTGTGGTGGAACCATAATATTCGACATTTCTATGGAGTAAAATGTGCCAAACAGTTAAGTAAATTCCCACTTTTTTTTTGTATTTTTTTTTTGAAAATATATATTTTTCCTTTCTGTAAATGGATATAAATTGTTTAAATACTACAGCGTGCGTTGTGCAACTCGAAAATACCGAATACTACACTTAAACAGCGTTAGACTGTTTAATTAATCGTTACTCGGTGTGTTTCTCGAACTCTCCCAAACCAAAATGGCCGATGACACCACTCCCAGAATGCCCCTCGATTGGGACGATCATCCGGATAGTTGATGCTGACGCATTGGAAACAGGAGAGGCTTCAACGTTCTACTGCGCAGGTATGCGCTCGAGCCTTCAAGTGAGTAGTTTTAAATTCTTAAATTTCCTTCCGCTTGGATTGCGCACTGTTTCCCTATGGTGTGGTAGTACACACTCGAATAACAGCCGCGGGTGCCATCATGTGCACAGATTTATACAGCCGCCGACTACAACCTTAACACCCGCTTTAGGACACAGGCGCTCGCTCTAAAAATTTATGTCACTACTAATTAAACTGCCGCCGGTGCTATCAATGCACAATTGCCTTTCTTTAACCCGCCGCTGGCGCTATCAGAGCGCTTTACCAAATAAAAGTAAATGGTCTTACTTTTTTGCTGGAACTCAAGTGAACGCTGTTCAGTTCGAAGACTCGAATTTCTTTGAGGGTTGCTCCCAACGTCGCCAATATGTTATGAATAGATGTAGGGTCCACACATAGAATTTGTCTTCAGTTGTAGTTTATTTTGTCATGAAGCAGAACAGCTTGACAACCACCAACTGCCCACAAGGACAGTCTAGCTCCAACTGACCGGAGCTCGGTCCGAACATTCCACATTCCAGAAGCTCGCGTGCTGAGGCGCACGCGAGCAGCATATAACACAGGCATTATTTTGAAATGTTGATACATTCTTCAGGAACATCCTATGAGCATGCCTACAAGGCTGTTTGCATATAACTGAAATAAGAATGTCAGTATGGCCATGAACTTTTACACAACTGCTTCTCCACTGTCTGAACTTTGCAAAAGAGTTGAAGTACTTCCTCCTCACAAGCTGCTGAAGGATTTGGTTTTCTGCACTCTTTAGCAGTGCTCTTTAAAGGCAAGGTTTTACTTATAGAGACATTTCAACATATATGTGAAAAATTGGGATGTTAGTTGACTGGGGGAACCCTGGTCAAGCAACTGCCACAATCCCTGGCAAAGTGAACTGAAAAAAGTCACTAAATTAACCTGTGGTCAAACGTGGGTAGCTTGGCAGAAAAGAACAGTCAGACTTAACTTAGAGGAAATGTGTGAAGTATTTATGCAGCACACAAACAGCAATAAAGTCAAAACATAACACTAGAAAGATCCCTCAATCTAGAAAATACATTATTTGACACCAAAATGACAATATTCCAATCAGTACATCCAGTCTTATGCATTTTTACTTGTTTTTGTTTGTAAAAACTAGCATCTGAAAGATCAAAGCACCAACGGTGGACATCTACTGCAACAGGACCAGGTCAAAGTAAAAAAATATGACCAACCGCTATGGAGCGCAGTTCAGATACAAGTAGTGGATTAGGCCCAGTCAGTAGTTACCTTCCTATTTAGAAGAATTTTCAACAAAAATGTCTGAGAAGGTAACGTTCAACTGCCCAAGGCTGCAGGCAGTGTAACAGGAGGGAGCCTCATCACTGGGGAAACTTGGTTCAAAGCCAGGGTAAAGATTTCTACGTTCGTACTTAGACTCCTTTTTGGTAGTTGGAAAGCTCCAGCAAGATGAAATAGGAGCTTGTAGCTGAAGACAGTTCCAGGGGCTCTGATACCCCTTTGGTGAAGGACTGCTGAACAGGATTTACTGCAGCTGAGAAAAACTTAGTGGGAGCAGCCACAAACTCAGGCCAACTGGTGATGCACCTTGAGTGGATTGATGAGTGGGTAGGCCCTGGTCTCTTTTCGGTTCCTAGAGCAGCTTTTAGCCAAGAATGTTATAAGTTTGGGATTTTGACCATCTTGGCACATTCAGCACCAGAACCAGGGGTCCAGGACTAGTGGTTCAGGACTCACTCAGGCTGGGCCCGGGTGCAGGCTGAAGATGATGGGAGCCCTGTGGCTCTGAACAGGAGGCCAGCAAACTAGCCCTTGGAATCACTCTGGTATTCTTGGTTTCAAGAAATGGAACAGAGCTCTAGCATCAGGGCTGGCCTCTGAGGGTTGAAGGCAGTCTACAGTCAGCAACGCAGTCTTGCAGGGTGCAGCAGGCAGTCCTCTGAGATTCCTCCCACTGGTCCAAAAAATGAACAGTAAAGTGGGTCTTAGGGTCATAGTTATATACCTAGTGCCTCCTTCGAAGGAGGCACTAGGTATATAACTATGAAGTTTCAAGAGGTTTCTTTTTGAAGAGCTTGGAATTTCTTGACTCACCTGCCTGGCTCAGTCCCCCATTCTGGCAGCAGGTGGCCTATTTAGGCAATCCAAGTCAATCTATTGTGCGCCTGTCTGGGAGGAATTCTCAAAGTCTGTCGATTGGACCCTATCATGTCACCCAAGACAGGCTGCAAGCACGAAATGGTAATGGTAAGGAAAATGCCACCTTTCTAAAAGTAAAAAGAACAATTGATGAACGGAACACTGAACAACTTCAAACATTCACTCCCAGTACAGAGATCGGGGCCTAAATCTATAATTTTATTTGCTCACCATGCCATTCCAGTTTGGGTCCAGCCAGTCCAACAATCCAACCCTGGATCGAAAACAAGCATCCTTGGACCTGTTTTGCGGTATCACTGCTCATCAGCCAGGCTAGCTGGAGTCCAATGGAGCAGTGAGCACAGGGCCCACGTCTGGGCATACCCTTCTCACTTACGGCTTGGCAGTTCGGGCCGGACCGTTCCCATGAGGAGCAGGGACAAGACTGATTTGCATATAGATCGGTCCAAACTAGGATGTTGTGGTGTGCAAAAAAACAATGGATTAAATCCAGATCTATTGACTGAGAGGGGGATGTTTGCATTGTTCAGCATTCCATCCATCATTTGTTCTTTTAACTTTCCAAAAGTGGTATTTTCAAAATTGTAATTAAAAATCTGACTTTACCAATAAAGATGATATTTCACAACAATTTCTTAGATACCAAACATGAAATGCTTATCTGTCTTCAATCAAAAAATATCACATATTACATGTAATAATAATATTCTATGAGACAGTAGTAAAAACAAATGTAATAATGTTTCACTACCAGGACATATACAACTTAAAAGTACACATCCAACCTTTTAAATACAACACACACTGCTTTATGGGCTACCTCGGGTCTACCTTAGGGGTGACTTATATGAAATTAAAGGAGAGTTTAGGGGTTGGCAAGAGGGTTATATTGCCAAGTCGAATTGGCAGTTTAAAACTGCATTCAGGCTGCAATGGCAGGCCTGGGACATGTCTTAAGCTGCTACTTAAGTGTGTGGCACAGTAAGTGTTGCAGGCCCAGTAGTAGCATTTAATTTACAGGCCCAGGGTACATGGGACACCACAGGGACTTAGTTGTAAATCAAATATGCCAAACAAAGTGTAAGACAATTAAACAATGTTCAGGGGAACAAGACCAAACACTTTAGCACTGGTGAGCAGTGGTACAGTGCAGAGTCCTAGAGCCAACAAAAACGAAGTTCAGCAGAAAATGGAGGTAAGTAGGCAAAAAGTATGGAGGAGACCCCACTACAGCACACAATATATAATGTCAATTTCATCTGGTTTTTATATCCAACTTAATTTTGTGGTGGGAGTCTGATGTGGTTCCTCGTAACCATAAAGGACACAGGAATGTTTCTTACTGTGTCAAATGCAAGGTCTAGCATGTAACATGACCTTTTGTGAATGTTTGTGTTTGTGGGGGCTCTCACTATTGGAATGAACACCAGAACATTGTTCTTTTCAATTTTTTCCTCAGTTAATCTATTCTTGATTGTGTCTACCTAAGGATGGAAGTCGACTAACACATTTTCTGGGTGTGGGCTCCCGTATAAAATAAAATGCAAATTTAAATACAATGCCTTGTAGTATATATCATTACCGGTCCTCTGAGACTATGAGTGACACTAGTTTCTCTCAGCTAAGAATTTTTTTGATGAACAAGTACAGAGAGTTAGGTTTTGATTAGCCCCTTTCGCTTGTGGTTGTTTTGGTTCACTTCCCCCAGCCATTGTCTTAAACCAGAATATTTCGCCTTTTTAATCAGCCCAGATTAGTGTTTCAGTTTTACCATTATACTAATGGCTACTAGACTAAGGGGTGATAGGTGTACGATTATGCCTCCTAGAAGCCATTGAGGGAAATTTTACAAGCTAAGTGGATGGCCTACTTTTGTAAAATAACTATCTTTGTTTGAAGCTTTGTGGGGCTAGTATGGTTTCATCTCCATTAAAGTTTGGTTAGTTCTTCTAGAGAGTTTTCTGTTCAGGGTTTGTTACAAGAATTCTTTAGGTGGAGGTAATTTTTTCAGTTGTGACCTCCTGATATATCAACAGATTCTTACATTGCTAGCCCTAACTACATGAAATAGTAAAAAATAAACATCAACCTATTTTCAAATGTACAAAAAAGTGCTAAAATGATATAGAACATCAGGCCATCAACATCAATATTAAAGGGTCCAAACATTTTAACTGATTACAACTGATTCACTTCCTGGGTACTGAAACAGTCCTCATTTTGGAATATATCCCATATGTTCGTCACTCCAATAATTTGAAAAATTAACATCTTCTATGTTTGTCGCATCATAACGATACCATTTTACCATCTAACACAACAAATAACTGTTTATTTCTGCTAATAACCTCAATTAACGTGTTCATTCAACTGAGAAAAATGAGTCTTTTGTTTGATAGCAAGCTTCTTCCAAGTGTGCTATTTTGACAAATAAAGTCATTGGAAAATAATGTATTTAGCAAGTGAGTCATCAAGAGCTAGATTTACTGCCTTGTTAATGAATGTTTGCGCTTCTGGTTTAGTGTGAAGAATAAAGTGTCAGAAGTTATTTTGCGGTTCATATTACTGGTATAGCTAAATTCACTCTCTGTTTAGCACAACATATTCATGATGACTCACATCCTGCATTATACGGCATAGATGTTTCCTGGTGGATTCAATTACTGGAAATGCTCTTTAGCATTTCACAAATTGTTTTACAATATTTATTTTTCGTGTTAAGGTTTGAACGTTCATTACGAACATAACCATTACGTTTTATGGAAGTTAACACTCTCTCTACATTACAGTACATAGAAAAAGTAAGTAGGTCTATTTCTTTAGATAAGTGGATTGAAATAATGAGGGCCAATCCACAATGGCATTTATAAGTACTCGACTTAGTACTCTTGAATTACTATTATTATCACACATGCTCATAAATCCTTTGTGACCACCTCAACTCGGGAGAGGTGGGGAATAAATTATCAATGCTTTGTGACCGCATTTCATTATGAGTTGCAATTGTTATGGTACAATCCATGTTCAGTATCCTCCTAATTGCGATATGGAAAGGATCACAAACTCCTCACGACCACTCTCATACAATCTGAACGCCATTGTCAACAATCACTGGGTGCAACCAAAGTTTGCTGTAGATCCCAAAGGCTACTTTCATTACCTATCCGAGCCACTTTCAGAAACACAATTTTACAACAAATGACATCCTTTTAAAAGCTGGCAATGCAAAGTGCCATTACTCGTGAAAAACAAAGATTCTTACAAATGTAAATGCGTATGGATCAAATCAGGTTGGGAAAACAAGGTCTAGACTGAAATATTAAATGTATGAAATATATTTTAGCTACTTTCCCGACGATGGCAGGAAAGACAGCTCACAACTATTCAAAATCTTATTTAAGGACCCAACCCAGACCTACTTGAACCCGCTTTCACTAATTCTGGAAAAAATCGTTATTTTTATTTGCAAAGACATAGGGGAAGACCCAGAGAAAACTAGCCCACCATTAATCTCTTACTTCCGTTTCAAGTCAGTTTACAGAACGTCCAACAGGACATTTTCAAGAACTTCAGGGCAAATACTCTCCTAGCCACCCCTACCTGAAAAAAAAATAACAAATTGTTTTTGTTGGTGTTGGGACCCAGTGCGCTTTACCTCTGCTAGCCATTGCTGAAGTGCTTGTGCTCACTCCACTAAACATAGTAATATTGGCTTTCACCTAACTGGCACATCTAATTAACTTATAAGTCCCTTGTAGAGTGGGACACCATGTATCCAGGGCCTGCAAATTAAATGCTACTAGTGGGCTTGCAGCACTAATTGTGCCACTCACTAAAGTAGACCCTTAAAACATGTCTCAGGTTTGCCCTTGCAGCCTGAATGCAGTTTTAAACTGCCTATTGACTTTAATATAACACCCTTGCAAAGCCTTAAACTCCCCTTCCATCACATGTATGTCACCGCTATGGTAGGCCCTACGTAGACCATAGGACGGGGTGCATTATAATTAAAAGCTTGGTCATGTACTTATGTTCTTTTCAAGTTTTACATGTCCTGGTAGTGAACACTCCTAAATTCATTTTTCACAGTTAGACCTACCTGTCCCATAGGATAATGTTAGGTTGCCTTATTACATTTGAGAAATGCTAACTTTTGATTGGGGGACAGATACGCATTCCATGTTTGGTGTCTATGGAATTATAATTAGAAATCCTTTTTGATGGTAAAGTAGGATTTACATTGTAATTACCATTTTGTGACTGCAGCCTGTTCTAGGTCACCAGACTGGGTGTAGTTGGCAGTTAGAAGTTGTGAATTATATCCAGACAGTTCAACAATGGAGGAATTAGGTGTGCCTGAATGGGCCATCTGCTGACAGGATGGGGGGCAGAGCTGGGCACAGCCCCACTTACAACTGAATAGGCTGTGCCCTGCCTTCACACAAAGTGATTGCCACCATTGTATTGTTCCTGCAGCCAGCTTGGAGCCAGGGCAGGGGAGTCGGGAAATTCTGAGCTCTTCAAAGAGAAACCTCTAGAAATTACACCAACTTCAAAGGCGCCAGGTTTAAAAATAGGTCCCTCTGACCCACTATTCAGGTCACTTTCTGGACCTGTGGAAGAACTCTCAGAGGACTGCCTACTCCTGTGGCCTGCTGAATACTCCACAAGACTGCTTTGCTGCTTGGAGCTTGCCTTAAGCCCCCAGTTGCGTGCCTTGCTGCTTGAGCCCTGCTTCTTCTCCTGGGCCCAGGACTACTAGAGTGGATCCAAGGGCTAATCTTCTGGTCTCCTATTCAGAACCCAAAGGACACAACAGCCACCATCTTGAACCCACACCTGGACCCAGCCTGAGTGAGTCCCATAGGTGCCCCTCAATTCCTGGAGCTTTCGTGGTGGTACTATAGGGGCCCAGAGAGCCAAAATCAACACTTGTGACATAGAATATATTTGGGCTAAACACTGCTCTCATCATCGAGGGAAGACCTGAACCAACCAGATTATCCACCTGAGGTGCATCGCTGGTCTGCCTGACTTTGCAGTAGCTCCTGCTACATTTTTCTCCGCGGCAGCAAATATTGTTTAGTCGGCCTTTTCCAAAGGGCTCCAGGCTACTGGAACTCTTGTCGCTACAGCCTTCTGCCTCCTCCCACTGGAGACTTTTTAATTCGGAAAAGTGACTAAGCCGCCCATAGAAATCATCAACGTGAACTTGTCCAGCGGCTCCCAGACAACAAAGATTCCTCCTTGGACACAGCCTAAAGTCTTGCCCCACTGAACTTTACCTTCTCAGAACTGTTTCTTCAAAATGTGTTTTCAGACCAAAGGTAAGCACAGACTGGGCCTAATCCAATTCTTGTATCTGACCTGTGCTCCATCGCCATTGGCCATTTTAGTATTACTTTGTCCCGGTTTTGTGTGCCTAGATATCAGGGGCTGCCACTTTGATCTGTTAGGCACACATGTTAACTAAAAACTGTAAAAATGAAGAACTCCAGTTCTACTAATTGGATATTTGCCGTTTAGGTGTCAAATAATTTCATAAAATGCACAGTGGGATTTTATTTTTGTTTTGTTTTCACTTTATTACTCTTTGTGTGCTGCATAAATACTTTAAACAAGCCTTTGACTTCCTCAAATAGGCCATGTGCACAGCTCTTGTGCTGAAAGCCCCTGACATTTCTAAACAGTTCATTGTACAAACCTATACTTCAGAGCATGGCATATGGGTAGTCCTAACACAGTCTACTTCTGATTGGTTTTTTGTTGGTCTGGTGTAAAATAATTTATTAAGATTTTTCTTATACTATGTTATCAGTTTATTACTCTCTGTGTGCTGCATAAATACTTCACGCATTGCCTCTAAGTTAAGTCGTATGCTTTTTGTACCAACCTAACCAGGGTTACACATTGTTTAATTTAGTGACTTTTTGTGGTTCACCCTGACCGGATTGTGGCTGTTGTGTGACCAGGTCAAACATCCCAGTCAACCAACAACCTAATTTCTCTCATTGGTGTTCAGGTGTGTGGATCAGGACTTTTGTTTGTGCAGTACCATACAGTGGTTTTTCAGTAGTGTGGATAGGACTTTCATTTGTGCAGTACCATACAGTGATTGGTGTTACATAAAAAAAAAACACATAAAAAATTTGAAACCAGAGTTGACCTCTTTTTAAATTCTTCCTAATTTTTTATTGGCTGTTTTCTTTTCTTTTTTGTTCGAGTACCCTACCTTCCTTCTTTAACATGGAGTTGGATCTATGCAGCTTTGACACTCTCAGCAGGGCTGAGCTGCTGAAGCCTCGCAAACAGAAAGCAGACAAAAAGGCTACCAATCTCCAGGTATCTGTCTGAGTCTTTGAGGAAGTACAGAGTTAGCAGTCCACCTCAAATGCTGCTGCTGATGATGAGTCAAAGGTAGAGGCACACTTGAAGGATGATGAGGCGATTGAGGACTTAACCCTGGGTCCCGAGCTGAAAGGAGAGCACAACTCAACCCCAGCGGATGCCCACAATGAGGCAGGGAGCAGTGTGTCTGCCAGGTATCTGTCCCCAGAGGTCCTGGAGGGCAGAGAGGTGGAGAGCGAGCTCAGACATTCGCTCGCCAAGATGATGCTGGAAGCAGAGGAAAGGTGGACTAAAGCAGAAAGAGCATTGGCTGAGAGGAAACTTTTGCTGGAACATGAGCTGGGACTGAAGGACCTGGATCTGAAAGCCAGGGAGATACCAAAGTCCAGCAACAATGCTGGCAGTGTACCTGCATTGTCCATTGGAGAGGTATGGGGCTGCATACCACAATAACTGATGCCCAATTATGTGGTAGGAGATCATACTGACAAATGGTTTTCTGCATCTGAGGTAGATCTAAGGATATAAAAGGTTCCAGAAGAGTACTGGGGGTGGGCAGGTAGCTTATGGAAATGCAAGCCAACAGTGGGGAGGGACACACTTCTCGTACTTGAGGCAGAGTACCAGACAAAGTATCAAAGTATGTCTCCATTAAAGTCATACTTGTAGCTGAATTGAATAGGTACGTTTACCCCGCAGTCTTTCTTCCTGCAGGGAATCACAACGCAGTTGTTACAACAACTGCGTTGTGATCCCGCATACTATTACTCCGCAAGTTGGAACAACGACTTGCGGAGGGGGGCGCTGGATGTTGGAATAGTATCATTTACTATTCCAACTCCAGTCTGTGCGGACACTAGAGAAGGTGTTGGATTTTAAATCCAACACCCCCCCCTCCGCAAGTCGTTGTTCTGACGTCCGGAGTAATGGTATGCGGAATCACAACGCGGTCGTTGTAACGACCGCGTTGTGATTCCCTGCGGGAAGAAAGTTTCTGGGTAAATGTTGTTTACCAGCTGAATTTGGACTGACACCTGAGCAATACCTGTATAAACAAAAGGAGAGAGTGAGGATTACTATTGGGGTGCATCCCTATCCCCAAAATAATAAAATAATATTAATACCAAAAGTGGACGAACCCACTAGAAAAGACTGCTCAGTTTCACTTTTCGTGTTCCAGAATCCCACTCGGTTTGTAAAAAGAACCCTCACCCACCAATCTAGTTGGCGGCATGCTTCATCATAGGGTTCCCAACCGGATAGCCGAATGCCACTCGGTTGTGCTCCAACTCAGGGTTACAGCGGAGCGGAATTGGTGTTGTGTGTGAAGGAAGTACTACTAAAGTGGTGCAAGTTAAAAATGTATCCTTACTGATTGATCTTTTATTCCTAGCGGTCCAGGACAAGGTTAAAATCAAAATGAGGATAACATCAAGTTTAATTGGTCTTGGTTATCCAAGTGGTCAACATGTTTCAGCCTCTTCAAAAAAGGATCATAGGCTTTCTTCAGGACCAGGCTACATCTAAAACATGTGATATTGTGGCAAAAACACTCCACATGTGAATTTTTTCAGCGCACACGCTAAGGTGGGCTGTACATACAGTGGTGTCCATGTACTTACGAACCAACTGGAAAAATGTAAAAAACACTAGCTACGCGTTGTTGTAGCTTTAAGCAGTTCCCGGAATGGGCGAACACCTGCAGTCACACATTTGTCAAAGCAGAGCGCCCGCCTCTGGTACCTATTTCGGTTCTTCTCGTGAAACCGGTTGGGAACCTTATGATGAAGCATGCCACCAACTAGGTTGGTGGGTGAGGGTTCTTTTTACACACCTTGTGGGTTTCTGACACTCGAAAAGAGAAACTGAGTCGTCTTTATAGTGGGTTCGTCCACTTTGTTTATTAACCTGAGAAATACCATCAGAGGTTCAGGGACTGCCACAAGCTTGCAAACCAGTCCTGTGTAGATTTCTCAGACTACTCCAGCAAGGCACTGAATGGCAGGGTGAAGGGCAGCAAAGTGCATGATTATACAGGGCTGTATAACTTGATTTTAAGGGAGCACATGCTCAATACTTGTTTTACAAAGCAGCACCAGCACCTAGTTGGTAGTAGGCTTACAGACACTAGAAAGATTTCTGAGGAGGCTTACGTTTGGTTCAGCACCAGAATGTACAAAAAACATCTGGATTTTGTTAGAAATGGGGGTATCTAGTGGGCAGATGTAGGTACATTTGTCCAAATAGGGACCCTTGCTTCTAGTCAGGGCAAGGAGGATACACACTTTAGATAATCCCTGCTCACCCTCTCGGTAGCTTGGCACAAGCAGACAGGCTTATCCCAAAGGCAATGTGTAAAGTATTTGTACTCAAAACCCATTGAAAACACTACAAACGGACACTACACCAGTTTAGAGAAATAAAGTATCTCTATCTAAACTCAAGAAGACCAAAATGACAAAATCCAACATACACAATTAAAAATATGTCTTTAGTAAGGGTATTGAAAAAAAACAATACCTCCATCTGGGGCTATTGTGACAGGAATTAATACAAAGTACGGTGCCGATCGCAAGGAGCGCAGTGTTGTGCACGGAGTAACACAGACCCCCAAACAAACAGTACCTTGGGAATGAAGTGTGTGACGATGTACTGCATCGTGGAAGTGAGGCATCGGAGCCGAGGTTGGCTCCCTGGATGCCACGGGGGAGGCGAGGCATCGTGTCTGTAGGGAGGCGACTTGTCATGTTCAAGACAGGGGAAGGAGGTTGCATCAGTGGTGAAGCGTCGGTTCTGGTGACGATGCGCAGTCGACAAGTCAGTGGAGTCACCCTCAGCGGTTATCGGCACTGCGATAACAGGATGCAGGCGTGGGCAATGACAGAATCAGTGTGAGCACTGACATTGGCAGGGCCGTTAACTGCAGGTGTCAGTGGGTGTTGCAGCTGCGGTGCAGGCCAGGCAGTTCATCATTCACTTCAAGAGGGGTGCCCCTGGCATTGGTGCATGCCGCATCTCCTCCTCACAGCTCTTCAGCTCTTCTCCTTGGCAAACGTTTCTCTTGAATTCAGAATGAATCCAAAGTTCGGGGGTCTGGGCCCCACTTTTTATAGCACACATTCCTTTGTTCTCTGTTGGCTCTTTGCCCAGCCAAAACCAGTTCTGTCCTCTCTGGTGCACCTGCCCTGCAGGAGGTGGAAACAGCATTGTCCAAGGCAGATCAGGCCCATTCAGATCTGAAAGAAATCCCTCCCCCCACTCTAAATGCAGCCTAGGTCTATTCAGCCCATGCTTGACTCATCCAGGAAAGGCAGGATACACATCACCCTCCCCCCAGTGGCAATCTGAGAGAATGCACATCCCCAGCCCCTGTTATTTAAATGCCAGGCAGTCAATCCACAAACAAGAAGAGGCACACAGGATGGCTAAGCAAGAATATACCCACTTTCCAAAAGTGATATTTTCTAAGACACAATAAAAAAATAATCTTTACTAAAAGATGCATCTTTATATTCAGTTCAGGCACACTAAACATTATCTTCCTATCTTGTCCCAAAGGGAAGTTATATTTATAAGATGTTACAAATTAACTCCCATGTTATCCTATCGCACAAGATAGCCTTTCAATGGTGAAAAAGGAAATTGGCAGTATTTTACTATCAGGACATGTCACACACACTAGTGCATGTCTTACATTTCACATACACTGCCCAGGGGGGTACGTTGGGCCTACCCTTATGAGTACCTTACATGTAAAATAAGGGAAGGTTATGGCCTGGCAAGTGGGTGCATTTGCCAGGTCGAATTGGCAGTTAACAAACCGACACAGACACTGCAGTGGCAGGTCTGAGATACCTTTTCAGAGCTACTAGTGTGGGTGACCCAAGCAGTGCTGCAGGCCCACAAGTAGCATTTGATTTCCAGGCCCTGGCACACTCAGTGCATGTTACTAGGGACTTACTAGTATATCAAATATGCCAATTATGGATAACCAATAATGATAATTTACACAGAGAGCACATGCACTTTAGCACTTTAGCACTTAATAGCAGTGGTAAAGTGCCTACAGTTCTATAGCCAACAAAAACATGTCAGGAAAAAATAGGAGGAAGAAGCAAAACGTTCAGTCTAAAGCCAGGGAAGACCAATCTATACCTTGATGGACTTTCCGCCTTGGGGTGATAGAACATGGAACCTGGCCCGCAACAGCAGGGGTCTATTCCCATTCTACGCCTTCCTGAACCCAGTTTGATCACTCTATCAATACTCTCAGGGCCCACTAAGCTGACCTATGGTGAACACTTCTCTTCACCTGTAGATACCATCTGTGCAGCGTCCAAACTTACTTTGCTCACAGATGTGTCGCAACAGGCAGGCAGTACCGACATGGCTAACACAGTAGTGTGACCCAGTCCACTCCCTGGGCATGACTCCTGTCCCCCTCCCAAGGGAAACTCTGTCCAACAGGACAGCAAGTCAGTGTGCCCACTGACATATGTCTGTGATGAGAGCCAGGCCTCATGCCTCTCAGGGCTGTCTAGCCTCTGTGACGTCAGAAAGTGGGGGGCTGTAGCCCCAGGTGCCTGGCACCCTTTGTCTACTCTCCCTCCTGCTAGGTCATGGATGAAATCCTGACCCTGACCCACCAGCCCAGGGTCTGTACTCTGTGGCTGGACAAGAGACTGCGCTGGGCTCTTGTTCATGTGTTCCACATTGCCTGAGGTATTCTAAGTTCCATGTTCTGGGTTGTCCAATCATTGGTGTTATGGAAGAACCAATGAGACACTGATTGCTAGTCTGGTAGGGGATATTGGCTACTAAGGTGAGGTTTGGCAGACCCTAATTCACTGAGGGTCCAAGTCTCTATGCACAGTTCTGGGTAGGAGCAGAATCCCTGCTACACTACTTTGTTGATCCAGTAAGCGATATCTGAACAAATATGTCACTTTCAGGGCCATATTGGGGAACCAAAAACAGCCCTTGCAAAATACTTAAACCACCTCCACTCTTCATCTCCTTGTAATATCTCTCACTTTCTATTCATCCATCCCCTCTCTCTCTCCTTGCCTCTTCCTTCTCTTCTCCCTCTCTGATCTCTTTCTCTCTAACTTTCTCCTCCCAGCCTCGGTTTCTCTCTCTCTCTCTCTCTCTCTCTCTCTCTCTCTCTCTCTCTCTCTCTCTCTCTCTCTCTCTCTCTCTCTCTTGAAGCCTCCCTGTGCTTGCTGTAATTATTCTCAGGGGTCTGACAAAAATGACAAAGGCACAGAGAGGGGCCCTGGTCTTTCAAAACCAGTCTCCAAGAGCTACTGCTCATGGGGAAATGCCCAGTGGAATAAAAGGATTGTCCAGTCCTGGTTACTCTGGTGACTAAAAGATGTAATGAGAATACATGATACATCAAGAAAAACTATTAGTTTGACAGAGATTGCATAGTTTTAAGAGGAAGATAAGTAGCCACATTCACAGAGCATTGGTCTTAGTGCACTAGACTAATACCTAATAGAATAAAAGGCGTGTCCGGCCCTGTTACTAAGGCGTAATATGATGCTAATCACGAAAGCATGTATGATTCAGAAAAGGTGAGATGAGGAACCTAAATACTTGCCTGAACTAATGGATGTCAATGTGCTTTTGTGTGCATTGAGAACAGAGATTCACTTCTTTCTAGACCCCTGGTATCAGAAGACCTCCATTTCATGTCTGGCCTAGATAGAGCTTTAGCTGTCCTACCAGCCTCATGTATTAAAAATAATGCATTAAATAATTCTTATACACACATCCTCTTTATCCTTTGGTTTATTTAACAGTCATTCACATTTTGCTTCTGCACAATAAACCATATAGCATGGCATAGTGGGTGAGCCCACTTTAGCCACTAACTCACTTGCACTGTGAATGACAAACTACACATTGCTTATAAAAATATAAGTCTGTTTATTACCAAACACAATCACTAACATATTGGTATCTCTCCTACCAGGAGATATCAACACAATACACAAGAATAATTCTTTGCAATAATCAGGTTAGTAAAACACATATACACTGGTCTCCAGGGGGATACCCAACCATATATTAAGTAGAATGTGAACTGCAAAGGAGAACGGGGCTTGGACCAGAAGACTCAGAGAAGCTGGGGAGACATGGAACCACACAAGTTAAGTACCCAGGTTCCCCACAGAGGCTGTGTGCATAGTGGAAACACAACTGTTTGAGATAGGGAATGCATACCCACTTTTAACAATATTCATCCATTTGTATTCACAACTTTCATTCATTATCACGTGCTTGTTGGAATAAATTAATAATGCCTGTTTTACTGTTGTTTTTAGTTACCCCCGAAGAAGGGCGCGAAGTGCCCGAAATGCATTGTGTTAATAAAATACTGCTTTTTGATAAACTTTGTGCGTCTGTACTTGTTCTTGGAATAAGGTTCGGATGGACAAAACCTGAACATGTGAAACCAGTGAACATTTGCATATTTCCTTGCGTGTGGAATTAAATAGAAGAGTAAAAGTCGATTAACATAACCAAAGGAAAAGAAAAACGATGATTAAATTGAGTAGAAAGGAAGAATTGTGCAAACAGCATTATGCTGTGCCTTGGAATTTGGGACAGCGATCCGTCCCAAAATACAGTGATGTAGCATAGTGGAAACACAGCCACATGCCCATTGAAAGTTAGTGGATAACTCGTGGTTGCAGGTTTAAAGAAGAAGGACCCTTCCCAAAGGACTCTGAAGAAATACTTTGGAAGAGAGAAGGTTGGAGAGCCACCCGACCTGTGGATATTCCAAGAACCAGGTTTTTTAAAAATATTGTATTTATTGAGAAAAGTATAATAAGCCTACAATCAGGCTGGACATATCATGACTGTAACATTACAATGTCATATTTATACATTACAGGGTGGTACTAAGCACTAGTCACAATGGTATACTTACAAACAATTAGCTTTCTGAGTAATTGAACAGGTATTTTGTGGTAGCATTCCAACATATCAATATAAGGCAGTCAGCCACATAATAGTGTCTCATCTGCATGATTCATCTTTGCCAACTCAGGCCATATCATTCACAATATTTGCAAAGTAACAACTTTCTCAGACACGCCCTTAATGCTCACTCAGCTCTCTCCCCATCATTGGCCTGAATTTTACAGACCCACCACTTGCTCTCCCTCTGCATCTCCTGTTTCCTTCCCCACTAAATACATCTGGTATGGACCCTAATACTCTTTGGGACGGCTCAAGGAATCTAGTATACTATGGTGTTGTGTTGGATTGCGAAATAGTATCTGTGAAAGTGTATTTGGGTTTGCAGAGTCTCTCTCAGTATATAGGTGTGGCAGATCATGTGGGCTGTGGAGCCTGTAATGTGCAAATGAGCTCTGTGCAGCATTATATCAGGACTCCAGTTCTGGAGCATTTAGCCCTCCCATATCGTAAGGCTGAGTGAGGACCTCCTATTGCACCCATGGTTGTTTCCTGGCCCAAGCCAGCTTGACAATTAAAGAACGCAAAGTAGTAAATTCTGCTTACAGTAGGAGCATTGGGATATTTTGAAACAGGAATAAGAAATGTTTTTTTCATAAGGGCTATATGCCACATTAGAGACAGCGGTAACCTGATAGAGCAATTTACTTATAGCTTTCCCATAATTATCTTTATAGAACTATCACTGGATCTGTGTGAATCTTTATTCCAAGAAAGAACACTGACGCAGTTGTCCAACTCAGAGGGAATTCTAGCATTATTGGATTTGTAGCATTATTGGGTTCTAGAGGGGGCTAGTGGAAATATAATGGACTTGCCCCCATTTATACTCAGACCCCCCCGAAACTCACCACTTCCTGAAGCACAGGCAAAATATTTTTCCCCAGGTCACGGATATATAACAGCATGTCATCAGCATTAGCTGGTATTATAAGGTTGTAACCAGGGAAACACAGCCCTCTATGTCTGTGATACTCCCCTCGTGATATTAATTGAGGAAAATGTTACCAACTCCGATCCGGGCCACCAGCTCTGTGTACAACACTGCAATTATCCTCACAAATACCTGTCCCACTCCGATTCATCAGAGGACAGCTTGCATAAACTCCCACTCAACAGAGTTAAATGCCTTATCTGGAGTCCAAAGTGATGGCCGCCACTTCAACATCTGGGTCAACGTGTTTTTATAGCACCAACAGGGTTCTGAGATTAATAGATATACTATGGCCTGTTACAAATCCGGCCTGCTGTGGATGAACCACTTCCGGCAAGATTGGTGCAAGTCTATTTGGCAGTACTTTGGCAAATAATTTAGTGTCAACATTTAATAACGATAAGGGCCTGTGCGAGGACAATTGTGAGGCTGTTTACCAGGCTGCAAGAGTTACTATTAGGGGCTCATGCTTTGAAGGAGGCATTATGCCAGTATGTACCATCTCTTTATACAATGTCATTAGGTGTGGAATTAGTAAGTCTTGGTAGGCCTTATAGCGGACACAGTGAGGTCATCTGTACTCTGGGCCTTTCCAACTTACATTTATTTTTTAGTGCTATTCATATTTCTGTGGGATTGAGCGGTGCCATCAGATGTTCCCTGTGCTCCGTAGCGGGATATGTCATTGCTATGTGTTCTTAGTAGTCGATAATGGCTGCGTTGCCAAAGGGGATTTGCATTTGGTACAATTCAGCATAGTATCTACAGAACCTTTCATCTATTTGATCTGTATCATACAATGGCTGCCCTTTTTCATCGGGGATCTCTAATATTACCTCTGGTTCCCTCTTTGGGAGCATCAAGGCTCCCAGTGTGGCCCCCAGATGTTCTCCCTCCCCATATTCGTGCAACTGCGTATTTGTCCATGTGTTTGACTTCTCTGTTGGCTATCTCGTGGTATTTTCTATTTTATTCTTGATGTCCCTGAGAGCATAACAATCGCCTGTGTTCTAATTTCTCAAATCATGTCTACCATTTCCTTCTCCAAGTATGTCAATCTGGCTCTTAGTGACTCCTGCATGCTAAGAAATTGTGATACCCAATATGTAGACCTTGAAGGTCTCCCTGACTGTAGCAAAACTATTGACTGAGGCAACGAGTTCGGATGGGAGGACGGTCCTTCCAATATATGGCAGCGTGCCTTTGGAATGAACTCCCTCTCTCCCTCCGCAAAGCTAGCAGCCTTCTAGCTTTTAGGAAAGAGCTGAAGACCATGCTCTTTTCCGTGTAATCAACGTGACGGTAGCGTCTCTGTCTCTGTGTTTTCTGGACCTCAGGCCCCCTTTGCCAAAGCGCCGGGACACCCCCTGGGGTAGCCGTGCGCTCTAAAAGTACGGCCTTAACATAACATAACATAACAATATTGTTAGTAAGGAATTCATCTATGGCTTGCACAATTCCTGCTTGAAGGCTGAGTCTATTAAAGAATAAGGGGGGGATTCGCCAAGACCCTATGGGTGTGGAGCTTCAGGTCCAAAACCACTTGCGAGTGGTCCGAATGGCAGAGGCTCACATTCAGTGACTTGGGTACTAGACTCCTGGATCTCACCCAAAAGTCTATGTGAGAGTGCATGCCATGGATAGCAGAATAGTGCGTATATCCCGTGCATGTGGCGAGCGATGTCTCCATATATCTAATATTATGTGGTCAGCTATGTGAAGAATTGCCCTGGTCACTGCAGAGGGTCTGCAGGGTAGACCCTTCGATCTGTCTTGTGCAGGGTCTAATACACAGTTTAAATATTCCCCAAATCTGTGGAAGGTCACTCCACTGACGCAGACAAGTGCTGAATGAGTAATACAATTGCGGGTCATCATAATTAGGGCCATATACTCCCAACAGCAGCACTGGAACTTGATTCCAGTGTTGGAGCCCACCAATATGAGGACCCAGCAGGCATCTGATGTGAATCCCGAGGTGCAGAAGCAGCCCTGCAACACCCGCTGTGTCAGTGCGCCACTGCCTGGGGACAAATGCGTCTCCTAGATTATTGCCACCTCTACGTTGTGCCTTTTAAATTATGTCACCACTTTGCTTTCTATGATCATTTAAACCTCTCACATTCCACATAGGTAACCTGATTTGTGGTCTGGTGTGTTCCATCACCACCCGCTCTGTGTCTCCCTTTGCTCTCCAGCATCTATCGTATCATGATCAGCCAGGCAATAAACATCACTGTTTGTCGGTAAGATCAAAAATACAACAAACCCCATGAACATCCCGCCCAAGCTACGTAGACCCAACCTCTGAATAGCTGCATTATATCCCTCTCCTCCTCTCCCCAGAAAATTCCCAAAACAAACTTACAGATCACTACAATCTGTACTTGGTGGTGCACACATTGGGTGGATGTTGCCGTCTAACATTCTTGTTCACAGACCCAAACACCTTCTTATGAAATAAGTCAAAACATATGCCCATTCTTATATTAAGGTAATCATTGTTGGTCGCCATCAGAGATCCTTCTCATTCCTGCTAGGGAGTGTGCTGGAAGTGGGTCAGGTTCAGTCTAATAATCCCTATCAGGGGGCACATTCCACAGCATCCCAGAATAACCAGCCAATAATTTGCAGGGGTCCGCTTGGGTACATTTTGGAATAGTCCTACCGAAATCGTTACATCAAAAAGTGAGTGTCCATTTTGGGTGAAGGGACCGTGGGAAGTGAAGATGCTGATCCCCTCTCTTAATGACGATCCTCTCAGGTCCGATTTTCCTCTGTAAAAGGGGATGGGGCTCCAATTTGTCACTGGCCGCGATCGTTATATGCTCTTCCGTGTCCTGTGTGTCGTCTTCATCGTTTGAGACAGTCCTAGTGGAGCTTTGCATATTACCTGCTCCTTCTTTATGTTTAATGAATTGAAATACTTGTTTTGGGTTGGTAAATAAGTGTGCCTCCCCCTCCAACATATCAGGTAGTTTGGCAGGGTACATCATACTTTATTACATTTTAAGTTCAGATAACTTTCTTTAAGCTGGAACAAATGGACGGCGGGTTTCCTGGACCTGTTGTGTGAAGTCTGGGTATAGAGAAAGATCGGTCTCTTCATATCAATGCATTTTGAAATCTTGTGCCATTCGCACAGCAGCAGCCTGATCCTTTAAGAGTCTAGCTATTATTAGGCAGGGACTAGCCCCGATACCGGCCTTGGTGCCAGGGCTCGATGAGCGTGCTCTGCTACAAAGATTTCAGAGAAAGTGTCCCTACCCAGCATGTCGATAAGGAGGCATTCTACGAACTGGTCCATATTCTCTATGTTGGTTAACTTTGCAACACCCACACCCACAAGTCTTATGTTGTTCCTTCTGGAATGCACTTCTAGACCTTCTGCTTTCTTTTTGTAGCGTGTGGAGTATGTTGTCCATTTTCTTATGCATTGCCGACTCCGTTGTTATTATGTCTTTGGCATCAAACACCCTCCTTTCGACAGTGTCTAGCCTCTCTGTATGCTTGTCCAGCATCTCTGTCTATTTGGAAAGAGAGGGCATCAATTTTTCCATCTATTTTTGTCAAACTGCAATGCATAGCTGCTAGTATTTGTTTCAGTTCCACATCAGTTGAGGGGTCATTGGTCTCCAATGCGGATTCCGGAGCATTTGCATCAGTCTCCCTGGATTTAGGGGTCTTGCGTGGCTCAAATGTTAGCTTATCCTGGAATCTATCAGTCTTTCCCATGATGCTCACTCTTGAGCGTCAGTAGCAGTAGACATTTGGTTTGCATGGGTCTCTGGGGTGACCCACACCCTATGCATTTAATCATTAACCTGGACGTCCTCTTGATCAATTATCTTAATATTTGTAGCGTAATATATGCAATATGCCCAGGCAATGTCTCCAACCCTCTTTTGGCCAAGTTTCACACCTGATTACTGTGTTGAAGAATGGTACCACCAAAGCCAATATGATAAAGATTTCAGACATTTCAGACAGCCCACTTACCACAGAACAGTCCAGGCACACAATCAGTATATTTAGGAAGATTCCAGTCCTATATGCTCTGAGCACTCAAAGCTGCAGTGTGACCCCAGAGTCTTGCCTTGCAAAGAAGTTTTTACTCGTAGGAACCATGGGGAGAGATACCCACCACAGCGGGAGTGGCACCAAGTGGTCAAACCTATTCTCTGCTGTGCGCACAGTTACCAAAACCGCAGTTATCTATGGGGGCGCTCGCTCTGATCCTCCCTGTCTCTGCTGCTCTCAGAAAATCCGGATGGACTCCCGCAGCAGCGCTCGCGCAGGGGGTCGCAGTTCTGCTTCCCTGCGGTCACCAGCTCCCTCACAAAGCCCTTGGCCCTGACCTGCCAAAAGGCTCATGGTGGGGTTCCAGGCTCCAACGCAGTCAGCAGCTTACTCACAGCTGGAGCTGGTAGATAGAAGTATGTGACCCGCTTCTTACAGCACAGCACATCTGCAGCATGCAAGCTCCTCCAGGCCCAATCCCCTCTGTCAAACCTGTTCCAACTACCAGGCCCCCATTTCAGTCGTATATTCTCCTCCGTTGGCCACTACTTTGTATGTCGGATATTCAGCTGGTTAGCAAGCTATAATTTGTGAATTTTGGGAATTAGGATTATTTTGAATGATAGGGTGGGCTGAAGGAGCTTCACTACTCTGCAGCAATTTTGGAGCCAGGCAACCTTCCCCCTCTGCCTCCGCCTTCCCCCCAGGAACCAGGGCACAAGCACCAGGGAAGCTTGGTGAATAGGGGTGTGGTGACTTCGGAACCTGCCACAGAGGACAATGGGAGACATCAAAGAAGATGCCTCTAAAGAAGACCGTGTAGGAGTCCAGTGGTATCCAAGAGTGTATTCTGAAAGTGAAGCATGTTCAAGCATAAGGGACAGAGTCTATGCCACTCGAAGGTGACCAGGAGGCATGGAAGCACAATGGCCACCCATGTCTGGAGGTTCAGAAGAGATGACGGTGACCCTGTCACTGCAGCTGTGAGGACCAGGCAACACTGAGGAAGACGTGCATGGGCTGTCCCATGCTGGATGTTGGTTTCTAGGCGATCGGTGTCCGGCATAAGCATCAAGAAGCCTTGGTAACCCCAACTGGCTTGGAGAATGAAAAGAAGCAAATGCTGGGACCAGCAAGGTTCAAGGGACTCACCATGAGAAGGAGAGTCAGAGCCGGCCTGAGCTGGCAGGAGAGCCCACTGAAGCAGAGGAAGACCCTCGAGATGACCCACAGGCCGGAGGCACAGGACTCACAAGAGGACCTCCACCAGCTCAACAAAGTCAGAGGCCCACAATGTAGGAGATACAGGGAGGATTTCAAGAAGTGAAGTGCTTGGGTCTGGAGCATCTTGTAGCCCAAAGGTCTCTGGAGTGTAGAGCCCACAAGCCTTGGCAAGTCAATGCAGTGCATATGGGTTCGATCCCAGAAGCCCTGATGAGGAATAGTGTCCTCCAAATTGCAGAGGAGACAGGTCAGGCCTCTAAAGAACCAAAGAACTACCACCTGTGTTGCTGAGCCTCGGGATGTCGGTGGGACATTAGGAGCAGCAGACCGGTCAGCTTAATTAAGGTGCCTGCAGATGCATGAGAGTGACTCCTTCACTCAGCGGGAGATTTCTTCTGGTGTCCTTCATGCCCACAGGTCATTTGGAGAACCTGGATAAAGCACAGACACAGATGATGCAGAAAACCTGAAGAAAAGCAAGACCAGGAGCAGCAGAGGTCTTCCAAGCTGCAGTCTCGGTTTCAGTCAAAGTCAATGGAGTCCAAGTGTCCAGACAATTGAAGAGGGGCGTAGTTTCAGGGTTGAGTCTGGTCGCACAACAAACCTCAGAACCACCCACAGGAGAGGCCTTACGTACCTTTGAGAAAGAGTTGGGATGGCTCGGGGTCCCACCCAGAAGAGGGGATGGACAGAGGGGTAGATACTCCCATGTCCTTTGTCCAGTTTTATGCCTGAGCAGGAACCAAGGGTTCCTGAACAGGATCAAAACTGCAGTATGCAAGGAGGGCACCAAATATGGCCTTCAAAGCAGTCTGGTGGTTCTGGCAACTGCCCCTACCCCTGCCCAATACACTAAGTCCTGTCTGGGAGATGGTCACACCTCCCTGTGACAGGAAGCCTATTGTTCTACATTCCCCTGCTCAAGCTTGGCTCAACAGCAGGAGGGCAGAATCGTTTGTGGTCGGCAGCAGTACTAGCTTGCTTGCAGACCCTGAAATGCTGTTACCGGGAGTAAAAGGTGGTCCCCTAATGGGCCGCCCAGTACATGGGAACCTGCTTCCAACATTGGAATCAATGTTGGGGTATGATTACAACATGTTTGATACCTAGTATGACTGAGTGTGGTGCAGCAGTTATATAGGAAGCCACCTTGCAATGACTGATGTCCACTATCTCTCTTAAAATGGCTAACCACTCTTTGTAGAGGTGTCCAGCTCATGGAGGGGCACCCTCACACTTGTAACCAAGCACCCTGCCCTCAGGACTGAACAGCCTGCCATAGGGGTGACTTTTAGGTTTTAAGTGCAGTGGCCTCAAATTACATGGAAACTTATATTTGCATGGGAGGTGCAAGCACCATCTCACACAGGCTGCAATTACATGCCTGTAGTTTCATTTCAGCTCCCATGGGTGGCACAATACATGCTACAGCCCATATACTAGGGACCTATAAGGGTACACCAGTAGCCAATTGTGGAGGTACCAAAGTACTTACCAGATACAAGTTAGGAGAGGGAGAACATTTGCTGGGGTCCTATTTAGCAGGATCCCAGCAGACAAGGTCAAAAACAAACTTACACCAGGCAAAAAGTACCACTTTCCCACAGCCGGTACAATACTTTTCAAATCCTTTTTTTTTTAATTGTTTAAATTTGTTTATTGCAGAAGTGAAATTACAGCAGCAGGTTGCATAAATACATTACAAAGGCCAAATTTCATTAGTTATAAAAAACACAGAAATTCAAAAGATCGAGATCAAGTGGAAAAAAAAGACTAACAAATGCATTCACCCCCAGACCTAGTGGATTACTAGAACAAGGATACCCAGGTTGCAAACGGCCCCCACATCTTTTTTTCCTTTAGCACTACCCCTTTTGCCTTTTCGTTCATAGAGTGCTAGCTCTAGATTATAGATATGCAAAAAAACGCCCCTTCCATTGTTAAAAGGACAGGGATAGGGGGTCAGGCCATGCTGAAGCTACACATAGCCCAAAAACCGACAGCAGTACAAAATTAAACCTTCCTCAACCCCTTTGTCTGATTCACCTGTCCCCAATAACATAAGCTGAGGTGACAGGGATATGTTAACTTTAAGTAACTCGCCCCAAAAACCTGCAATTTCCTGGCCCACTGATTCTAGTTTAGAGCAGGTGGAAAACATGCGGACCAGATCTACCCCAGACATCTGGCATCTAAAACAACAGGTCCACACACCCACACCCCATTTGGCAATTTTTGCTGGTGTTATAAATAGGTCAAAAAGTGTTTTGTAATGTTGCGCTTGTAAATTTGCTGAGCAAAAAATTGACCCCGCCCAACTCGAGTGATTTCAGAAAGGCAGAATCTGGCAGCTCAAGCCTCCCCTGCCACTTCTCTTAATGCTTGTCCAGGTTGTCTGGGACCCCTCTAGCAAACAGGAATATAATTGCGAGATGGATGGGCTTTGTACAATTGGTTAATATTCCAATGAGGGGAATCTTCTTAAAGCCAGCCACTCCACCCACCTTCTTCAAAAGAAAATCCTTCAGCTGTAAATATTTTTACAAAAATTAGAGGGCCAATGTTGAAACGCCAGCCTAGAGATTACCAATCCTACCAAAACCTCCTACTAAACAGTCATCCTGAAAGATCCTAGGGAGCTGATTGTTCCTAAGCAAAGGAGTGCACCTGCTGTATCTACCCACCCCCAGTTTCTACATGTTATGTTATGTTATGTTATGTGCATACTCTTTTATAGCGCACGGCTACCCGACGGGTGTCCCGGAGCTTTTGCAAAGAGATCAGAGACCGGTGTATCCATTCAGCAACTCAGGTAGTCGGGACGATCACGCAGAAAAGAGCCACGTCTTTAGCTCCTTTCTAAAGGTAAAGAGACTATTGGCTTTCCGCAAAGAGATCGGAAGCCCATTCCAATGGAGGGCCGCTAGATAGCGGAAGGACCGACCACCCATCCGGACACGTTTGACGGACGGGACCACAATCGTGGCTGATGAAGCCGATCGCAGCATCCTCCTTGGAGCATAAAAGGCCAATCTCTTTTTGATGTACGCAGGGCCTACAGAATGCAGGGCCTTGAAGGCCAAAGTCAGAGCTTTAAAAATAACTCTTTTAGAGATCGGGAGCCAATGTAACTCCTTAAGCAAACTAGAAGCTCTGCGTGGGAGGCCAAAGATTGCCCTTGCAGCAGAGTTCTGGACCATCTGCAATCTTGCCAGCAGGTATTTCGGCAGACCTACATACAGGACATTAGCATAATCAAAATGTGATCCAACTAATGCCTGCACTACAATTCTCTTATATTGCAGTGATAACATCGGTAAAAATTTTCTGAGCATTCTCAGGATGCTGAAGCACTTGACCAGTTCCGAAAGGCAGCAATGAGGGTCCTGAACCGAGTTCTTTTGAAATAGCTTGGCTCTAAAAATGTCGTCAAGCAGCCACCAGAGTTTGCTCCAATCAGAAGTTTGAAAATTGAAGTTGTTAAATAAAGGACCATTATATTAAAACGCTGCCGCTAAGTAGTATAATTTAATATTGGGAAGCCCCCATCTATCCCTTTCTCTGGGTAGGCACAGAAAAGTATTGGCCCTTCTAGTCCTCCAATACAACCAGATAAATCTAGCCACCAATCTACCCGTTAATTTAAAGCAGTCATTATGTATCTCTAAGGGTATTGTGTGAAAAACATATAATAACTTTGGCAACACCATCATCTTGACAAGGTTACACCTCCCCATTATTGAGAGTTTAAGGTTTAATGAAATAAGAGAAGGGGCACTACCTCCAGGCTCCTGGAACACGGCTAATATTATTATTTGATGCCACTGAGGTCCTTGTTACACCGATGGGAGTCACCCTGCTTGATGTTGAGAAGGCTTTCAACAGGGTTACGTGGGACTATCTCTGCATGATTATGGAGGCTAATGGTCTGGAGACATCCTTCATTAATGCAACACGGACAATGTTCCAATGGGCTGGTATGATCACAGCTAGTGCCACCTGACACAAAGTCCCTGTTCCTTACATAGCAGGAACTGGAGTACAGGAAACAAAAAAACACCCTCCATATGAACAGGCTCAAAAGGTGAAACAACAGTCTACAGCACCACATGCAATGGGCTGGTTCAGACTGATAATCTTTTTGTTTCTGTGGTGCTGGCCAGCCACTGAAACTGTTTGCTCTAATGTTGGGCCCAGATGTAGGCTGGCAAAAAAAGAAGGTTGTTAATGATATAACCAAAGTCGTTGAGGGTGTAAATGAACTGAAAGAGGATAATAAATTCAGAGTAGCCCTGAGCAGGTGCCCTGAAATTATGTTTGGCTAGGCCCACAAAATCATTAAGATGTCCCTGCCCTATGGACATTATCAAACAGATTGAGGGCCATCAATTCAGATGACCAGCTATTAGTCACCTTACACATATCCTCACTCTACACTAATTTTCCTCAGGAAGCAGTCTTGAAAGTTGTTAGAGAGGTACTTGATTCCAGAGAACGGCTTATGCAGGTGCTCACAGATTTCCTGGTGCAAATATTTCACATTGCTCTGAGTAAAAACGTTTTTATCCTCCAGAATGAATAATATTACCAGTCAAAAGGAGTCATAATGGGTTACAGGTGTGCACCTAAAGTGGCAAATATCTTCATGGATAAGTATGAGCATTCCTGCATATACCGGTTGTTAGAACTGAGGGTCTCTAGTTGGCTGAGGTAGGTACCTTAGTCCAAATAGGGACCCTTGCTTCTAAGTCAGGGAAAAGAAGGACACCTTCTCAGATAGCCCCTTCTCACCCCCTCGGTAGCTTGGCATAAGCAGCGAGGCGTATCTTCTAGGCAAATGTGTAAAGTATTTGCAACCATGCTCTCAGCAACACAATGATGACACCACAAATGGACTCCACACAAGTTTTATAAAAAAAACAATTATATATTTATAAAAGAAAAGATATACGATGAGACCACACAATAAAAATCCAACATATGCTTATTTTCAATATTTCACCTTGTCGGTTATTAGGCCAGCAAGCCTTTGTAGGTTATTGCAGTATTAATGAGCAATTCTCAATGATTCAATGCAGTCCTAATGCAATGCTATGCAATTCGTAATGCAAGAAGATGGCACTTCGTAATGCTAAAATAATGCAATGTGTAATGCAACAATCAGGCAGTTTATAATGCAAAAATAATGCAATGCGTAATGCAACAATCAGGCAGTTCGCAATGACAAAAATAATGAACTCTGCACCGATCGCGGTCTCTTGCAGTATTAATGAGCAATTCTCGGGGATCCAATGCAGTCCTAATGCAATGCTATGCAATTTGTAATGCAAGAATCAGACACTTTGTATTTTAAAAATAATGCAGTTCATAATTCAACAATAAGGCAGTTGGTTATGCAAAAATAATGCAAAAATAATAAAACAATCAGGCAGTTCGTAATGCCAAAAATAATGTACTCCGGCACAGATCGCGGTGCTCTGGACAGTCTCTATGCCACTCTTACTGACTCACAGTCAGCTACTGCCAAAATATGCCCCCCACATGGGTATGGTGTAAAACAAAGTGCAGCTCCACACTCCGGCTCCGGTACTGCCACTCCTCTGCAAGTACGGGCCGCGATTTAAACTTGAGCGGGGTCTCGCGCTGCAAAGATGTGAAAGGCCGAGAGCATTTCTCTCATAGCCCGCACCACACCCCAGGCAGGACACTCCTCTCCTCTCCTCGTGGCTTGGACCTCTGATGTGACTTAGTTGATCTTGGGCAGTGGAACACAGACCCCCGACGGTGATGGGTCGAGGTCTCTCCTTGGAACAGGCAGGCTTGGGCCGGCGGTGGTGAAGTTCCATAGCTCCTCTGGGGATGCCGGTCCGGGCTGATGGCAATGACAATTGCAGCATCTCTGGTCTCGCTGTCGATCAACTCAGAGAACACAACTGCTCCGGAACACACCATCACAGGGCAATTTCTCACAAAGGTCTCAGGCTGCAACAGAGCACATGCACACAATTTCACTGAGACTCATATAAGCTCCGGGTGCACACGATCACAGGGCAATCCTCACAAAGATCTCAGGCTGCACAAAGCACACGCACTCATCATTGCTGAGACTCACTTGGACTACGGGTGTGCACGATCACAGGGAAATCCTCACGAAAATCTCAGGCTGCACGAAGCACAAGCACACAGCGTCGCTGAGACTCACTTGGACTCCGGGTGCAAACGATCACAGGGCAATTCTCACAAAGGTCTCAGGCTGCACAAAGCACACGCACACAGCATCGCTGAGACTCACTTGGACTCCGGGTGCAAACGATCACAAGGCAATTCTCACAAAGGTCTCAGGCTGCACAAAGCACATGCACACAGCATCGCTGAGACTCATTTGGACTCCGGGTGCACACGATCACAGGCCAACCCTCACGAAGGTCTCAGGCTGCACGAAGCACACGCATACATTGTCGCTGAGACTCACTTGGACTTCAGGTGCCCACGATCACAGGGCAACTATTACGAGGGTCTCAGACTGCAAAAAGCACATGCCCACAGAGTTGCTGAGATACTCTTGGAAACTTTTATATTCATGAGTTTCCACAACAGGGAGCCAGCTCTCCTCTGGCCCTTGGGGACAAGTTACTTCAGGACACAGCACACAGCAAAGTCCATTCAAGCAGGGGGACATAGCACACATCAAAGTCCCTTAGCCTCTCCTTGGTTAAATCAGCAAACTGCAGGCCAGCCCCAGAACACACAGCAAGTGTCAGTCCTTTCCTTCAGTCTCTTCAGCTGTTCCTTCCTTGGCAGAGGTTCCTCTTGACCACAAAGTAGTTTCAATCCTTTTCAGTCTTGATCAGTTCCATTCCAAGGTTCAGGGGTTTCATCTCTCATACTTATACCCCTAAATGTATTTGAAGTATTTATGTTCAGGGGGGCACTGACCCCTGTCCAAACCAGTTATGGGTGTCTCCTTGCCAGTGGCACCTTCTTCCTTTGATAGTGGGGGTCTGGATCCTCAATCACTCTGCAGGAGATGGAGCCATTGTTTTATGGCAGCTGCCCAGGCCTCTTCACCTCCAGAGGCTACTCCTCCCCACTACATTCCAGATGCAGGTCAGCCTATTGCTGTCTCACATCCTCCCCTGTGTCAAGACATTCCTTGGTTTAGAACACCAAAAAACAGCCACTTCTAAATGAGTGGTTTCTAAACACACAATGCAAAAACCACCTACACAAAAAGATGTGTTATTAAATTGTGAGTTCAGGCACCCTAAACCTCACCTCTCCATCTTAAGCCTATAGGAAGATAGGCTGGAAACATATTAAACAGCCTTCCCCATTATGTCCTATGGGAATTTGGCAGTGTTTCACCGTCAGGACATGGTACATACCTTGGTACATGTCCTACCTTTCACATACACTATACTTTGCCCAGGGGGGTACCTTGGGCCTACCATAGGGGTGTCTGATGTGCATAAAAAAGGGAAGGGTAAGGCCTGGCAAGTGGGTGCACTTGTCAGGACAACAAGGCAGTTTAGCAAACTGCATGCAGGCACTGCAGTGGTAGGCCTGAGTTCTCTTTAGGGCTACTTATGTGGGTGGAACAATTAGTACTGCAGGCCCACTAGTAGCATTTGCATTACCAGCCTTGGCACACATAGTGCACTTTACTAGGGACTTTACTAGTAAGGCAAGCAACCAATAACCATTACACTTTACACAGGGAGCAATTGCACTTTGACACTGATCAGCCGTGGCAAAGTGCCCAAAGCATCTAAGTTGGCAACACCATGTCAGAAAAAAGGTCTAGGGGGAAACTTTAGCCAAAAAGGGCCAAGTCCAACACCGATGTTCTAATACTTTCAGAAATATTACACTCTGAAACAGATACATAGATGATGTTCTGATGATATGGACATGGAACACTGAAACTCAACTCATTCTTGGAATGGCTCAACAACTGATCCTCTGATATTCAATTCACCGTGACACATAGTGAGGGAGATCCATTTTTTTGACATCACGATCAAGACGACTGAAGGAAAACTATGTACCACCCTCTTTTGTAAACCAATGGAGCCCAACACTCTCTTGGGGGTACAACCACAGAGTCTTCGGGATAAACTTCCACATAATAAATTACCTACTGGAGCCCAAAACCCAATGACAGCACCAATTGCAACAAAGCTACATGTGTCACTACCTTTTACTCAAGTAGCAATAAAATCAGAAGGGCTATAAACAGACATTGGAGTCCAATCCACTGATGACAAACCCTTGTTTGTTCTGATGAGAGGCAACAATATACAGGATCATGTTGTCAGGGCTTTGTTGCCATCACCAATACAACTAATATACATGACTGTTGGAATTTACCCCCGATTGTTGGCCAACATAAATGTGGAGGTTGTAAGGCCTGCGATCTTACTTCAGAACTTAAAGAGTACAACATGGTAACAAAAAGTTCATCCTTCGAGATTACACAACTTGAAACAGTGCAGATGTACTATTCATCATTAAATATTCATGTGATTTAGCGTGTGTGGGCTGGACTAACTAGATGGTCAAAACTAGACTATTACAACATGTCAGTAGAATTAGGTGTGGAACTCAAGATGCCCCTTAGTTGATCATTTCTCCAGTGTAAACAATAGGGCTGATGTGCTCAAATGGCTTGTACTTGAAAAGACTGTCATGAATCCAAGAGGCTGGTACATTGCCACAATACATAATTTATGTGAATGGAAACAGATACATCTCTTGAACACTGCACACAATAGCCTCAATGAATTTGAGGAAATCAACAGACAAGTAGCTAACCATAAGGTAACATGATAACCATTAAACAGCAATCAAATATTAATGTGCACATTTTGTCCTGATGGTGACCTGTAAATAATGAAGATTGAAATGCCATCTTCACATTAGTGAAGTAATTCTGATGCTGCTTCTAAGCTCTTCTTGTTCATCTTTTGCAATATGACCGTCAAAATCAATCATTGGTACTGCTAATTTTTCTTTATAATGTATTAAAACTTTAAGAAATTAATTCTGTAACTGATACCTGTTGAGACATTGATATATGTTACTGCAAACCTACTAGTAGCATTTAATTTACTGGGCATCTGTATATGGTATACCACTTTACTTGGGACTTATGAGGCTGAAGATGAACAAAAACAATTCAGAAACACAGAAGGGGAGAAGGTAAAGGGTTGGGGGGAAGACCAACACAAGGCTGACAGGTCTACCACCCCACAATTGTACCCAGATGAGTTTTAGCAGGTCAAATCTGTTAACTTTATGGAAAGGAAAAAAGTGTACTGAATAAATGTATGGAAAGCAACATATTCTGCATGCATTCCTTTTTTATTCACAAGAAAAACTCAGACCAAGAAGGATTTACCATACACAGCAGTATTGGTATCTAGCAGGTGCAATAAATTATTACTACCCAACCATTCCAATCATACTCAGGTCCTAAGTATTTCACTGTCTGAGGTTCTAATTGCCATGAAAGCACAAACGAATTGGAAAGTCTTCAGACTAGGTAAAATCCTCAGTGATTTTTGGCATGACTTGAAGATGTGGAGCATGTATTATGTTAATTATATTAATTTGCAATTCTATCAGCTGAAGGCCTATTCTGTAGTGCTCTTGTCTTGGGGCACAAATAAGTCCAGCCTATAAAACGTGGTTCAGAGAGACACTCAGTAATTATTGCTAAATAAGTCTAAGATCTATGACTGGATACTATTATTGGTGAATGGGAGCCTGATGTTCTTTAACATCTCAAAGCTGGTTTTCAAAAAGGTGTGGGGCACATTTACCCGGGTCTTTGGCATATATGACAGATTAATGACTCATTCACTGTGTGTGCTATTCTTTGATTTATTGACTGCCATCAATTGTGTAATTTGGGATATGTTATGAAAGATTGAAGGTGTTTGAGATTCCTGCTGCCAGAAACAGGGACCAAGTTAGTCTTGCTGAAAAGTCCAGCATGAAGAGTTAAGTTCATGGTGGAGGAGGCCGCGTGAAGCACAGAGTGTTGCAGATGGTGAGCGGTGTAGCATGAAAAGCAGACCGGGTTTTGCAGATGGTTGTTGCTGGAGCTTTGCTTTGGCAGTCATCATGCTGTATTGTGAAGTGCAGATCTTGTATCAACAGTTGCCGCTGCAGCATGAAAAGTAGTGGTCACCAGAACTTTGCGTTGGCATCCAGTGCGGGCATCAAGATCTTGTTGCGAATGGGCCCATTTGCGAAGAACCTAAAACTTCAGATTTCTCCTTTTCTTTTGCAATGACCTCAACTGATGCCACACCAAGGGCACAGGGCCATGGAAAAATAGGAACACCACTTTGTCAGCAAGGGATCGGAATACATGACTGAGGTCATTCACACCAGACTGGAAAGAATTCCCTCCCAAACAAGACCCATACAAGAAATAGGCATTTGCCTCGATTGTAGCATCAGGAAGCTCCTGTATTAAGATGTACTTTCAAAAAGTCCACCAGCCATGAAGAAAACCTTCACTTAAAACCATTCCATGCCCAAATCGAAGGTTTAAATGCGATGACGCACCTTCAGTACAGGTGTGGCCAGGAGCTATCATCAACTTGAAAGATTATATATTGACTTGTGCAATATCGGTGACTTAAACCACAACATCACCTCTAAATAGATAACATGCTCCAACCACCACTAGAAAGGGCCTAACAGTATGCTTGGAACTGTATAGTAGAGGGTTAAAACCTATCACAACCCCAGAGATTCTAACTTGAGGACGCTATATATGTTGTCTTGATGTTGTAGTCGCATGTTTACTTATTCTTTTGATGTAACAATCTAGTTTATGTCTTTCTGTTTTTGATTGACTTGTTTATATTGTACACATATACATGTGTGGGCAATGATGTTACATGTACACTTAAGTCTCATTTAAATGTATTGACAAACATAATCCCTTGTTTATTTCTTTGGGAAGATTGATAATTTTGAGGATGTTGTAGATTAATTGTTTGTCAGTTGAGATTGTTCTAATCATCAGTTGTCATTCAATTGACAGCCAGAGAAACCGTGGTAACATTTTTCTATGTGCGATGATGTGAGATTGATGGTCCAGGGGGTACCCCTTGAGAAAAAAACCTATATTGATCCCAGCCCTCTATGTCCTACATTGGATCACTCTCCTTTATGACACACGCACCCAGGGTCCAGGGTCTGAGAGGCACCTCTTGGGAGTCAGGAACTCACTCCAGCAGAGGCCAGCAGGGCTCAGGCTGTTCCATTTGAAGGTCCAAGAAGGTCCAGTGCAGCAGGTCACTTGTAAAGTTGCAGAGATGACTCTGGAGCTTGTTGTGTCCCTGTTGCTGAGAAAAGTAGGTTGATCAGCTGACCCTTGCAGTCACTTTAGACTGGGATGACTGATCCATTCTTCCTTATCAGACAGTAACGCAAGCCTCAAGCAGCAGGGTAGCTCTCTGGCAGAAGATGTTCCTTATTCTGCAGATTCCAGAGGATCAGGAGTGAAGAGTGGGTCTGAGGGTCCCATGTTTACACCTGGTGCCCCTTTTGAAGTTGGAGGTATTTCTGGAGTTCCCCACCCCCCAAGACATATCTGGAAATTACAGTATGTCTGCCCTGGTCCCGGTCTGTCTGCGGGCTTTATAGGCTAGTGTGAAGTCCTTTGTGTGTAAGCTGGGCCAGTGCCTTTGAAGTGCAATTTTGGTAGGTGGCAGATCCATCCTCCCCCATCACGCCAGGATGGCACATCTTTACTTCCCCAAGATCCTCTTTTGTGAAGCTGTCTGAAAGGAACACACACAGTCCAACTACACCTAGTCATGTGACCCAGGAAACAGGCTACAGGATCCAAAGGGTTAGGATGAGAAAATGCAAACTTTCAAAGAATTGTGTTTTCAGAATTGTGACTTAAAATCTGACTATTCCATTAAAGAGAGCTTTAAATTACAATTCATCAGACACTAAACACGATACTCCTACCTAATGTCAAACAAAACGTAGCACTTAATAAATGTAATAAGGTAGCCCAATGTTATTCCATGGAAGAGGTGGGCCGTTCATAGTGAAAAGTGAATTTGGGACTTTTTCACTACCAAGACATGTAAAACTTAAAAATGTCCAACTTTTTAAATATAATTCACCCTGCACTCTGCCCTGTTATAGGACTATCCACTGGGTGACTTAGATGTATTAAAAAGGAATGTGTGTCCTGGTTAAAGGTTTATTTTGCCAGGTCGAAAGTGCACATGCAGGCTGCAGTGGTAGGCCTAAAACAGGTTTAAGGGGCTTCTTTATTGGGTGGCACAGTAAATGCTGCAGGGCCGCTAGTAGCATTTATTTTGCTGGCCCTGGAACATGTAGTACCACTTGATTAAGGATGTATTAGTATGTTAAATGTGCCAATTGGGTGTAAGCCAATTTCACAATGTTTAAAGGAGAGAGCATTAGCACTTTAGCACTGGTCAGCAGGGGTAACTGTGCAGAGTCCTGAAGCCAAACATAAACAAATTCAACAAAACAGGAGGAGAGAAGGCGAAACGTGCAAAGAGGGCCATGTCGAACAGTCACAATTCATCCTACCTCAATAATATGCATGATGTAGCTTGCAGATTGAGATCCTCTGAGATTAGTTAAAGTCAGAGGCATGGTGGCATGCTGGGTTCAGCTGCCACCATATTTGTGATTGCTTTTAAATAAAGGGATATATTTTTTAATGCATTTAAAAACAGAACATGTATTAATATATACAAAAAATTAGGAACGGCAGTGGTCCTAATGCTGCTCGTAAAAAATGCTTTTGATGACATTTTACAAAGGAAAAGACCCCTTTTCATTTACCCCTTTCCATTTGTGAATGCTTGCCACAACTTTTGATTTGGTAGTATAAAAAATCAATGTTTTATAACCGGAGTTTTGGTTGCAAAATATTAATACATAAGCTAAAGCATTTTTATTTTGAAGGGACACCCTTTACACACCTCTTCCAAATACCAATATTTCATTTATTCAAAAACTCAAATTGCACTTCAGTAACGTTAGTGAACAGCAATTTGGGCTTTGTGCATTTAAAAAATCCATTTTGTGATCGCAAAGGTTCAAATTCTATTTTATTGACGGTATAATAACTTGGTACATCAGGCCCCTGATCTTTTCTAATGTATGCTCAGTTGTAAGAAGAGCTAGTAGTTTATTTCATTTGGGTACATTTAGGGTCGGATTACAATGGAGCCAGATCCTTCTGGCCTCTGCACAAACTCTTGTTAGAGCACAGTTTGATCTATACATTTAGTAGACTTTATTGCAACCCAGATCTATCAGGTTTGATAAGCTACTGACCCCCTATTAACTTTCAGCGAGTCAATCCAATCTCAATTGAACAGGGGGAAGAGGCCTGGCAAGTACTGGGACATGCATTTCTGGTGCATTTCTGTTGAATAACTTGCACTACGAGCTAAGTATTGCAATAAGCCACTTGAGGAAACTCCGTCACAGCCCAACAGTCCTCAAATGTATGCATAAATATTTTAACTACACCCCATGGGAGTACGTAGTATGTGTTTCCCGTACTGTGACTCTGGCATTATGGAATTCCCCCTTCTTGGGTGAGGGGATTTTGGTTCTTCTGGAGGATCTAAACATAAAATATTCAACTTAGAAGAGCCTACCACGTAATTGGAGTGTTTGAGCAATACCAACAGTTATGTTAAGAAACCTTCCCAATACTCCACGTTGTTACATTCAGAGACAATATGGTTCTAGTAAACAAAGAGGAGGCGCTGAGTAAGCTATCACACTGCAAAAAAAAAGCTGGGGACTCGGTAGGATCCCTGCAGCAGGGAGAATTCATTAATTAATGCAAAACAGACTGACACCCTTGCTTTTCCATGGCAAAACTTGGATCAATTCCTGTAGGGAGTGTGACCTGGTGCCTCCCATAGGTGAACCCTTCTTGTGCCCTCTGCGCCTTTTTCCTCGGGGACAAGAAACAAGAATCGGCTGGACTAGGAACCCAAAGCAGCCCTGGCAAATTTTGTCAGACCAGCCACTTAAGGTGCTTAATGAGTGCTGTGAGTGAGCCCGACAGCTATTAGGAGAATTTGGAGGAATTCTCCAACCAAGAACATTTGGGCAGAAATGGTGCATTCAACACCACATTTATCATGATATATTCAACTATATTAGATTTTAAAGCCTAGTTAATGATTACGTTAGAGTGCACCAGGATGCAACAATCTTTGTTGGGGATCGTAAATGATGTCCTCGCCATCATCCTCCAACAGTGGCCCTCATCTCTCCATAGGCTCCCTCGCACTTGTATTTAATTTGTTTTATGGTGCCTCTCAAACCAGTGTAGGGTGTCGGAGCACTTCAGTGAAATGTTACGTAAGACAAAGGGGACTACAAGTTGTAGGATTCATGTCATCTATACTGGGGGGTATTTTTAAGCACAAATCCAGGATTTAGAAAGCAATCAGTGGATAAGGTAGACTTTACTAGTAAGAATTTATTTCTAACCAAACAATCCCTTTAGCGCAACACTAGGGTAATGAAAGACTTGGAAAACAACATAACTTTCGAACCAGTACCACGTAGCTAGCATATAGCTCTTTGATGACGCTTCATAGCTCACTGTGGTACATTATGATTGTAACTTATGAACTGCACAGCAATAAAAGGGTGCCTGTGTAAAAAGCAGTAGCTCAATAAGCTATGCACATAAAATACTGATCTTTGATATGCATGATACACGTTCTTTGCAGCAGTCATATTAACCCTCTTATCTACCCTAGATGATTCAAAATTGCAGTAGACAAAACTCTGATCTCTCTCCAGCAGGTACATTAATCACCAGAGTTATCTTGACACTTTTATTTTTTGGGGGGAATATATTTTTATTAATTTCAAACTTTGTATACACTACAGCCATTCATAGAGCATTTTCATAATTTTAGGAAATGTACACTTTTCAGTCACTTAGTTCAAATGATTGTGCCGTAGTTTGCCTTAGTTCCATTTCTACAGTTGGGGAAATACATGGGTCCCCCCGATACACATTCCACTTGCCCCATTTTTTGTCCCACTTCTTAGGGCATCCTTTTGATTTAAAAACCTCCTTCTCAGCGATCATGCACTTATCTAGTTCTGTTGCCCATATCCTGTGTTATGGTCTTTCCGCCACTCCCCACTTTTTAACTATTTCATGTTTTACTAAGGTAAACCCCAGCGTGACCAGTTGTTGTTCCACCTCTGTGAGGTCAGTCGCCTCCCATATGTTAAGGAGCCCGAGTGGTGGTATAAGGGTTTGTTCCTTCCCTAGTGCAACCTGTATATGTTTTGTAGCCCCGTCCAATATGGGTCGTATGATTGGACAATCCTAAATAGTGGGGAAAAAGGTTGCGTCTTGGTGGCAGCCCCACAGGCACAGCCAGTCTGGTCTTGATCCTATTTTAGCTAATGTGATCCCTGTAGGATATGTTCAATGCAGGATTTTGAGTTGAATCAAACGGAAATGGAGGGTTATTGCCGCCTCCCTCAGAGACGTCAGTGCCGCAAGCCAGTCCTCATCTTCAATGGGTCCTAGATCAGTTTGCCATTTTTCTCTGAGCGCCTTAAACTGGCCGGGCAGATTATTACACAGTTTTCGGTATGTTAATGATATAGCTTTATTTAAAATTAGTTCTGACAGCAGCCGATCCTCCAGAGGGGACGACTCTGGCAACTTGCTCATGGCCGGGAGTGTGGCAGCAAAGGCATGGCGGATCTGTAAGTATCGAAAAACCTCCCTTTGAGCTAAGTCTTACTTCTCCCTCAGTTCCCCAAATTTAAGGATTTTGCCCTTTTTCAGTAGGTGCCCTATTGTGGAAATTCTGATGGTATCTCACTTATCGAACCCACGCTGATTACATAACAGTCCTAATTTTTGGGAAGACAATAGTAGTGTGGCTTGAGTCATTACATTTGACCGTCGGAGGCATCTAGTCGCCTGGTGCCAAATCTCTACTGTATGGGGTGTTGGGCCAAGATATTGTGTGTTCCGGACTTTCAGTTATAGAGCCCCAATGTATACCTCTCAACCCATCTGCTATCTGTCGAGCATGTAGGCCGGATCCATCAGGGAATGATATAACTAGTGGTTCACTGCCACTAGTTGCGAGGCCCAGTAGTAAAGTCTCACATCAGGGAGGGCGATCCCCCCTTCGTACCAACCCCTAGTCAATTTTCGCATTGCTATACGGGGCAGTCCTCCATTCCACAGTAACGTTCTAACTTTACTTTCCACACTTATCAAATAGGCGTCAGGAACCTTATTTGGACAATTTTGAAGGATGCACAAAAAGCGGGGAAGAGCTAGCATCTTAAATAGGGCAGCTCGGCCCAATAAGGAAAGGGGCAGGGATCTCCAGTGCTTGACGTCATTACGCAACCTATCTAAGGGTGCCACTAGGTTTTGGTCATAAAAGAGTTGGGGATCTGGAGTTATGAAAACCCAGAGGTAGCGAAATCCGTCAAGGGCAACCTCCACTTTGCAGCCCAGGGGGAGTTTGGGAACTGGGCCAGAAGGACAAATAACATCGATTTGCTCCAATTGATTGCATAGCCAGACTACTTTCCAAAATTTATAAAGATATTTCAGATTACATGTATTGATTTGTACGGGGACGCGAGATATAGCAGGATATCATCAGCATAGAGTGATATCCTGTCATCACGTCCTTCCACCCACTTCAACCCCCTAAGCATTACATCTCCTCTTACCCAGGATGCCAGTGGTTCCAGCATCAAGGTGAAAATTAAGGGGGACAGGGGGCAGCCCTGCCTGGTGCCTCTTCTCAGCTGGAATTTTCTGGACTTATGGTTATTAACCCGTACTTGGCCCCACAGATCCGTACATAGCAGTTTTACCCAATCCCAAAATTTCAGGCCAAATCCCAGGCATCTCAGTACTTCAAAGAGATAGGGCCACTCTATAGAATCAAACGCCATTGAGGCTTCAAGGGACAACACCACTGCATCTTCCTCTATATATTTCTGTCGCCCAAGGACATTGTGAAGGCGACGGATGTTCAACGCTGTATTCCTCCCCAGCATAAAGCAAGATTGGTCGGGGTGAACCAAAGATGAGATTACCGAGACCAAGCGTGAGGCAAGAAGTTTCGCAACGATTTTCACTTAAGCCTTGATAAGAGAAATCGTCCTGTAGGAGCTGCAATTCTCTGCAGGTTTCCCCTGCTTACGGATAACTACTATAGAGGCCAACCGTTGGTCTGCTGGCAGGACTCCTTTAACATAGCTTTCCTCATACATGGTCCTCAAATGTGGCGCAGCATGGGAAGCAACCATTTCAAGAAATTCTACAGGGAACCCATTGGGTCCCATCACCTTCCCTGTTTGATTACTATTAATAGCCTTCTGGATTTCATCATCTGTGAGCTCTTCTTCTAGTGCATCTCTGTCGCCCTCTGATAGTGTAGGGAGGTGGATATCTTTTAGCAGTTGATGGGAGTCGTCTGCCGTGTATGTTGTTGAGGAGGTGTATACCTTCTCTAAGTAATCCGCAAATGCGTTTGCTATGTCCAGTGGGTCTGAGATTTGCTTCGTACAATGGAGGGTCAGCCTGGGAAGCCATCTCTCTCCTTGCTCCCTATTCTCCAATCAGGCGATTAGTTTCCCAGCCCTGTCCCCCATTTCATACAGCTTATGTTGGGTGTGTAATAGTTTGGCCCTCATGTGTTCCTTAGCTAAAGTCCTATATTCTAACTGCTTAGTAGTTAGCCTATGTAGGGCTGTATCAGTAGGAGATCTATTACTGTCCGCTTCCAGCTGTTGGATGTTCACTTTCCAATTGCTTGATTTGTTGTTGTGGTTTTTTAATATAGCCCGCTTTTAGCGCGAGGGCTTGTCCCTTGAGTACTGCCTTAAAGGCCTCCCCTGTGGTCTGTGCTGAGGCCACTAAACCGATGTTTTCCTTAAAATAATTGGTAGTCTAAATTTGCTCTAATGTCTGGGATTTTAAGCAACCATGGGCTAAGGATTATGGTGCCCACGGACGTTTATTATAGTATGTGAATTCAACCCACACCGGGGAGTGACCCAGAAATGCCTCTTGGCAGGGCATGAGGGTTGTGGAAATGACCAACATCTGCTGAGTGTGTCAAAAATAGTTGATGCAGGACATGCTCTTATGTGCATTGAAGTAGTAAGTGTAATGGGACCTGTCTGGTTGTAGAGAGTGCCATACATCATTTAGGCCCATGGCCTTCGTGAACTCGTTCATGCGTGTATTAGGTCGTTTCTGAAGGCATTGTGGATGCCTGATCCTTTGATTATCCATTGTCATATTAAAATCTCCCCCCAGGACAAGGGTGCCCACGGGGAGGTCAACTATGATTTTTCCCAGGTCTACAAATGCCTCCTTACCTAGCGCTGGAGTGAGGTACACTGAGACTACATTAATCGCTTTCCCTTCCCACCGCGCCTCCAAAACTGAATACCTTCCCCGCGGATCTGCCCACATATGCAGCGGTGTGACTGCAAGGCTTTTTTTTACTAGGATACCAATCCCTCGGGATCCTGAGGAATAGTCTGAGTGAACTAGGAGTTTGTATCCCCATTGTGTAAGGACTTTACTTATGTTGCCAACTAGATGTGTCTCCTGTAACAAAACGAGATCAGGGGCTTGTCTCTTGAGATACTGCTGCACTATACCCCAATTATCTGTATCCCCATCCCATTTACATTCCATGTCGAGAGTGATGTTTCTTTCCTAGTTTCCATCATAGGCGTGTTAGGCAAAGATACCAGGAGTATTCGGAGTTCCCCCAAGGCTCAACCCATGTATCTGCAGTCCTTGCAGAAAATGTATACATATATCCGTACAGTTGGGTGCACAGGCATTATAAAACACCATAACTGTTCTTCCTGTGTAACTAGTGGAAGTAGCTTTACCTAGGTTTGACTTTTTACACTTTGTGACAAGTGAACACCCACAAATATTTACCGCCTCCCTGCCCTCTGCCAGTGGATTTCAAACTATCCACTCCTCCAACCAGGCAGAGTGCCTACTGCCCCCCTGAATACTAGTAGGTGCTTGGCTGACAGCCCTCTCTCCCCCTAAGCTGAAAATGCCATTATTTAACCATTGTCTGAGGGGTGAGTCTGGCCCCCACTCACATCATTACCCACCCCTGTATCTTGAGGCAGTTCTCAGGTAAAAGATAGAGACACAACATTTCTGTAAGTTCAAACCCTTAAATGGGGGAAAAACACTGGGTGTCCCCGTTGCATTACTTCACAACGTCCAAATCACTTATCTGTGGGTAGTGTGTCCATATCCATGCTAGGGACGTCATTACTTCAGCTGCGTGTTGTCGATTCCATCTCCGCCCGGGAGGGATCATCGCGTCGTTCAGTCCCCTGGTTGCATCTAATGGATCGGCTGCCACCATTTCTCTCTTTGTGCGGTTTTTCAACTCGCCGCCATCCCTCCAGTCATTCCCACGCATCTTCAGGTGAGGAGAAGAACCACGTCTTGCCCTCCGATTCTACTCGAAGTTTTGCTGGAAAAAGCATGGAACATTTCACTTCCTTGTCTTGCAACGCCCGTTTGATTGCAAGAAAGTTGTGACGCTAGTGTTGGACTTTCATGGTGAAGTCAGGGAAGAACGTGACCATATTATGCTCAAGTTTAAGAAGAGGGTTGGCCCTCGCGGTTTGAAGTATGATGTTGCGGTCTCTATAATTAAAGACTCGAGCTATAGGCAGCTATGGGGGTGCTCCCGGTTTTGGTCGCCCTCCAGGGACTCGATGGGCATGTGCAATAGAGAAGTACCTCGAGAGACTCTTAGGCTGTAGATGTTTCAGGATTAGATCCTCCACAAATAGGTCCATCGCAGGTCCCTCCAGGCGTTCCGAAACTCCAAGAATGTGTATATTGTTTCTGCGCGCTCTGCCTTCATAGTCATCAAGTTGTATATCCATCGCGCTTTGTTGGTCCTGTAGTTGCTCACTTGCTGTTGGAGCAGGGTAGTGTCTTTATAGTGTACCGTAGTGGTATCCTCCAGGTCTTTCACATTGGCATGCATTTTGGGAATATCCACACGGATGAGGGATACTTCTATGTTTACTGTATCAATCCGTGATTCCAGGGATGAACGCACACCTGCAATTGCCTCCATAATATCGTGGAGCGTTAGATCTTGCAGCGATTCGGGGTTTGGCTGCGTTCCGGGGCCTCTAGGCGTGCTGTGTCTTGCCCCTCTCCCACTTTAGTCCAGGCAATTTGCAAGTTAGTTTGGGGCCGTTGGTTTAGACCCCTTCCCGCTCACCATTACCAAGCAGCACTACAATGGCCTGTACAGGCTCTCAGAGATCAGTCCCAGTAGTCTCCGCCGCCTGCCCGTGGGGTGGGGGTTGCGTCCCTCTAGCGGTCTGTCAATTCTGGATAACAGCAGCCACCTCTCCACTCTCGGTTATTCTGTTGGTTGCAAGCCACTTGGGGTATGATCTTTTACCGCCTATTGACCGGGGCTCTTATCTTTCCCAAGAGTCCCAATTATGTCACTGGATAGGTGTTTATAGGCTTTGCAGAGTTCCTCTATGGATTTCAAGGGTCCCACTTGTTGTTTTCTACCTTCTCTATGGACCTTCTCTATGGACGTCCATAGAGAAGGTAGAAAACAACACGCCTGAGTCTCTGGGAGCCGGTGAGAAGGACCCGTCAGGTCCTCACAGTCAGGATCTCTAATTGAGCTCCAACTGGCTCTTAGAGCATTTGTCTCGTAGCATGGGCATGTCTCCCTCACAGCAGGCTCACACTCCACCAACGCACCTCGGCTCCCCCGCTTTGGCCCTGTCCCACTTCCAGGTCATCGAGGGTGTGCCTCCCCTCTATCCGCCACAGCCCACTGTTGTGTCTGCTGCCCCAGGTGCGCAGGCACAGGGGTGTCACTTGCTCCCGCTGGAGGGGGGGACGTGTGTGCGGTAATCACCACTATGGGCTTGCATCTACTGGTTTATGAGCCCAGAGCGCTGGCACGGCGAATCCTGCAGGCCTCTAAAGCCAGGGCCTCGGTTTTGGCATTAGGCAGCTCACCTCACATCCGCTTGTCATTTCGGGGCCAGTCTCTGCTTTGTCGGAGGTCTAGCAAGTCGTTTCCTAATCAGCGCCGCGGCCCGCTCACCATGTCTGCGCCCTGAACCATGGAATCACTCGGGATATCGTGTAGCCTCCTCCACAGCCAGAGACAGCCGCCATTTTCTCCTGGACTCCGTTCGCATTGTCACAGCCCCACTTCGTTTTGCCAGTTTGCAGGCAGGTTGTAGTTGTGAGTTGCCTTCCATGGTGTCAAGGGCCGGAGTTCACCTCAATCAAGGATATTTACATCTTGGTCATCAGGATAGTTGTCGGATATGTGGCGATGGGCTTCGGAGCCTCGCAAATGCGCTGCCATTCTTATCGGCTACTAGCCACTCCCTCCTTGACGCTTTTATTGTTGCCAGAAAACTACTGGATTTAGAAGGAATTCTACAGTGGGTGCTTTAAAACTGCTGCAATTCTGGGAAAACGGCTCCAATAACAAAAGAGGCCCTACCCTTCCAGCCACCCGGGATAACACCCGTTGCACAAAGTCAGGCCGTGACAACAACCCATTCATTCCAAATTTCCATCTGTATTTTCTACCGCTTTCATATTTGTTTTGTTCAGCATTTCCTGCCCATACAGGCCCAAACAGGCAATTGCCCTTGTCCTCTTTCCTTTAGCCTCGTCACCTGGGCAAGACGTTCATAGGATGAGTGCTTATAAAGACTTGTGATCCAAATAACCGACTAACGTATTTACCACCAAAATTACTTTCATATTTTACTATACTAATTCACCACTGCTCCTTTATGTGTTCCGGAGTAGCCTGCAACTCACCGAAAATTGCTTCAACACCTCATCAGAGGTAGCAAGTGCAATATAAATACAAACCTTTTCCCATTTCTATCCCTCCACTATCTTTCACAATCCAAATAACTGACTAACATATCCACTACTAAAATTACTTTCATGTTTCTCAATACTAATTCACCACTAATCCTTAATGGGTTCCGGAGTAGCGGGTTACTCACCGAAAAAGAGCTTTGACGCCTTGTCAGGGGTAGGTAGCGCTATATAAATACAATTACAATACAATACAATAAATCCTGAACCCTTTCATATTGTTTTATTGGATTTAATAAATAGATTCTAACCCTCAACGGTATTCATAATCAGAGCCTTAGTATTTAGACATTTGCAAAAAAACACTCCCACGCCAGAAAGCGGCTGAATAGTAGTAGCTGCATACGAAATTGTACATGATGCGTCACCTGCTAATAACGTGTACTAACTAATACTATCCCCAGTATTATCAACGCAGTGCAATAATACAACATTTTTAAGGGGAATTAAACGTTTTTTTTTTCTTTTTAATATGGAATGGGAAATATGCTGAAACTGGTGTGATCACAATGATTTCAACATGTTTTCTCAAAATTCCGGCGTGTTTTCCAGGCATATTTTTTTTTACCAGTCATTTAGCTTTTAACTTTGAAATGCTGGCTAACTTCTAATCGTGCTTCAGACGAAAACAGGAGTTTTACACCACCACCACCACACCCTTGTAATGAGGGCCTCAGTCTCCAAATTATGTAAAAGGCCATAAGCAACTTCATATTCAAAGTACTTAATTATTATTTCCCTGGCTGCCTGTAGTCATGACTTTCCATCCGCTCTTGGAGTGGCACAGTTTGAGAAACTCGATCCGGTCTGTTTTTTGCAGCCAAATGGAGTCTGAGCTAGATTTGTTTAAATGTACCTCCACGTGAAAAAGTGCTCTCAATCTACCACTAAACCATTTAAAAGCAGCTTTCATCCTCCCTTTTATCGAGACTCCAGAAATGATGCTAAATGAAAAACGATGACATGCATGGTAAGTCAGGGATGAGCTGGGGTTTAGGTCTAGTGCTTTCCCACAGACACTGCGCACTGTGAGGCATTGAAGTCATAATACCTGATATCAGCACCTACTTACAAATACGTTTACGCTGTGAGCCACGCACATATTCTCTCGTTTTACCTTTACCTAAATGCTGACAAATACAGCTTCGCAACTGGAAACTTTGTTCTATGTTTGCAGAGATTTGACCCCGCCTCAGATCTGATAACGTATACTTGTTGTAAAAAATAATATTAATTTAGCATCTATGTCATACATTTATTTGGCAACAATTCTTCTGTGGTGGCGTTGTCCAGCTATGCATTTCTTTTCGGGCATGTTCAAAAGTATACAAAGGTAGCTTGATTACGTTTATTTCTTAGCACAAACTCAACATTTAAAGGGCACTATTATAGATGAAGTATTAAATCCCGATATGTGTGTGCCAACTCGCTTTACAACACATATTGAAATTCGGAGTACTGCAAGGCTTTAAGTGGAATGATAAAACTGGGGGGGGGGTCTCTCAAAGGGGCATGGGCAATGTAATTAAGGGCGTGGCTTCAATATACGGAGCTTAAAATCAGTGCTTAGCATGGTGTGCTTCCCAACTGGTGTTTTGCTGCTTCTGTCATTGCATACAGACATATAATGCTGATGCAACGAGATACATTACACCTACAACTAGCCAGCGGTGTTGGCTTTGCCAATGGTTGTTGTTTATGTAAGATAAATCAACAACAAAGTTTTTGTTTGTATTCATCTTGGACGCCTGACCCTGACATTCCCAACATTGTAGCGCGCTGCAGGGCGAGCTATCTACGAACGCGGCAGCGTTTTTTAAAATATCCCTGTTTTTTATTTGCTTTCTTTTTCGTTTATTTTACCTTATTCTTACTCGGATCGCGCTCCCTCACCTGCACTATAATTGTGTTTCCACCGCGCTTAGCGGGTCCCGGTTCACTTCAGCTTTGGCCGCCATCTTGGGTGAGTCTTCTACCACGCCTGGCCATTTGGGGGTAGCAGATCAGCTGTCATAAGGACACCCTGACCTGTATATAAAGCAGCCATTCTACGTGCAGCGTTTGCGCGCAGCGTTTCGCCGTAGTGACGCCGGAGTCACGCCAGAGTCCAGCCCGTCTGCGCCCGTCAGCGTCCCGGAGGCGATTGGAGCGGTCGGGGGGCTGGCTCTGCTGGACCAATTCTATCGGGTGACATCATGGTCTGTTATACATCTTCGAAGCTGCGGTCTTTACAAAAAGTATCGTGTGCTTGTCATAAGGTGTTTCCGGGTCGCTATAGGGGCAAGAGGAGATGCCCGGGCTGCGGTTGGTCGCCAGGCAATGCTCCGCTTACACCGTTCAACCGGGAGGCGGACATTGTGAGGCATCCTTGTATGCTTTTAAACACCAGGTCAGTGCGCAGTCATGCTCAGGAGCTTTTTGATCTCCTGACCGTGGAAAAACCGGTGTGTCTGATGTTAACAGAGACCTGGCTAGGAGTCTCCTCCAATCCCGATATCGCTATAGCAATTCCTCCAGATTACAATATTTGTAGGCAAGATAGACTGGTTGGGAGGGGTGGAGGTGTAGCACTCGTAGTGAAGAAATCTGTCGCATGCACTATTATTCCTACGGAGGCAATTAATGGGTCCGAATCCCTTGCCTTCTCTTTATCATTGGCGCCGTATCAATCGGTGAAAGGGCTGTTAGTGTACAGGCCCCCCGGTCCAGTTGGCTCTTTTTTTGATGAGTTTCAGTCTGTTATGTCAACGCTGGTCTTGAGAGCTGACCACTGTATCTTGGCTGGAGATCTCAATTTTCACATGGATGAGGCTTTGGACCCAGATGTGATTAAACTGTTAGATATTACGGTTCCACTGGGCCTAGCCCCCTATCTTTTTGAACCAACGAATAATAAAGGCCACACGTTGGATCAGGTCTTTTCTACGTCTCCCATAGAGGTGACGGCACTGTTGCCGGTTCTCTGGACAGACCATCGGTTGGTCAATTTTGACATACTGGGGAATAAGAAATCCCGGAGTAGTGCCCTCAGACAGCAGGGATCAGCGTTGAGGGCTTACCACCAGGTGACCCCAGAAATGCTGGCGCAGGCATCGTATGAACATCCATGCCCTCTCACGGGGGATTTGGATAGGGACCTGGAATCTCTGCAGGCCTGGCTTGTGAACAGGCTGAATGAGCTGGCTCCTTTGAGGGCTCCTCGTTCGCTATCTAAACGGGTCTCTGCCCCTTGGTTCACTGAAGCGCTGCGTGCCTCCCGCAGGCAGTGCAAGGTGGCTGAAAGGGCCTGGCGGACTCAGTACGATTCTGCTGCCAGGCTCGACTATAGAACCATGGTTAAGGCCTACCATCGTGATATCCTCCGGGAGAAGAAGGGTTACTTTGCTAGGAGGATTGAGGCTGCCTCTAATTCCTGCAAGGAGATCTTTGCAATTGTTAGGGAATTCAATGCCCCACGATCAAATGCGACCCAGACCGGCCCTACTGAGACGTGGGCCTCGGACCTCGCCAACTTTTTTACTACTAAAATAAAGCTGATTCAGGACTCTTTTCCACTGAGGCCGGCTGTAGTCCCTCCCTGTCCTGAGGACGGACCAGATTCATCGCCCCCTCTAGGATCAGTCCTGTCAGACTTTCCGCCTATCTCAGCTTCTTCGTCTCTGACACTTATGGCCAATCTTAAATCGGGCTAGGCGCTTGATCCATGCCCGGCCAAATTTTTGGCGAAGATGGCGGCAGTGGTAAACCCGTTGGCGAATCCCCTCCTGAATCTCTCTCTGAGTTTGGGGGTGGTTCCGCTGGCCTGGAAACAGGCTATGGTCATCCCCCTCATTAAGAAGCCTGGTCTAGACCCTGAGGTCTTGGCCAATTACAGGCCTATTTCTCTCCTTCCTGCGCTGGCCAAGATCTTGGAGAAGCACGTGCATGTTGTGCTTTCTAGCTTTTTGGAATCACACGATTTGCTTCACCCCTCTCAATCGGGCTTTCGCCCTAATCTTAGCACTGAGACGGCGCTGCTGGAGGTGTCCGAAGCCATCAAGGAGACGCTGGATTTGGGTGGCAGAGCCATGCTGATAATGCTGGATTTGTCGGCGGCCTTTGACACCGTCCCCCACGAGGGTTTGCTCGTCAGACTTTATGAGATCGGTCTGAGGGGGACGTTGTTCAGCTGGTTTAGATCTTTTCTGGCCGGCCGTCGACAAACGGTCTGGGCCTCTTCCAGCTCTGCCGAGATGCCGCCATTGGGAGTCGGAGTCCCGCAGGGCTCTGTGTTGAGCCCAACTCTATTTAACATCTTTATGACCCCTCTGGTGGCATTGGCTTAGTCTTTCGGGGCCCAGATCGTATCCTATGCCGACGATACCCAGCTTCTCTTTACCTGCGGGAAAGGAGAGGATTTTGATGGAGAGAGTATTCGTGAGTGCCTTGGGGCTGTTTTTGAATGGCTCCAGCTGAACAGCCTCAAGTGCAACTCAGAAAAATCTGAGGTACTCTTCTTCGGTTGTCAATCCGATCCTGACTGGCAGGTATGGTGGCCCGCCGATATGTCTCCTCCGATGCGATCGTCTCAGCTAGCTAAGAATCTGGGGATTAAAATTGATAACGATCTGACCTTAAGATCTCAGATTCTTGCCCTCACTGGTACCTGTTTTGGTCTCCTCAGGATGCTTCGGAAGTTTTTCCCTTTGCTATCCGAGGATCATAGGAGGACTACGGTACAGGCCTTAATTGGTTCAAGATTGGACAACGCCAACGTCCTATATCTGGGCCTGCCAGAGTATCTCCTGCAACGGATGCAGGTGGTCCAGAATGCGGCAGCGCGAGCCATTTTTGGCCTGCACAGGCGTGTCAGAGTCTCCGGCCTGTTGCAGTCTCTTCATTGGCTGCCTATCCGGAAGCGAATAGCTTTTAAAGCCCTGACTCTTGCACACAAGGCCCTCTATGCCTCGGGGGCTAAATATCTTCAAAGGAGGCTTGCCTTCTATCGTCCGTCACGTTCTCTGAGATCAGAGTCGATGTTTCTTGCCATTGTTCCTCGTGCGAGGAAGGCCCGTATCGGAGGTCGTTCCTTTAGGTTGCGGGCTCCTCAGCTTTGGAACACTCTGCCCTTGACACTGCGCAGTACTTCGAACTTGTTGACCTTCAGGAAGGGCCTGAAAACTTGGCTTTTTGCTTCTTAGACCCTCTTTTATTTTCCAGACTCCGTCCTTTTAATCTCTGTGTTGTGTTTGTCTTTTTCAGGTTGTCAATAAAGTGCCGGGACACTCTTCTGAGTAGCCGAGCGCTATAAAAGACACAAATAACATAACATAACATAACAACTATGGCTTCGATGTATAGAATATTGAAAATGCTTCAGTTCTGTAATGATGGGCCCGAAAGAAATATAACTAGTCGCTTTGAAGTGACCTCAAAAGTAGCAAAGGGTGGCACTACTGCACAGTTAAGATTTTTTACCACCCTGAGGGCAAAAATGGGAGCCCGATACAGACCCGGTTCGGCACCTGCTTTATAAAACTTCCGGTGTAAAACTGCTGGTGCTGAGCACCGGCAAGACCTGGCCCACTTAAAGCCCTGGAGTACTGTAATTCTAAACAACATTTACCACAGTTTTTGCTCAGGTCCAATATGATGCATATGGAATTTGATGTGATCAGCATTAAATTCCACATGGTGTACCCCATTATCTGAGGGAAAACTTTCCATGGGATGAATTTACCCCACCCAGCAAATACCTAACACCCAGTGATGTGGTAAATATCCCATCTCCTTCTGGATAATTAGGGCAAAGGAGACATTAGCATATTCTCATCTGAGCAGACATTTGTGATGCAATTGCTAATGAAGAAAAATACAATTTATTCAGCAAGCTATTATTTTTAATGGCACTTATACATCGCTTTAGTGCTGGCTACCAGAGTATCCAAAATGTAAAATTAGTAGTTACAACACACACGCGCACACACAGACATATCCAAGCCTTTAAAACACCTTTAAACCACTTATTTAATAATAATGCAGACCAATTAGTTACTCAGCAGGGGCGGGCGTAACTTGCAGAGTTTTACTCCACGGAGATTCACGGAGTTACCCTAAAACTCTGCCTCTAGTGGCAGAGTTGTGGCACATCACTCTGATCATGCTGATTTTTGGCACTGGGAGCTTATCCCACGCTGTTCAATCACCAGGAATGGCACCACCCATCACGTCAGAGGGCTCTGCCTCTTTTAGCTGCTTGAGTAGATTTTATACTCGAGCTGCAGCTTTCTCACCATGAGTGACAGCTTTCTCAACGTGATTGGTAGTGACCTGCTGGCATGACCCAGGTTGAGAAATCTCACAGTCTAGTGCCTAATTTCCTTGCTCAATTTACCATTAGTGAGTAGGGCATGAGTAACAAGCATTTACAATGCAATGGTTTTGCCTTTGTTAAAGTTAGAGCTATTGGCATTGCTCTTGACACTCTGAAGCTCCACTCTGAAGCTCCACTCTGAAGCTCCACTCTGCACTCTGAATCTCCACTCTGCACTCTGAAGCTCCACTCTGCACTCTGAAGCTCCACTCTGCACTCTGAAGCTGCACTCTGAAGCTCCACTCTGCACTCTGAAGCTGCACTCTGAAGCTCCACTCTGCACTCTGAAGCTGCACTCTGAAGCTCCACTCTGAAGCTCCACTCTGAAGCTGCACTCTGAAGCTCCACTCTGAAGCTCCACTCTGAAGCTCCACTCTGAAGCTCCACTCTGAAGCTCCACTCTGAAGCTCCACTCTGAAGCTCCACTCTGCACTCTGAAGCTCCACTCTGAAGCTCCACTCTGCACTCTGAAGCTCCACTCTGCACTCTGAAGCTCCACTCTGCACTCTGAAGCTCCACTCTGAATCTGCACTCTGAAGCTCGACTCTGCACTCTGAAGCTCCACTCTGAATCTGCACTCTGAAGCTCCACTCTGCACTCTGAAGCTCCACTCTGCACTCTGAAGCTCCACTCTGAAGCTCCACTCTGAAGCTCCACTCTGAAGCTCCACTCTGAAGCTCCACTCTGATGCTCCACTCTGATGCTCCACTCTGAAGCTCCACTCTGAAGCTCCACTCTGAAGCTCCACTCTGAAGCTCCACTCTGAAGCTCCACTCTGAAGCTCCACTCTGAAGCTCCACTCTGAAGCTCCACTCTGCACTCTGAATCTGCACTCTGAAGCTCCACTCTGCACTCTGAAGCTCCACTCTGCACTCTGAAGCTCCACTCTGAATCTGCACTCTGAAGCTCCACTCTGCACTCTGAAGCTCCACTCTGCACTCTGAAGCTCCACTCTGAATCTGCACTCTGAAGCTCCACTCTGCACTCTGAAGCTCCACTCTGCACTCTGAAGCTCCACTCTGATGCTCCACTCTGATGCTCCACTCTGAATCTGCACTCTGAAGCTCCACTCTGAAGCTCCACTCTGAAGCTCCACTCTGAAGCTCCACTCTGAAGCTCCACTCTGAAGCTCCACTCTGATGCTCCACTCTGATGCTCCACTCTGATGCTCCACTCTGATGCTCCACTCTGAAGCTCCACTCTGAAGCTCCACTCTGAAGCTCCACTCTGCACTCTGAAGCTCCACTCTGAAGCTCCACTCTGCACTCTGAAGCTCCACTCTGCACTCTGAATCTCCACTCTGAAGCTCCACTCTGCACTCTGAAGCTCCACTCTGAATCTGCACTCTGAAGCTCCACTCTGCACTCTGAAGCTCCACTCTGAATCTGCACTCTGAAGCTCCACTCTGCACTCTGAAGCTCCACTCTGAATCTGCACTCTGAAGCTCCACTCTGCACTCTGAAGCTCCACTCTGAATCTGCACTCTGATGCTCCACTCTGAATCTGCACTCTGAAGCTCCACTCTGCACTCTGAATCTGCACTCTGCAGCTCCACTCTGCACTCTGAATCTGCACTCTGCAGCTCCACTCTGAATCTGCAGCTCCACTCTGAATCTGCAGCTCCACTCTGCACTCTGAAGCTCCACTCTGAATCTCCACTCTGAATCTGCACTCTGAAGCTCCACTCTGAATCTGCACTCTGAAGCTCCACTCTGAATCTGCACTCTGAAGCTCCACTCTGAAGCTCCACTCTGAAGCTCCACTCTGAAGCTCCACTCTGAAGCTCCACTCTGAAGCTCCACTCTGAAGCTCCACTCTGAATCTGCACTCTGAAGTTCCACTCTGAATCTGCACTCTGAAGCTCCACTCTGAATCTGCACTCTGAAGCTCCACTCTGCACTCTGAAGCTCCACTCTGCACTCTGAAGCTCCACTCTGAATCTGCACTCTGAAGCTCCACTCTGCACTCTGAAGCTCCACTCTGCACTCTGAAGCTCCACTCTGAATCTGCACTCTGAATCTGCACTCTGAAGCTCCACTCTGAAGCTCCACTCTGAAGCTCCACTCTGAAGCTCCACTCTGAAGCTCCACTCTGAAGCTCCACTCTGAAGCTCCACTCTGCACTCTGAAGCTCCACTCTGAAGCTCCACTCTGCACTCTGAAGCTCCACTCTGCACTCTGAAGCTCCACTCTGAAGCTCCACTCTGCACTCTGAAGCTCCACTCTGAATCTGCACTCTGAAGCTCCACTCTGCACTCTGAAGCTCCACTCTGAATCTGCACTCTGAAGCTCCACTCTGCACTCTGAAGCTCCACTCTGAAGCTGCACTCTGAAGCTCCACTCTGAAGCTCCACTCTGAAGCTCCACTCTGAAGCTCCACTCTGAAGCTCCACTCTGAAGCTCCACTCTCCACTCTGAAGCTCCACTCTGAAGCTCCACTCTGAAGCTCCACTCTGAAGCTCCACTCTGAAGCTCCACTCTGCACTCTGAAGCTCCACTCTGAAGCTCCACTCTGCACTCTGAAGCTCCACTCTGCACTCTGAAGCTCCACTCTGAAGCTCCACTCTGCACTCTGAAGCTCCACTCTGAATCTGCACTCTGAAGCTCCACTCTGCACTCTGAAGCTCCACTCTGAATCTGCACTCTGAAGCTCCACTCTGCACTCTGAAGCTCCACTCTGCACTCTGAAGCTCCACTCTGCACTCTGAAGCTCCACTCTGCACTCTGAAGCTGCACTCTGAAGCTCCACTCTGCACTCTGAAGCTGCACTCTGAAGCTCCACTCTGCACTCTGAAGCTGCACTCTGAAGCTCCACTCTGAAGCTCCACTCTGAAGCTGCACTCTGAAGCTCCACTCTGAAGCTCCACTCTGAAGCTCCACTCTGAAGCTCCACTCTGAAGCTCCACTCTGAAGCTCCACTCTGAAGCTCCACTCTGCACTCTGAAGCTCCACTCTGAAGCTCCACTCTGCACTCTGAAGCTCCACTCTGCACTCTGAAGCTCCACTCTGCACTCTGAAGCTCCACTCTGAATCTGCACTCTGAAGCTCCACTCTGCACTCTGAAGCTCCACTCTGCACTCTGAAGCTCCACTCTGAATCTGCACTCTGAAGCTACACTCTGCACTCTGAAGCTCCACTCTGCACTCTGAAGCTCCACTCTGAATCTGCACTCTGAAGCTCCACTCTGCACTCTGAAGCTCCACTCTGCACTCTGAAGCTCCACTCTGATGCTCCACTCTGATGCTCCACTCTGAATCTGCACTCTGAAGCTCCACTCTGAAGCTCCACTCTGAAGCTCCACTCTGAAGCTCCACTCTGAAGCTCCACTCTGAAGCTCCACTCTGAAGCTCCACTCTGATGCTCCACTCTGATGCTCCACTCTGATGCTCCACTCTGAAGCTCCACTCTGAAGCTCCACTCTGAAGCTCCACTCTGAAGCTCCACTCTGCACTCTGAAGCTCCACTCTGAAGCTCCACTCTGAAGCTCCACTCTGAAGCTCCACTCTGAAGCTCCACTCTGAAGCTCCACTCTGAATCTGCACTCTGAAGCTCCACTCTGAATCTGCACTCTGAAGCTCCACTCTGAATCTGCACTCTGAAGCTCCACTCTGCACTCTGAAGCTCCACTCTGCACTCTGAAGCTCCACTCTGAATCTGCACTCTGAAGCTCCACTCTGCACTCTGAAGCTCCACTCTGCACTCTGAAGCTCCACTCTGAATATGCACTCTGAAGCTCCACTCTGAAGCTCCACTCTGAAGCTCCACTCTGAAGCTCCACTCTGAAGCTCCACTCTGAAGCTCCACTCTGAAGCTCCACTCTGCACTCTGAAGCTCCACTCTGAAGCTCCACTCTGCACTCTGAAGCTCCACTCTGCACTCTGAAGCTCCACTCTGAAGCTCAACTCTGCACTCTGAAGCTCCACTCTGAATCTGCACTCTGAAGCTCCACTCTGCACTCTGAAGCTCCACTCTGAATCTGCACTCTGAAGCTCCACTCTGCACTCTGAAGCTCCACTCTGAAGCTGCACTCTGAAGCTCCACTCTGAAGCTCCACTCTGAAGCTCCACTCTGAAGCTCCACTCTGAAGCTCCACTCTGAAGCTCCACTCTAAAGCTCCACTCTGAAGCTCCACTCTCCACTCTGAAGCTCCACTCTGAAGCTCCACTCTGAAGCTCCACTCTGAAGCTCCACTCTGAAGCTCCACTCTGAAGCTCCACTCTGCACTCTGAAGCTCCACTCTGAAGCTCCACTCTGCACTCTGAAGCTCCACTCTGCACTCTGAAGCTCCACTCTGAAGCTCCACTCTGCACTCTGAAGCTCCACTCTGAATCTGCACTCTGAAGCTCCACTCTGCACTCTGAAGCTCCACTCTGAATCTGCACTCTGAAGCTCCACTCTGCACTCTGAAGCTCCACTCTGAAGCTGCACTCTGAAGCTCCACTCTGAAGCTGCACTCTGAAGCTCCACTCTGAAGCTCCACTCTGAAGCTCCACTCTGAAGCTCCACTCTGAAGCTCCACTCTGAAGCTCCACTCTCCACTCTGAAGCTCCACTCTGAAGCTCCACTCTGAAGCTCCACTCTGAAGCTCCACTCTGCACTCTGAAGCTCCACTCTGAAGCTCCACTCTGAAGCTCCACTCTGAAGCTCCACTCTGAAGCTCCACTCTGAAGCTCCACTCTGAAGCTCCACTCTGCACTCTGAAGCTCCACTGAAGCTACACACCGCGCAGGGCAGCTCTGGATGCTGATGCGAGAGGCCAGCTGGGAGGCGCGCTGCTCGTCTTCCTGCTCGTGCTGACTCGGAGAGAAAACTTGTTTTCATTGGGAGAGCGGCCTTCAAAGACCCGGTCACTGCGCCTCTCCGAGTGTTTAGCTTGGGATAAAATGGGCGCAGTGTTGTGGTGATGACAGTAGAGCAAGGGAGGTGCCGGCAATGCCGGAACAGAATCGGGGGCGTTCCCGGCGTCGCGTGACGTCGGCAAAAGCCAAAGAATGTCGGGAACGCCCCCGTGTCTGGTCCGGCATTGACGGACAGGCCCCTCGTCCAATGGCAAGGCTCCATTTACGGAGCCAGCCAATGAATGAGGAGGGCCGACCCAAAGCACACTACAATTCTCATCAGGTTTTCGCCTGCGCGAAAAAGATGCGCAGAGCGCATCTTTTTGGCGAGGCAAAACCTAAAAACTCTGCAGCGCAAAACTAAGAACTAAAAGGAGCGAGCGGAGTTTAACACCCACCTTCAGCTAACATGTAAAGAACACATTCCGTGTTTCTGGCACCCTTTGATTGCAAGCCCAATATTATTCATCCGCAGGTTTGCCTCACCCTCCTCTGATTGTTTTATCAATTTGGTGACGCATCTTTTTTGACAAAAGCCTATTACATTTTACAGTGTGTTATGTTATGATGATGTTGCAATGCGGGCTACCGACAAAGGGGCCATTGAATACTCACCATACAATTGATGAAACTAGCTGAATGTATTTTTTTCTTTATGCTGAATCTTTTAATGTAAGTTGTGAAATATAATTCTCAATGAAGGCTGAGCTAAAATAAGTAGTAGGAATAGTTCCTCCAAAGGTGGAAAGGTGTGTGAATTGCACAAGGAGTCCCGAAACAGCACCACCGCTTGGGAAGAGAACTGTAGCTCCATATCTTAGTAGATATGGCGCTGCCCAGATCGCTCCTTCTTGTGCAATGCAGCACACGAGCTTTAGTTGCTGCTCTGTGATGCACTATAAATTATTAAATCTCCACTTTTAAATTCTATTAAATAACACTAGATTCTCCCTTTCCTTTCTTCACACAATAATGTGCTAGCTGGAGCAAGATCAAACTGCTATGATCCAGAATATATATCCCTCCCTAGGAATTTAGGAAAGATGTTCAGTCAGACAGATTGTGCAGTAATATTTTGTAAATATGTTACCTGCGGTCTCTAACAATAACATCAGGCTTTTTGAGGATGAATATTTGTAATGTCCTCTTTACATCGGACTAGACATGCTTAAGGTGCACCCTGGACTAATATGTTCTACAAATGGAGAAAATGAACCGTAGCTCAGCCCCTTTCAGCCCACGGGGCATATTAGCAAGAACCTTGTTAAAATTATCGCCGTTTTAGCGGCAGGTATCTGCCGCTAAAACAGCGATAATCGGCTTGCTAATATGTGTTATAGAATTCCAATAGAAGCCCAGGTTAGATGTGCAGGACATCTAACCTGGGCTTCTATTGGAATTCGATAACGCATATTAGCAAGTCGATTATCGCCGTTTTAGAGGCAGTTTCCTGCAGCTAAAATGGCGATAATTGTAACGAGGTTCTTGCTAATATGCCCCCACCGGGCATATTAAGAAGGGCTTTATCTCTGCTTGTTTGGCTTTAAAAGCCAAAAAAGCAGAGATAAAACCAGCGCCCTATCAGCAACAGGGTGCTAACACGCAAATTTGCATGTTAGCACCCTTTTACTCTACGCTTCCCCTTGCATCTCTAATGAGCTGCAAAGGGGGCGTTCCAGAGTACAATAGTAGGAGAAATGTCACTAAGCGACATTTCTCCTATTATCAAGGATATCGCTAACCCTGTTAGCGATAAAAAAAGCAGCGCTAACCACAGTTAACCCTGCTTTTTTGCGTCTGGTGTTTTTCTGACTTAGCCATGATATCCTATGTAAGGTGGATACCATGGATAAGTATGTCTATCCCTATCAGCAAGCTATCGGCAAACCTTGTGGGATTATCGCTGTATTTCCTGCGATAATCTCACAATTGGCAGTTTGCGCTCTGAATTTTATCGCTTTGGAGATAAGCGTTGCTGATAACACGCTTTCTCCGTGATAAAATTCAGAGTTGGCTGGCGATAATTATCCTAGAGCTAAGTGCGTTTAGCAATAATGATCGCCGGGCCTTGTTAATATGCCCCGTCACATTCTTAAGAATTGATTGTAACTTTCGTTCATGATGTATGGAGTTTTGCTGCGCACCAGCATGCAATCACCTCAATGATACAGTAATGAGATGATTGTGTCTATGGAGCTGGGCACACTTTTTATGGAGCTAAACAACAAAGAGAGAGGATGGTAGGGCGGTGTATGGAGAAGGAAGATCTCGATCCACCGAATCTGGGTGAATGAAATATCACCTAGCGCTAAGTGCAGAATCAAAGAAGTTAAAATATGCATGATGGGGTAGATATCCATGATTTGTAATAGCTTCGCCGTATGCCCGATCCCATCAAAAGCACAAATTCATCCCTGCATACTTCGCCAAATCGAAACTGTCTCGGGCTTTTGGATAAACAACTCTGCCTTTTTATGCCTCATGGCGTAGCCAGTAGCAATTATTAAAACAAAGTGCAACTTTAATGTTGACTTTCCCCCCCCCCCCCCTCCATTCTTAAATCGCTTTAACGAAGAACATGCCAAGCACTAGCCGGAGGGCACTATCTGCAACAAAAAAAAAAAGATAAAGCCAAGCATGGCTTTTTCAAACAAACTTATGTTGCTGACATTGGAAAACTAATAATTCTGCACCCGTTATTAAAATCTACTGAATCGATGTTTGGCTTATGAAATGGTAAAGCAAATGTTAATAATTCACAGAATTCTCTGAAGTTGCTGCTTCAAGCTGTGCAGTTGTTATTCCATGATTTTTATGAGGTGTACACATATTATATGTAGGAAATTACTGGCATAGAGAGGGACCACCCGGATTCCAGTCTATGCAAGAACCAGTGACTCGTCCATACTGCGTCCTAGTACAATGTGCACACCCGAGAACAGATTCGGCCTACCCCTATATAGTCAGTGTGAAGACCAGCAGGAGGAAGGAGGGATGGGGTCTCCTCTTTCCTTTCCCTTTGTCAATAAAGTGTCCTAACAGAACACGGGTGCCAAAGGTCAAAGAGAGCATTTTTATTTACAATTACTACAAATCTAAAGGACGGTGTCCTCCCTGCATTTTTACTGACAAGGAGTTTGACATTTCTGGGCTGATTCACGAAGGTGTGCAGGATTACTTCCCCTACTTATAAATGCTTTGGTAAATCGGCCCAAATGCGTCATGTTTCAGGGTGCCACCAGGGGACGTATCATGGTATGGGTGCATTTTTCTGGCTAGCGCAGGACGCACCAGAAGGTGTGCCGAGCCCTAACAAGGAACATGAGCACATTATAGTTAATGTACTGCCCCAGGGCAGCCACGCAAACTCACGCTGACCTCGGAGTAGCGCATTTAGGTGAAAAACGGAGCAGCTGCTTTGAAGCCACTCCATGTTTCATAGTGCAACCCGCCTGCAATTTGAAAGGCGATTAGAGGTCCCCATGCAGGCGGGTGCAGTGAGCGACTGCACACACCTGCATGAGGATGTCTGGGGTGTCTATGGGACCCCCTAACCCCCTCTCCAGTGGGCTAGTATCAAGGGGCGTACTGTCCGTGTACCTCCAGACTGCTTTTTTGCCTTCGCGCCCACGTGTGTAATATAGCACTGGTGCAGAGACAAATAGTGTAGTAATATGTTAGCTAATGCTCTATCCCATTCTTATCTTGAGACTTTTTATAATCATCCTCATAGTCATCGGTAATTCCTTATTAGAGAAGGGCAAAGTGGCTCAAAAGTAACTGGATCCTAAAAAGATAGAGTATTTAATGACTCCCTGAGATTGCAGAGAAGAAATACATTTTAGCCAGCATATTATGTATGTTCTTACCAATAGTTATAACCGGAAGTAATGAAGATTTGCCATTATTCAGCGATCTCTGGTCATAGAAGTGTAAAGACTACCTTGGGTTTTGTTTTACATTATTTTTAGTGACATATGTTTCATTCTATTATTTAGGAATATGTTCTAGGTTATTCAATTTGTACTCAAAATACTTTCTACTTGCAACCATTATCTGTGGCTCCTGAATTCATGCATATGAAGACTTCATAAGATACCCTCAAAAGCTTTCCATGTGATAATGATCACAGTTGGCACCATTTCAAAGATGAATTATTTTTCTACTATGCCAAAATTTCCTACTGTAGAAGAAATGGTGCAGTCTTTTTTCACTGATATTTTTTGAAGTAATTCTACACGTATGTCAAATAGAGAATTTTAGTACCTCTTGTGGTTCTGGAGAGCTTTGTGTAAGGCATTAGCAGCAGAACAAGCTCTTTCTTTTGGTTATCAATCCCAAATAAATTGGCAAACAGATCGAATTAATAAAAGGTTTAACAATAAATATGAAGTTACCAAGATGGTAGTCTACATATTTCAGACTCTAGTTTGCCACTTCTGGAATTCTCCTATGATATTGCAACTTATATGTAGTGCAATCAAGATTTCACCTTTTTTCTCTATGCAAGCATTTTTTCCAGATGTTTTTTCTATCTACTTCTTGCCTTACAACTTTTATTTTGGCCATGGCCAATACCTTGAAACAATGGCACACACACAGAAAACTTGTTTTTTTAGAGTTTACATACAAAAGTCAAGATGAAAGAATATGCAGGGTGATTATCAAGCTCATGTTCTGCATAATCTTTTTCTAGAGAGAAGGTTTAGCTGTCTTCTCAATATTTACCTGTTTATTCTTGCCAGTCAAATTATGGCCACTTTTTTTTTGGCAGCTAATGCTGTGCTTTTTTGCTTGAAGTTGCCTTATGCTTGTAAGATTTAGCCTGTTTTTAATTCTCGTCAATTGAAGCCAGATGATCCTTCTCATTGATTCCTGTCTGAACATTAAACAAGTTACAGACTAGTGCAAGGACCACCAAAATATGAGGTTGAATAGGTCTATGACTCTAGAGTGTATCAACAGAGAGTCAGGAGCTTAGGAAAGAAACTTTATAGGCCAAAGAGGAAGGAGAATATTTCTTATTTTCAAGCAGTGTGTTCTGATAAGCAGAATTCAGCTTACTGTTTGGTGTCAGTGTTGTTTGGTCACTCCTGTCTTTCTTAACACACAGTCATCCAGAGTGGTGTTCCATGAGCTGGTTGTGGCACACAGCAGGAATTGTGGCAGCTGGACTATGGAGTGTGGCACTGGCTCAAAGATGTCAAACATAGGCTCCTTTTGGTGACAGCTAGACACCATGAATTCCAGACTGGGGTGCATTAAAGTCTTATAAATTGTCCTTAGCAAGATGGTGGTAAATAATTAAAGTTCCTAATCCAAGACACTTATACTAGATCAGCTCTTTTTAAAACAATGGATAAAGTAACTTTTCCAGGAGAAGTGTGAATTGCAAACATGTTTCCACTTGTTGCAAAATGCCTGTTGTTTTAATATTTGTCCTTGATTTTTGATCCTCACAGGTTTGTCTGCTACTGGATTCTACCTCTGGTTCCTGCACACTTTTTTACTACCTTATCTCAGGAAAATGGTGATGCTTAGCCAATCTCTTTCATCTTTAACTTCAATTTAGACTTATAAGATTGCCAAGGGTACTGTTTTCCCCATTTATGGACTTTTACTCTTAATAGTGACCTTCTTACGGAGAACCTTGACACCTATCAAGTAAACATTGACACCTATTAAGTATGCCATTCTTGAAGTGTGGCTCCAGGAATATCATTCTGTGCAGTGTGGTACCTACCTTTAGGCATAAGTAGACTTTTTCAACACCTTTACCACCGCAACCACCATTATCACCACCACAACTATCTCCACGACCACAATTCCCATGCCCATCATTACCATCACCATTATTATCAGCACTATCACAACCATCATCATTGTTGGAACCACTACATTGAAAATCAACATAGCTATCACCACCATCTGCACCTCTATTATCACCATCCTTATTGCTATCACCACCTTCATCACCACAAGCGTTATCACTACAATTATCACAGTACATCACTATCAGCACTACTAGTGCTACCAAACCACAATCACCCCCATCAGCATCAGTGCTACCACACCACTATCAAGCTACCATTATCACAACTACTAACACCATCACCACTACCACCACAATAGTCTCATATCTTTGTGTGTATGAGTATTTTATGTTTGATATCGTCAGAAACCCTTTATTGGGCCATTGAGCCCAAAGGGGTTACTCGGCCCAAAAGTGGTGGTTGAGTTCTTTTACTCCTGATATCCCAGGAATCGATCTACTATGGATCTTTAGGGAAGTGTAGATACAGGTGAGGGAATTTGACTCATAACTCAGAGTGCACACAGTACTTGCAATAAATCAATGTCTAGTCAAATACTTACCTTTATAATATAAAGAAGTATTATATTTCTATCTCTACACATTCAACCTTTTTCGGGGGTGCTCAAAGGTCCTTATCCTGTTCAGAGAAGTCGGGCGGCTCACATTCAATGCGGTTGCACCTGGCAGGTGCAGGCTCTCTCCCTTGAGCAGCGCTGCTGGCTTTTCTAGAGATCAGAGATGCTCCCAATCTGGGGAGATGAAGTAAGTCAATCTTCCCCACACAGGTGGGGAAAGGGATTCGATCCTCCAGCTCCCGACTGAAGTCCAGCGAGGTGGCAATGTATTTTGCAGCATCAATTAATCAATCAATCAATCAATCAATCATAGCATTTGTAAAGCGCACTACTTACCCGTCAGGGGGGGTGCTGCTACTGCTGGAAGAGCCAGATCTTGAGGAGTCTTCTGAAGGACAGCAGGTCTTGGGTCTGCCTTAGGTGGATGGGGAGGGTGTTTCAGGTCTTGACGGCGAAGTGGGACAACGATCTGGCGCCGGAGGTCGCTCTTCGGATGTGGGAGACTGTGGCCACGGCGAGGTCAGCGGAGCGGAGCTGGCCGATGGGGGTGTAGAAGCTGAGTCAACTGTTGAGGTACGCTGGTCCGGTGTTGTGGAGTGCCTTGTGTGCATGGTTGAGGAGCTTGAAGGTTATCCTCTTGTTGACGGGAAGCCAGTGCAGGTCTCTTAGGTGGGGTGTGATGTGGCTGCGGTGAGGGATGTTGAGGATCAGGTGTGCAGAGGCGTTCTGGATGCGATGAAGCCGTTTCAGGAGTTTGGCTGAGGCTCCTGCATAGAGGGTGTTTCCGCAGTCCAACCTGCTGCTGACGAGGGCCTGGGTGACCCTTCTTCTTGTTTCGGTGGGGATCCACCTGTAGATCTTGTGGAGCATCTTCCATAGAGCCTCCGCGGCCATCGCCCCCGAACTAGCACGTACCATAAACTTCTCCCTGGCATCGGGCACTTGCCCAGGGAACTTGAAACACGCAGAAGTGAAGCCCCTCCTCAAAAAACCATTGGCGGACCCAGCTGACCTCAAGAACTACCGACCTATCTCCCTCCTCCCTTTTGCAGCCAAATTCACAGAAAGTCTTGTAAACACCCAGTTGACCACATTCATAGAAGATAACTGCATCCTAGACCCCTACCAATTCGGGTTCCGGTGCAACCACTGCACAGAGACTGCACTGATCGCCACCACCGAAGACATTCCTATTCTTCTCGACCAGGGACACACCGCAGCCCTCATCCTCCTTGACGTCTCAGCTGCATTCAACACCATCTCACACGGCATCCTAACCACCAGGCTCCGCGACGCGGGAATTGAGGGCGACGCCCTCAACTGGATCCGATCCTTCCCCTCCGACAGAACTCAGAGGGTCATACTCCCCCCCTTTCTCTCCAAACCCACTGACATCGTTTGCGGAGTCCCCAAGGATCCTCTCTGAGCCCTACTCTGTTCAACATATACATGGCCCCCATCGTCGCCATCGTCAGATATCACGGACTCAGCATCGTGTCCTACGCGGACGACACCCAGCTCATTCTCTCCCTGCCCAGCAACCCCAAAGACACCAGACTCAGCTTCCAGGAAGGAATGACAAACGTGGCCAGATGGATGAAAGACAGCTGCCTCAAACTCAACTACGAAAAGACAGAGGTGCTCATCTTTGGGCCCCACCCATCCGCTTGGAACAACACCTGGTGGCCTCCCGCCCTTGGACCCCGCCCCACCCCGACGGATCACGCTCACAACTTTGGCATAATCTGCGACTCCTCCATCTCCATGAACAGTCAAATCAACGCCATCTCCTCCACCAGCTTCAACTGCCTCCGGATCCTATGCAAAACTTTCAAGTGGATCCCCCGGACTTCAGAAAGACAGTCACACACGCGCTCATCACCAGCCGTCTCGACTACGGCAAGGCACTCTACGCCGGAATCAACAAAGCCCTACTATGCAAACTCCAAACCATCCAAAACACGGCCGCCAGGCTCATCCTAGGGTTACTGCGCCACGAGCACATGACTCCACACCTGCGAGAACTCCACTGGCTTCCCGTGGAGAAGAGAGTTACCTACAAATTACTCAGGCACACCTTCAAATCCCTCAACAACATCGGACCCAAATACCTCAACAACCGAATGAGTTTCCACGCTCCCAAAAGGAACCTCCGCTCAGCTGACCTCGCATTGGCAGAGGTCCCCCGCGTTTGCCGAGCAGAGTTGGAGGTAGAGCCACAGCTTGGGACTCTCGCCTATTACACATAAGATGCTCTCCAACCCTGCAAACCTTCAAACGGGCACTTAAGACCTGGATTTTCGACTTACCGGAGGAGCCCCCCACCCTCTTTCCCTTCCCCAGCACCTTGAGACCCTCACGGGTGAGTAGGGCACTTTACCAACCCCTGAATGATTGATTGATTGAGCATGCGGATGGTGTTGAAGCAGGAGGAAGAGACAGCGTTGACCTGCTTGGTCATGAAGAGGGTGGAGTCAAGGTTGACCCCTAGGTTGCATGCGTGGTCGGTGGGTGTTGGAGCTGTTACCAGTGTGGTCGGCCACCAGGAGTAGTTCCAGGCCGAAGGGGTGGATACAAGGATAAGGACCTCCGTCTTGTCCAAGTTCAGCTTCAGTCAGCTGTTCCTCATCCATTCGGGGCCGGCCTTCATTCCTTTGTGGAGGATGGTTTTGGCGGTGTGGGGGTCCTCGGTAGGGGTGGGCGAAATTTGCGATATTGCCTTTCGCCAAATATCGCAAAACGGCAAGAAATCTCTGCGAACACGCGGAATTTCGCGTGCTCGCGGAGATTTCGGGGCGGGGCTTCTTTGCAAGTTCACATGCCTCTCTTGTGTTTATAAAAGGTCAGAGACCAATCAGAGCAGCAGATGAGGAGAAAGAAGCGCCTTGTCACAGGAACTGCACGGGGATTGCGCTTGTGAAAGTCAAGCATGCAAAGGCCTCCATCAAGCATTACAGCTAATTTTCGACTGTAGATATGGGGAGATAGCACATCTGCCCAGCCTCGACAAAGCTCTAGATTTTTTTTGGCTGATTAATGAGTTACTGAATTTGAGCTTAAACTCCTCGGGCACCTGCTTTATTTATATCTGTAAGTGCTTCCTGTTGAGCTTTAATTTTTGTGACAGGAGCACTGTCCCAGAAAGAAGCCTGCCCTGCATATTATCAACGAAGATGCTTCCGCTCAGCCGCAGATCGTGGAAATTTTGACATTTTTGCGTTCAGCGTGGAACGCGAAAAGGCCGAAATTTTGCACGCTCCGTGAGTGGAATGGAATTTGCCACCCCCCCCATGTCCTTGGTAAGGGAGACGATTAGCTGGGCGTCGTCAGCGTAGGAGATGATGTTGAAGTCGTGCAGTCGGGCGACATGGGCGAGTGGTGCCATGTAGATGTTGAACAGCGTTGCGCTGAGGGATCAGCCCTTGGTGGGTCAGTCAGAGGCACGCATTGGTGTGTGTGCTTGACCCGCAGATCAGATACTCAGTCTTCTGCCGAGCAAAGGCTTGAACTTCTTGCAATGTGGGTGCTAGCAACGCGTAATTGCAACAATGCTATAAACTTTTGTTCAGCCTGGAGATCCCGTTGGAACTGGCTAGGTTCGCCAAATTTGCACACAAAGTTAAAGAACGTTTAAGTAATGCAAATTGCACTTTAAAATTTCAAAACTGCAATTTGGATATGCCCAGACTGTGATCTGCATGTTATGACATGATTTATGTGTTCTCCATTTTTATTGAAACATCTACTCCAAAATAGGTCTGCCTTGAATGCATTTTTATCTGGAAATTTTATTATGATTTTGCCTGATTCGTGAAGTTTCCACCCAGGGGAAAGTCCTTTGTTTTAAAAAAAAAAATTACGTACCCATTTTTTTTTCTTTCTCTTTTCACAATTGATCTATGGGTTTTAGTGTTTTTATTATCTATGATCTGCATATCCAGGATTTGTTTTAAGCAGATGCAGTACATCAAATGTGTAGCAGTTAATAATGGTTACTGTAGTAAGCAAGTTTTGTGGATATTTTATAGGAACATTTTTGTAACAATTTGTGTTAATTGATACAATACAAAATTTCATTCATTCATTCATTCATCCATTCATGGTGCTGGCAGCCTGTTCTGGTATATGGTGTTGCCTCTGTACTTCCCGGCCTATGCGCAGACTCCTCCAGTACAATTGCCCATGCCACAGCAGACCCTCTTGACATATGGGATTGCCGCTAAGTCTCAATATACTGGCAACAATACCTTAAACTGTGGCCCCCTTTGGCATACAAGGTCACCACAAAGGCACGGTACAGATTTGGTACTTCCAGTATGGCGCGCATTTCATGGCCCTCTCCTGGCATATGTGGATCATTGGATCACTCTTGCACATGGGCTACGACCGGATTGGTGCACAGCCGCTTCCTCACACTTTTCTCAGGGCGTCCTCTCGCCAGTGCTCCTCATTGGACCTCACTCCCTCCTCTTCCTCAAAGGGCACACTGGCAGGGGCTGCTTCTCCAGGCTCCAGGGCAAGTGGTCTTCTTTTCTCTGGGTGTTGTCCCCTCACCTAGCATGAAGACTAGCAAGCCTTTTACCCCTAGTCCTGATCACAGGCAGAAGGCTTGCAGAGCTTCCCCTCCTCACACAGCCCATCTGGCTGCTTGGCAGATGACAAAGCTTAGGGTCTCAACCCCTCTTTCTTGTAGTCCATTTCCAGACAGCAAAGGTGATTTATGATCAGAGACTTTGAAGTTTTATGTTGAGGCCCTGCTTCTTTTGAAGTGTACACCTTTCTTTCCCTTCTTTCCTTTTGAAAGGTTGTCTTTAAGAGCATGAATGACTCCAAGGTTGATTGTCCCACAACAGAGGCCAAGGGAGTGATTATAGCTAACACCTGGACGTCAGCCACAGAGAAATGTGCATCAAAAAGTTAATCCTGGCCTACCAGGCCATCTCTTTATGATTCCCTTTTCAGCCCCATCTCCGTCCTGAAATGTGTTCAGGCCTGTTTCTTGTGATCTATCACTTAATCAAAGAGCAACCTTTTGAAGTGTAAAGGGGGAGTCTTTTTCTTCCTTCCTCCGGTGTGTGCCCCACCCAGCTCACAGGAATGCAGCAATACAAAAATCTGTCTGGGGGATCTCTCTACACTTCACATTTTCACCAAGCAGGCCTGGGCTTCCCAAAATGGAAACCAGCGACCGCCATGTAATGTACTGTTGCATGCCCAATTGCACTTAGTATACTTTCACAGCAAACGTACTTTCCAGTTCTGCTACCTCCATGCATTTTGCCATTACAGACACATACATTTAGCACACACATCCAAACTGCGCTGACGGTTCAGTACTGTAGCATCTTGTTCTAGGGTATACTATTTGCAAACAGATTCACTGCCAGCACACACACACTTACTATATGCAGGCTGAGCAACACTTGACTGTTCATATATTATACTTCTGACAAGCAGATATACCTCAAGCAGTACTGCTCCACTTCTGTCCTGCATCCTTCCCAGGCACACATACATCTAGCGCAGTCACTACTCCTACCCTACGTAACACTTTATATTCACCGGGTAGAGGCCCAGGGTGAGTTAAGCACCCAGCAGCAGAACTTTAAAGAGGTGAGTGAGCCTGTACACCTCACTCCAGTTACACTGGGTAAAAAGGACCTGTTCACTTCTATTGATCACTACACGGTATGGTGCCACCACAGCCTGTGCTGCTTAGCACTTCATGAAGGCATTAGCCTGCACCATCATGAGGGTAGTGCTTTGGGTTTCCCTCCCAGTCCAACAAGACTGCAATTCAGGAGACAGGCCTATGTCATGGAGCACACACATGATTCGTGTTCAGCTATGACAAAAAACAGCATTAGAGATCCAGAGAACAGTACAGTTGGGCACTCAGGGCAGGGGTTCACATCTCTTACCATGCAGAAGACCTTTCCATTCCAACAGAAGTATTGTGTGTGTGTATATATATATATATATATTCACTGAAAAAACCATAGGTTTTACACACGTTATAGTTAGGAAGTAGCATTTACAAAACCTATGAAATTCACTGAAAAAACCATAGGTTTGACACCAGTTATAGTTAGCTGGAAATTTTACTGATATAAAACCAATGAAATTCCACGTTATAGTTAGTTGGACTCACTATAACTTGCGCGTGTAATGCACTGCTGATGACATCACATATTACATCACTCATGACATCACTGATGACACCATCCTTGTGACACAGTGACAGACCTCATTTCACTGTAATCTAACCCTTGAAACACATATTCAAAAATAGAAACTAAAATTTTCAAAAAAATGGAGATACCCATACCAGTTACAACAACCAATTCAATAATTCCACCATCTATATACACATGCACTAATTCACCAACAGTTCTATATAGTCACTCATACATATATTCACTAATCATATGTAGTGATACACCTACACATCCTGTTACACACCGACAGTCATCCAAAAGTTATTCACACACATACTCACACATGCAAATAAACTATTGAACATCCATTTATTTGCATAAACAGCTATACACACACTACCACTTTACTTCTAAGGAAACTTACACATACTTACTCTCTTAAAAAATCACTTATAGAAACACATACTAATTTAAACAGGAACTCTTACAATCCCTCACTCTCACATATACTCACTTATATACATCAATATTCACATATACTAGATTAAAACATATGTAGTTACTGATAAAGACACTAATAAGACAGTCATTCACTCACTAACACAGACATATACACACTCATGCACCCATACAGTCCTGCCCATATGCTGTCTTCAAAACACATACAAACAGAGACTCAGTCATTCTTGCATCTATGTACTAAGTAATACTCCCACCAAAGCATGCAAACACTCATACTGATACTAAGAAAAACATCTAATAACCTATATACATACACATGTACCTACTCATCAACCCATGCAGCCACTTATACACAAAGTGAAACACTAATACATATATTTAAATATTTAAGCATTACTCACTAATATATGTATTCACTAAGATATTCAATAATATATACATATGTAACACATATTTATTTTTCAGAAAGACACACATTCACTGGATGGTGTCATCAGTGATGTCATGAGTGATGTAATATGTGACGTCATCAGCAGTGCATTACACGTGCAAGTTATAGTGAGTCCAACTAACTATAACGTGGAATTTCATTGGTTTTATATCAGTAAAATTTCCAGCTAACTATAACTGGTGTCAAACCTATGGTTTTTTCAGTGAATTTCATAGGTTTTGTAAATGCTACTTCCTAACTATAACGTGTGTAAAACCTATGGTTTTTTCAGTGAATTTCATTGGTTTTTAAAATGCTAATTCAGAAATATCTCGTGTATACAACCTATACTTTTGTCAATAAAGTTCTGGCAATATTTTTTTCAGAAACAAGCCGTTTTCTTCACTGTTCAAGTTGCATAGAGACTCCTTGTAAAGCGATACAGAATTAGAAAGTCTGTACCTTGCCTTTTTTTCAACGCATTAAAATTTGCCTGTAAATAAAAATAGCCTTTCTAAACTTTCGTGCACGACCCGGTGTGCGCACTCTCGGCAACAGTTCTCAATAAAATGGATAGCGCATTTCCAGGCTTTCGTGCGCGACCGACTGCGCGCACCCGCCTATATATTTCGTGAAAACTTTGCAATCTGAACTTATTGAATTTCTTCATAGACCCATCAAAGAACTTATAATACGTCAAAGAGACTAAACCTAGGCTTCTTTTTTAATATTATGAAAATTTTCATTAAATGGAGCCGAATGTCTTTTTAAACTTTCGTGTGTGACCGAATGTACACACCTTGGTATTTAAAAAAAAAAAAAAAAGGTTTTATACTTTAACAATTGTATGTTTGAATCGAGCTCAGAAGATATATTAAATCCAGATATGTTTGGATTTACTCCTTTTCACGTTTTGAAACTTCGCTGAATTAGACCGCTACTTCCAAATGGCGTACGTGACCAGATACTATCACCGCGTACACGTCCTGAGACGCGCATGTGAAGTCATGTGACTTGAAAACAACACTTCCAATTGGTTCTTAGTAGTTTCTATTCTGCAATTTACACGGAGCACTCCACCCACTTCTCTCACTATCTTTTCTACTCTCAAAAGAGAACAACGTTCAACACCCTTCGGAAGACTTTGCTGAAATGGCTGCCGCCCCGCATTCATCTTCCGAATCTGAAGGAAATGAGCGACTACCTTTAAAAAGAAAAAAGGAATCTTTTATTTGGCAATTTTTCACTTATCCTGAAGAACTAAAGAAAGTGAATGCGCCAAAAGTTACCTGCACGATATGCAATTCGGTTCTCTCAAGAGGAAATCCAAGAAAAAAACATTCCTTTTCCATACATACCATGGTGCGGCATGTCAAACAAGTGCACCCTGTGGAATTTGCACAGGCATCGACAAGAGCCCTGGCCACGCTATTACCATCAGAGGTGGCCAGCACATCTTCTGGTGGACGACCTGTATCTCCATCGAGTGCTGTGATGGACTTGAGACCATATCTTGCAAAGGTGCACATGAAATGCAACGAGTGTGGAGAAATTCTTCTGTACGGAGAGCAGAGCCTCATTCTTACTAAACTAAAAATTGAGAGTCATAAATGCCCCGAGAAAAGATACATTTCTTCATTTCATTTTGATCCTGTGTCACACATGAAAATGTTGTTGCAAGTTAAAAAAATCAAAAACTGCATGACACTGTTCCTGTCAAGGTAGCATAGCTGACGGCCTAGGGGTGGAGGACCGTTGTGCAAATACCCCGGGGAGGACTCTGGATATGCTTGGTCCCTGAGATTCTTAGATGTCACTGCCTTCCACAAATGGCATAAGTCCTGGATGTTCGGTGCCATACTTGAGGGTTTGACCTAAAGACACGTCCTGCGGTGCCCTGGTCCAAAATCAAACAACATAACACTTGTTTAAAAAAAAAAAAAAAAAAAAAAAGTTCTTTTCAGATCTAACTCATTGTACCAAAAACAGCTCCAGGAGCATATTATAAAGGGGGTTTATCGCCCCTTTTTTGGCTTTCGTTCGTGCGCGACCGTGTGCGCGCACCCGCCTATATATTTCGGGAAAACTTCGCGATTGCAACTTATTAAATTTCTTCATAGACCCATCAAAGAACTTATACTACGTCAAAGACAGTAAACCTAGGCTTCTTTTTTATTATTATGAAAATTTTCATTAAATGGAGCCGAATGTCTTTTTAAACTTTCGTGTGTGACCGAATGTACACACCTTGGTATTTTAAAAAAAAATATAAAAGGTTTTATACTTTAACAATTGTATGCTTGATTCCAGCTCAGAAGATATATTAAATCCCGATATATTTGGATTTACTCCTTTTCACGTTTTGAAACTTCGCTGAATTAGACCGCTACTTCCAAATGGCGTACGTGACCAGATACTATCACCGCGTACACGTCCTGAGACGCGCATGTGAAGTCATGTGACTTCACAACAACACTTCCAATTGGTTCTTAGTAGTTTCTATTCTGCAATTTACACGAAGCACTCCACCCACTTCTCTCACATCTCTACCCTGTTATCTGCAATTGTGAACATCAAAAGGAGCTGCGCTACGCCCCTGTAAGAGGCCTCACTCCCACTGCTGCAACGGCTTGGCAGTCCTCCAGATGCACAGGAACAGCCCCTCCGATCCATTGAAGTTCTCTGTCGTGAGAGGCCTCACTCCCACTGCTGCAACGGCTTGGCAGTCCTCCAGATGCACAGGAACAGCCCCTCCGATCCATTGAAGTTCTGTGTCGGTCTCAATACCACTTACGAAATGAAAATAAGCACTGAAGAATATTTATGCTGTAGCAGGAGGAGTACTACATGCTTGCAGAATGCATTCTATTACCTATAAAAAAGTGAAACACCCACGCTACAATCATATAAAATACTTCCTCTAAAGAAGCCTGTGAATAACTTTCGAACATCAGGTTAACCTTTTTTTACTCTCTCATCATTGTTAAAGATAAGTATTTACAATACTATATTAAACAATGCCATGATTTTTCCTTTTTAATTTTAAAAATCTTGCAATCTTTCACAAACCCAATACTCATGGCTTCTTTTTCGTGACAAAAATCTTGCAATATTACATACCTACATAGAATAACAGAAAAAACATAAAACTACAAAGGCCAAACAGTCTACTAAACGTGGATTTGTAACCTATGGGGCAGATTCATGTTAACTACTTCATACCCAGATATGCACCAGTTAATGTGCACCACAGTATGGTAGTGCTCCGTTACCCATGGTGTGCCACATTTGAAATGTGGCACACCATGGTACAAAAACACCATACATGCGTAACACATCTGTGCTCAAAAACTAATACATTGCTAGAGTTGCATCGCAACTGTGATGCAGCTCCAGCAAGGCTCACCAATGCACTATATTCACAATGCTGCGTCAATACCTACGCCTGCTTCAAGCACATGCACAGTTTTGAAACAGCATGGGCCTGAAAGTCACTGAGTGAAATATCATACATTACAGTCAGCCACTTTCAAGACGCATTCCTTCAGAGGAACACTTACCGGTTATTAGAGGTAGATCGTCCGACTCCACCGGAGGAGACCCCTAATAAAAAAGACATATATAAAATGCGGACTAGCCGCTGTATCGTGCTAGCAAACTTTAACTTAAAAATCGTTAGAAAAAACAAAAGGAATCGAGCAAAATCAGTAGGCCACTGATAGGATCTCTTTTTCACCTCGCTAAAATAGAAACATTAGGAACAACCCCTCATGAGAAATATGAAACTAGTGAGAGAAACCGAGCTCGACGCCATGATGGCTGCAAGATAGCTCGGCTCCGCCGCCCACCCCGCCCAAAATAACGACAAACCCTATACAAATATTATAAATAAATACAACACACCAGCAAAGTAACAGGGTAAAACGTTTTATTAAATAACTATTTACATGGCAGCCTGCTGCAACATGAAAACAACACTTCCAATTGGTTCATACTAGTTTCTATTCTGGAATTTACACGCAGCCCTCCACCCACTTCTCTCACTATCTTTTCTACTCTCAAGAGAGAACAACGTCCTACATTTTTCGGAACACTTTGGTGAAATGGCTACCGTATCTCATTCATCTTCCGAATCTGAACAAAATGATCGACTACCTTTAAGAAGAAAAAGAGAATCTTTCATCTGGCAATTTTTCACTTATCCTGAAGATCAAAAGAAAGTAAATGCACCAAAAGTAACCTGCACGATATGTGACTCGTTTCTCTCAAGAGGAAATCCAACAAAAAAATATTCCTTTTCCATACATACCATGGTGCGGCATGTCAAACAAGAGCACCCTGTGCAATTTGCAGAGGGATTGACAAAAGCCCTGGCCACGCTATTACCATTAGAGGTGGCCAGCACATTTTTTGATCGACGACCTGTATCTCCATCGAGTGCAGAGATGGACTTGAGATATTTAACTATATATGGTCTATAACCTATGGTTTTTTCAGTGAATTTGCTCCGCCGCCCACCCCGCCCAAAATAACGAGAAACCCTATGCAAATATTATAAATATATACAACACACCAACAAAGTAACAGGGTAAAACGTTTAATTAAATAACTATTTACATGGCAGCCTGCTGCAACATCGATCCAAATGCATGGTTTTTTCAGTGAAATTCCTCCGCCGCCCACCCCGCCCAAAATAACGAGAAACCCTATGCAAATATTATAAATATATACAACATACCAACAAAGTAACAGGGTAAAACGTTTAATTAAATAACTATTTACATGGCAGCCTGCTGCAACATCTCCGCCAGCAGACGGCGTGGGGTGCACTGGAAGAGAGAGGCGGCGCGAACGAGCCTCCCCCACCTCCCCAGGTGGAGGTTTCTCAGCTACACCCCAGCGCTTCACTGATCTCCTTGTCCTCAGTCAAGCATCAATAGTAAGATTTTCAGAGGTGAGTGTAGGTTCATAGTTTGCCATCCACAGACTAAAAGCCTGGAGTGGCAGTGAAAAAACCATAACTAGGTAAGAAGGAACGCAGAGGCTGTAGGAAGGACTCTGCATATGCTTGGTCCCTGAGATGCTTCGATGTCACAGCCTTCCACAAATGTCATAAGTCCTCGATGTTGGGTGCCATAGTTGAGGGTTTGACCTAAAGACATGTCCTGCGGTGCCCTGGTCCAACCATCACATATACCTGCGCCAGGAGACGGCGTGGGGTGCACTGGAAGGGAGAGGCGGCGCGAACGAGCCTCCCCTACCTCCCCAGGTGGAGGTTTCTCAGCTGCACCCCAGCACTTCACTCGACATAGGCGGCCGGCTCCCGGGGTCCCGCGGAACTTTTAGCCTTTTGGTGACTCTTCCATTCTGGACCTTGTCCCACAATCCGTTTGACCTGAAGACACGTCCTGCGGTGCCCTGGTCCAACCATCACATATACCTGCACCAGGAGACGGCGTGGTGTGCACTGGAAGGGAGAGGCGGCGCGAACGAGCCTCCCCCACCTCCCCAGGTGGAGGTTTCTCAGCTACACCCCAGCGCTTCACTCGACAAGCTGAGTTGCGCCCGCTCCTGCAGCACAGTGCCTCGCTCGGCCAGCTGAATTACGCCTGCTCTTGCTATTACAGCGTCTCACCCGCCATCCGGCTGAATTGCACCCACTCTTCCGGTACAGCGACAGGCGGCTGCCACGGAGCTCAGGAAATGGCGGTCGGCTCCACAGACTTGGGCCTGGCCTGCAAGGATGGCTCTGGACAACCCTGGAACTCGGACGCTTGACTGCTACGGCATAGGCCCCATTCCCAAAAGCGTCCCATCAGCCTTGAAGATTCTACAAGAGTCACCGGGGCCCCCGACTCCCGCAGAGTTCCGGTGGGGAGCTTCTGCCATGATTGCTCGCAGAATGGCCACGACGTAGCCACGGGGTGCTCTCATGCTGACGCCAGCCTCAGTCTGAAACTTCCAGAAACACTGTAGACTACCAATTCAATCAGTTCCGGTGGAGCCCCAACGACGTATCGCGTTGTTGCATAATGCGTCATATGACACGCTGCGTTAGCGCACCCGGAAGTGCTCCGGTGCGCGAGGCGCGAAGCGCAGCTTCCCGGAAGCAATCCGGGGCGCGGCGCGGAGCGCGTAACGTAAGCATAACAGGTCATGTGACTTGTTAATAAAACTTTTCATTGGTTTAGAAATATTTTTTGTCCCAAATGATGAAAACCCCTCCTTGTTTCCTCTTGACTCCTGCCCCCTCCCCAAGTCTTGCTCGGCCAGCTGAGTTTCGCCCACTCATGCAGCCTACGACATGGATACGCCGGGGCGTTATGGATCAGTATGAGCAAATATACACTTGGGGATTCACAAGCAACAACAAGCCTTTGTATTTGGGGCTCTAAATCAACAACAGTGAGAGAACAGAACCGAACTAAGCACTCAGAGGCTACGTTTAAATGTAACATCATCTCCCCAAAGGTACATCACCTTACACACACATGCACTCTGATCTCCTTGGCCTCAGTCAAGCATCAATAGTATGATTTTCATAGGTGAGTCTAGGTTCATGGATTTCCATCCACAGACTAAAAGCCTGGAGTGAGAGTGAAAAAACCATAACTAAGTAAGAAGGAAGACAGAAACAGAATCTTTCTCTGCAACATCCGGCTCTGCATCGCTACTTACTTATAAATGCAGAAAAAACTCAATTAACACAAGGGCTCTTTTCAGAGCCACCTTATATCAAAGCACTCAAACTTCTGATTTATCTCCATTTTCACACTCTTCTAAATAAGTGTGCGCACCCGAGTGCGTGCACCCCGCAACTTTAAAAAAAAAAATATATATATATATTTTCGCCTTTAAGGACCTTACTGAACACCCTGAGAAAACCTACGCAGCAAAACAATCTCTACCTTCTCCCCTTTCCATGTTCCAACGCTTTCAAATGAACAATATATTTACTCGCAGTGACAAAATGGCGGTCAACACTTCCTGATTTCCTTCGAATCGAACGTTAACACACGCCACGCAGCCGCTTGAGTGCGCACTCCCGTGCGCGCTTACAGATATATAATTGACTTTAACTTTAATTTTCTCAGCAACTACTGAACGGATTTACACCATTCCAAAAAAAGCGTAATCTGCGAGCCGGACTCAACAGTTTTGCCAAATTTCTTATAAACCCATTCAGCCTTTCGACCTGTAGCCGTGTCTAAACGTCCTATGGAAAATAACATAAAGAAAACACGTTTTGGGACCCCCCTTTTATCTCAGCCCCCGCTTCACCAATCCCCCCCAAACTTTCCGGGAAGGAGCGCAGCGGACCAAGCCATCTTCTTTGAGAAATTCGCAAAGATTCATCCACCAGAGCCAAAGTTAATCCAAATAGAATGTTGAGGATTTCCTATGGAAACTAGGTCCTAACTATAACTACCTACTGGCGACCGCCAGTAGGTAATTTATATATATATATATATATGAATATATATATATATATATATATATATTACCTACTGGCGATAGCCAGTAGGTATATATAGTTAGGATTTTTTTCCTATGGGATTTTTGAAAATTCTATGTCGAATAACTTTGGCGTTTGAGGACAGAATTGGCTGAAATGTTCAGGAAAATGGAACATTTTGTTTCTGAGCAGCCCCTGAAAATTTGGGGGGGTTTCGTCAAGGGGGGGCCGAGAAAAAAGGGGGGTCCCAAAACGTGTTTTTCCCATGCAATTTTCCATAGGGCGGTTGGCCTCACTTTTAGCCTGAACGGCTGAATGGATTTACACCAAACTTGGCAAAATTGTAGGGACTGGTAGCCCGATGTGCCTTTGCTATGTCTCAAGATATAGGCTCCAGTGGTTTTTACGAAAATTAACTTTGAAAAATATATATTGGGCTACATTGGGCTATATATATGTTGGAGCCCAAATGTAGCCCAATGTAGCCCAATGTAGCCCAATGTAGCCCAAAGATGGCCACCAGAGACAAAAAAAACAAATGTAGCCCAAATATCAGCCAGATGTAGCCCAACTTTAGCCCAATGACAGAATGTCCCAGAGTGTTCTAAAGAACAACTAGAGTGCTAACAGTCCTACTTATTACAAAGGTATGGCACACCTGAAGCCATCTTGATTGGAATAAAGTAACTCTTAAAACATTTAATTTAAAAATGAACAAAATGAGGGGGTTCATTTTTCCATAGAAAGTATGATTAGCGAATATATGACAAAATCCCGCATACCATCAGTCCGCAAAAAAGAATCCCGCATGTACTATTAGGCCGCAAATTAAAATAACGAAAACTTTTAGAACGAATATGCCTTTAGCATACACTAAACAACTAAACTACCCTAAACCCTAAAACACTACCCCCAGCATGACCCTACACTACACAAACAGTACAACACTACCCTAAACCCTAAAACACTACCCCCAGCATGACCCTACACTACACAAACACTACAACACTACCCTAAACCCTAAAACACTACCCCCAGCATGACCCTACACTACGCAAACACTACAACACTACCCAAAACCCTAAAACACTACACCCCAGCATGACCCTACACTACGCAAACACTACAACACTACCCTAAACCCTAAAACACTACCCCCAGCATGACCCTACACTACACAAACACTACAACACAACCGTAAAACCCTAAAACACTACCCCCAGCATGACCCTACACTACGCAAACACTACAACACAACCCTAAACCCTAAAACACTACCCCCAGCATGACCCTACACTACGCAAACACTACAACACTACCCTAAACCCTAAAACACTACCCCCAGCATGACCCTACACTACGCAAACACTACAACACTACCCAAAACCCTAAAACACTACACCCCATCATGACCCTACACTACGCAAACACTACAACACTACCCTAAACCCTAAAACACTACCCCCAGCATGACCCTACACTACGCAAACACTACAACACTACCCTAAACCCTAAAACACTACCCCCAGCATGACCCTACACTACGCAAACACTACAACACTACCCTAAACCCTAAAACACTACCCCCAGCATGACCCTACACTACGCAAACACTACAACACTACCCTAAACCCTAAAACACTACCCCCAGCATGACCCTACACTACGCAAACACTACAACACTACCCTAAACCCTAAAACACTACACCCCAGCATGACCCTACACTACGCAAACACTACAACACTACCCTAAACCCTAAAACACTACACCTCAGCATGACCCTACACTACGCAAACACTACAACACTACCCAAAACCCTAAAACACTACCCCCCAGCATGACCCTACACTACGCAAACACTACAACACTACCCTAAACCCTAAAACACTACCCCCAGCATGACCCTACACTACGCAAACACTACAACACTACCCTAAACCCTAAAATACTACACCCCAGCATGACCCTACACTACGCAAACACTACAACACTACCCAAAACCCTAAAACACTACCCCCAGCATGACCCTACACTACGCAAACACTACAACACTATCCTAAACCCTAAAACACTACGCCCAGCATGACCCTACACTACGCAAACACTACAACACTACCCTAAACCCTAAAACACTAGCCCCAGCATGACCCTACACTACGCAAACACTACAACACAACCCTAAACCCTAAAACACTACCCCCAGCATGACCCTACACTACGCAAACACTACAACACTACCCTAAACCCTAAAACACTACCCCCAGCATGACCCTACACTACGCAAACACTACAACACTACCCTAAACCCTAAAACACTACCCCCAGCATGACCCTACACTACGCAAACACCACAACACTACCCTAAACCCTAAAACACTACCCCCAGCATGACCCTACACTAGGCAAACACTACAACACTACCCTAAACCCTAAAACACTACCCCCAGCATGACCCTACACTACGCAAACACCACAACACTACCCAAAACCCTAAAACACTACACCCCAGCATGACCCTACACTACGCAAACACTACAACACTACCCAAAACCCTAAAACACTACACCCCAGCATGACCCTACACTACGCAAACACTACAACACTACCCAAAACCCTAAAATACTACACCCCAGCATGACCCTACACTATGCAAACACTACAACACTACCCAAAACCCTAAAACACTACCCCCAGCATGACCCTACACTACGCAAACACTACAACACTATCCTAAACCCTAAAACACTACGCCCAGCATGACCCTACACTACGCAAACACTACAACACTACCCTAAACCCTAAAACACTAGCCCCAGCATGACCCTACACTACGCAAACACTACAACACAGCCCTAAACCCTAAAACACTACCCCCAGCATGACCCTACACTACGCAAACACTACAACACTACCCTAAACCCTAAAACACTACCCCCAGCATGACCCTACACTACGCAAACACTACAACACAACCCTAAACCCTAAAACACTACCCCCAGCCTGACCCTACACTAAACAACCACCACAACTCTACACTACACTAACACAACACTACACTACACAACACTACACTACACTACACAATCACTAACCCACGAAAAAATTAACACAAACCCACTTACCTCTCTCGTCATCGTGGTTTTCACAACGCAAATGCATTTACCATACATGCCTTTAAAACGTAATTCTTTGTAAAGGCATGCGCGATAAATGCACATGCGTTTTGAAAAAATGCGGGATAATGGTATGCGAGGTCAATGACCTTGCGGGATAATGGTATGCGGACTGAAAGTCTGCGGGATAAAAAATGCGGGAAAATGGCTGCAAACCATGATTAGCAGCAGACTTCCCTGGTGAGCACTAGCTTTACTACAGTGATCTAATGAGCAACTAGAGTGCTAACATTCAGAATTTATGGCAAATGTGTGACACATCTGAATGCCTTCTTGATAGAACCAAAGTAAACAAGCATTGAAAATGCAATAGATCTCGTCCTCATTTAAGTTAAAGCCATTCTGTTTGTAATGAGGTGGCTTTTTAGCTTTGCGTTTATTAGTGTTTTTAAAACTTTCATGTAAATAACATGCATATGTATGCATATATGTATATGTATGCATGCATTTATATTTATATAGATATGCAGATTATATATGTTTATATATGTATATTACCTACTGGCGATAGCCAGTGGGTATATATAGTTAGGATTTTTTCTCTATGGGATTTCTGAAAATTCTATGTCTAATAACTTTGGCGTTTGTGGACGGAATTGGCTGAAACTTTCAGGAAAATGGCACATTTTGTTTCTGAGCAGCCCCTCAAAATTTGGGGGGTTTCGTCAAGGGGGGGCCGAGAAAAAAGGGGGGTCCCAAAACGCATTTTTCCCATTCATTTTTCCATACGGCGGTTGGACTCACTTTTAGCTCGAACGGCTGAATAGATTTACATGAAACTTGGCAAAATTGTAGATATGGTTTGCCCGACGTGCCTTTGCTATGTCTCAATATATGTGCTCCAGTGGATTTTGAGAAATTAACGTTTAAAAAAATATATATATCTGTGACAGCGCTCCGGTTAGCGCCCCGGTTCGCGTACCTGACGCCTAACGGAACTTCGCGAAGCGAAGCTGATTGGCTCTCCGGTGTCTGTCAACATTCTAAACAGTCCAGAGCGGCCGCCATCTTGTCTCTCGGTACGATCGAGAGACAAGATGTGGTGAAAAACGAAGGGGGAAATGAAGGAAAGGGGGCAAGGTAGACCACTCCTGACCCCCTAGGATTGATGAGGGGGATATTAAAGTGCCCCGCGGGGCAAAAAATAAAAAAAAATTTTTTTTGCGATTTTACGCCGTAGAGGCGCGTCCCGGTACGCGAACCGGGCAGCTCACCGGGCAGCTAACCGGGCAGCTATCCGGCAGCGTGGCTGTCAACATTGTAAACAGTCCGGAGCGGCCGCCATCTTGTCTCTCGGTAGGTTCGAGAGACAAGATGTGGTGAAAAAAGAAGGGGGAAATGAAGGAAAGGGGGCAAGGTAAACCCCTCCTGACCCCCTAGGATTGATGAGGGGGATATTAAAGTCCCCCGCGATTTTTTGCGGTAGAGGCGCTTCCCGGTACGCGAACCAGGCAGGTAACTGGCAGCGTAGCGGGAGTCCGCCATCTTGTGTTTTTGGAGCGTCCGGTTCGCGTACCGGGTAGCGTCCCGGTAAGCGTAACAAGGGGAAAACCAAGAGAAACAGTAAAAAAAAAATTAAGGGAATAGATTTCCAGCAAACTTGGCAAAATTGTAGGGACTGTTTGTTTGATGTGCCTTTGCAAGGCCTCAAGATATGTGCACGTGTGGATTTTGTCTAATTAAGGTTAAAAAAAATATATATATCTGTAAGCGTGCTCCGGCACGCTTACGTTACGGGTTTTGTTTGCGCTGCAGAGCCGATACGTCACGGTTATGCGACGCGTCATGAGGCGTCTCACGTGGCTACGTGATACGTCACGTAATAAAGAATATATTTTACAGCTATAGATATTAGCTTTTAAAAAACCAATGAAATTCACTGAAAAAACCATAGGTTATAGACCATATATAGTTAGGAATTTGCATTTACAAAACCTTGAAAATTCACTGAAAAAACCATAGGTTAGAGACCATATATAGTTAGCTGGACATTTTATTGACATAAAACCAATGAAATTCCATATATAGTTAGTTGCACTAACTATATATCGCGCACCCGCAATCCACTGCTGATGATGTCACATATTACATCATTCATGACATGGTCAGTGACATCACTGATGACATCACTGATGACATCTCAAATGACATCACTGATGACATCACTGATGACATCTCAAATGACATCACTGATGACATCATCTAGTGTCTGTGTGTTTTTGTAAAGTTTAAATATGTTTTACATATTGAAGAATGAGTGGATGTATGGAAGACTTTTCAAGGTTTTGTAAATGCAAATTCCTAACTATATATGGTCTATAACCTATGGTTTTTTCAGTGAATATATATATATATATATATATTACCTACTGGCGGTCGCCAGTAGGTATATATAGTTAGGATTTTTTCTCTATGGGTTTTTTGAAAATTCTATGTCTAATAACTTTGGCGTTTGTGGACGGAATTGGCTGAAATTTTCAGGAAAATGGCACATTTTGTTTCTGAGCAGCCCTTGAAAATTTGGGGGGGGTTCGTCCAGTGGGGGCCGAGAAAAAAGGGGGGTCCCAAAACGTGTTTTTAACATTGAGTTTTCCATAGGGCGGTTGGCCTCACTTTTAGCCCGAACGGCTGAATGGATTTGCACGAAACTTGGCAAAATTGTAGGGACTGGTAGCCCGATGTGCCTTTTGTAGGTCTCAATATATGTGCTCCAGTGGATTTTGAGAAATTAACGTTTAAAAAAAGATATATATCTGTAACAGCGGACCGGTTAGCGCTCTGGTTCGCGGACTTTTCGCGCAACGGAGCTTTGTGAAGCGAAGCTGATTGGTTCTCCGGCGTCTGTCAACATTCCAAACAGTCCGTAGCGGCCGCCATCTTGTCTCTCGGTAGGATCGAGAGACAAGAGGAGGTCAAAACAAAGGGGGAAATAACTATAAGGGGGCATAGTAGATCCTCGCTGACCCCCTAGGTTTGATGTGGAGGTTTTAAAAGGGCCCCGCGGGGCAAAAAAAAATAATAAAAATAATAATTGAACGGCTGAATGGATTTGCACGAAACTTGGCAAAATATTAGGGACTGGTAGCCCGATGTGCCTTTGCTAGGTCTCAATATATGTGCTCCAGTGGATTTTGAGAAATTAACGTTCAAAAAAAGATATATATCTGTAACAGCGCTCCGCTTCGCGTAACGGAGGTTTGCGAAGCTGATTGGTCATTCTGTCACTGGGCTATAGTTGGGCTACATCTGGCTGATATTTGGGCTACATTTGTTTTTTTGTGTGTCTGGCGGCCATCTTTGGGCTACATTGGGCTACATTGGGCTTCATTGGGCTACATTCGGCTAATTAGCAAATAGCGCATCGCAAACTAGGAATGGTAAAGAATCGATATTTATTCCTTAAAGTTCGCTATTTAGGAAATGCAAATAACTTTGATGATACATATGGCGGTTCATCTCTAACAAGATAAGAAGCATAGGGATAGATTTATGATGACTGGCGCATCACCAGGGATGTGTTAGTCATTCTGTGCTGCTGTTCCGTCACCTATGGTGTGCTGCATTTACAATGCGGCGCATCATGGGGCAAAAACAGCACAGATGCGTGATGTATCTGTGCCGTAAAGGTGGCGCATTGCTGGAGTTGTATCGCAAGTGTGATGAAGCTCCAGCAAGGGTCGGGGGTGCCCCTGTCGCAGGGTTTCTGTTCTCACACAGAACTGTGGACAGAGGATTGGAACCTCGGCGAATTAGGGTGTCCCAAAACTCACGTTAGTAATCAAAAACTATTTAGCAAGCTAGGTACAGTGTCACATTGGATATAACAAACTCTCAATGTTTAGACAATCCAGAATATGAACTTATAGTACCTCAGGATACATGAACAGTCGGTCGTTATATATTTCTTAGAAACCAGAACATGGAGTTAAGAAGAACACATGTGTATTTGAAATGTTTATTTACTAATGCCGTCTTCTCAGGCGTAGTACCTTAGATAATAAAAGTACACATATTATCAGTAGCAAAATTACCAGCATAGTTACTAGTACATAAAAAGTGAATGGTGATAGTATGTTAACATGCTGTAAATGAATAAGAGTTAGCAACACTTATAAGCAGCCGCGGGCCGTGGAGGGAGTTACGGTGAGGCAGGGAGGCGGGGAGGGGGAGAAGCAGGGTGGAGAATACAAGTACACATATTATCAGTAGCAAAATTACCAGCATAGTTACTAGTACATAAAAAGCGAATGGTGACAGTATGTTAACATGCTGTAAATGAATAAGAGTTAGCAACACTTATAAGCAGCCGCGGGCCGTGGAGGGAGTTACGGTGGGGCAGGGAGGCGGGGAGGGGGAGGGGCAAGGTAGAGAGGGCTCCACCCTGCTTCTCCCCCTCCCCGCCTCCCTGCCCCATCGTAACTCCCTCCACGGCCCGCGGCTGCTTATATCTCACCCTCCCTAATACACATATTATATTATTTGCTAAGAAGGTCTCTTTGTGTTGGTTTAGGGCGTGTCCATACTTTAGTGTCTTAGATTTGAAGGAATCACATCAGCATACACCAGCTCTCTCTTCATGTGAACCGCATCAACTGTTGTGTATGTGTGTTCGGCAAAGCAATATAAAACCCGCCTCATGCCCAGAATTGGCAGAAGTTGCACTTATGTTATGAGTATGAAGTCGTGGAGATCAGACCTCATAACAATTCTGTATCGTGTTGTTCTTGAAACTTTAGCACTCGCTGTACAGATATAGTTTAACAAGTAAAGCAGATAGTAGACCAATAACATATTATTCTCATGTAAACCACGATGAACTACTAGGTGGAAAGCTAAAGCAACAACTAAGTGTCGTGTGCAGAAGTTGCAAAAAAGGAAAAATGGCGTTTAAACCGGTAATGAGCCCATGCTAACTTAACACGGTGTAAAGATATCCAGGACCTAGATGACACCTCCTCATGATCCGGAAACGAACTGAATAAGATAATAGAAGTGCCATCTCATGAGAGCAGATTGCAAGTTTATATGTGGACGGTCCGCAAGGTAAAGCATTAAAAACTAGGAAAATTCAATGCTAAAGAAAAATAAAACAGCCAAGTACTTTATCGAGTCTTAAGCCAATAGGCAAGGTAAATAATAAAAACTTGACAAATAAGTCAATGAATTGTCAATGAAATGCTAGTACTCAGCATATCAAACATGAAAAAGGTCTATGACATAACTGTGTATGCAAAATAAGCTGCAACAGCCTCCAATAGGAAGTCACCGTCTTCATCCGAAAACAGTTCAGCCATCCAATTTAAAAGCGGAAAAGAACATACGTGCTCTCCCAGCACCGGATCCTCTATCACCATCAGAGGACAGCTCGGTGGGTTTTCAAGAAAGCTGTGTTCCAAGAAAGACTGTGCTGCCGCCAGTAAATTCCAGGGACCAAGTAGTCCATGCATCAATGCCACAGCCATAATCCTTTCGCCAGGACAAATCAACTCGTGAGTAATGATAGGAGTCATCAGCTGATTAAAGTCGACGTCAGGAGAAACCGGTCCGCAGAGACACAAATCAATGGCCCAATCGAAATCACAGGTCAGGCAGTGAAATACAGGCTGGACACAGGTGAAGTAGGAGAACCGAAAAGATAATCCATATGCCGTGCTTAATATCGCCAACGGCATTGTGCCATAATATTCTAGCATGCGATTGCGGAACAGTGTCAGCAGCTGCAGGGTCGGAGGTTGCATAGGAGGGACATCCATATTTAAAAATGTAAAAAAGCACAAGAGCGTCCGCTGGTAATGCAAGTAAAAATGCAATCCACGAACCAGAGTGGAGAAAATGGAATGAAAGGGAGCAGGGATGACTCCAAAGATTTTCTCAAATGAAGTCACGAGACCACTGGTAACAACTTTAAAAAAGTGTGCCAGGGATTTTGTGGAGGATGCGTTAAAGATAGTCGGAAACATGTTGCTGAAATTGAAAGGCAAACCTGTGTACGGGTGTTCGCTATGTGAAGTACGAAAGTTTCACGGGCCGAACTCAAGGCCACCTCTCTCTGAGACAAAAGAGCTCTTATTCTTGTCATGCCGTTGAAACGTGTCCCAAGGTTGGTATTTGTGGCCAGATTGAAAACTCCCTATGTTCATGTGTGGGAGGAAATAGAACATTTCTGCAGCAAATAACCCGTTCACTTACTGTTACGATAAAAGGAATACTTTTAATTAACTCAGAACAATCTTCATTATTGAGCATCAAATAACTACCATTTTCCAACAACTTGAACGTGGGGATGATAGCAGGAACTGGCGTGCCTTGCAACACGCAAGCCATATTTGGTCGGTGTTTGTTGCATGAATCGTGTAACTGTATGTGCCTACACATTAGTGAATGATCTGGCGTCTCAGTGCATTCCTCTCCATTCAGATAAACTTCTTGATCATCTTTGAAACATCTGTATGTGTATGGAAGCGACCAGACCTCATGAACAAAAGCACTACCTAAAGGTTCATAAAGACCTATTGGTATATATTTCATACAATTTGAAAACTTATATAAAGCAAAAGGCAGCGTTATTAAACCGTGGATAAGGCATGTTGCCAAAAAACCCGCAATCCTCTGCTGATGATGTCACTGAGCATGTCATGAATGATGTAATATGTGACATCATCAGTAGTGGATTATGGGTAATAGTATCTCTAGTTTACTCCCCTATAGCTGTCTTTCTTTTAACATAAGTGTGTGTTTCCTTCCCTTATACTTACTGTTTTTGGTTCGCTTCCAGTTCGCGTACCAGCGAGCGAACTAGGAAGCGAACTAAGAGAAATAGAGGTTGGCACAGTTCCAAATATTGTACCAATTTTTTAATAACGGGGAGGTAGTTCTGAAAAGAACTTTTTTTTTTATTTTTCTGAACATTTTTTTACTGTTTTTGAATTTTTCGGAACAGTTTTATATTTTTTGGGGTTTTTCTTGGAGGGGGCAATGAAAACGATTCATTGTAAAGGGCTCAACAGGAGCAACAAAACAAAAAAAAAAAGTATTTATTATTTTGGGCGTTTCGGACAAACTTGCATATGATAGTCAATAGCTCTGTTGATCAGAGTGATGCTTCTTTCTCCGTAGGAAATGAATCCATCGCAAAATACGCAGGTGTGTTTTACTTCACCAAATCTCATTTGTATATTTGGCACCATCTCCCTGCCCTCTGGTCCCGTTACTTCCGGTACAACAGATCTTCTGGCCATAATAGGGAGATTATCTAGGTCGTTCCGAAACTGTGCAGCACTGTAGTTGTTAGGATGCCACCTAGTCATATGGCGATGCATTGTGTAGTTTCCGAAACTGTATTTTTTGTCGGTCCCTCTGGACAGTCTATCTTGACATATAAGGCAAGTTACGTATCTTGCATTTACTTTTTTCTGACCTTTGGGAATTTAAAAAAATTGCCAAACGAAGTTTTCTTTCCGGTGAGACGTCTTGGGCTGCTCAGGCAAAAACTGCCTCTCTTCGTGCTCGTCCTCCTGTTCCTCTTCTTCTTCTTCTTGTTGAATTACAACTTGAGCAGGTGGTCCACTCTTCCTTGGATGTGGTGGAGGTGGTGGGGAAGCACCAGCTGAAGCTACTAAAGAAGCCATTGCTCAGTGATCACAAAGGGTCTTTCTCTCACAATGATGAAAGTCAGAGTGAGGAAAGAAGGAGGGATTTTCATCATTTGGGAAAAACAAGAGTTCTCAACCAATCAAAAGTGTTCATTTTAGATTATATGACCTAGTCTTACATCATTAGGAAACCAAAAGTGAAATGAACCAATGAAAAGTGTTATTACCAAGTCACATGACTTGCTGTGTTTACGTTAAGCGCTTTGCAGGGCCTCCCGGTTTGCTTCCAGAAACCTGCGCTTTGGCACTCGCTTCGCGTACCAGTTCGCTAACGTAGCACGTCATATGACGTATCAAGCGACAACGTGGAACGTCATGCGGACGGGAGGCGTCACGATGTTGTTTTCTAACGCGGCACTTGCGGTAAAGAAACGTTTACCGGCTCGCGGTCTATTTCGCGGCATCAAGGTCAGCTAACGGGAAGCTTCCCGATTCGCGAAGCGGGAACGAAGAAAAAAAAATATTTAAAAAAAAAATTATTCATAAACATATAAAATATATTTTTGGATTTAAAGAAGAATACATTTTACAGCTACAGATATTAGCTGTTAAAAAACCAATGAAATTCACAGAAAAAACCATAGGTTATAGACCATATATAGTTAGGAATTAGCATTTACAAAACCTTGAAAATTCACTGAAAAAACCATAGGTTATAGACCATATATAGTTAGGAAATAGCATTTAGAAAACCTTATTTTACTCACACAAAACCATTGAAATTCCATATATAGTTAGTTGCACTAACTATATATCGCGCACCTGCAATCCACTGCTGATGATGTCACATATTACATCATTCATGACATGGTCAGTGACATCACTGATGACATCACTGATGACATCTCAAATGACATCACTGATGACATCACTGATGACAACATCCAGTGACTGTATGCTTCTGTAAAGTTAAAATATGTCTTACATATTGAAGAATGAGTGGATGTATAAGTGTCTGGATGAAGGATTTAGTAGGTGCATGACTGACTGTATAAGTGAGTGATTAAATGTGTCTCACTGAGTTCATGGGTTAGTGACTAAACTGTTTTAAATTGTGCATCATTGTGTCTGTTGTTTTGTAATCTGATGCATGTGTTGATCATTAGCTATATGACTAACTATATGGGTTATTGATTAGTTGCCCAAGTATTTGTATGGGAGACTGAGTGTGTGTGTGGGTGTCTGGGAGGTGTATGACTCTGTGCATAGATGTGTGAGCAGTTGATTCACTAGATGTATGGGTTCAAAAGTGCATGTGGAAACATCTGTATGGGCGGTTGACTGTGTGCATGAGTGTATTGGTGAGTGAATGGATATCTCAGTGCTACATGTCAAAGTAAGTACATATGTAAAACACAGTACATGTGATAGTTGACATATATAAATAACTGTGCATAAGAGCCAGTGAATGTGTGAGTGGCTGTATGGATTATTGTGAACTTGTATCAGGGATTGTATAACAGAGTAAATATGTGTTATTATATGTTCCAATAAGTAAGGTGTGTATAACTATATAGTTGAGGAAATCGAGGTGTGATTGATTCTTTGCAAGACTGACTAGGTGTGTGAGTAACTCCATGGATGAGTGACAGTCTGTGAGTGTCTGTTTACACTGAGTGTATCTAAGGTTATATTAGAGTCTGAAGAGGTTCATTGTATCATCACATGAATGATGTCATCAGTGATGTGATCAGTAATGTCAAATGAGATGTCATCAGTGATGTCATCAGTGATGTCATTTGAGATGTCATCAGTGATGTCATCAGTGATGTCACTGACCATGTCATGAATGATGTAATATGTGACATCATCAGCAGTGGATTGCAGGTGCGCGATATATAGTTAGTGCAACTAACTATATATGGAATTTCAATGGTTTTGTGTGAGTAAAATAAGGTTTTCTAAATGCTATTTCCTAACTATATATGGTCTATAACCTATGGTTTTTTCAGTGAATATATATATATATGTGTGTGTGTGTGTTAGACCTGTCAGCCTTAGGGTGGTTTCCCCTATATTTTTGCCCTTTGCGCCTCCCATTTTTATCCTATATTTTGTTGGACTTAGGACTCGGTGCGCCTCACCACTGCTAAACAGTGCTGAGGTGCAGGTGCTCTTCCCTAAAACCTTGTGAGGCTGGCATATCTGCCACAAGCCACTGCTACCGCAGTAAGGTTTAATCCTCCAATAGGCTAACATTGGGAACCTCCCCTTATGGAATAACTTCTGACAGGGACCTAATGAGTCTATCATGTTTGGTCTTGTTGGACTCGGGTCGGGGAACCCTTTCCAATGATATATAGGGTTTGGGCATTACTACGCTAGGGATCCCACTTTTATAAAGGGGACCTTTTCCTGCCTACACCTAGATTAGGCTGCAGACTCCCCCCTCCCCTCTGCGTACTGATAGCCTGCCTGGGTTGGGAGGTGGGAGTGGTGATTCACACCTTCTTCCCTGGGATGAGCTGTGACGGGCTGCCCACTGTAGCCTTAACGGCCTGTCTCTCGTCACTGTGACAGCTAGGTCAGGGAAGGCAGGGTACATACCAGAACACCCTGGACTCTTCCAGAAGCCCCTGCCCCCAGACCCTTCCAGAGACTTCCACCACTTTCTAGCCCTTAGACTAAAAAGATATATAAGGGAGGGTCCTGGCCTCACATTCTTGTTACACTGCTGGACCTGGAAGAATCCCTGCTGGAGTGAGGACTGCTGCGCAAGAGGATTGCCACTGGGAAGGAGGCTGACTGCTCCAAGGACCTGCTGCCCCACAACCTGCTGAGCTGCCCTACTGTCTGCTGATCCTGCCCTGCATGGGAGACTGCAACATCACCACCAGAGTGTCTCCACAACATCCCAAAGGAACTACTTTTCTTTGAACAACAATTTAAAGAGTCTTCAACATTTTAAAGATTGCCTTTTTGGGACAGCACCCTTTTTAAGCTAAAGGAAACTACCTGTCCTTGGACCACAGCGTTTTAAAGACTGCCCTTTGGAACAGCAACAATACTCAAGATTTGCCCTGCAATGCTGTGCCTGCCCTCAGCACTGCTGGCCCCGTGATCCTCCCGAGGGCTCTGTGATTGCCTCTGCTTCTGGCACAAGCTGACTGAAACTGGCCCTGAGGTCACCGCCACTGGGACTGGAGCGCGCTGTGTAGCGCTGAGAAGCGAAGCGCTGTGTGGCAAGAGGCTCCGTCGTTGCCCCGGACTTGGAGGCACTGTTAAGCGCTGTGCTAAAGGAGTGCTGTGTGGCAGTGACCCCCACCTGTGCAGCGCCTGCTGAGCCCGAGGCCCCAGGGGGAGAGGAGCCTCGCATCCGCGCCCGCAACCACCACCCCAGGTAACGCCTCAGTGCAACCAGGCTGCTGCGAGGGGGCGGGGTGCGGGTTGGCCGGGTACCTGGAGTGTGAGCTTTGTGCTTGGCTGGAAACCGTCCTTCACTGACCGTCCTACGGGGGCATAATTACTTGATAATTGACACTGGGGCATTTTTAAGCATTACCAGCAGCGCCTGGGCAGCCGCACTTCCTACGCTGGGAGCATCATTTCTATGAGAGGCACACTTATTACACTACAAGGGAACTTAGGCCTAAGAACCTTCCCACAGTGAATTTTGACCATAAGAACCTCCTCAAGTGAACTTTTGCCATTTAAGGACACTGTGAGAAAGACATTACCAGCAGGAGCCCTTGGCACACATGAGCTTTTTGTGATTTGATCAGGCCTGGGAACTGGATTCATTCTTATTGATTATTGATCTTGCTTGGAAACTGGAATCCTTTTTTTGTTATTGATCAAGCCTGGGAACTGGATTCATTCTTATTGATTATTGATCTTGCTTGGAAACTGGAATCCTTTTTATTATTGATCTTGCCTGGAGCTGGATGTACCTGCTTTTGGTTCTCGCATAATTTTTAGATAAAGAAATTCTTATTCTTATACAAAACTGGTGTGGTGTTCCTTTTGTGAGTGTTTTTACTGTGTCATCGTTGTTGTGTGTTGCACAAATACTTTACACATTGCCTCAGAAGTTACGCCTTTGCTGCTCTGCGCCAAGCTACCAGGTCGGAAGCGGTGGTCCCTACTTGGACTAGGGTGCATACCCCTGCCAACTAGAGACCCCGGTTCTAACATTGGTGCCAGCGGTGGGATAGGACTTGTGCTTGTGTAACACCACGCAGCGACGCAGTGTACACCGCAACCCTACACCTGACTCTACTGAATTTTTGTCTACCCTCTCCAATTGGCATTTTTGAATTTTTTTTAATTCTCCCAGACTGGCTGCTCTTTTTAAAAGTCCTTTTGCCTAAGTCTCATTTGGTTTTCTCTACAAACGTCTGAGGCCCCACCTAGCAACATGGAATTCGAGCTGGCCAATCTGGAAGTTTACACAGTGGCGCAACTCAAAGAGTTCTGCGAGGAGAAAGGGTTGCCCTTCAAGCGAAGCGCCAAGAAGGCAGAGCTTCAGAAAGCTTTGAGAGCATGGGTAACAGCCCACTCAGAAGGAGATGGGGACGAGCAAGGACCAGAGCATGACGCCACAGGAAACCTTGACCTACTGCACTTGGCGGGAAATGGTAATTTGTTACCAGGTACAAGGGTACCTTCCAGGGCAGGCAGTAGTGTGTCAGTGAAGATCCTGTCCGTAGAGGACCTGGAGGACAGGAGGGAGGAGAGACAGCTCAAGTTGGAGCTTGCCAAGCTGGAGAAAGAGCAGGAAAAGAGAAAGGTGGGCCATGGAGCAGGATCGCGAGAACAAGCGACTGGCTATGCGAGAAAAAGAACTTGCCCATGAGCTCAGCCTGAAGGAACTTGAAATCCGGGCCCTAGAAGTAGGGGCCAACAGCAACAAGAATGGTGGCAGCGTACCTATGGAAGTTTCACGTGAGTCCAGGGTCTATATGCCTAAAGATGTGATGGCCAGTTTTAAGGTGGGGGATAATATTGATAAGTGGTTAGCCGCCTATGAGGTATCTTTAAGAGCCCATGGGGTCCCAGAGAGTTATTGGGGGGTGGTTTGTATAAGTACCTACCTCCAGATGTTAGGGACACCCTCCTTTACCTAGAGAAGGAAGACCAGACTAACTATTCTGTCATGAAAGCCGCATTGCTTAAGAGGTTCGGTCTTACCCCTGAGAGGTATAGGCAGAGGTTTAGGAATAGCCACAAACTTCCCACACAGAACTGGGTAGACTTCCTGGACTACGCTAGTAAAGCTTTAGATGGTTGGGTGCGGGGCAGCAATGTGCATGACTATGAAGGGTTGTATGACTTGTTTTTAAGAGAGCACCTTCTAGAGAAATGTTTTCCAGAGCTGCGCCAACACCTGGTTGACCGCAAGTTGACAAATCCTAGGAAGCTTGCGGAGGAGGCGGACACCTGGGTCAGTACCAGGGTGTCCAACAAGGGTTCTGGGGGGACTCCCAAAGGGGTGGTCAGGGTTCCTACCAGAAGAAAGAGGGGGAGACAAAAAGAAAGAGTTCTCCAAAGGCCCCCAAAATAATTCACAAGGGAAAGGGTCTGGGTCCCAGCCCCAATCTGGCCACCAGAAGCCCACTTATCCTGACAAAGGTCAGCAGCCCAGAATTGTCCGGTGCTATGAGTGTGGTGAACTTGGACACTACAAGGGGGATCCCAAGTGTCGCAAGAGAGCACCACAGCCCACTGGAGGTAAAAACCCCGGGGTGGCTAGTGTAGCGCTTGAGGAGGAGCTGTCCCTAGATGATGGGAGTGAGGGGGCAGGGCTTGTCCTAGTGTCTCTGGGAGACAGTGAGATGGTCCCTAAGGTTCATGTGCCCTCCAATACTACTAAGTATAGGCAGTGGGTCACCCTCAATGGTCAGGGGGTGGAGGCCCTGAGGGACACAGGTGCCTGCATGACTATGGTAAGGAGTCAGCTGTTGTCCCCAGAGCAAATAATTCCCGATGCAGTCCATCCAGTTGTGATGGCTGACAACAGGGGGGGTCACTATCCCATAGCACAGGTTCCATTTGAGTGGGGAGGGGTTTTCAGGCCTTTTAAGAGTCGCTGTGAGCCCTGCCATGCCAGTGGACTGTGTGTTAGGGAATGACCTAGAGCATACTGCCTGGAAGGAGGTAGAGCTCAAAGCGCATGTGGAGAGGCTGGGGTTACCGGAGTGGATTTGTGCTACCACCCGGTCTATGGCTGCCCGGAAAGGGAGTCAGCCAGGGCTGGAGCCTGGAAAAATGGCCCAGCCAGCTGCTAAGAAGGGAGGAGCCCGAGGGCGTGTGAAGCCCGCCCCGGGTCAGTCACCCCGTGAGATGGATGGGGCACCTGAGGAGGTTGCACCGGAGTCCACGGAGGGGGACGTTGCTCCCTTGGGGGACCTACCTACCCCTGCAGGGTGGCAGGTGGAAGGAGGGCCCACCAGGGAGGAGTTTTGCCGGGAACAGAAGGAGTGTCCTACCCTTGAGGGCATGAGGCGACAGGCCGAAGCCCAAGCAGCAGGCAATGCCTCCGGGAAGTATCATATTTACTGGGAGGATGGGCTCCTTTACAGTGAGCCCAAGGCTCCTGTGCATGGGTCATCAAGGGCCTTAGTGGTCCCCCAGTGCTACAGGGCCTTTCTTATGGAACTGGCTCATGAGATCCCATTGGCAGGACACTTGGGCCAAGACAAGATCTTTGCTAGGCTTGTCCCACATTTTTATTGGCCGCAGATGAGGATCTCCTCAGATACATTCTGCAGGACCTGTCTGACCTGCCAAGCTAGTGGGAAAACAGGGACTAAGCTGAAGGCTCTCCTGGAACCGCTGCCTGTCATTAGCACCCCCTTTGGCATCGACATTGTTGGGCTCATGGATCCACCGACTTCTTCTGGTCACAGGTTTATCCTGGTTCTGGTGGACCACGCCACCCGGTACCCAGAGGCTATTCCTCAAAGAACCATCACTGCACCTGCAGTGGCACGGGCCCTGATGGGGATTTTTACCAGAGTGGGTTTTCCCAAAGAGGTGGTGTCCGACAGGGGTACCAACTTTATGTCTGCCTACATGCAAGCCATGTGGAAGGAGTGTGGGGTTACTTATAAGTTCTCTACCCCTTACCACCCACAAACCAATGGTCTCGTGGAGAGATTTAACAAGACCCTAAAAGGCATGATCAGGAGTCTGCCTGAGGGCCTGAGGAAAATGTGGGACATCCTCTTGCCCTGTTTGCTGTTTTCCTACAGGGAGGTACCGCAGAAGGGGGTGGGTTTCAGCCCCTTCGAGCTTTTGTACGGTCACCCTGTTAGGGGGCCTCTCAGTTTAGTGAAGGATGGGTGGGAGAAGACTCCAAGGAGGCTTCCCCAGGATATAGTGAGCTACATGCTGGCCTTCCGTAGCCAAATGGCTAAGTTGTGGAAACAAGCTTCTGACAGCTTAGAGGCCAGCCAGGTGGTAATGAAGGAATGGTACGACCAGAATTCTCACCCTGTGGAGCTAAAACCTGGACAGAATGTGTGGGTCATGGAGCCTGGAGAGCTTAGTGCCCTCCAGGATCGCTGGACAGGCCCTTATGAGATATTGGAGAAGAAGGGCAAGGCCACTTACCTAGTGGACCTTAAAACCCCCAGGCAGCCCCACAGGGTGCTACACGCCAACCGCCTCAAACCCCACCATGAGAGGTCTGAGCTTACCTTACTGATGGTAACTGATGGGGCCGAGGAAGAGGAAAGTGAACCTCTCCAGGACCTCTTTGCTTCCAAAGAGAAGGATGGATCGGTGGAGGGAGTGGTCCTCTCCCCATCCTTGACTCCTGAGCAACAGAGGGACTGCCGCCAGGTCCTGGGGCAGTTCTCCTCAGTGTTCTCCCTTATCCCTGGGATTACCCACCTGTGTACCCATGATGTGGACACAGGAGACAGCCCCCCTGTCAAGTCCAAGTCTTACAGGTTGTCAGATAAGGTGAAGGCCAGCATCCAGAGTGAGGTCACTAAGATGCTGGAGTTGGGGGTGATAGAGCCCTCCAACAGCCCTTGGTCCAGTCCGGTGGTTCTGGTACCAAAAGCTGCCCCACCGGGCACCACACCAGAACTTAGGTTCTGTGTGGATTACAGGGGACTGAACTCTGTGACCAAGACTGACGCTCATCCTATCCCGAGGGCGGATGAGCTCATTGACAGGCTGGGGGCTGCCCGATACCTGAGTACCTTTGACCTCACGTCAGGGTACTGGCAGATCGCCCTAACAGATGGAGCTAAAGAGAGGTCCGCCTTTTCCACCCCAGAGGGCCACTACCAGTTTAGGGTGATTCCCTTTGGACTGAAAAATGCTCCTGCCACCTTCCAGCGGCTGGTGAACCGGGTCCTCTCCGGTTTAGAGGCCTTCTCTGCTGCCTACCTGGACGACATAGCTGTCTTCAGTAGCAGCTGGGAGGACCATTTGGGTCACCTCCAGGAAGTGCTTCAGGCTCTGCAGCAGGCAGGCCTGACTGTCAAAGCTAGCAAATGCCAGATAGGGCAGGGGTCGGTAGTCTACCTAGGACACTTGGTAGGAGGGGGCAAGGTGCAGCCCCTACAGGCCACGATAGAAACCATCCTGGCTTGGGAGCCTCCCAAAACACAGACTGATGTCAGGGCGTTCCTGGGCCTCACAGGATACTACCGCAGATTTGTTAAGGGTTATGGCACTATTGTGGCCCCCTTGACTGAGCTAACCTCTAAGAAACAACCTAGAAAAGTGATCTGGACAGAGGCTTGCCAAAAAGCCTTTGACTCTCTAAAGCAGGCCATGTGCACCGCTCCTGTGCTCAGGGCCCCTGACTTCTCCAAAGAGTTCATTGTCCAAACGGACGCCTCAGAGCATGGCATAGGGGCAGTACTTTCGCAACTCAATGAGGAGGGAAGGGACCAACCAGTAGCCTTCATCTCTAGGAGGCTGCTCCCCCGAGAACAGCGGTGGAGTGCGATAGAGAGAGAAGCCTTCGCGGTGGTCTGGGCTGTGAAGAAGCTGAGGCCATATTTGTTTGGCTCCCACTTCCTGATCCAGACTGACCAACCGGCCCCTCAGATGGCTCATGCAAATGAGGGGCGAGAATCCCAAATTGCTGAGGTGGTCCATTTCCCTACAGGGGATGGACTTCAGGGTGGAACACAGACCCGGAGTAGACCACGCCAATGCTGACGGTCTCTCTCGGTTTTTCCGCCTTAGTGATGAGAACTCCCTGGAGGTTGGGTAGTTCTCCCCACTTTCAGCTGGGGGGGACATGTGTTAGACCTGTCAGCCTTAGGGTGGTCTCCCCTACATTTTTGCCCTTTTTGCCTCCCATTTTTATCCTATATTTTGTTGGACTTAGGACTCTGGGCGCCTCACCACTGCTAAACAGTGCTGAGGTGCAGGTGCTCTTCCCTAAAACCTTGTGAGGCTGGCATATCTGCCACAAGCCACTGCTACCGCAGTAAGGTTTAATCCTCCAATAGGCTAACATTGGGAACCTCCCCTTATGGAATAACTTCTGACAGGGACCTAATAAGTCTATCATGTTTGGTCTTGTTGGACTCGGGGCGGGGCACCCTTTCCAATGATATATAGGGTTTGGGCATTACTACGCTAGGGATCCCACTTTTATAAAGGGGACCTTTTCCAGCCTACACTTAGATTAGGCTGCAGACTCCCCCCTCCCCTCTGCGTACTGATAGCCTGCCTGGGTTGGGAGGTGGGAGTGGTGATTCACACCTTCTTCCCTGGGATGAGCTGTGACGGGCTGCCCACTGTAGCCTTAACGGCCTGTCTCTCGTCACTGTGACAGCTAGGTCAGGGAATGCAGGGAACATACCAGAACACCCTGGACTCTTCCAGAAGCCCCTGCCCCCAGACCCTTCCAGAGACTTCCACCACTTTCTAGCCCTTAGACTAAAAAGATATATAAGGGAGGGTCCTGGCCTCACATTCTTGTTACACTGCTGGACCTGGAAGAATCCCTGCTGGAGTGAGGACTGCTGCGCAAGAGGATTGCCACTGGGAAGGAGGCTGACTGCTCCAAGGAACTGCTGCCCCACAACCTGCTGAGCTGCCCTACTGTCTGCAGATCCTGCCCTGCATGGTAGACTGCAACATCACCACCAGAGTGTCTCCACAACATCCCAAAGGAACTACTTTTCTTTGAACAACAATTTAAAGAGTCTTCAACATTTTAAAGATTGCCTTTTTGGGACTGCACCCTTTTTAAGCTAAAGGAAACTACCTGTCCTTGGACCACAGCGTTTTAAAGACTGCCCTTTGGAACAGCAACAATACTCAAGATTTGCCCTGCAACGCTGTGCCTGCCCTCAGCACTGCTGGCCCCGTGATCCTCCCGAGGGCTCTGTGATTGCCTCTGCTTCTGGCACAAGCCGACTGAAACTGGCCCTGAGGTCACCGCCACTGGGACTGGAGCGCGCTGTGTAGCGCTGAGAAGCGAAGCGCTGTGTGGCAAGAGGCTCCGTCGTTGCCCCGGACTTGGAGGCACTGTTAAGCGCTGTGCTAAAGGAGTGCTGTGTGGCCGTGACCCCCACCTGTGCAGCGCCTGCTGAGCCCGAGGCCCCAGGGGGAGAGGAGCCTCGCACCCGCGCCCGCAACCACCATCCCAGGTAACGCCTCAGTGCAACCAGGCTGCTGCGAGGGGGCGGGGTGCGGGTTGGCCGGGTACCTGGAGTGTGAGCTTTGTGCTTGGCTGGAAACCGTCCTTCACTGACCATCCTACGGGGGCATAATTACTTGGTAATTGACACTGGGGCATTTTTAAGCATTACCAGCAGCGCCTGGGCAGCCGCACTTCCTACGCTGGGAGCATCATTTCTATGAGAGGCACACTTATTACACTACAAGGGAACTTTGGCCTAAGAACCTTCCCACAGTGAATTATGACCATAAGAACCTCCTCAAGTGAACTTTTGCCATTTAAGGACACTGTGAGAAAGACATTACCAGCAGGAGCCCTTAGCACACATGAGCTTTTTGTGATTTGATCAGGCCTGGGAACTGGATTCATTCTTATTGATTATTGATCTTGCTTGGAAACTGGAATCCTTTTTTTGTTATTGATCAAGCCTGGGAACTGGATTCATTCTTATTGATTATTGATCTTGCTTGGAAACTGGAATCCTTTTTATTATTGATCTTGCCTGGAGCTGGAATAACCTGCTTTTGGTTCTCGCATAATTTTTAGATAAAGAAATTCTTATTCTTATACAAAACTGGTGTTGTGTTCCTTTTGTGAGTGTTTTTACTGTGTCATCGTCGTTGTGTGTTGCACAAATACTTTACACATTGCCTCTGAAGTTGAGCCTTTGCTGCTCTGCGCCAAGCTACCAGGTCGGAAGCGGTGGTCCCTACTTGGACTAGGGTGCATACCTCTGCCAACTAGAGACCCCGGTTCTAACAATATATATATATATATATATATATATATATATATATATATATATATATATATATTCACTGAAAAACCTATAGGTTTTAGCCATGTTATAGTTAGGAATTAGCATTTAAAAAACCTTAGAAATTCACAGAAAAAAACATAGGTTTCATACATGTTATAGTTATCTGGACATTTCACTCATACAAAACCATTGAAATTCCTCCGGGAGGCAAGATGGCCGCGGATCAGTCACGGGAGAAGTCGAATCGACCTCTCTCTCCCGACGATAGTAGAATGATGGTGGATTCCGGGAATAATGCATAAGAAACATGTCTAATCTATTGACTCAAATACACCACAAGGTTTTTTACAAGGTTCTTCAGCGCTCTTGGTCTGCTTCAAGAGGCACGATAAGAACTGTGTACATCAGTGCTGTTTGTGCTGCTATGCCTCCACGAGGAGTGAAGCCAAAGGAGGTTAAGGAGGTAAAATATATGAAGACTGATTCATCTAAACCTCCCTATACCCATGCAGTTACAAGAAAACAGGCAGCAAAGTATACAGGTACAGCAACGGACTCGGCCAGCAAAAGCAAAATGGCTTAAGAGAACGATGCCGAGCTGAGGGCCGATCAGAGGGCGACAGCCGCGGCTGCTGTAGCCGCGAAGAAGAACGTTAAAAACACGCCAAAAGACACTGCGTCTAAAGCACTTCGGGGGAGCAATCTCAGACAACCCACCTTGGCAGAGGCATTCTCGGGGACCTCCGGAGTACCCGCGGATCTCGTGGCCCATGGCGGGGTCCATGGTGTCAGCTCAAACAATCCCGGGCAGAAACAAGGCAGCGTATCATCTGAGGAGGCGCGCGCAAGAATCGGCGAGTAGAGCGATTACAGATACGCCGCTGACAGAGCAGCTGGGGTTGTCAGATGGAGCAGAATCGGAATCGGCAGTACGGCAGGTTGGAGAGGCCGCAGCTTCAAAGGGGGACAATGGCGCACGCAGCAAGTTAAGCCGCGCGCCTACAGCGGACAATGTAAAAAGTACTAACGAGGCTGGCACCTCAGACAACGCAGAGGAGGGGCAAGTCGCTCTAACGGTAGCAGTAAGCAGTCATGACAGCCACGCCCTGGTGCAGAACATTCATGGGCAAATCTTGCCAACGCCTAGTATGTCCCAAGACCCTCAAATTCCGCTAAAAACTAATTTAAGGCGGATTGGATTGCCAGGAGAGATGGAGGAGAGATGGAGGCTGAGGGGGGTACAGGGCTATTGAATGGCGCAGAAGCAGCAGAGGTAGCAGAAATACCAGTAGACAAAGAGCCAGACACAGATCCTGAGGGCGGAGGCTCACAAGATGACCAGGATGTCCAGGAATCTCAAGCCACAACAGAGGCCAGACTGATGGCTCCCAGCTCGCCAAATGACGCGTGCTTCTTCTCAGTCAATGACGAAACTGGTACATCTTTAGAAAGTGGGGATTCAGATGTAAGCTATGCAGACAGCTCCGCTTCAGACACTGATCCTGAACAATCGGTCTCCGAGGATACAATTCAACGGGCCTCTTCAAACCAAAGGAAAAAACAGCAGAGGAGCCGTCAGCGTCACAGGCATAACACTCCTAGCATCCCCACACAGGCAGAAATGGCTTAAAAACTGGTATGGGACTACTCGGCTACTTCTAATTTATATCAGGAAGAGGATGAGACGAGAGATCGGCAGAGGAAAGCACACTTGACACAGGATCAAGCAGCAACAATGGACTTACTCTATGCCACTCTGAAACAGATGCAGGGGGAAGCTAGAACTGAGAGCAAAAGGGTCAAACAAGCTAACAAGAACATTCAAGGATCTTTAAGTAAAATGAACAAATTATATGCTGAGATGGCAGGAAGAGTAACAGAAGTGGAAGAGAGAACAGGGAAGCTGGAAGATGAGGTGTCACGCTGGCAGGAGCTGAAGGATGCCCAGGAGAAGGCAGCAGAGGATAAGCAATGGAAGTTAGAGGACTTCGAGAATAGACAGAGATGCAATAACATCAGACTCCTGGGCATTCCGGAGGGAGCAGAGGAGCAGGACGCAAGGTCCTATGTGATTGCGCTTCTAAAAGGGGCATTTCCTGAGATTGAGAATTGGAACTGGGACGTAGAGGTCCAGCGTGCACACAGGTTCCCCTTGACACAAAAGAAATCTTATGGTGCATCTCAGAAAGACAGGCCCAGAGCTATGTGGGGGTTTGTGGGAAACTTTTTGGCCAGACAGGAGATCATGGACAAAGCTAAACCTCAGGCTCGACGTAGTTTTAAAGGAATACATTTTTTTGCACGTCCAGATTTCTGTCACGTCACGGTGGAGAGGAGGTGGAGGCTAAGACAAATGGTTGACCCATTACAAAAATTAGGCTGTGAAGCATATTTGCTGTTCCCGGCCAGGTTAATAGTACTTCTGGACAGCCAGACTAAGATGCTTTTTTCGGAGATTAAGGCGCAGGCTTTTCTGGCTGAGCTGAAGGAAAAGAGGGGCCGGGGAAACACCTTGCCAGCTGTGCAAGGACCAAGATAGAGATAAAAGGGCCACAGATTTACAGCTGTACGACTTGTAATGTATTAAGTCACTATGTAATTTATGTTATCTCACATTAACTAGTTCGGAATTCACTCTCTAGGATTTTGATGGTGTAGGTATATTAGGGGGGGGAGAGTAGTGACACCCCAGGGGCTAACAAGCAGCCACACATAGGTCAGGATTGACCTATTTGCCTGTAAACGGGGGGTCGGGGGTGGGGTTCTGAGGGGAGAGTGGGAGGGAGTGGGGGGGCACAGGACATAGAGCAAGGGTATGGGCACAACAGGACAGGAGGTATTACAGGGAGAGGGGATGGTACATACAAGTGGTTTGGGGGAGGGAATGCTTGTAAGACTGGATAGACAGAAGAAAGTTTGTGTGGGGGACGGTGGAAAACAACCTTTGGGCAGTCGAGGTAGGGCTGTTTCAAAGGAATGGAGTGCTGGGAAAAACAAGAAAGTCTTGTAAAGATGAGTACAAACATTAAGATTTTGACGTTGAATGTATGTGGACTCAATGATAGGATGAAAAGGCAAAGGGTTGCATTATTGCGGGAAAACACCCGGGCAGATTTTATCTGTCTCCAAGAGACTCACATAGAGGGTAATAAACCCTTCCTTTTGGAACAATTGGGGTTTCACCTGTTAGCTTATTCAAGGCAGGGGGCAAAAACCAGGGGGTTGGCCATTTTAACCAGACTGTATAATAGTTCAACAAGGAAAAAGCTGGAGTATCAATGGGGGAGATGGGCGCTGATTGAATGCTTGATCGGGGGTGAGTGGGTTACCCTGGGTTCGGTGTACGGTTCAACCGAGGACGACCCAGAATTGTTTGATTTTCTAGATATAGAACTGGCCACATGGGCACCGAGGGTCATCCAAGCAGGTGACTTTAATATCAATGCTGCAACAGGTTTGGGCATGGACACTAAGGGACAATATCAAGGTAAGAAAAAGAGGGTTTGTAGGGCAATTCTGAATATGGCTGTTAATAATGCATTGGTGGATGTTTGGGGGAAATTGAAAACAGAGGAGGCTGGTTTTACCTACTACTCTGCCCCACACAAAAAGTGTGTTAGTTTAGATTATTTTTTTACTTCTGGATCATTGTTAGCAAACTTACAGGTGGAAAGACTCCCACGCATTGTTTCGGACCATAACCCTTTGATTTTAATAATTAAGGACGGCGGGCTTAGGAGGCAGGAAAGGCCTTGGACGTTTGAAAGGGATCTACTGGTGGATGAGGATTACATTACCCACATGCACAATTGGATAAAAGGGTTTTGGAAAATCAATAGGGGGAGTACTACAACAGGGAATGCATGGGATACCTTTAAGGCGGGGGTCTGCGGCGAGACGCTTAGCTTCAGTCTGTCCAAACAAAAAAAGGAGCAGATCAGTTCAGAGCAATTAAGCACTGCCCTGGTAGAAGCTGAACAGAGGCTGGCACAAGCCACCATAGAGGGGCGTTATATTGAGAAGCGACTTTTGGAGGTCACACTGGCCAAAGCAGCGGCAGAGGAAAGAATAGCAACTAAAGCAGCCAAAATCTTTGCTGCACAAAGGGAAAAATGCTACGAATCTAGTGAAAGGGTGGGTCACACACTAGCAACGCGAACAAGACAGAGGGTAGCCATGGGGGAAATTAAAGAAATAAAAGAAAGCAGGGGTAATATGGTTTCAGATGTGGAGGAAATTAGGGAAGACTTCAGGCAGTTTTACAGTAAGCTGTATAAAGAGGAGCAGGATAGAGAACCCGAGGAAATTCAGAGATATCTACAGGATATACCTAATAATGTGTTACCAGAGTAAGACAGGGAATCTTTGGATGCCTCTTTAGAGGAAGAGGAGATTAGGGAGGCCATGCTGAGTTTACCCTCATGCAAAGCTGCCGGGCCGGATCAGATTCCGGGGGAATTGTATAAAGTATTTTTTAAGACAATCAAAACTGACCAAGTCAGGACAATCAGGGAGGCACAGGATCGTCCATACCAGCCAGCTGGGCGGGGGCAGATATTATAATAATTCTGAAAAAGGGGAAACCTCCAATGGAGCCAGGTTCCTACCGACCAATAACTCTTATAAACTCAGACGTTAAAATCTTTTCAAAAGCGCTAGCAGCAAGATTCTCCAGGGTTATAGAAAACTTGGTTAGCATAAACCAGCATGGGTTCATTCCACATAGGGGCACCACCCAACACATCAGGAAGGTGATCACATTATTTGATGCCCAAGAGGTCGCGGGGAAACCAATGGCAGTTATGTTACTGGACGCCGAAAAGGCATTTGATCGAGTGTCATGGGAGTTCCTGTGGGCAGTATTGAGGAGAGGGGGTTGTGGGGAGGGCTTTGTGAGAGCCGTACAGACACTTTATAGGGAACCCACTGCATGTATCAGGGTGAATGCCGGCCGTACAGCTCCCTATGAAATCACCTGTGGCACACGGCAAGGGTGCCCGTGCTCCCCACTACTGTTCGCTATGTACATAGACCCTCTGATTTATAAATTGCAGCAAAATAATCAGATTCTGCAATTGGTAACCAAAGTGGGTCTCTGTAAAGTCCTTGCATATGCCGTTGACGTCATGGTCATTACACCCTCACCCACAGAGGCTATCAGGGCAGTAGAACAGGAAGCAGAGCAGTTCGGCCAGGTGGCAGAATATGCCCTGAACAAGGTGAAAACTCACATTATTAAAAATGCACAGGCAGCATGTACAGATTCACGGGTGGTTCCGGTGGGGGTATACCTGGGAGTGACTATCACAGAAGATCTTGACAGGCTGGTAGAAACAAATATAAGTCCAATAATCAAGAAAGCAAAGAAAGACTTGTATAGGGTGCACAACTTGCATATGTCAGTAGTAGGACGGGTAAACTTTGTTAAAATGAATCTACTGCCAAAATGTTTATATTTATTTAGAACGATTCCTCTCTTTTTTAAGTCCACTTGGTTTATCACAATAGAGCAAATGGTTAATCGCTTTGTTTGGTCTCATGGCAAAACAAGAAGAGCAATGAGATTCATATCACTACCAAGGGACAGGGGGGGATGGGCACTACCGGACCTGAGATTATATTATTGGGCAGCAGCATTACAGCAAATGACAGGCCTCATGGGGGGGGGGGGCAGAGATGGAAGCAGAGACACAATCTGGGTCAACATCTATCTATGGATTGGTTCTAGGGGAGGAAGTAGAGAATGTTTTTTCGAAATATACGGAACCCAGCTACTTTAAGAAAATGAAATTTAAAACAGTGGATGCTGCATACCAGATCTGGAAGGCGTTTAAAAAAAGTTTTGGTCTGGGAAGATTTAATGCATATACCAGATTATGTATGAACCCCACAATACCGCAAGAGATCCTTGCGAATGCGACCTTTATGGAATGGGATAGACTGGGGGTGAAGAAGGTGGGAGACTTGGTAGGACTAGCAGGAGTGCGTCAATTCTCGGAAATACAAGGGGCATTTGGCATTAGCTCAAAGAGCTTCTTCAAGTTTCTGCAGACTAGAAGTTTCTTATCAAGTAAGAGAGGAGGATCTCGAGGATTTGAAGATTATACAATATTAAGGGTTGTCGAGGGGGGACATGGGTGTACAATTAAGAGGTTGTATGCGTAACTCATTTTGAATAGAGAGGATGATTTAGGAAAGTTTGAACTAAAATAGATGAATAAACTAAGAATAGCACAGAGGGTGTTTGGGAAGTTATTACAGTTAGGCCAGGAGATCTTTCATTCAGCAGCTTTACAAGCCCAACACATTTGCACGCTATACTACACACCGGCTAGGATTGCACAATGGGGGGGGTACACAGGGGATCACGTGTCCGCGGTGTGACAGCACAGAAGGAGATATAATGCACATATTTGCTACCTGCCCTGATTTGCACCCCTTGATAGGAGCTATTGAAGCCTTTCTGGAAAGATCCTTGAATTTAAAAGTCAAGCTAACGCCAGACGTGATTTTGTTAGGGGTGGGGCAGGGCGAACTCCAACCTCAATATGAATAATTCCTGTTTGTGGCTATGGCAGTATTTCGTTTATGTATTGCTTCTGCATGGCGGGACAGACACCCGCCTACCATGAATCAATGGATAGCCAGGTTGTTACTTATTCATAATTTGGAAAAAGTGATAAATGCCAGGAAGGGGAAAAAGGGAAGAGCATTAGGGCTACGTTAATGGAATCCGATTATAGAATGGAAGGAAAGGTCTAGGTGTAACTGTTAATGATGTGTTTTATTTTTTCTTCCCTTCCTACTTGGGTTTTAATGTTTTATAGTTTATAGTATATTAGAGGTTTATACGTGCCTCTCTTTTCTTTTCTTTTCTTTTTTTTTCTTTTCCTCTTCTGTCTCTCCTCTGGGCTGTGTTCCTTACTCCCTGCTTCGGCAGTCTTCACATCTCTATTCCGGTAGTAATTAGTAGCAGTATGTATACCTATGTCCAATATTCAATTATGTGTTAAACTGTCCTGTGCGGGTGGCTGGGGTTAAAACTGTTGTAAAAACTTTTTAATAAAAATATTTTTTAAAAAAAGAAATTCTCCCGTTATAGTTCGTTCAGCTAACTATAACTCGCGCGCCCGCAATGCACTGCTGATAACGTCACATATTATATCACTCATGACATGGTCAGTGACATCACTCATGACATCACTGATGACGTCTCAAAAGATATCACTGATGAAATCACTGATGACATCATCCAGTGAATGTGTGTCTTTCTGAAAAATAAATATTTTTTATACATGTATATCTAAAGGTCGATGGAAGAATAAATAGGTAAATAAGTGTCTGAATGGATGTTTTTTTGTAAAAATGATTGCATAACTGACTTATTAAGTTTATCTTAGTGAATACATGAATTAGCGAGTAATGTCTAAATATGTAAATATCTGTATCAGTGTCTTACTTTGTCTAAAAGTGGCTGCATGGGTTGGTGAGTAGCTACATGAGTGTGTATATGGGTTATTAGTTTGTTTTTTGAGTATCAGTATGAGTGTCTGTATGGTTCGGTGGGGGATATTACTTAGCCTATAGATGCATGAATGACTGACTCACTATTTGTATATGTTTAGAAGACAGCATGTTTGCAGGACTGTATGGGTGGATGAGTGTGTGTATGGGTGTGTTAGGGAGTGAATGATTGTCTCAATAGTATCTTTATGAGTAACTACATATGCTTTAATCTAGTATATGTGAGTATTGATGTATATAAGTGATTATATGTGAGAGTGAGAGATTGGACTAGTTCCTGCATAAATAAGTATGTATTTCTATAAGTGATTGTTTAAGAGAATAAGTATGTGTACGTTTCTGTAAAAGTAAATGTAGTGGTGTATTTATAGCTGTATATACTAATAAATTGATGTTTGATAGTTTATTTGCAATGTATGAGTATGTATGTGAGTAACTCTATGGATGAGTGTCGGTGTGTAACAGGATGTATAGGTGTATGAGTACATATGATGAGTGAGTACATGTATGAGTGACTATATAGAACTGTTGGTGAATGAGTGGATGTGTATGTAGATTTTGAAATTACTGAATAGGTTGTTCTAACTGGTATTGGTATCTCGATTTTTTTGAAAATGTTAGTTTCTATTTTTGAATGTGTGTATCAAGGGTTATATTACGCTGAGAGGAGGTCTTGAAGGACCGGACCTTTCGGAGGTCCAGCGGCGCAGGGGACGCCTGAAATCTTCGAGTTCACCTGTCTTATTGACAGAGTCATGGAAAACTCTATCCATGAGAAAAATATAAGTATTTATTTAGCTGCAGCCATGAACAGTGGTCCCAGAAGTACAACCCAGTAAGTTCCTCAGAGACTGCTGCTTCAATCTGCAGCTTACAATCTTATATAGCAAGGGGCACACCTTACACATCAACCAATCAACAGTGACTTCTTTGTTGACCAGAGCACGGCGTGATCATCGCATGCTCTGGTTCTTTACTCCTGCAACATCTCTTGCAACATAGTTAAACATCTTGTGACTTATACCATCCGCCACAAGGACAGACGAACCCAACCACAAACATGAGCCACAATGCGGGGCTGGGATCTTGCACAATCCCCTTTGTGTAATGGCTTGATTCTCTTTGCGCAAAGCTAACAGGGAATAGTTTGCTTTAGCGAGCGTTGAATTCGTTCAGGGACAAGGAGCGCTGAGCGCGTACCTCAAAGCCAGGCCTGGGTAATGGCAATACAAAATGGAGGCTGAATACAAGATGGACGCGGTATTTGGACATTTCATATTTCCTCAGTCCCCCCTTTTGCCATGCACAGGCAAATTCTAGTCCGAATCCCCATTAATGGACATGAATTGGGAGATTTGTTTTTGCAGCATTATTTGGGCATTCTTTTTTTCCCTATTCATTGGTGGGGGTATGCATGATGTGGCGCAAAGGCCGCAGATGGCCGGGCCGCATTGTAGGCAGAGGCAACAGGTGAATATCACAGCTAAAATAGCTCCAATAAATGTCATAATCCTCCAACCCCAAGTGGACAGCATTCCCCAGAACCATCCTGTTAATGACCAACTACCTTCGTCTTGGTGGATAGACTCAGCTATCTTATGCAATTTTGAGATGGCCTGATATACCGTAGGGGCATTATCAGTTTATTTGCAATGTATGAGTATGTATGTGAGTAACTCTATGGATGAGTGTTGGTGTGTAACAGGATGTATAAGTGTATGAGTACATATGATGAGTGAGTACATGTATGAGTGACTATATAGAACTATTGGTGAATGAGTGGATGTGTATGTAGATTTTGGAATTACTGAATAGGTTGTTCTAACTGGTATTGGTATCTCGATTTTTTTGAAAATGTTAGTTTCTAATTTTGAATGTGTGTATCAAGGATTATATTACGCTGAGAGGAGGTCTTGAAGAACCGGACCTTTCGGAGGTCCAGCGGCGCAGGGGACGCCTGAAATCTTCGAGTTCACCTGTCTTATTGACAGAGACATGGAAGACTCTATCCATGAGAAAAATATAAGCATTTATTTAGCTGCAGCCATGAACAGTGGTCCCAGAAGTACAACCCAGTAAGTTCCTCGGAGACTGCTGCTTCAATCTGCAGCTTACAATCTTATATAGCAAGGGGCACACCTTACACATCAACCAATCAACAGTGACTTCTTTGTTGACCAGAGCACGGCGTGATCATCGCATGCTCTGGTTTTTTACTCCTGCAACATCTCTTGCAACATAGTTAAACATCTTGTGACTTATACCATCCGCCACAAGGACAGACGAACCCAACCACAAACATGAGCCACAATGCGGGGCTGGGATCTTGCACAATCCCCTTTGTGTAATGGCTTGATTCTCTTTGCGCAAAGCTAACAGGGAATAGTTTGCTTTAGCGAGCGTTGAATTCGTTCAGGGACAAGGAGCGCTGAGCGCATACCTCAAAGCCAGGCCTGGGTAATGGCAATACAAAATGTAGGCTGAATACAAGATGGACGCGGTATTTGGACATTTCATATTTCCTCAGTCCCCCCTTTTGCCATGCACAGGCAAATTCTAGTCCGAATCCCCATTAATGGCCATGAATTGGGAGATTTGTTTTTGCAGCAATATTTGGGCATTCTTTTTTCCCCTATTCATTGGTGGGGGTATGCATGATGTGGCGCAAAGGCCGCAGATGGCCGGGCCGCATTGTAGGCAGAGACAACAGGTGAATATCACAGCTAAAATAGCTCCAATAAATGTCTTAATCCTCCAACCCCAAGTGGACAGCATTCCCCAGAACCATCCTGTTAATGACCAACTACCTTCGTCTTGGTGGATAGACTCAGCTATCTTATGCAATTTTGAGATGGCCTGATATACTGTAGGGGCATTATCAGGAATATAAATGCAACAGCTAGATCCGTTCAATTTGCATACGCCTCCATGGTCATCGAGAATAATGTCTAGCACCATCCTATTTTGGAGCGTGACGAGGCGGTCGGAAGCAATCTCTGCTGTTACATTACTTAGAGCTCCAGCTGTTTCATTGACAGTTGCCTCTACAACTCGAATAAGTTGCCTTTTGTCTCTATTGTTGACTATTGGGCCCCAGAATGGAAGGAGCCCTTTTAAGAAATCTGCTGCTTCTTGTCCTGCTGTATCTTCGGCAGACACTACTCCTCTTTTCTGTAGGTGGTGTTTGGCATCTGCCGTATACGTAGGGGGTAGTAACCAAGCAATATAACAGGTGCCTCTACAGTTACTGGGTAAAGAAGTGTAGGCCTTACTCCCACACACAAAATACGTGTTACATGAGGGTACCATGCGAGGACAGTCTGTTCCATTCAGAGTCACAACATACAGACACTTACTAGTACCTTTGTTCTTTGATCCCCCTTTCTTAATACAAAATGGTGCCTGTATGGACGTTACTAAAAAGGTCTGTCCTTTACGAGAAGTCTTATTAGAGGGCAGGAAATACAAGTCTGTAGACCTGTTCTGGTGGTCAGCATACTCCGACTTTTCACTAGTCGTCCCATATACCCTTTTCCTTTCTGGCCAACACAAATGGTACAGATGTGACCCTAGTCCCCATACATCCATATTGCTTTTGTCAGTACTAAACGCCCAACTGGCGCTCAACTCCCACCACGCACTACAAGAGCCATTAAAGGAAAAGGGGAGGGGGACATATGGTACCCCGGTGTTTACAGAGCTCGGCAGGAGGCAGCACACCCAACAATTTGTTGTATTAATGGCCAGTTGATGTTGATGTAACATAGAGACAAACGTAATATTGCGGAACTCGTTCCTTCTTGACTCGAGATGATAGAGTAACTTGAGAATGCATTTCAACAATGACCTTGGTAGTGGGCTGTGCAAGAATCACATGAAGCACCCATCCTATACAAGAAATCATACCGCATATTAGGACCAATATTATTAGTCATAATACAGCGATTATGCAATAATTTACAATACTTCTTTCTCTTCATTTTTACTTTGTCCATTGTTTTAGGGATAGCCGATCCCGTCTTCTAGGCGTTGCCCGTGACTGGTGGTTGTTTCACTCTGCCGTGATTATTTGCAGTCCTATGATCCTACAGGTCCCGCAGGCCTAATGCCAGTACGCGGGTCATGAGTCTGAGGCTGCTATCACGGCTCTAAGACTTTTTAAGTCAAAATATTGTTGGCAAAAAGTCATAGACAGAGTTACTGAGGCACTGTTGAAGTGTTTTTGTTTAGTCTTGGCCTCAAATTACATCTCTTTGAACCAGGTATAGTCTGATCTTGGAAAAGGAGATGAGGCTCAGTAGTGTCCAATTTCAATGAGGATGGCATCATTGCTTGGAGAATCTCGTTGTCCTCTTTTTCAGTTCTGGCATACTCTAAGTGAGCATCACTGAAAGGCACAAATCTTGGAACTTTTTCGCACTCAATGTCTCCTAGTCCCTCCTTTACCCATTGATCATAAGGCAGGGGCAGGGGCACCTTTTTGCAGTGTACCCCGTGAATCCAGTTCTTTTTACCAGCAACCTTGACCGCTGTTCTTGTTGAGAGCAAAACCTGCTGCGGGGCTTTTCACCTAGGCTCAAGATTCTTGGACCTCTGGAAGCGGCATACGCAGACCCAATCTCCGGGTTGTATGGAATGGCCCTGGTCAATGGAAGCTGGAGGCAAAGCATCATGCACCTGTTGGTGAAGGACACGCATCTTATAAGTCAATTCTTGCAAGTAATCAATCAGTACGGGATATTCAATATCAGAGTATTTCCTTGGTCTAGGGACACCCCAGACATTAGCTGGACGTCCAAACACAATCTCGTAAGGGCTCAGCCCCATGCGCGAGTGTGCTTTAGTCCTTGTGGATAGAAGGGCAAGAGGCAATGCATCAGGCCATGCTAGGCTTGTGGGGGCATGTATTTTTGCAATTTTTAGTTTCAGTGTCCCATTATAGCGTTCCACTAGACCTGCTGACTGGGGGTTGATTTGCTGCATGAAATTTCTGTCGAATACCCAGACCAGTACAGACTTTTTGCATACCTTGGCCCACAAATTCACTTCCATTTTCACTCCAGATGATTTGGGGCAAACCAAACGTGGGGAAAAACTCCCTTAAGACGGCTTTGGCAGTTGTCAAGGCTGTGTTGTCTTTGAGGGGGGTAGGCCTCTATCCATCTGGAAAAGGCACATACCACCACAAGTACGTATTTCAAATTATTACATCTTTCCATGTGAATGTAATCTATCTGGAGGACCTCAAAGGGATATGTTGGTGGTGCAAAATGTCCTGCCGGTGTTGGCGTTCCCTTTCCTGGGTTGTGCATCAAACAAATCATACACTTCTTTACTAAATTGTCAGCGTATCCAGGGATGTTGGAATTTTGCCATACGGGTGCTAGAAGTTTACATATTCCTTTTGCACTAATGTGAGCTGGACCATGCGCCATTGTCACAACGGGGATAACATAGGCGTCAGGTAACAACCATCTCTGCTGGTCAGATAAATCTGTCGAACAACCAGTGTCATCTAACATACCAGTCATTTCTTTCCATTTGTCTTTTTCCTCCTGTGTTTCTTCTGCCTGTATTTCCTTTACACTCTCTAGAGTGTCTTCACACATCCCTCTTTCCACAATCCATCGGGCTGGGCCAGCAACATACATTCTGCTGGACAGTTCTCTAGCTGTATCCTTTGCAACTTGATCAGCAAAGGCCTTTCCCCTTCCTATATTGTCTGTTATCTTTTTATGTGCACTACACTTGATGACCACTATTTGTTCAGGTAGGGTAAGTGATTCGAGCAGGTGACTAACTAGTTGCCCATGTTGTATCTTTGTACCATGAGAGGTGAGGAACCCTCTTTCTTCCCATAGGCGTCCAAAACTGTGCGCCACTCCGAATGCATACTGGCTATCGGTATAGATGTTAACCTTTTTACATTTTGCTAATTCGCAAGCTCTTGTTAATGCTATTAGCTCAGCTGCCTGAGCTGAATTGTGAGGTATTCTCGCTGTTTCTACTACTGTGTATAGCGTTGTGATTGCATATGCTGCTGTGATGTCACCACTGGGTAGCTTAAAACATGAACCGTCCACATACAATGTCCCATCAGGGTTAGAGATTGGTGTATCTTTAAGGTCTATTCTGCCTTTTGTTTCTTCCTCAGTTCGGAGGATGCAGTCGTGTTGCTCATTTGTATCTAAGTCTGATGGAAGTGTTAACAGTGTTGTAGGATTGAGTGTAATACACTTTTTAATGGTGATGTGACTTGCTAACAGTGTTAACTGGTAACCAGAAAGGCGGGCACTCGTGAGGTGTTGCATCTTTGTTCTGTTCAGTAGTGTATCTACAGCATGGGGAACCATGACAACAAGCGGAGTGTCCAACACTAATCCTGCCGATTGGCGGATTGATGCAGCTGCTGCTGCTGTTGCTCTTAAACAGCTCGGCAATGCCCTAGCGACAGTGTCCAAGGCCGCTGAAAAATATGCACAAGGACGTTGTTTATCACCAAAATTCTGTGTTAATACTGACAATGCACAACCTTCTCTCTCATGGACATACAGCGTGAATGGTTTTGTGTAATCAGGAGTACCTAATACTGGTGCAGAGCATAAAGAAGATCGAAGATCTGAAAAACTTTTCTGGCATTCTGGTGTCCAAGGGAGAGGGTGAGGTGTATCTTTTAAGGTCAAAGCTAATAAAGGTTTGGCCATTAAAGAAAAATTTGGTATCCACTGGCGACAATAGGAGGCGATACCTATAAAAGCACAAACCTCTTTTTGCGTGCGTGGGATCGTCATTTGTGAAGCAGCTTGTATTCGTTCCGGAGTCAATCTACGGCACTCCTTCAACAAGAGATGACCTAAGTAGGTAACCTCTTGTCGACAGTATTGCAATTTAGATAGAGAAACTTTATGGTTATGCTCGGACAAATGTCGGAGGAGCAAAAGAGTAGCCTTTTGACACAGGAGCCCAGAATCAGCTGCAATTAGCAAGTCATCCACATATTGTATCAAGGCCGTACCATGTGGTAAAGATAGTGTATCAAGTTGTGTTTTCAATGCTTGACTATAAATGGAAGGGCTCTCACAATAGCCCTGGGGAGCTCTACAAAAGCAGAAGCTGCGGCCTCCTAAGGAGAAGCCGAAGATATCTCTACTATCCTCAGCAATAGGAATGCTAAAGAAAGCGCTTTTGAGATCTATGACAGAAAAATGATTGGCAGTGGCGGGAATCATTGTAAGCAAAGCAGTTATATCTGGTACTACTGGAAATTGAGGCACTGCTAATTTATTAATCTCTCTTAGATCAATAACAAAACGATAAACAGGAGGTTGTGTTGGATCTGTACGTTTAACCACAGGGAGAACAGGGCTGTTACACACATTCCCTCTTGTTTCCTCAATAACACCGTTCGAAATCAGATCATATATAATGCGAAGCAAAGTTTGCTCACCTTCACCAGAAATTTTGTATTGGGGGAGCCGGGGTAATCTGGTATTATGTTTCAACGTAATGGAGTAGGGTGGAATTTGTAATTGGCCTACATCATTCGGGCCTTGTGCCCAAAGTGAAGTAGGCAAATCACAAAGGGCAGGTGGAAGGTTGTCAAGGGACACATATATTGTAGAAACTACTTTGGGACCTAAAGTGAGACGCACTCCTTGAGATGAACAATAAAGAGTAGCATGTAATCTCTTCAAGAGGTCTAGACCCAACAAGTTCTCAGCACAACCTGTCGTGAGTGTAAGGGGTGCTTCCAAATGGCATGGTCCTATCGATATTGGCAAGGGGCGAGATACGGGATTCTGGACAGGAGTTCGTGAAAATCCTACTGAAACATTTGTAATGCCAGACAAAGGAGCCCCAGGGAGCTTGGAGCGAACAACGGGGCTTTTAGACGCGCCAGTGTCTAATAGAAACTGTTCCTGTACCCCTAATGCAGTAACAATAACATAGGGACCACGTTGATCCACAGGAATAGACACGGCTCCCCCACTCTGTCCTAGGCTGTCCTATTGGGAAAGAAACCCTTGACTTTCTTCTTCAAAATAGTCATCATTGTAATAATTCCCAGCCTGGGGAGCCGGGTGGTCAAAATAGTTAGCGACACTGGGCTGTGTACGCTGTTGTTGTTGGCATCCTCGTCCTCTACCTCGGGGTGCCGACTGGTATCCACCCCGGCCTCTTGGAATAAGTCCTACTTGACCTCTCTGCTCCAAGTACGGGCATCTACTTTTAAAATGACCATCATCTTTGCACACTGGTTCGGACCAAGGGGAGGTCGCGGAACAGTGAATCCTCGGCGTTGGTATAACCTCTGAAATGGGGGCGCATTCTGGGGTGTCCTCTGTTGGTCCCGGGGGGCATAAGCCTGTTGTAAAAGGACCTTTGTCTTAAGGTCCTTTGTTTTCTTTTCCAGCCTTTCCTTTTCTTCTAAATCCCTGTTTTCATAGTATTGGACCATGCTCAAAATGCCAGACGGCATGGTGACTGGCCACGCACTTTCCGACGCCTTGAGTCTAGTAGCTAATTCTGGCAATATATTGGAAACAAATTTATCTACAAATAACCTCTGGCCGCCTGGTGTGGCCATATCTTGTCCACTGTGATCTACAAAGGACTATTCAAACCTGGAGAAGAAGTCAGAAATCGACTCATCTTTTTTTTGTTTACATGTGGACAGCTTATCCCAATCAACTGCCAGAGGGGACATAAGTGTTTTCATAAATTTGAGTATATTTCCGGGCAAATCCCTTATTATCTGTTCTGGTTTGGCTCCGCCTACCTGTCCTTGTTTTGCCAACAGTATGGCAGCCCAGTCACCGCCTAATTCGGCAGCGTGGTCTTCCTTACATATTTTATTCCACACCTCAGGTGAAACAACTTGACCCATAAGCATATCTATATCAGTCAATGTCAGAACGCTCGAGCCCAATGTCTGTGTCAGTTCCTTATAGTAACCCGCAGGATTTTTCCGTGGGTCAGGCAAAGCTTGATTAAGGGCGAGAACGTCAGATCTTTTCCAAGGGACATGCACCCAAACCTGTTGGAAATGAGCAGGTACCGCAGGAGGTCCTACTACAGCGTCGCGCCAGACTGGCAGTACTTCCCGCATAGGGTAGCCTTTAGATAATGTCTGTATACCATCTTTACCCTTGTTTCTGCAGGTAAGGAGATCTCGGAATGTTACTAAATTCGCGACAGTATCCGCAAGATCCTGACCCACAATTCGTCCCCCTGCTACTTCCCTCCTGATGGTGATGAGGTCCCGAGGGGGACCATCCTCAACCATGTCACTCCCCAGTCGTATCAAAATGTTGCACATATGTTCAAAAACAAATCGCTGAGTGGATGGCGTCCACTGTTCGAATACCGTCATAATATCTTCGGACCCATATGTATTCCCATTCTCCATCCATCTCCTAGCTTGCTGTTCTAGGACAGATCTCTCATGCATATCCATTTGAGCCTGACTACGCAATTGTCTGTGAACAGGGAGAGGAGAATTTCGAATGACGCCCAAAAAGGGCGTCAAGGGAGAAAATAAGTCAGAGAGACCCTCCTTAAATTTTTTTACGAACAGTAGTCGAGGTCAGGACAAGTGCTTGTGGGGGAGGTGTCAGCCGAGAGTACGTAGGCATGCGGGCATCAGCCTGACGAGCAGGTGTTGGTAATGTGGGCGAAGCTGTAAGGGCAGGCGAGACGGGCTGTCGTACTATAACTTGTTGGGGAGGAAGATGTTGGAGTGGATGCAGAAGTGCAGGTTGTTTAGGGTGTACAACAGGGGCGTACGGCGGAGGGGTTATTAACATATGAGACATTACGCGGTCACTTTCCGAATCATCATCTTTACTGAACGAGGTGGGTAACGCAGGATAGCATTTATCCTCCTCCATCTTATGTTGTGTGTCTAGAATTTCAATATTTTTCTCAATTTTTTCATCCTCGTGTTTCTGAGCCGTTTGTGTAATGGACATACGCCCCTTCTTATTCTGGGATTTTTGCTGCATCATTTCTGTTTAGATTCCTTTCGCCAAACGCGGAATGAATCAAACATTGCCGGCCGGGCTTTCCTCTTAAACAATTTTTCTTCCAAATTGTCCAACACACGGGGCTTAAAACTACCATCTCGTGGCCACTGTAAAGTACCGTCATTCTTCGTGTACTTTTCCCAGAGGCCGGTAAAAATGATGGGGCCAGTCCCGTGTTTGCAGTAAACTTCATATTGTGGAGTTCCTACTGGAGGCACCGGTCAGTTATCCTCAAGTCGGGAGTCTCTTGAACAACAATAACAACACCAAGTTCGAAATTTACTAACACCAGGCATCTTAAATTCTCTGGTATAGTCAAAGAAACATCAAGAGGAAAAATCAAAATTACGTACTTTCTCTGAAAAAAAGGCACTTACCCCTTGGTTTCGGCCTTTGCAAATGTCAAACAAACATACCACAAGATAGTGAAACAAGTGGGAGCGACCCACTCTTACCTGACCACATTCTCCTCTCAACGATAGAGGTCCGTCTAATGTCTCGCTCTCTCAAGTAGTGGGACCAAGACAGGGGCGTCAGTCAGGGCGGCTGCCAGGCAGCCTTTGGGAAGGGGAAGTCGCGCTGCAAAAACCTCAGGTTCACGAAGACAATCAGGAGTCACTAGTGTGGTGCGCTTCCATCGGAGTTTGTCCACGAGACCCCTCTCGACCCTCCGGCTTGACTGCCACCACTGATGACGCCCACCGTTGGGCGCCAATTGAAGAACCGGACCTTTCAGAAGTCCAGCGGCAGAGGGGACGCCTGAAATCTTCGAGTTCACCTGTCTTATTAACAGAGACACGGAACACTCTATCCATGAGAAAAATATAAGTATTTATTTAGCTGCAGCCATGAACAGTGGTCCCAGAAGTACAACCAAGTAAGTTCTCGGGAGACTGCTGCTTCAATCCGCAGCGTACAATCTTATATAGCAAGGTGCACACCTTACACATTAACCAATCAACAGTGACTTCTTTGTTGACCAGAGCATGGCGTGATCATCGCATGATCTGGTTCTTTACTCGTGCAACATCTCTTGCAACATAGTTAAACATCTTGTGACTTATACCACCCGCCTCAAGGACAGACAAACCCAACCACAAACATGAGCCACAATCCGGGGCTGGGATCTTGCACAATCCCCTTTGTGTAATGGCATGATTCTCTTTGTGCAAAGCTAACAGGGAATAGTTTGCTTTAGCGAGCGTTGCATTCGTTCAGGGACAAGGAGCGCCGAGCGCGTACCTCAAAGCCAGACCTGGGTAATGGCAATACAAAATGGAGGCTGAATACAAGATGTACGCGGTATTTGGACATTTCATATTTCCTCAGTCTGCCACTCTTTCACAAGGATGATGTCATCAGTGATGTCATTTGAGATGTCATCAGTGATGTCATGAGTGATGTCACTGACTATGTCATGAGTGATGTAATATGTGATGTAATCAGCTGTGCATTGCGGGCGCGCGAGTTATAGGTAGCTGAACTAACTATAACGGGGGAATTTCAATGGTTTTGTATGAGTGAAATGTCCAGATAACTATAACATGTATGAAACCTATGGCTTTTTCAGTGAATTTCTAATGTTTTTTAAATGCTAATTCCTAACTATAACGTGGCTGAAATCTATGGTTTTTTCAGTGAATTTCTAAGGTTTTTTTAAATGCTAATTCCTAACTATAACGTGGCTGAAACCTATGGTTTTTTCAGTGAATTTCAAAGGTTTTGTAAATGATCATTTTTAAATGTATTAATTGTTATATTTTTTTATACTGATTTACTACATTATTTTTAATTATTTATTTTTAGATATTTTATTTTTTTAATTACATTAAATATTTGTATATAAATTGATAAATAAATGTTTTTTAAAATATTGAAATTGTAATATTTTTATATTTTTTTAAGTTATATATATTTTATATAGCAGGTAATGATATCCGATGGAAGGAAATTCAAGTTACTCTAACTACGGTTAGAATTACTTTTCAGGATACGTAGTGGGTTGAAAGATGCAGCACTGAGTTCTCTCCTGATAACAGGTGAGTAAATCGGAATTCGTAGTTCGGCTGATTTTTGAGGAATTTTTTAAAGTTCCAAAACTCCACACTTAGAAAAATTCCAAGTGAAACCACTCAATGTTAGCCTATGGAAGGAAATTCAAGTTACTGTAAGTATGGTTACAATTACTTTTCAGGATCAGTAGTGGGCTGAAAGATGCAGCACTGAGGTCTCTCCTGATAACAGGTGAGTAAATCGGAATTCGTAGTTCGGCTGATTTTTGAGGAATTTTTTAAAGTTCCAAAACTCCACACTTAGAAAAATTACAAGTGAAACCACTCAATGTTAGCCTATGGAAGGAAATTCAAGTTACTGTAAGTATGGTTACAATTACTTTTCAAGATCAGTAGTGCGCTCAAAGATGCAGCACTGACGTCTCTTGTGCTAACAGGTGAGCAAATCGGAATTCGTAGTTCGCCTAATTTTACAGGAATATTTTGCTTAATAGTGAAGGAAGGGGGCGGGGCCTGAGGTAACATTTATGCAAACACGCCCTGTGGCGCGTTTTAGGCTGGGGAATTAATTACTCTTCAATCCTGAGGTCCCCTATGAGCCAACTAGCCCACCACGTACCTCCAGTATGCGCCAGGGAGCTGCGTTGCAGACAGGTGTTCAGAGGGCACACCCCTTTTTTACAGCACTCTGCAATGCAGCTCCGTGGTGCTTACTGGAGGTACCTGTTGGACTAGTTGGCCCCTAGGAGACCTCTGGATTGAAGAAGAATTAATTCCCCAACTTAAAACATGCCACAGGGCATGTTTGCACACATATCACCTCTAGCCCCGCCCTCTACCTTCACCACTTTGCAAACACGCCCCGTACCGCATTCTAAGTTGGAGGATTAAGTCCCCTTGCATACTGGGGGTCCATGGGGGCCAACTAGCCCACTAGGAACCTCCAGTATGTGCCATGGGGCTGCGTTGCACAGAGGTGTAAAAAGGGGCGTGGCCTCATTACACCTTTCTGCAACGCAGCCCCCTGGCGCTTTTTTAGAGGGGGAACTAATTTCCCTTGCATACTGGAGGTCCCTGGATGCCAACTAGCCCACCAGGAACCTCCAGTATGCGCCAGGGGGCTGTGTTGCAGAGAGGTGTACTGAGGCCACACCCCTTTTTACACCTCTCTGCAATGCAGCCCCCTGGCGCTTTTTCAGAGGGGTAACTAATTCCCCTTGCATACTGGGGGTTCCTGGGGGCCAACTAGCCCACCAGCAACCTCCAGTATGCGCCAGGGAGCTGCGTTGCAGAGAGGTGTAATGAGGCCACGCCCCTTTTTACACCAAAGGTCAAAATTAGCTTTATTCGAGATGTACTCATAAAAGCATAAATAAACATTCCATAGTTTTTAGAAATATTTGGGCAATAAGAATTTGTAAATCACATACATATGGATAAAAACAATCATAAAACAATGATATAATAACATTAATCTCGATTGCTATATACAAGGAGTCAATTACAACTAATTACAATAAAACTTCTTGCACGGTCAGGCTGGGCACATTTTCCTTAAAAAGAAACACAATGGACACACAATCAACAGTCAAAGCCTAAAATGTCTGCCTTACCACCCACGCCCATCCTAGATATTTAGCAGTTGATATTGAAATAAACGGTAAAGTGCTGGTGCGTATAAGTCTTAGTGCTTCTGCACTACTGCTCGTACCCAAAGACTTGCACATTGGGGTTAACCAAATGCGCCTTGGGATTACATATACAGGACAAACAAACAGAAAATGAGCAGTGAATTCCTTATCACCCTCACATGCAGGGCAGATGTTACTGCTAGCACTAGCCCACCTACCAGTTAAAGACTTGAGGTGCAGAGATCCTGCTCTGAGCTGGAAATAAAGCTTCCTATCCCCAGGCTTAGTGATGACATCCCAATATGGTGCTAACCTGGGGATAAACTTTGCCTCTAAAAAACCCCCAGCCATAGTTGAAGAACTAGTCCCACTCCAGATTCGGTACGCGACCTGCTCCCAATAGATCTCCTTTAAACCATTTTTAGATGGGAAAGTAACTGTCGCCGGATTTTCCCACAGCATTTCCATGCCCAAGCCCACTAGAGTGTTTCTAAGTTCCTTTAACCAACTGATCTTGTGGAAGACATCGGTTTTTATAACATCCATAAATCCTTCAGCATAATGCGAAAGCTCCGGTGTAGTCCAAAGCCTACGCCAATATAAGATAGGGCGGAGCCTTGCTACATCCGCAATGGCCTTCCTACCAACATCATACCTGAGTGGCTGTAATAGGGTGCTCTGGGGAAGTCCGGTAATGCTGAACTGGTTTTCTGAAAGTGTCAATGGCCTCAGTTTCTCAAACCTCCAAAGCTCTGCACCGTAAAGCGCAGAGCTAAGAGCTTTGGCTTCATAAACTTGGAGTACAGACTTTATCGGTTTTGTTAATGATTTTTTATGCTCTAAGTTTAAAGCCCCTGCATGCTGCCTATGCCTGAGTGCTGCTATGTCTATATATTGGTCCCATTTAACATCTTTCGCCACATGAATCCCTAAATAAGTAAAAGCCTTGACCATTTACAACGGTTGACCATTCATAAAAAAAAATCCACTAAAATTATGATGCGGATTAAAAACCATAAGCTTAGTTTTTGCCACATTAACTTCCAAACCATGGTCCAAACAAAACTCTTCGAAAATTAATAAGGCGCGCTGTAAGCCACTCAGGGTTTTGGATAAAATCAGCGTATCATCTGCAAATATAAAATCTGTATCTTCATGCCAACTAGAGTGGAAGCATCTATGTTTACTGATGACATGCGGGCTACTACTCCATTAATATACAATGTAAAAAGCATGGGGGCCATTGAGCAGCCTTGGCGCACACCATGCTCCACCGGGAATTCAGAGGTAACTCTACCCTATCCTCCCCACTGTATCTTTGCGTAGTTTGCCTCGTGCAGCCTCATCAATCATGTTAAAATTTCCTCAGATAGACCTAGTTTTTTAAAAACTGCCCATAGTTGTGACCGGGGGACTAAATCAAAGGCTGCATGTAGGTCAACAAAGACAGCATAAAGGCTGCCTTTGCCTAGTACCACAGTCTTCCATTGTAATAGAGTAAAGCGGAATACCTGTTCAATCGTACTTGTGAGTTTGCGGAACCCCGCTTGGAAAGAAGACAATATACTATTTTCCTCAACCCAGTCAAGTACCTTATTCAAAATCATCCTCCCGATCACCTTTTGGATAGTATCTATCAGGCTAATAGGCCTGTAACTTGCTGGCCGCGTTTTGTCACCTTTCTTATATACTGGTATTATCACCGCTCCCTTCCATGATACCGGGACAGGTGCACCCTGGGCCCCGGCATTAGCCAATAGCATGATGTACTTGCCCCAGCGTTCTTTGTCATAAAGAAAGACGTCCGCTGGGACCCCATCTGGTCCCAGCGCTCTACCGCTGGCCACCGTATTAAGAGCCACTAAGACATCGTTACCATTAAAAAGTTCATGCTTGTAAAAAACAGGCCTAAAATCATCCATCATATTATTCAAATGGTTACGTGCATATTGTGGTCTAAAGTTATTTACCCAACCTTCCTGCAAAACATAATTTTCAGGAGGGTCAGACTGGCCCCCCTCCCCCACTTGACAATGTTCCAAAATAATCTACAATCCTTACTATCGCTTGCCTCCTTTAATTCCTGCCAATGGAGTTCATCCCACATCTTCTTGGCATTGCGTATGCACCTTTTGTACTCTTGTCTGGCTTAGCGGACAGTGTCCAAATCCCACCCCCTTATAGCAGTGCTTAATACAATTCTAGCACGCCTGCAGTCATTGTTATACCACTTAAGCGGTTTGGGGGTGGTTGCCTTATTATTTTTAAGAAAGTGGTCTACCGAGGCACCAGATGGCTGCCAACACTTCCTGGTTTGGAGTGTTGACAGACAGTTGACATCCAATCAGCATGCAGCTCGTGATCGGGAAGGTACGCGTAGAGTACGGTACTTCACATATAGATATATCTATGATTTTACTTTTGAATTTCTCAGGAACTATTGAACGGATTTACACCATTCAACAAAAAGCATGATCTGCGAACAGAACTTTTGCCAAATTTGGTGTAATTCCGTTCAGCCGTTCGGGCTGTAGCCCTGGCTAAATGTCGTATGGAAAATTGCATGGGGAGAACACGTTTTGGGACCCCCTTTTTTCTCGCTCCGACCTGACGAATCACCCCCAAACTTTCAGGGAAGGAGCGGAGCAGAGCAGGCCATTTTCTTTGAGAATTTACGAAGATTCGTCCACCGGCGCCAAAGTTATTCCAAATAGAATGTTGCAGATTTCCTATGGAAACTAGGTCAGTAGGTTATATATATATATATATATATTCACTGAAAAAAACGTAGGTTTTACACACGTTATAGTTAGGAAGTAGCATTTACAAAACCTTTGAAATTCACTGAAAGTTAGCTGGACATTTCACTCATATAAAACCATTGAAATTCCCCCGTTATAGTTAGTTCCGCTAACTATAACTCGCGCGACCCGCAATGCACTGCTGATGACGTCACATATTACATCACTCATGACATGGTCAGTGACATCACTCATGACATCACTGATGAAATCATCCAGTGAATGGGTGTTTTTCTGAAAATTAAATATGTTTTATATATGTATATCTGAAGGTTGATGGAAGAAGAAATGGGTATATACGTGTATAAATGGCTGCTTTTTTTGGTGAAAAATAGATTGTATAACTGACTGATTAAGCGTATCCTAATGAATACATGGGTTAGTGAGTAATGTTTAAATATATACATTTCAGTATCAGTCTCTCACTTTCTGTATAAGTGGCTGCATGTGTTGGTGAGTAGCTATATGAGTGATACATGAGTGTCTATATAGGTTATTGTTTGTTTGATTATCAGTAGGAGTGTCTGAGTGTTTGAGTGTCTGTATGCTTCGTTGGGAGGTCTTACGTGGTGCATAGATGCATGAATGAGTGACTTGTATGAGTTGAAGGCAGCATATGTGCAGGACTGTATGGGTGGATGAGTGTGTGTGGTGAGTAGCTACATAAGTAATCTTTTTCTTTTCTGGATGAGTGTATATATGGGTGTGTTAGTGAATGAATGACTGTTTTAATAATGTATTTGTGAGTAAGTACATATGTTTTAAAGTAGTACTTATGAGTTATGTGTGAGTAACTATGGATGAGTGTCGGTGTGTAACAGGATGATCAGGATGTATCAGTGTATGAGTACATATGATGAGTGAGTACATGTATGAGTGACTGTATATGTCTGTTGATGAATGAGTGGATGTGTGTATAGATCTTGGAATTACTAAATAGGTGTGTTGTAAGTGGCATTGGTATGTCTATTGTATTGAAAATGTTATTTTCTATTTTTGAATGTGTGTAATGAAGGTTATATTAGGGTGAGAGAAGGTCTGCCACTCTTCCACAAGGATGATGTCATCAGTGATGTCATTTGAGATGTCATCAGTGATGTCATGAGTGATGTCACTGACCATGTCATGAGTGATGTAATATGTGACGTCATCAGCAATGCATTGCGGGCGCGTGAGTTATACTTAGCTGAACTAACTATAACGGGGGAATTTCAATGGTTTTATATGAGTGAAATGTCCAGCTAACTATAACATGTGTCAATCCTACGGTTTTTTCAGTGAATTTCAAAGGTTTTTTAAATGCTAATTCCTAACTATAATGTGGCTGTATCCTATGGTTTTTTCAGTGAATTTCAATGGTTTTGTAATAATTGTTATATTTTTTATACTGATTTACTATATTATTATACATTTTTTATTTTTAGATATATTATTTTTTAAATTACATTACATATTTTTAATATAAATTGATAAAAAATGTTTGTACACCTCTCTGCAACGTAGCCCCCTGACGCGTTTGCAGAGGGGGAACTAATTCCCCTTGCATACTGGGGGTCCCTGGGGCCAACTAGTCCACCAGGAACCTCCAGTATTCCCCAGGGTGCTGCATTGCAGAGAGGTGTAATGAGGCCACACCCTTTTTTACACCTCTGTGCAGCGCAGCCCACGGGGGCGTTTGCAGAGGGGGAACTAATTCCCCTTGCATAGTGGGCGTCCCTGGGAGGCAACTAGCCCACCAGGAGCCTCCATTATGCGCCAGGGGGCTGCGTTGTTTTGCCCCGGAGGGCGGCGGTCCCCGGGGCAGTGTGGGGGGGATTGGGCAACCCCTACACTTCTTTATCACTATGCCCCCACAATTCGGTCCCCCTATGGGTAATTTTTAAATAAACGTACCGGGTTTATAAAAAAAACATTTTTGGCCTTGGGGTTCCTTGTGGGACCCCATGAGCAGGCCTAGGGGGTCAGGGTGCTTCTACCCTGCCCCCTTTTTGTGTTCTACACGTTTGCTTTTCTGCTTTCTTGTGCCTTGGTCTACCAAGCACAAGATGGCTGCCAACACTTCCTGGTTTGAAGTGTTGAAAACCAATGAGCATGCAGCTCGTGCTCGAGAAGTTTTAGAACTCAAAAAATCAAAAAGTTAGTGATCTTTAGGTGCTTTTATTCAAGATGCACTTGGTTTTCAACACAGCCCACGCATTTCGTCCAGACATTGGCTTCTTCAGGGCTGCAACGTTATACATTATATACAAAAGTTTTAGTTTAAAAAAGAGAATGTATAGCCTGCAAGTCTTAAAGTGCAAACTTAATTGTGACTTATTAATTCAGTGAAGGATTGGTGAAAGATCACAAGGAGTGAGGTGTGAGACATACACAAAAAGAAAAAGTGTAGTAAGGGAGGAGACTTGTTCTAAAACAAGGAGACCAGTGGTTGTGTGTAGTGAGTGAAGACTGTTGTGTTACATGGCCATGAGACCTTGAATGGTACAAAGAAGGAAAAGTAACCACAAACTCCCAAGAAGCTGTGCCGGAAGAACAATGGTGAGCAAAAGAAAGGCTACAAGGAAGCAGTACTTTGTTTCCTCTTAAACTCTGGGACCACCTCTTCTACTAATTTGAGAGGTTAGTATGTTTCACAGCACTCCACCAGTCATACGTCCAAAATTAGGTGCAAACTATTAATTCTAATAGATCCTCCTTTACATCACCTAGGTTTTCCTCATATTTCCTCTGTCCTGTCACAGACTTGCGTAAGAAAATACGAGAACCTACCAGAACAAACACTTGCTTTGGTAAGCATTATCCCATCAACCCAGTACTTTCTTGTAGCCTTTCTTTCGCTCACCATTGTTCTTACGGCACAGTATATTTCAGCCACAAAACTAGAACCATTTGCAAATGATCTTCAGCTTTACTACTTCACCTAAATATGAGCACAGTGGCCTTCCCTTGGCAAGGGCACCCCTTGGTCTTGCCATCATAATCGCTGCTACCCAAGTTGTGGTCTAGTGGCTAGTTGGAAATATAGAACCAGGAGATACAGATCCTAATCATGTTCTTGCAATTGGCCAAATAGTGAACTCTTAAGCAATGCCTTCTGCACTTATTCTGCGGTCCATTTTTGGCAAGACTGGGAGTATTTAGAACCAATGTAAAAGTTGCTAGTATGTGTGTTGGTAAAGAAAAAGGACTGGATATTACATGGGTAGTAAAGAAGTGCAAAGTCTCACGCTATATCACCAAAATACAAGATGCGGGTGAATGCATAGACTTTATAGCAAGTTGCAGTGTGCTACAGTCCCTGGTCTACTACTTTACCAAAGTGTTTGATCCTGAGCAGGTCACTCTCTGCTTGTGCCTCTGTCAACTCATCTGCCAACATGTCAGCACTTTGAAACACATTTAGTGGAAGAAAAAATGTTATGGGCATATTCTTAGGATAACTACCCCTCCCCTCCTTGGATTTCTTTCACACACTCATTTATTTATTTATTTATTTTGGACATTTATAGAGCGCCTGGTTACGCGCACCGGCGTGTCCCCGCGCTATGATAAGTGGAAGCTGCAGCCCAACCCACCCTCAAAGACGCCTACCTACTGTATAAATACGTTTTTAGTTTTTTTCTGAACGTGGTCTCAGACGGTTCCAGACGCAATTCCAAAGGCAAGGCATTCCAACACTTGGGAGCCAGGTATCTGAATGACCTCCCTCCCATACGGGCCTTCCTTACTCTCGGAACCTTTAGTAGCCCTGTACGGGAGGAGCGAAGATTGCGCGTAGGCTCATACCAGGTCACCAGACTCTGTAGCGGAACCGGAGCTTTGCCGCTCAGAATGCGGTGACATGTGGAGAGGGCTTTAAACTCCACCCTTTTCCCTACAGGGAGCCAGTGCAGTGCCTGGAGCGCTGCTTTAGAGGGAGATCTCTTAGGGAGCCTTAAAACTAAGCGCGCAGCTGCGTTTTGCAGCACCTGGAGGCGGCTTATGACCTTTTCCGTGGCCCCCAGATACAGCAAATTCCCGTAATCTAAGCGCGATGTGACCAGGGCGTGCACCAGCGTCCTGCGAGCCGCAATAGGGAGGAGATCTAATACCTTCCTTAATGTTCTCAGAACGCTGAAGCACACCCCCGCCACCCGGCCAATCTGGGGGCCAAATCCGCATCCAGCCACATTCCAAGATTCTTTGCCTCCTGACAAGGTACTGGAATTTCTCCCAAACAGGGGGGCCACCATGCCGACGACCAAGCAGATGGCCCTCCCCCCACCACGAGCACCTCGGTCTTGCTACCGTTCAACTTCAAACAGTTGGCGGACATCCAGGTAGCCAGTTCTTGCATGCAATCCCTGAAGATGTCCGCCGCAAGACCGGGTATACCTGAGAGGGAGATGACCAGCGGCGTGTCGTCGGCATAGGACATCAAGCGCAGACCGTATCTTCCTACAATTGTCGCTAAAGGTGAAACATAGAGATTGAATAAGGTCGGGCTCAGGGACGAGCCCTGAGGCACGCCCTGGCCCAGCCCAATCTCCCTCGAGTAACAGTCACCCAGGCGAACCCGAAAACACCTGTCTGACAGGAAGGATCGGATCCAGCCGAGCCCTGCTCCTGATACCCCTCCTTCATTCAGACACTGTAGCAAGGTGGAATGTGCTACAGTGTCGAATGCTGCGCTTAGGTCCAGTAGGATCAAGGCCATAGTTTGGCCTTCATCCACACCCTGTCGCAAGGCTTCTACCGCCATAAGAAGTGCTGACTCCGTCGAGTGTCGGGGACGGAAGCTGAACTGGGAGTCATGGAGCAGGGAGGCCTCCTCCACAAACTTCATTAGTTGAAGATTCGCTATTTTTTCCGCGACCGTTGCCATATAAGGCAGGAGAGAGATGGGGCGGAGATTATCTAGTTTTTCAAAGCTGACATTAGCTTTTTTTTGCAGAGGGAGTACAATTGCTTGTTTCCAAGCAATAGGAACAGTCTGAGTCTCAAAAGAGGTATCTAATAGATGGCGGATGTAGGGTTCCAGTGCCTGCAAACTACCCATCAGCCGTCTAGGAGTAGTAGGGTCACTCGGGTAACCAGATTTTATGGACCCGCAAATGCGGATAAGTTCCTCAGTTGGCGGGGTAGAAAAAATAGTTAACCGCTGTTCCCCTCTTACCTTAGTGGTTTCCGTAAGCTTAGGATTGTTACCAGCCTGCTGGGAGAAGGCGGTGTATATCATCGCCACCTTGTTTGCAAAGAACTCTGCTATGCGGTCACAGCCCTCCGCCGAACAGAGCTCTTTGGGCACCACTGCAGGCTTCCCTACCGAAAGTGATTTGTAGATTGAAAATAATTCTTTTGTGGAGTGTTCTGCTTCTTCAATCCTATTGCCAAAGTACGCAGTCTTGGCCTTCCTAATCAATCCGTGGTAGATACGCCTGTTAGCTATGTACCCTGCTTTAGCATGTGCAGTGAGGGCTGTCCTCCATTGTCTCTCTGCACGTTTGCATGCTACTTTGGCCGCTCGCACCTCCTCATTATACCATGGCGCCGTTCTCTGAACACGGCCCCCCACCCTTGCAATGCCGAGTGGGGCCACCAGGTCCAGAGCCTCCGTGATCCGCTGGGCCAGGTTGGTGTTAATTTCCTCCACTCCCACTCCCCCAGGGTTACCCTTCACAGTGAGCGCCTGATTACATTTAGTTTGAGAGAAGGCCGCCCATCTCCGCCTAGGATGTTTATCAGCAGATGGTTCTACCAGCCGCGCTCCCTGCATATGGATCAAAAAGGGTATAAGATGGTGATCCGACCAAGGGATGGGTATAGGGTTCTGGGCTTCCACTTGTTCCCAATTCGCAAAAATAGGGTCCAAAAGGTGGCCCAGTTGGTGAGTGGGGCTCTTAACTTTTTGCTCAAACTGAAGTCCTGTCATCGCTTGACAGAATTCCCTAGCCACCTTATCAGTTGGGTCATCTAAATGTAGGTTAAGGTCTCCCAATACTAAATATGTATCGGCTCGTAGTGCAGCCTCAGTGATGCCTTCAACTAGACTCTCACTAAATCTCGCTGCCGTGCCAGGTGGTCGATAAATCAGAAGGCCACTCATGGCGTCTATTGTCATGGGGCTGGTTTCTCTAATGCTGTCCCTGCTCCTGAAGCTGCATGGTGCATGTGGACATGCATGGTGCACGTTTCAAAGGCTGCAGCCCGTTCCTCCATCCACCATCACCTACCTCTTTTACAGCCCCCAAAGGGCTACAAAAGAAAAGTTGCTTGTCCTTTGACAGAGTTAAAAGTGGCGAGGAACCAAAATGTGGGACAACTAGAACCCAGGAGTGCCTATTTGTGTGCAGCAGGATGGGAGCCACAATTCCAGAACAAACATGCAAAATGACATATGATTAGCCACCCTATACAAAGGCCTCACTTACCCAAGGCCAATCCCCACACCCAGTAGTACAATATAAAAAGGAGATTAAGGCCCTTGTTAAAGAAACACCATCAAACTTTGGCACTAAAATGTCCTGGCACTACAGTAGCCTGCACTCTGCCAGAGCCCTGTGAGCAGCAGTCACTGCATGCTATTCTGGCCCACAGGTACCTGACTATCAACAGAAATGTGTCAGAAGGAGAAAAGAAGAGATAGATTCAATCAAGTATCACAGGATATCCTCACATTTGTAAAGGTACCCATCAGTTTTCGGTCGGTTCTACCCTGTTCATCATTTGGGACTCCTCACACCGAGGAGAGTAATCCTGCAACCACTTGATGTCAAGAATAGTGGTGGCCCTAATGTGTCATTTGGAGTAAGGCTGTTAACCGTGAAAACTGAATGGAAGCAGTGCATGTAAATAATAATAATAATGGTGTGATAAAGGTGAGAGAATATAAAATTGGAGAGCAGGGAGAGTAAAAACTTTATTGAGTATCTCCTATGTTTCCAACGTTAAAAAGTGTTCTCAGATATAGTAGGAGAAACAAATATCTACTGTGAATGATCTTATGAGGTCAACATGTTTCTGCAGACTTTGGACCCGCCTAGGTGCCCTGCTGCATTCTTCAGGACCAAATCTTGCTACTGCTTGTGCCCCCCATTGAAAAGAAAGAAGGAGGTGTTTTTTTTTTAATGCAAATTTTTTTTAACATTACGTTACTGCAAGCGGAACGGTAGTCCCTTGACTGGTTCAAGTCCTTCTTACTGCAATGCAAAAAATGGCAGACAGACAGGCACAATACAACATTTAGAAAAAATGTTTTACGCTCAAAAACACATATGTTGTGAGAGCATAGTGAAGGTATGTAAACTTCATATCCTCCTCAATGTCCTATGATTTACATTGCCGATTGCTATGTCGGAAAACCCCGGCTTACCTTAGGGGTAGGAGGTACACTCAGCGCCTCACCTCGCTACGGCTCAGGTAGGTGGAGTCCTATTTCCAACAACCACAGGTCAGGAAAAACAAAGGAGGAAGAAGCAAAAAGTTTGGAGATAACCCTGCAAAATGGGCCATTTCCAACAACAATGTATAATAGTGTGCTAAGATGACATTCTTTAAATATAATGTGAACTGACTTTCACGTTTTGTCAAATGGACAGACACAAAATCCAAACGGCTCATTCTTCTCTGGGTTTTTTTTGTATGGGTACTTATATAACTCTTTCTCGTCCCCATGTGAGACATAAAACACTTTGTAATGGAATAGTGTTTCATATCTAGAGTAATGTTATCTCCATTCTACAAAACAGCCATTTTGACGGGTCACATATTCCAACTCAGGAGTGCTTGTGTTCTGAAACAGTCCAATGCACTTTTTCAGAATCTCTTTGACACTGAAAGCTTTCAGAAGCTAAACAAATTTTTTTTATTTTCTCTTCACATAAAGACATGCATTGGTGTTGGTGATATTTGAGTTATGGGATACACTATGTCTGCTGAAGTAGGGGCCCTTTTGATGGTATGGTTCTAGGTCCATGGATTGACCGGCTGTTGATGATTTCCTAGGCTGAGTTCTCAGCTGGTACCTTTCTTTATTTTGGAGAGGCATTTTCTGAATAATTATACAAGAAGAGGTCTGTGGTTGTACATTATTTTGATTTGACTGAAAATGGAATTAAATAATCATACACTTTTAAAACACCAATGGTATATATCAGGATTTACTATGAATAAAGTCAAGTAACCACAGCACCTGGTGCAGTTGCTATGTTACAGCCATAAAACTGGGATACTTGAAAAATAATATCTAGTTTTACCACTTCAACTAAATATGAAGAAAATAAGCACTTTTGGGCAGTGGGAAGGACTATGAGCCACATAATGCATTCTTGGGGGTTCTTTCTAAATTACCCTTCTGTTAATGAGGCCATCCTAAAAGCTATAATTCAGTCAGAGAGTGATTACTAGTCCTACTGTATTGGAGTTCTAATCCATTTCCCTCTTCTTTCAGTAAGCTTTGAATACTGGATATTACAAATTTGAGAGGTCATTTTAGTAACTGAACAACTGTGATACAATTGTGTTATAAAAACAAAATAATCTTAACCCCTTCGCTGCTAGGCCTTCCCCCCTTACTAGGGGTGGGTGGAATTTGCGAAATTGCCTTTCGCAAAATACAACAAAATGGCAAAAACTCTCTGTGAATATGCAGAATTTTGCGTGCTCGCGGAGATTTCGGAGACGGGGCTTCTTTGCGAGTTCAAATGATTACAACTTGGTTTCCCTGTTCATAAATTGCAGCTTTGCCCTTTTCCTACACTACAGCTGCGTAAAGGGCCATAAGAGTTGTCTCCAGTGACCATGTGTGTGTAACTTCGCCATCGCGCCGAAAGGCGCAGGGGTCCCTGCCTCGAGTAAACTGTCCATCATAGTGGTTAAAGTGCGGGAAGATTGTGCACACCGCTAGTGTGTGGGGCGAATTTACATGCCTCTTGTGTTTATAAAAGGTCAAAGACCGATCGGAGCAACAGATGAGGAGTAAGAAGCTCCTGGTCACAAGAACTGCACGGGGATTGCGCTCGTGAAAGTCAAGAATGCAAAGGCCTCCATCAAGCATCACAGCTATTTTTCGAGGGTAGATATGGGGAAAAAGCACACCTGCCCAGCTTCGACAAAGTTCACGATTTTTTGGCGCTGATTAATGAGTAACTGAATTTGAGCTTCAACTTGGGCACCTGTTTTAGTTTATTTATATCTGTAAGTGCTTCCTGTTGAGGTTTAATTTTTGTGATAGCAGCACTGTTCCAGAAAGAATCCTGCCCTGCATATTTCTCTAGTGTCTTACAAATAGCTCCCTACACGAGTGGCCTGCCAAATCCGCTGTACTTAATGTGTCTACGAAAATATCAGAAGGGTTGGGGAAGTGACAGTCAAGTGTCAGCTAGCCTCAGGCTCCCACGGGATTTCTCAAGAGGACAGGGAGAATCAGCTTTGTGTAAGAATTTCTTGACGGGTTGGGGCAGACACTGTCGTTTGCTATACCATCAGAAAGCTATTTGCAGGCCAATGCACACACAAAGGCCTGCTGCACTGGAGCAGAGTCAGTCACATGTCACAATCACCTGAGTTCCTTGAATGTATAGTTGAGTAGCTAGCGCCTAATAGTTAAGTGTAATTGTGAAAGGTGGGGTGCCGTGAGCACTGAAGAGCAAGAGTAATCAACGTGTGGGGTCGGGCCCAATGGTGTAGGCAAGAGGGGGCCGGGGAGAGTCTGGAAAACTCCCTGTCCCTGGGCGGGCAGTCCCATTGGAATAAACGCTAGTGTGAGACGCTCTCACTTTTAGTGGGTTTTGGCCAGGAAGTGACGTTGCCTGCCGCACACTCGCAGGTCGGATATTAATAATAGATAACTAATGGATGTCCTCGGTTATTTAGTCCAACACAATTACCCAGTACCTACGTGCCCTTCTCGCAGTATAATGCGCATCTGTGGCCGCCTTGCGTACAATACGCAGAGCCCTTGTCCAGGAGACACGTGGGCCCTACGCAAACATCTGGGAGTACGACACGTGGGGCCTGTCTACGAACCTGCGCATTCTGCTCACAGGGCAATCCATAAGTCCCAATGAGGAACCAGACATGCCCTCAGCTCATAGTACAATGCACAGGGCTCACCTGGGTGCTCTCCTCACAGCTCATGCGCAGGGCCTGCTTTGGTTCTTGCGCTGCTGCTCAGAGTACAATGCACATTGCACAGGGTCCACCTGGAGGCTTTCCGTTATGGTCAGAGTATAATACGCAGGATTCACTTGGGCACGTGTGCGTCCTGATTATTTATCCACGAAGATGCCACCGTTGTGCAATACAATTCCGGTCCACCGCGGATCGCTGAAGTTTTGACATTTTTGCGTTCCACGCGGAATGCGAAAATGATGAAATTTTGCAAGTTCCGCGAGCGGAAAGGAATTTGCCGCCCACCCCTACCCCTCACCCCCCCATGCTAAGCCTTTTTCGGGCTATTTTGGGTAGTTTGTGCTTAGGCCCCTGTAAATTTTTGGCCACATAAGGTATCCACACTAAATTTGCATACGTTTCTTCTAACATCATGGGGATTCTAAAGGTATCCAGGGTTTGTGAATTCCCCGGGAGGGGACACAGAAATTAACCAATATATAGCTACATTTAGTTTTTCTTTAAAAAAATTGGAAAAAAGGGCTACAGATGAAGGCGTCTTTTTTTTTCCTGCAAATGGTTTCAACAAAGGGGTTGTGGATCTGAAATCACCATTTCACAGCTTTCAGGGACAAGCAAACGTTTTGACATAGTTTTAGCATTTTCTGGGACTTCAACCTCCTTCCAGTTAATGGTAGAAATGGGTAAAAAATCAATAACGGATGAAGCTATACATTTTATAAAAGTATACAAAATCCTGAATTCAGCAAGGGGTCATTAGTGTCGATCCTTCAAGGTTGTTTTAGAGAAACTAACAGTTGAATATAGGAAAAATGTATACTGGGTATATAGCAATTAATTTGGGAAAATATATACATGGAAATATCGGTATGAAAGACACCTATTATTTCTGAAATTGGGACAAAATATAGAGTTTAGAAAATTTCTCAAAAAGATTTCTTTTTTAAACATTGTCTTTCATTTGATAGACAGAAATGCATCGGAAATCAATAGGTAATAAGAGTTGCTCTACAATTCTGTGTTACACTAAGTCCCACCAATAAAAATGGTACCGCACTTGTGTGCATAGGCCTAGTGCCCGCATCAGGAAATGGCTCAAAACGCAACATGGACACACTTTTTTTTTTACAGTGAAAACGGACTCTTTTTTTGCACAGTGCCTAGCTGTAGATTTTGAACTCTAGCTCTGCCGGCACCTAGGGAAACCTAGCAAACCTACACACTTTTCAAATCTAGACACCCAGGGTAAACCAGGATGGGGTGACTTGATTGGCTCTCACCAGGTTCTGTTACTCAGAATTCCTTGCAAACCTAAGAATTTGTCAAAAAATCAACATTTTCCTCACATTTCTGTAGCGGAAAGTTCTGGAATCTGCGTGGATCCACAAAATTCCACCCGTCCTGTGTTCCCCAAAGTCTTCCGAGAAAAATGGTAACTCACTTCTGTGGCTAGGCCTAGTGCCTGCAACAGGAAACAGCCCAAAACGCAAAGTGGACACAACACATTTTAGCTGTGAAAACAGACCCTTTTTTGCAAAGTGCCTAGCCGTAGATTTTGAAGCCTAGCTCTGCCAGCAATTAGGGAAATCTGGCAAATCTATAAATTTTTTTAAAACTAGACACACACAGGGGAATCCAGGTCATTTTGATGTCTTCCGAGAAAAATGTTAACTCATTTCTGTGGCTAGGCCTAGTGGCTGCGACAGGAAACAGCCCAAAATGCAATGTGGACACACCACATTTTCACTGTGAAAACTGACCCTTTTTTTGCAAAGTGCCTAGCTGTAGATTTTGAACCATAACTCTGCCAGCACCTAGGGACATTTTTATGTCTTCCGAGAAAAATGGTAACTCATTTCTGTGGCTAGGCCTAGTGCCTGCGACAGGAAACAGCCCAAAATGCAATGTGGACACACCACATTTTCACTGTGAAAACTGACCCTTTTTGTGCAAAGTGCCTAGCTGTAGATTTTGAACCTTAACTCTGCCAGCACCTAGGGAAACCTAGCAAACCCATACATTTTTTTAAAACTAGACACCCAGGGAAATCCAGGATGGGGTGACTTGACTGGCTCTCGCCAGGTTCTGTTACCCAGAATACTTTGCAAACCTAAAAATGTGTCAAAATATCACCACAGTTTCCTCTCATTTCTGTGATGAAAAGTTCTGGAATCGGCATGGATCCATAACATCATCCCCACCCTGCATTCCCCAAATTCTTCTGAGAAAAATGGCACCTCACGTGCGTGGGTAGGCCTAGTGCCCACGACAGGAAACAGCCCAAAACGCAAAGTGGACACAACACATTTTAACTGTGAAAACAGACCCTTTTTTGCAAAGTGCCTAGCTGTAAATTTTGAACCCTAGCTCTGCCGGCACCTAAGGAAACCTAGCACACCTATACATTTTTAAAAACTAGACACCCAGGGGAATCCAGGTCATTTTGATGTCTCCTCATTACATTTTGGGCCCTTGCCTGTTGCGGGTACCTGACCCACCCACGCAAGTGTGGTATCATTTTTATCAAGAGACCTGGGGGAATCCTCGGTGGTAGGAAATTTGTGGATCCACACAGATTCCAGAATTTTCCCACACAGAAATTTGAGAAACAAATGATTTGTTTCAGCTAAATTTGAGGTTTGCAGGGGGTTCTGGGAAGGGAAACATGGGGGGACCCACGCAAGTCATACCTTGCGAGACTCCCCTGGGAGTCTAGTCTTCAGAAATGTGTGGCTTTGGTAGATTTCCCAAGATATCTCCCGAGCCAGGGGCCAAAAACACAGGTAACTCCTCTTGCAAAAACAGGTTATTTTGTTATAGATAATTCTGATGTCTCCTCAATTCATTTTGGGGCCTTACCCATCGCGGGTACTTGGGGCACCCATGAGTGAGGTTCCATTTTTATCGGGAGACCTGGGGGAACCCTGGGTGGTAGCACATTTGTGAATTTACATAGATTCAAGAACTTTCCACCACAGACATGTGAGAAAAATGTGTTTTGTTTTTACAAAGTTTGAGGTTTGCAAGGGATTCTGGGTAACAAAACCTGGTGACTAGTTTCTAAAAATGTATAGGTTTGCTAGGTTTGCTAGGTTTCCCTCGGTGCCGGCAGAGCTAGGGTTCACAATCTACAGCTAGGCAAAAAAAGGGTCAGTTTTCACTGTGAAAATAAGATGTGTCCACGCTGCGTTTTGGGCCATTTCCTGTCGTGGGCACTAGGCCTACCCACACAAGTGAGGTACCATTTTTCTCAGAAGACTTTGGAGAATGCGGGGTAGGTGGAATTTTGTGGATCCACGCATATTCCATAACTTTCCACCACTCAAATATGAGGAAATGTGTTTTTTTTAAATACATTTTGAGGTTTGCAAGGGATTCTGGGTACCAGAACCTGGGGAGAGCCAGTCAGGTCACCCCATCCTGGATTCCCCTGTGTGCCTAGTATAAAAATAAATATAGGTTTGCTAGGTTTCTCTAGGTGCCGACAGAACTAGGGTTCAAAAACTACAGCTAGGCACTTTGCAAAAATTGGGTTAATTTTCACTGTGAAAATGTGGTGTGTCCACATTGCATTTTGGGCAGTTTCATGTCGCGGGCACTAGGCCTACCCACACAAGTGAGTTACCATTGTTCTCGGAAGACTTTGGGGAATACGGGGTGGGTGGAATTATGGGGATCCACATAGATTCCAGAACTTTCCACTACAGAAATATGAGGAAAATTTGATTTTTTGTCAAATTTTGAGGTTTGGAAGGGATTCTGGGAAACAGAACATGGTGAGAGCCAGACGAGTTACCCCATCCTGGATTCCCCTGGATGTGTAGTTTTCAAAAATGTATAGGTTTTCTAAGTTTCCCTGGGTGCCTGCAGAGCTAGGGTTCAAAATCTACAGCTAGGCACTTTGAAAAAAAGGGTCAGTTTTCACTGTTTTATAATGTGGTGTGTCCACGTTTAGTTTTGGACCGTTTCCGGTCGCGGGCACTAGGCCTACCCATAGAAGTGAGGTACCATTTTTCTCAGATGACTTTGTGCAATGCGGGGTGTGTGGAATTTTGTTGGTCCACACAGATTCCAAAACTTTCCACCACAGAAGCATGAGGAAAATGAGTATTTTGTACAAAGTTTGAAGTTTGCAAGGGATTCTGGGTAACAGAACCTGGTGAGAGCCAGACACGTCACCCAATCCTGGTTTCCCTTGGGTTTCTTGTTTTAAAAAATGTTTAGGTTTGCTATATTTCCCTAAGTGCCGGCTGCGCTAGGACTCAAAATCCACAGGTAGGCACATCCTGATAAAAAAGTCAGTGCCTACTGGGCTTTATGATGCCCTGGGGAGGGGGAAATCAGGGGCTATTGTCCCAATATGCCCCCACGGGGGCATAAAGACTGTGGCTATTCTTTTGGGGGAGTGGGGGCATCGGGATGCCCATTCTGGGAAGCCCCTATCCCTACTAATAGAAATCCGGCATAATCCCTGGTGCCCATTGGATTTCTGCCCCCCCCCCCCCAGGGGGGCAGATCAGGGACTACTGTCCCATCTGCCTCCTGGGGGGCAGAAAGGCAGTGGTATCTTTTTTGGGGGGCTGGGGGTATTGGCAAGCCCCACCCCAAACTTTGGAAAAATAAATCCCTGGTGGCCAGTGGGCTTTCTGTCCTACCTGGGGGGCAGATAAGGGGCTATTGCCCCATCTGCCTCCCAGGGGGCAGAAATACTGTGTCATTTTTTTTGGGGGGTGGGGTCCTTGACATGCCAATTCTATGCAGCCCCCACCCCTAGCTATAAAAAAAAATTCCCAGGCGTTTAGTAGGCTTTCTGTCCCCCGGGGGCAGATCAGGGGCTATTGCCCCCATCTTCCTCCTGGAGTGTCAGCATATCTTTAGTTTTCTTTGGGGGTAAGGTGGGGGCATTTGCATGCCCATTCTGGGCTGCCCCCAGCCCATGCCTATTAACAAATTATTCCCTGGTGTCTTGGGTGCTTTCTGCCCTCACGGGGGGCAGATTCGGGGCTACAGCCCCACCCATAAATTAACCATTAAAAAAACTGGCGTCTAGTAGGCTTTCAGCCCCCCCCCCCCGGGTGGCAGATTGGGGGCTACTGCCCCTAACTGTACCCAGGGTTGGCAGAAAGACTGTTATTGTTCAGGGGGGTGGGGGATTTGGCATGCCCATATTGGGCAGCCTCCACCCCTAATTTACATAATAAAATTAATCCCCTATTTCAAGTGGGCTTTCTGCCCCCCCCCCGGGGCAGGTTAGGGGCTACTGCCCTCATCTGCCCCCACCGGGGCAAAAAGATTGGAATTTTGTAGGGGGAGAGGTGGGGGTATTGGCATGCCCATCTTGGGCAGCTCCCACCCCTAAATTTAACGTAAAAAAATCTCTTTAGCCCAATGATTATGGGGGGAGCAAAGGCCCTTGCTCAAGGTGCTGCTCCCCCCTCCCTGGTGCCTAGCGGGTGGATCCCTGCTTGGGGATCGCCCTCCTGGTATCCAATGATACCCCTCCCATCTTTCTACATGCTCAGGGGGCTGAGATAGCCCCCTGAGCACATAGAAAGTGAAACTTAAATGAGCCTCAGTTTCACTGAAATAACGTCAGTGCGACATGCACGCTGATCAGCATTTCATGGAAACCAAAGAAACAGCCTTGGGGGCTGGGGAAGCTCTTCCCCAGCTCCCGGGGCTGTTGGGGGGAAAGGGAATATCCCTAGGGCCTCATTTATGAGGTCGTGCGTCACTTTTACGCCGCCGGTGCGTCACTTTTTGTGACGCACCAGCAGCGTAAATAATGTGCCTTGTTGCACCATATTTACAAAGTGACGCATCTAGGTAGATGCGTCACTTTGTAAACCCCTGCGCCAGGTATAATGTATGCAAAGGGGGCGTATTGACGCAAGGAAGGGTCGTAGAAGTGACGCAGTGAAATCTATGAGATTCCACAGTGTCACTTTTAGGACGCCGTAGCGTCAAAATCTTGCGCCTGCCTCACAGTAGGCGTAAGACTGACGCAGGCCCTTTCACATGGGGCTTGCCTCATGTGAAAGGGCGCATTGCTGGAGTTGCGTCACTTTTGTGACACACTCCAGCAATGCGTCACTTTTGCGCTTACAGATACGTCAGAAATACTGACGTATCTGTAACTCCTTGCGACATGATGCGCCATACATTAAATATGACGCATCATTGGTGTCGCAAGGAGTGCGCAGTGAAAAGTGACACATCGCTGTTTTCACGCAGCGATGCGTCACTTTTCATGAATGAGGCCCCTAGTGCCTGCACCAGAGGGATTCCCAGCGCAATGTGATCGTGCGGCTGAGGGCCTTCTTACTCACATGAGCACTGGTACGTCGGACGGCTCCTGGTCATCCGACGCACCCAAGGGGTTAAACTTACTTACTTACACTACCTCTCATGGTCCTCCCCTCCATGGGTACTTGTAACCACAATTAATTATGGATTAAAGCCGCTCTAGGCAGGAGTGGGAGCACTAAGACTCTACTGGATACACAGTTATATGAGCTTCAGAATGGTAAAGGTGAAATGCTCTAGGTGAATCTATCTTTTAGCATCTTATTTTAAAAAATATTTTTCATGTACTTTTTCACAACTCTTGAACTTGATTGACAAATGCAGTAAAGCAGAAATGCATAACAGGTGGGGAACACTTAGGGTGCTTATTTCTTTGGGTGGGTAGGTGAGTGTGAGTCTGCTTGACTTGGGAATTGTAGGACTTTTTGCAAACAGACCAATTAGGTGTTATGCATAGGGGTTGTTGTTGTGTTTCTTTTAATGTTTTTTGGACATGCTGTGGAATACCCCATTTCAAGCCCTTTATTTTTTAATGTTGTAGTAAATGTATGCCATGTAATCCACAATTTGAATCCATTTTTGTTTGAAACTTTCTTGTGCTTGGGGTGGGGGGAGGAACAATCCATAAATCTTACCCAACACCTTCTCTTTCAGCTTAGGTTCAATTACTCTGCCCTCATACATTTCCGCCCAACCACTTTTAAAATCCAGCATCTGCCAATGCCCTTCAAGCTCGCTGAGTATCATTACATCAGGTAGAGGCTGATTGCAGTGCCTAAACATGACAACAATTGAGTGATGAAGCACTCTACGGAAAAGGAAATTATGATCATGTTCACAGATACAAAATGTGTTTTGAACTTGGTAAATGAATGGACACCCATTGGTAGCAGCGCACTGTATTGCAATTGTTTCACTGGGGTTATCTTTAAATAAGAAAAGCTTGTGGACAGATTTACAAACGTCACACAAGTCAATGCAAACCCTTAACTGAGTTTTACTAAGTCACACAGATACACCTTGAGTGACTGCCTGGTTTGATAAATCCAAGGTAATGCAAGGCAGCGTATTTCTCTGCCTTTCGTTACCTGAGGCAGGGAACCGTTCCATGGGTGGAGTGTGGGCATCCCCATGCTTTCACCCATGGATTTTTGTGCATTCCTAGATTTACAAAGACCTATAAACCTGGGAACGCATTCTAAATGCTATGCATCCTAGACTCAAGCACAATGAGAATTATCTTTTTATGGTTACTTTGTTTTTCATTGTGCATCACACATAGAAAACGGAAAATGCCTTTAAGGATTATTTTTGTGCAGAAAGGAGCACCAGCCCATGGAGGCAACAGAAATGTGCCATATCTTTGTAAATATGGTGCATTTCTGATATCTCCCTTTCACGCAACGGTGCAATGGGTGAAATGTTGGAAAACCTGCCCCTTGGCTCTAATATACTGTTTTAGGTCATGCACAGCAGGTGCCAATTTTTAAAATAAAGTGAATGGTTTCCTAATAAAGACTCTTTTATCACTTCTTTATGAAATAAATACTTACTAGGCTCTGGGAGAGTTCAGTCAGTGACCCTGAAGTCTGCTGCGTACCAGGGAGCATGCATAACTTCACGTTTAAAAGAGCCACAGTCAAATAATTCAAACATAAATATCCAGAACACAGCTTTTATTAATCCTTCACTGCCTAGACACCAGTAACTCACTATTTTATGTTTCTGCATTACAAAATGTGTGTAATCAGTACGCAGTTGGGGAGGGGCATTGTATTCCCCACCCATCAGGCAGTTCCTGATATTGGCGTCAACAAATGTTATGCAGCTTGCATTGAAGTGGTCAGGACAGCAGGCTTACATGTGTAAATCATGGCCAATTAAATAGCGACAGAATCAGAGCAGCGCACGAGAATTCCCGCTTGCACAATTTCCCGATCAATAACACAAAACAATCTAAGTACATATCTGTAGTGATTCTATGCTTTGCAAATTGATTTTACTGTTCATTAAGTCTTGCTTAATCAATATTCACAGAACAGATGTTTAACCTCAGACCAGGGTTTTCAGAGGGCCAGTTTATCTGCACATTTTTCTCGCACGCTCACATTTCATACAGCTACACCTAAAACCGGTTATTTAATTGCAGTTTTAGAACTGTCACAGTGATTTGCAATGCTTGCCTGTAATGACACTCTGTGTTTTTATTCCCGCTGGTAGCCCCTTGAGATCAAGCAGCCATGCTCTTTGATGAAATGTCATGCATACTTTGCGGAGCTTGGTGATGGAACTGCAACAAAATCTTGAGGACCGACATGCTCACCATATTCTATAGAATATTTAAGAAGCTGACAAAGGTAGATTCGTCTTTTTTTTTGCAACATAGCACATTTATATAGTATGTCCTTGACCTTAAGGTATTAGAGTGCGTTACAGGAGTACAAGTTACATTACACAAGGCCATCTTTATATACATTTACTGTAGCATTCAAGGGTTAAAGGGATGTTATATTTAGGTTCAGATTTTACACACACAAAACCATAGAAATTCAGCAGTTACAGTTACGAGACCTAATTATACCTTATGCCCCTGCAATGCATGCTTATGGCCTCACATCTTACATCGCTCATTACATGGTCAGTGGTTGTGTGGGTGTGTCAGTACCTGTGTGAGTGACTGGCTGAGAACAGCACCACACCTGCCCGTTTATCCAAAAAAAGTCCACAGTTTTGCATAAAATGTTTACCCAACTGGGGTACTTTCTACTGGAAAATTAGTAAGTACTACCTCCCTCATTGGGTAAATGTCTAGTGATATTCTACAATACAGCTGCGTAATGGACCAAGAGGAGATCCCTGGTCAGCGTTGCCAATTTGGGTGATTTGCCACACAAATGGGGGACATTTTTTCTAATTTGTGCAGGAAAAAACCAGCACTGGAGGCAGCGGGTCACTGATTGGGCTGGGTTAGTGTTTAGCACCTAATTGGGCACCCACCACCCACCTTCTCAGGAGGCACAGCATGCGTCAAGTCCATATGTGCTACCAATGACAGCGTGAGGAGGGCTTGGAAATCAGTGTGCCCATCTCTCCTTGGCGGGTTTGAATTGTTCTGTGTCCTGAGTCTGACCAAACTTATAGATGTCTAATCCCATGTTATTTAACAGCCTAAGTGAACCAGTTAGGACTGTAGTGAGAAGTACGTAAATGGTTCAACTAACACCGCCTACAAAATTAACTACTTCTACCCCTCTCTATTGTACCCAATGTATTAGAATACCTCTCCAGGTCAGTCACTCTTAATAAGGGTATTCACAGTTCTCCCTTTAGATTCTACAGACCAGCGATGTGCAAAAAAAGTTCCCAGATTCCTACTGGGGTGGCTGGCAATGGAACTGTGGCAGGGTGAGGGTCCATCAGCACTATGTAATGCTGCATTTACTAGCCTCAGATGGCAGTCCTCAGTAACTCTGCTGTCCAGGATTCCTGGAATCTGGAGCAGGGAGTACTTGCCCCTTTGAGACCACTGTGGAGCCCACACAGTGTGTCTTAAAGCATTTCATTCTTCCGCTCTCACTGGCCCCTCCTTCCTCATCTCAGATGACAAGGCAGTCCAGAGGGTGAACAGTCTGCCGCAAATGTCGGTGTAACCCATAGATGACCGGTAACAGGTTATAATACTCCTACAATAACTCCAAAGATGCCGCCATCATCCACAGTGACTATGGGGTACCTGCATCGCAGACGGTCTAATCCTATTTAGATTTCTCAAGCTTTTCCCACTTACTATATCACCTCTTTATATTAACACGTTTACTGCGGATGTGATTTTGCGGAAGTGCGGCACTTCCGCAAAACGGGCAGGGCCGCGTTGGCCAGTGGCTGACGGCAGCACTGGGCAGGTAGTGCTGCAGTCGGCCAATGGCCGACGGCTGCATGGAAGTTTTTAACACTTTATATGCAAATCTTTTTTTTGTTTAGTCACAATAATACTGAGCGCATGCATGTGCAATCCCCATGTAACCTGTTCCTAAGCAATGCATTCTAAAGTAAATAAAAGCAGCATGACAAACTACAAAAAACCCTAAAATACATCAATTATACGTCATCACAGAAGAAATTTGTATAAATTGTCCTTCGCAGGATGTCTATCTTTATCCATATAATCAAACTGCAACACGACTTGCTGCAGATGTGGCCCTTGAGGCCTCTGAAGCTGTTTAACTGAAGTAATGGAACAAACGTGTGACTTAGTAAATGTCAAAATGTACTCATAGGCCTGAGATAAGAAACTGACAGTAACAGTGTCAGGCACGGGACACATGGCTGTCGCCTGTCCCTGGATGAAAAGCAATACTGAGCTTGCTACTTTTCATTTGTCCTTTACAGAAGTTCAACAGGGGGCTGTAGAGTGGTTGTCACCAGTTGGTAGTTATAGTAAGGACCCAGTTTCAATAGACAAAGCTTTTTTAGTTTTGCCAATTAGCATTTTATTTCTGCTCTCTGTGGGCGGGAGCAATGCCGGCTGCCGCTGGAGGCAGGGAGCCGGCAGAGACCAAGGAGGCATTGGACCTCCCCCATGGCCCCCGAGGAACAATCACATTGCTGAAAGTAAACGCACACAAGGTCACTGGAGATAGTTCCTCATGGTCCATTACACAGCTGTAGTATAGAATATGCACTGGAATTTTACCCAACAAGATATCACTTACTAAATAACCAGTAAAAAGTATTCTAGTTGAGTAGACATTCTGTGCAAAACTGTGGACTCTTGTTGGATTAACAGGCAGGTGAGGATCCGTTCTGTTCTGATCCTGATGCTCATTTCACAGAAATTAAACCTCAAAGGCAAGCATTTACACATATAAACATAGCGGGTGCCCCAGTTGATGCTCCACTTCTGTAAAGGGCAAAGTATGGTTACTTCCTTGGCTTGGCGAAGGCAAAGTGAGTGTGTTTTCTGGCCAATTCCACCTTCAAAAATGATCTGAATTACGTGGTAAAGGTGAATACATTGATGATCTATCAGAGGCAATCTGCAGTGACTGTGATGAGTGGGTTCATTTGTATCCTCTCTTGGTGAGAAGAGAGTCTATGGTTTGAAAATAAACGCACAGAAGGTCACTGGAGAAATGACCTCCTATTCCATTACACAGCTGTAGTATAAAATATGCACTAGACCTTTACCCAATGAGTTAGCTCTTTCTAATTAACTAGTATAAAGTACTCCAGTTGGGTAGATATATTGTGCAAAATGTGGACTCTTGTTGGATAAAGGGGTAAGGGAGGGTTAGTTCTGGCCCAGCCACTTACACAGCTAATGACACACCCAAACAGATCCACAGACACCCACACACCAATTCTGCCACTCTCACATCCACTCACAGACCCACACAGACACTCACACACACATAAAACCACTCACACACCCATTCACAAATCCACACAGCCACTCAGACAACCACAAAAACACTCAGACACCCCCATACCCACTCACACACCCAGCAAACAACTCACACACCCACTCAAAGGTTACATGGATGTTATGGTAAGCAAATACAATTTTAAAGTCATAGAAATTCACTGAAAAACCAAACATTACAAGGACATTATAGTTAGGAAATAGAATTTGGAAAACCTTAGAATTTCACTGGAAAAAAAAGGTTACATGGATGGTACAGTTGGGCTCTGATTTCACATGCACAACACCATAGAAGTTCAGCAGTTATAGTCCAGTCAATTTTATTGTACAGTTAATTAAAACCTTAAGAAACAAGCAAGATAGCTACAAAAATTCAGCGCACGAAAATTAAAACAGCCCTATATGAGGACAGACGGAACAAACACAACAATATTGAAAACGGTCCATTGTAAAGACAGACAGACCAATATGAAATACCAAGTGCAAAGCTGCATTTTTGATCCGTCCAGTATAAATTGGGACAGTCTTTATAGCTTAATCAGTCGAGCAATATGCAAGCGCAATAACAGAATAAAGCAGGACAATATAATTTGCCATCCGAAAAACTCAACACAAAATATGTGGTACACTCAAAAGGGTTAAGTGCAAAACAAGGTTTTCGAACTCCCGGACCAGCCCATTTTAATAGCAGACAATACAAAGTAAAATACTGTGTGCAAACGAGCATTTTTTAATAAGGTCACATTGTAAAAGCAGACAGAACAATATAACAATTTGAGATGCCAAGTGCAGAGCAGCATTTGTGATCGGGCAACATAGATCGGGCAGTCTTTTTGGCCCGCTCAGGAGAGCAGTATGCAGAGTGCAATGACGGAGTATACCAGAATCAACCCATTTTAAATCAGACGTTACAGTAAAAAGTGCAATATTCAAAACTGGATTTTGAACGGTGACATATAGATTAGGGTGTTTTTTCAGCGCAAAGCAGCCCATTAAAAAATTAGACATTATTAGATTACATGGAGTATTAGAACTTTTGTTTGTGACGTGCAGAAAAAAAGTGCAGTGTGCAATGTCGGATAAGAAGTGTAGTTAAGTTTCAGCACTTGGCATTGTGCACTTTAGACTCAGCCATCTTTTCAGTTTTGACATTTAAAAGGTATTGGCAAGGTTCAGACTGGCTATTACTGCCTACAGGCAGGTGTGAACTCCTAGGTGAAAAAAATCACTGTGAAGAAGAATGTTTCAATGCTGCAAAGGGTAGGACAGATACATAAAATATGAATTAAGGTTTTGACTGCAGAGTCAACACCTTGTATCATAGGGTACTAAGCGGCACTATGCCGGGAGATGAGCTCACATATTCCACTCTCCCAGTCTTAGTGTCACCAACCTGGCCTTTATCCACAGAGGGTATGTGCAGATAATTTAGTTCAGTTGTTTGCATTCACCATGCATGGGATTGCTTGCTCAGTGCAGCCATATCTTCTAGTTTTGACCTTTTTTGCTGTTGGTGAGAGAGATGCTTGCAGCAGGGGGTGAAAATTAAAATTAAAATATCATCTAGGTATTCCCTGTAGGATAACGTTGAGCCAGCACCTTCTAGTTCGAGCCAGATTAGGTCTTGCATAGAGTCTTGCAGTGCTGGTCTAAGCCTGTGGCAGAAGTGTAAGAAGCAACTGCCTCCGGCCCAATACTGTTTTGTGATGTTGAACTTAAGTTTTACTTGCATCAGTGATGCACTCTCTGAAAAGCAAATGGCAGCTTTGTAGATCTGAGTAATACATTTGTCCACTGTAATGGCTTCCCTGACAACGGTGATTTTGCTCCTGTAGGTTAATGCGGGGATGACCTTTGCTTTCATCACCTGGAGAAGAGGGTCAAGATTCAGTCCTAGCAAACATTATGCTGGAGCCTTTGTTCTTCATAGAACACAGTTGAGATTTGAATCAGCATAGGCTGTCCAAATGGATGCACAAATATTTTTACTACAGCTGTGATGTATCCAGGCGCCTTTAAGCCCACCAAACTACGTCCATCAGGGCTAAACACACACATATTATAATTTAATCTATATAAGTTTTGGCGGGTTCTCATTAATCACCATCAAAGTTTGAAATCAACAATATACAATACATCTATTGAACATAGTATGTAAATTAACCCTAAAATTGAAGCTTGTGTCAAATCATTGCTTGAACTGGTTTTATTGATTTTGGGACATTTATGGATATGTATTGCTATTTAACAGTTGTTTTTATGGATCATATTTAATTAATTATTGTTATTTATTGTATATTATAATATATATGAATTATTTAAGAATCTATTATGGGATCAACTATGAAGTAGATAATAATATCGAGTTTATCCTTCATCAAATTGCACTTGTTACTCGTTAGCACCTTATTGTCCTTAACCTAGATGAATTTTGTGAATTACAATGTCAAATATTTATGAGTTAAGGATGGATTGAGTATGATGTTATCAATAACAGATAACTTTATATATTTTCTATTGGATTTTGCTGCTATAATTACTATTATGTATACAATAGCGAGCGATCAATAGCACAACATTATCACAGTATATGCTCTTTAATATGCACTTCAGGCACTTTGGTAAGCACACCGTCACTTCAGGATATATATACATGTATTTCTTGATACGATACCATTATAAATGAGAAGGTATGTCATTTGGTATCACCATAGGATTAGCTTAGTCACCCATACAGAAATTTGCATGATGTAATATGTGACGTCATCAGCAGTGGATTGCGGGTGCGCGAAATATATAATTAGTCCAACTAACTATATATGCGAATTTCAATGGTTTTGTGTGAGTAAAATAAGGTTTTATAAATGCTAATTCCTAACTATATATGGTCTATAACCTATGGTTTTTTCAGTGAATTTTCAAGGTTTTGTAAATGCTAATTCCTAACTATATATGGTCTATAACCTATGGTTTTTTCTGTGAATTTCAATGGTTTTGTAAATGCTAATTCCTAACTATATATGGTCTATGACTTATGGTTTTTTCAGTGAATTTTCAAGGTTTTGTAAATGCTAATTCCTAACTATATATGGTCTATAACCTATGGTTTTTTCTGTGAATTTCATAGGTTTTTTAATAGCAAATATCTATATGTATGAAAGTAATAATTTTTATTAGAAATTTTAAAATGTGTAAATATATTTTTTTTATTATTTGCCCCGGTACGCGCCCCGGGGCGCTCCCGGGGCACGTACCGGTGAACGTACGGGTGAGCGCCCCGGGGCGCGTACCGGGGAGCATCCCGTGAATGCTTTTCCCACGAACGAAAACAACATCATGACGTTTCGCGTAGTCGCGTGATGCGCCGCGTAAACGTGACGCATCGCGTAACCGCGTGATGCGTTTCTTCGGCGCGCTCCGTAAACGTACCCGGAAGCGCTCCGTGGCGCGACCCGGAGCACGCAACGTAAGCGCTCCGGTGCGCGTAGCGTAAGCGCGTCGGGACATGTGACCTGAAAATAACACTTTTCATTGGTTCTCAACTTTTTTTTTCTACAAATGATGAAAGCCCCCTCCTTTTTTGCTCATTCTTACTTTTTTCTTTGAGAAAGCAAGAGCTATTTGTGAGACATGGCTTCATTAGTAGCAGCAGCTGGGGCACCCCCACCACCACCACCACCACCCAGAAAGGAAGGTCCACCACCCCAGATCCTTCCAGGAGTTGAAGAAGAGGAGGAAGAAGATGATGAGAACCAACAAACCAGAACATACTTGCCTGAAGAACCAAGACAAAGCCATGTCAAAGTTCATTATATATGGCAGTATTTTTCCATCCCTGCTGGGCAAAAAAAAGTGAATGCCCCGAAGGTGACATGCTTAATTTGCAACGAGGTCATGTCCAGGGGCAACCCAAATAAAAAATATTCATTTGGGAACTACACAATGATCCGCCACAGGCAGAGGTGGCACCCTAACAATCTGGCACAAGCTGAGGTACGGGATCTGGCTCAGAAAAAAAGAGACCATCAGGCCAGCACCTCCTCAGGTGAATCTTCAGTTGCAGCACCAGAAGGGCGCGAAACAGTACCAAACATACAAAAAAAATTTGGTGTAATAAAAATGGTCTGCATTTTTTGCGGAAAGACCCTCTGCTACAGGGAACTAAGCATTCACCTTATTAATGACTCCATCGACAACCACAACTGCAGCAAGAGAAGAAAGCAGTAGTTTTTTTTTTTTTTGCTCCTCTCGAGCCACTGTTAATTCCCAGTTTTTTGTTTCTTGTTTTTTGTTGAGCCCTTTATAATGGCTGTTTTTCGTTGTTTCCCCCCAAAAAAACCAAAAAAACATAAAATTGTTCAAAAAATACAAAAAAAAACAAAAATTTTCAGAAAAATTAAATAAAAATATAAAACAACAAAAACATTAAAAGAAAAGTTCTTTTCAGAACTACCTCCCATTTTAAAAAAATTACTAACATTTTTAGCACATTTTTCTCATTGGTGCGCTTCCCGGTACGCGCACCGGTAAGCGCTCCGTTAGCACACTAAAAATGGCGGGGAGGTGTGTGTGGGGGATTTGTGGGGTGTGTCTGTGAGGTGTGTGTGTGTGTGTATTTCTGAGGGAGGATGAGATGTATAGGTGTGTGTAGGTGTGTGGGGTATGTGGGTGTGGGTGGGGATCTGGGTGTGTAAGGTGTGTGTGTGGGTGTGGGTGTGTGGGGTGTTTGGGTGTAGGTGGGGGTGTGGGTGTGTGAGGTGTGTGTGGGGTTTGTGTGGGTGTGGGGGATATGTGTGTAGGATGTGTGTGCATGTGTGGGATGTGTGAGCGTGTCTGTGAGGTGTGCGTGTGTGTGTTTGTGTGGGGGGGAGGTGTGTCTGGTGGATGTGTGAGGTGTGTCTGTGAGGTATCTGTGTGTGCGTGTGAGTGTGGTGAGAGGGTGAGGTGTGTGTGTGTGGGATGTGTGTGTGTGTGGATGTGTAAGGTGTCGGTGTGGGGGTGTGGGGTGTTTGGGTGATGGGATGTGTGTGTGTGTGGATGTGTAAGGTGTCGGTGTGGGGGTGTGGGGTGTTTGGGTGAGGGTGGAGGTGTGCGTGTGTGAGGTGTGTGTGGGGAGTGTGTGGGTGTGGGTGTGTGTGGTTGTGTGCATGTGGGTGTGTGTGGGACACACTTGTAGGTACCTAAAACAGCCACAGAACCCAAAAGCTCTTTTCAGAGCTACCCTACCTGTAATCTCTCAAAATGATTATTTTATTATTTATTATTATGATTATATAATTTTTTTCACTATTTTTAATTATGGTACGCTCCCCGGTACGCGCACCGGTGCGCGTACCGTGCGCTCCCCCCGCGAAAAACTGTTTTTTTTTTTTTTTTGCCCCGCGGGACATTTTAATGGCCCCCACATCAAACCTAGGGGGTCAGGGGGGTCTACCCTGCCCCCTTTTGCTCATTTCCCCCTTTGATTTTGCCACCTCTTGTGTCTCGATCCTACCGAGACACAAGATGGCGGCCACTGCGGACTCTTTCGAATGTTTACAGACACCCGAGAACCAATCAGCTTCCCGTGCGCAAGTCGCGTGGCGCGCCCGGAGCGTGCCCCGGTACGCGTACCGGGGCGCGCTTACAGATATATATTTTTTTTTAACCTAAATTTCTTAAAATCCTCTGGAGCACATATCTTGAGACATAGCAAAGGCACATCGGGCTACCAGTCCCTACAATTTTGCCAAGTTTGGTGAAAATCCATTCAGGCGTTCGGGCTAAAACTGCGACAGACCGCCCCATGGAAATTAACATGGGGAAAACACGTTTTGGGACCCCCCTTTTATCTCGGCCCCCGTTTGATGAATCCCCCCCAAACTTTCAGGGAAGGAGCGGAGCACCGCGAGGCAAAGTTGCTGAAAGATTCAGCCTGATTGCTCAACCAGCGCCAAAGTTATTCCAAATAGAATGCTGTGATTTCCCTATGGAAATCGATCCTAACTATATATACCTACTGGCGACCGCCAGTAGGTAATATATATATATCACCTATATATTACCTACTGGCGGTCATCAGTAGGTAGTTATAGTTAGAACGTTAGAACCTATTATCCATAGGAAATCCACAACATTCTATTTGGAATAACGTTGGCACTGGTTGATGAATGGGCGTGAACTTTTCCGAACTTTTGGCCAGCTCAGTTCCACTCCTTCCCTGAAAGTTTTGGGAAGATTCGTCAAGTGGGGGCTGAGAAAAAAGGGAGTCCTAAAACTTGTTTTTCCCATGCAATTCCTATAGGACCTTTAGCCACGGCTACAGCCCAAACGGCTCAACAGAATTACACCAAATTTGGCAAAGATGTAGTCTTTGGTTCAGACTTGTGCCTTTTGGGTATTTGGTGTAAATCTGTTCAGTAATTTTGGAGAAAATTAAATTTAAAAGTACATATAAATCTATAGGCGCGGTGGATCGGCGGATTGTGCGAGGATAAGCATCGTAGCATAAGTGCACCGTTCCGATCAGGCGCTCAATGCCAATTGGCTGTCAAGCGATTGTAAACATTCAAAACCAGGAACTGTCAGCAGCCATTTTATGCCTCGGTAGAAGCGAGGTTGAAGAAGTCTGTGAAATATGTGTGCAAAACGTGAAAAGGGGGCACGGTGGACACAACCTGACCTCCTTGGCCTACTCAGGGTGTCCCACAAGGACTGCCAGGGTGAAAATTCATTTTTTTTCTTTTTTTTTAAACCGCCTAATGCGCGTAGTATCTGCGCATCCAATAAAAATAAAAGGAAACAAGGTCTCCCTTGTTAAAAAATTTAATTTGCCCCCGGGGCCAAATCTCGGGGGCATTTTGTAAACAATAGTGTGGGGAGGGTCCCAATCCCTCCATGCTGCCCCAGGGACCACCACTCCCTGGGGCTGTAACTTAATATATGTGGGGGCTCACGGTGCCTCCCGACAGGCCCGGGGAACGCCACCCATGGGGCTTATTTAAGAAGGGTGGGGGGCTCTTAGGCCCCCTCAGCCCCAGGGACTACCACTCCCCCGGGGCTTTAAAACATTCATTGAGGGGGACTCTGAGACCTCCCCAGCCCGGGGACCGCCACCCCACGGGCTTTTCAAAAAAGTGGGAGGGAGGCTGCGTGGCCGGCTCCTGCAGTGTTCTGGGACACTGCCGTTTGCAATGTGAGGGCGAGAGCCTCGCGGCTTCCACCCTTTCATTGCAAACTGCTTTTCTATTTGGAAGAGAGAGCAGGAAACCTGATCTCTCTTCCAAATAGGAAAGGAGATTGCTTTTCCTCAGGTGGAGCAGCATGTTAGCTGCTCCCCCTGAGGAAAAGCAATGCTGGCTCCCGAAGAATGCGGGGAGCTGGCTGGGACCGTGGGGGCATTTGGGCTCCCCCCCAGTCTCCAACGTATTATATAAGCTCCGGGGCATGGGGTCCCCGGAGATAATAACAATTACTGATAGGGGCTAAAAAGAAATTCATGGTAAAATTAGGAGTTGCGCACCGAGCGCAGCACTCAGTGCGGCCCCTGGTGTGCAGGTGTTGGATGCATGGCATCTAACCCGTAGGGTATGTGACTCCAGCGCGTATGGTACACGACTTGTACGTGTTGGCTGCACGACTGTAGCGTGTTGGGTGCGCGACTTCAAGCAAAAAACAAAGAATATTTTTCAGATATAAATGAAGCTTATGTGTTTAGTTGTTAGGTGGCTCTAAAAAGAGCCCTTGTGTTTATTGAGAGATTTTAGTACCTACAAGTAAGTACCGATGCAGAGTCTAAAGTTCAAGAGGAAGACTCTGTTACCCTCATCTGTAAAATGCACACTATCTCTCCTATAGATACCATCCGTATTGAAATGCAGATTGTTGTGGTATATGGACCCCATTCTATAGTTTCGGAGAAAAGTAGAAACAGATTTATTCACATGTTTCCTAGCTTTCGCAAATTGTGGACAAAATTGATTGGACCAGTTCCATTTCTGCCTTTGGCATATGTTAGAATAGACAAAGGCAGTTTGGGGGAAAAGTGACATCATTTCTCCAAAGGAGTCCTTCATAAGCATTTCCAGACCTACCCCGGTCAAAGTGCCTAGGTCATTGCTACCACAGTGCACAATTATGAGGTTAGGGTATTGGAGATGCAAAAAGGATTTAACCAATGGCATCAATTGGTGCCACTTTAACCCTCTCTGTCCAATCCATTTAATGTCTACATTTGGTAAACCTAGGTCTTTGTGAATTCCTTTGTTTTTTGAATACCTTTGGCTCCAGAAAATATAGCTGTGTCCCAAAATCCACACTCTAAGCATCTTGAAGGGAGGTCTGGATGCACTCAGATGGTCTCTGTAAATGAAATGGCACTTTGAGATGTAAGATGTTTCTCAAATGGTGGATAAGATGCCGTTTTGAAAAAAGAATAGAAATTATTGGTTGTTTGACAACATTCTACACTGAAAACTAGGGTGCGTGTTTCTGTTTTTTAAAAGCATGATTCCTATTGGTTAACAAAAACTGATTGAAAGGAATACTACATAAGATAAGCTAATATGTTGAAAAGTCAAGCACACTTGCTGTTTTGATTAGCAACATTGTATGATGAACTTTTGACCTGTGTGCTCAGTTAAGTGTTCCATGAACAGTTTTTATGGTAATAGGCAGAAGGCAGACTGGGGGTAGAGTTCCAATTGAAATGTGTGTTTGCTTTTGAATTAATAAGGGAAGCAATGTGATTTGATGTGAAGGTGTTTATGTGTTCAAAATGAGAGGAAAACTGTGCCATTATTTGGTTCTCTTCCGCGGTGTTTAAAACAGAGATTCTGTATAAGAAATTCTACTGCATGACTGATATACTTCTTATTCTACAAAACAATTTGAAAGGTGAGTTATTGATTTGTGACGAAATTTATGTGGTGCATTTTAATTTTAATCAGACTAATGTGTTTGTCCTGCTAAAGTGCAGGGAATACTTTTTTCTCTATAGTTTTATTGTGAGTGTGTGTGTGTGCATTTAAAAAGGATTTTAAGATAAGCATTTGTGTATTTTATGTGCTTGCAGACACATAACTATTCTGTTCTCATGGTTTGGTAGAATTAGAAACCAGTTGTTTTTTATTAATTTGCAAAAATGAATCAAGGCTCTACATTAAAATGCAGTATTTATTCTAGACTATGAAATGTGTTTTGGTAAAATGAAATGGATAGTGTTGTTTGTCTAGAATCACACAGTGAGTCTTGTGTGCATTTAGGAATCATTCTGATAGAAGCAGTCTATACTAATGTGAAGTAGAACATTCTGTGCAATGTGTAGAGTCACCCAACGTCTTGTAGAGTGGTAAATGTGTTTTGGTAAAAAGTAAGGAATAGAGTTGTTTGAGTGGAATCAGACACTGAATCTGTGCATTTAGGAATCACTCTGAGAGAAGCATTTTGGTAATTCATGTGTTTCCTGACATGCAATTGGTTAAAAACGTATTGTGTTCTCACATTTTGGTAGAATTAGAAAATAGTAATTAGTTATGTTTTTCCAAAATGAGTTTAATGTTAATAGTAAAATGCCGTTCTGAAATATATGGAATGCATGCTCGAGGTACATGTAGTCTTGCAGTGACACTTCCACCAGTATTATTTCCTACATTGCCCAAACACTACTGCACTACTGTAAACCCATAATCTACTTCCACCGTGACTACATACACTACCTATTCACCACTTTACCACTCTAAACCTTAAATCTACCCCAGCACAACCTGCTACTCTACCTAAACACCACTTTATTTACTAGAGCAGTACCCTACCACGACCCTCCACACTACACAAATACCACTGCAGTACCTTAAACCTTAAAATGCTATCTCTAGCATGATCACCTACGGTACATAAACAGCACTGCAGTATGCTAGAGCACTACCCCAGTATGACTCCTTATAGTACCTAAACACCATTTCACTACTCTAAAGCTTAAATCTATCACAGCAGGACCCCTTAAACTTCCCACAAACCACTATGGTATCCTACTACTGCATTTATAAGAAATCTTGTTATTTGTCTAAAATCACACAGTGAGTCTGTGAGAGAAGCATTTTGGTAATTCATGTGTTTTCCGACATGTAATTGGTTAAACACTTATTGTTTTCTCATATTTTGGTAGAATTAGAAAATAGTCATTGGTTATGTGTTTCCAAAGTGAGTTTTATATTAATAGTAGAATGCCGTTCTGATATATATGGAATGCATGCTTGATGTTTTTGCAGAAAAATAAGTACATGTAGTCTTACAGTGACACTTCGACCAGTATGATTTCCTACATTACCCAAGCACTACTGCACTACTGTAAACCCTTAATCTACCTCCAGCGTGACCACATACACTACCTATTCACCACTTTACTACTCTAAACCTCAAATCTACCCCAGCACAACCTCCTACTCTACCTAAACACCACTTTTTTTACTAGAGCAGTACCCTACCACGACCCCATACACTACACCACAGCACTACCTTAAACCTTAAGACGCTATCCCTAGCACGATCACCTATGGTACATAAATACCACTGCACTATGCTAGAGCACTACCCCAGTATGACTCCCTATAGTACCTAAACACCATTTCACTACTCTAAAGCTTAAATCTATCACAGCAGGACCTCTTACACTACCAAACACCACTATAGTATCCTACTACTGCATTTATAAGAAATATTGTTATTTGTCTAGAATCACACAGTGAGTCTGTGCATTTAGGAATCACTCTGAGTGAAGCATTTTGGTAATTCATGTGTTTCCCGACATATCATTGGTTAAAAACGTATTGTGTTCTCACATTTTGGTAGAATTAGAAAATAGTCATTGGTTATGTGTTTTCAAAAGGAGTTTAATATTAATAGTAAAATGCCGTTCTGAAATATATGCTTGCTTGATGTTTTTGCAGACAAATAAGTACATGTAGTCTTGCAGTGACACTACCCCCTGTATGATTTCCTACACTACCCAAACACCACTGCACTACTGTAAACTCCTAGTCTTCTTCCAGCATGACCACCTACACTACCTATTCACGACTTTATTACCCTAAACCTTAAATCTACCCCAGCAGAACCTCCTATACTACCCAAACAGCACTGTACCTTAAACCCTAAAACACTAGCCGTAGCATGACCCCATACACTACATAAACACGACTGCACTATTCTAGAAGAGTATCTCAGCATGACCCCCTATACAATCCAAACACCATTGCAGTACCCTAAACCTTAAATCTATCCCAGCACAACCTGTTACACTACCTAAACACCAGTGTAGTATCCTAAACTCTAAAACAGTACCTTAGTATGATCCCCTACACTATTGAAACACTATTACACTACCCTAAACCTTAAATCTATGCCAGCAGGACCTCCTACACTACTGAAATACCACTGCACTACCCTTTAACAGTACCTCAGCAGGACTCCCTAGACAAACAATACTGCACTACTCTAAATTCTAAATCTGTACTGTTGCAAAAGCATAGTGACTGTTTATGTACCATGTAGTAATGCATTTACTAAAGTAAAAGTGGACCACATATGTATTCACTCAGTGTCTTTCCTTATAGTTTTGTGATCTTTTAGTAAATATGCATGTGTTCATACAGTGCTTCAGGTTTTAGTGTTATGGAGTGCTTCAAACTGCTATGCACTATGTATGTATTGCTCTTATCACCTTCACAGTTGTGCTTCAGGGCTACAATTTTTTAGTCAGAATTTATATGAAAAATGTTTATATAGCAATAAAATGTATAATTTTTTTAAGTTGTTAATAAATACTTATTGATATTTATTTTTTACAGATACTTTTTATCATCCTTAAAATAAAGTTCACATGCCGGAGAAACAAAGAAGAAGAAAAGGTCAGAAAAAAGATACTTACTTGAAAAAAACACAACCAAAAGTATTGGAAGACCAACATAATGTGGCTAAACAGAGAAACCTTTCATTGTCAATTGTCTATATGCTTTATTCGGTATATATATATATAACCATGTAGCAACAAAATTACAAGACAATTAAATCAATTAAATCGCATATGCTAACAATCAATAACAGCAGTACACATTTAGTCAATAAAAATAAGACATACTGTGCAATTTCTAAAGACATATGTGAAAATTGGCAATAATAAAATGCGATTTTCATCTTAAGATACCTTGTGCAAACCTTGTGGGGATAAAGTGCATATAGATTTCGGACGCTGATTTAAAATTCACAATATCGCTGGTGCATCATCGTTAGTAACCTTAGAACACATAATAAGGCCAGAAAGAGTTGTCATCCTTCCCTCTTACAATAACATAAGGTCTATGTGTACTACATATTCATACAATAATCGATTTCCGTGCAAATATGCATTTTAAAATATATGTGGCTACATAGAAACCTTTCTTATAAGACCACAAAAGAGTTCATAAAAAATATTCCTAGATTTAGCAAAAAATGCAAATGTGGAAAGCAGTGAAAATGTTCCAAGCATAAAAAAAGTGCACACAATAGGAAAGGAAAAAATGCAATGAAAAAACAAAGGATACAGCTTATAGTAAAAGAAGAGAAAATCAATATAAAGAATTGCACCAAAAATATTTTACAACAGAGTAGTCCATAATTTACTGAAACATACAAAGAAATATGGAAAGAGAACACAATTTTATAAAAAAGAAGAAGCATATCCAATCCATTGTTGAAAAGGCTTTTGAAGTAAAGAGGAAACTCTTTATTTTAGTAATAAACAGAATTCGATCACTAGGTAAACCAATCCATTTAATGAAGGCCATAAGTAAGCGGAAAACGTAATTTACCAAAGTAACTTTTGTGATATTTTTTTAGGGGAATGGAAACACTCTTCAAGTTCTGAGCCTTTTTTTAATGAAGATAGTTATTTACAGAGCAATGATTTGTTGCATGCCGTTGACACCACTGGTCTAGCTTATGAGGTTAAAAATGTTTTTCCAATTGAGAAAGAGCAAATGGTTCCTAGAAATGCAGAAGAAGTGATAGCTGATGGAGTTGTAGGCACACGTCCAAAGTGTTTTCAGGATATTGGCAGTACACCATACTCAAATGCGGAAGTTAGTGAGAAGATTGCATTATGATAAAAGTCCAGCACTAAAGTTCAATGAGTTGAACAGTGCTCTTTTGCGTAGGTCAGTATCAGATGTGAAAAAGGTTTGTGATGACATTGAGTTTTGTTACTTTGGTCCGGAACAAGAGAGTGAAGAAACTCAGACATTAATTGAAAACATTTTGGGAGAGAATGTTGAACATAGGTGTACAAAGAATTTTGAAAGAGAAATTACAAAGTTTAAGGTGATTTCAGGTGAAAGGCCAAATTTTTCTTGTATTTGTTGTCGCCGAACTCACTACAAAATTCAGACTAGGAGTGTTGATCTGTATTTAAAAAGTGAAAAAGAAAATAATGATACATGGAAAGAATTTGCAACTTATTTGTTGGTAGAGAATTGTTTAGATTTGGGTTCTGATCAGCGTATTTGTAAATATTGTTATAACAAATTTGATGAGAATAAAATGCCCCCTAGAGCTGGTCATAATAATCTATAGTTGGCTGCTATTCCTCCAGAACTGATAGAATTAAACACCTATGAGTCTATTCTCATTCATTCTGTGCAGCTGTTTCAGGCTATTGTTCGTATGGAGCCTAAAACAGGTAAATTGCCTCCTTCAGATTTACAAAGAGGATTAAAAGGAAGAGTTGTGTATTTTCCGTTAGATTCAAAGAAAAATATTGAAACTATTGGTGTAGAGAGTGTAGAAAGTGAACCACTAGTTATTCTTGTTAATGGTGTTCCGACTAAGAATAAGAAAATCTGGCAGGAGTTATTGGATGTTAAGAAAGTACAAAAGGCAACATTGTATTTGATAAACAACAATACATATTATAAGAATGTTTATATATGAGAAGAAGAAATAGTTTTAACAGAAGGTACTGAAACATCAAGTGGACAAATTGAAAAAGTGGACATGTTAAGATGTGAAGAAATCTATGAACATTACAGTGTGCATCCACTTCATTCAAAAGAAGTGATGGGGAACACTATTGATTTGTTCCAAATGAAAAAAGTAAAAGGAACTCCCATGAGTGTATGGGAAGAGAGCTTGGAAGCTCGTTGTTTTCCACAGTTGTTCCCAACTGGAAAAGGAGGACGATATGATGAACGTCCTGTGCAGATTCCTGCATCTGAATATCGGACAACAAGAATTATATGTAGAAGATCCAAAATTTCGACAATGTATCCCTTATATATTTCATCCTTTGTTTGAAAGTGACTTGTCTGGGCTTTCATATGCAGTAAATCATATTCTACAAAGTGGAATACATCAGCAAAATATATCTGCAAAAGATTTTATGGATAAAGTGCACCAGAGAGATGATCATCTAGAATCTCAGCACATTAATTTGATGGCATGTCAGCGTGGGACTAATGAATATTGGTACCGTCATCATGGAGAACTGAAATGTATGCTACGGAACTTAGGAATTCCAACATGATTCCTTACCCTAAGCTGTGCTGAGTACGCTTGGGATGATTGACTAGAATTTCTTCGAGAGGCAAATTCTAATATAAAAAATATTGAATACAAGACACCTGGAGAATTGTGCTCTTTGGATCCTGTTAATGTATGCAGGTATTTCAATCATAGATTTGAGGCTATGATGTATTTTATCTGCAATAAAAAAATCCTCCTCTTGTGAAAGTTGTGGATTTCTTTTGGAGAAAAGAGTGTCAAGCAAGAGGTTCTCCTCATATACATATGCTGTTATGGATTAAGGACGCTCCCAAATTTGGAACAGATGCGGATGATACTGTTTTGAGTTTTATTGAACAATATGCAACATGTGCTGTACCCAAAAGCACAGAAGAAAACAGCTTAAGAGCACAAGTGTTACGATTCTAAAGCCACCAATGTGGTAAATACTGTTGACGAAAGTACAAATCTAGGGACAAGTTCTACACCAAATGTCGTTTTGGATTTCCACGTCCTGTAATATCGAAAGGAAGAGTGAACAGTTTTATGTCATCTTTGCCACATACTATCACAAAAAAGTCTCTAAAAAATACCTACTTAAGAAGAAATGAAGAGTCAAAATACATAACTGACTACAACCCAGTTATTTTGTCCATGTGGAATGCTAACATGGATATTCAATATGTTGCGGACAATTCTATTGCTGTTGCTCGATATGTAACATCTTATATTACAAAATCAGAAAAGACGGAATTGAAAGAAATGTGGGAAGAGATTTCTCACAAGAAGACTCTAAGTTAGAAATTATACAGTTTCAGTTTGAAGATGTTATCGCATCGAGAAATCAGAGCATATGAATGCTCAGATCGGTTATCATCTGCAAGTCTATACTCCAAATCTAGAAGAATCATTTATGTAAGTCTAGGTCTAGCAGCAATGCGAAATCGAGTACTGAAATCTGTACAAGAAATTGAATATTTAGCAGCAAAAGATCCAGAAAGTACAGATATTTTGAAAATGAATATTTTGGACACATATTACCCAAACAGAAGTAATCATCTTGAAAACATGTGTGTGTTTATTAAATTGTTTTCCCGATCACTACCTAATTTTAGAGCCTTTTCTTTTCACAATACACATCTTTTTTCACGCACTGCTATTCAGTTCCCATCTAGACACGCCATTCTGTTTCACATCTGTATACATCATTGTGGTTTTTCCTGTGCCTGGTGTAGTCACCTGCCAGCACAGGTTTTTTTACCCTTCAATGTGACAGAATTTATGCATAAGAGATCCCAGATGATGAAGGGCGGTCTCGATGGTAGACTGATGGGAACTCGCATAGTTTAACAACTATTTCCTGTATAATATTATTTGGGTACATTGTTCGTCTGATTCTGGACTCTCTGTTAATTTTAGGTTGGTGTGACTTATATACAGGGGGCTTAACAGTAGGGTCTATAAACTTACCCCTGGGACCTTCTTTGTGTGTGGTATGTAAGCGAGATTGCCTTTTTTTCCAGGTGATCAGTAAGGAGTCTATCTTCCAGTGGGGAGGAGTCCACTAGTGTGGTCCCTGGGGGAATGGCATATAGCGGTATAGTTCGGTGTCTGCCATTCCGTACTTGTCTTTCAGGGCCTCAAACGTGATAATTGCTCCCTGGTTCCACATGTCCCCTATCTTTGAAATGCCTATTAGGTCCCATTGTCTGAAGCCCTTAGTGTTGGCTAGGGTTCCAAGACGCCGTGTATCCCATAGTGGGGTAGCAAGAGTAAAGACTCCCTCCCATCCCAGGGCTCTTTGGGCTGTATGCCAGATCCTGATCGTGTGTGCCGTTGGGCCAGTGAGTATATGTCGTCGTTTGTCGGTGTAGAGAGCTTTCAGTAGCTTGTCAGAGGGGAGTATAGCTCCGTCTAAGCTGTATGCTGGATCGTTCTGTGGGGCATGCAGCCAGTGGTTAACGCTTGTCAGTTGTGAGGCCCAATAATACAGTTTGACACTCAGGAGTGCTATCCCTCCGTCGTACCAACTTCGGATGAGCTTGGAATGTGCTATGCGTGCCGGCTTCCCGTCCCATAGCAGAGAGGAAATTTCAGCATCTATCGGTTTGAAGTAAGTGAGCGGGATCGGAAATGGGGTATTTTGTAATGCGTATAGGAATTTGGGGAGTGAAAGCATTTTGAAGAGTGCTGCTCTTCCTAATAGTGTCAGTGGGAGGGAGCGCCAGTGTTTAACATCAGATTTGAGCCTCTGTAGTGGTTTCAGTAGATTTTCTTCTATAAAAACGGATTGTTGCGGTGTAACGTAGATCCCGAGATACCGGAAACCCCTAGTCGCTATCTGTAGTGTGCATGTAGGGGGTAACGTGGGTGTTTGTCCATGGAGTACGTACAATAGTGATTTCGCCCAGTTAATTGTGTACCCTGATATTTCTCTGTATTCCTCCAGGATGTCCAACAGGGTGGATAGGGACGTGGTCAGGGACATGATATAAATTAGTATGTCATCGGCGTAGAGAGAGATAGGGTCTTCCCACCCCGGTTCCCATGTGATTCCTCGGATCTGTGGTTCCGTTCTTACTTTCACCGCCAGTGGTTCCAGCACGAGTGCGAACAGGAGCGGGGACAGTGGGCACCCTTGTCTTGTACCGCGGCCCAGCGTGAATGTACGCGAAATATGTCCATTTGCCACTATCTGCGCCAGGGGACCTGTGTATAATAGCTTTACCCAGCCACAGAACTTGGGGCCAAATCCCATTTTCCGAAGCACCGCAAAAAGAAAGGGCCATTCCACTAGGTCAAATGCCATAGTTGCGTCTAAGGATAGAATGGCCGCCTCTTCATTCAGCATCGGAATACGGTGTAATACGCCATTAAGGCGTCGCAAGTTGAGGGATGTATTTCTCCCGGGCATGAACCCCGATTGGTCCGGGTGTACCAATGTCATGAGGTGCGGTTGTAGGCGTAACGCCAAGAGCTTTGCCAGAACCTTGGCATCCACGTTCATCAGTGAGATGGGCCGGTAGGAGGACGGTTGGTCTGTCGGTTTGCCAGGTTTGTGTATGGCCACAATAGTGGCTAAGCGTTGTTCTTCTGTCAAACTACCTCTCGTGAGACATTCATTATACATGGGAAGCATGTGGGGAAGTAGATGTTTGGCCATTGTTTTATAGCATTCTACCGGCAGGCCGTTGGGCCCCAGGGCTTTGCCTGTGTGTAATGCTGTTAGTGCTTTCCCTAATTCATCTATCGTTAAGTCATCTTCAAGTGTTTGTGCGTCCTCTTGGGACAGAGTGGCAAGTGGTACGTCATTGAGGAAATGTTCGCTGGTGCCTTCCGTCACGCTGCTGCAGTATATTTGTTCATAGTATGTGGCTAATTCTTCAACTATTCTTTGTGGGGAGGTAGTGTGCGTACCATTGGCCAGTTTCAGTTGGGCTATCCACCTGTCTGCTCTTTCCTTTTTTTCCAGCCAGGCGAGCATTTTCCCCGTTTTATCCCCTAACTCATAAATCCTATGTAGGGTGTCAGTGTGTCTTCCTTTGGCCATCTCCTCCGCATATGCTCTATATGCGTGTGAAGTCAGGGCAAGTGTTTGCGTCGTGGCGTCTGTAGGATCTGAGGTATGGGCTGATTCTGCCAGAAGGACTGCAGATTCTAGTCGTTCTATGGCCTCCCTTTGTTCCTTTTTGTGTCTTGTAATAGAGGAAATGGCCTGTCCTCTGAGAACAGTTTTATACGCTTCCCATAGTATGGATGGTGAGTTTACCGACGATAAGTTTTCTTCAAAGTAGTGCGTGGTTGTAGTGTCTAGGGCTTTTGCAATTTTGGGGTTCTTCACGTATCCTGGGTAAATCGGGTAGATTCTTTGTCGTCTAGTGGGGTGTGTGGTATAGGTGAGATGGATTGGAGAGTGATCTGATATCCCTCTTGGTAGGTGTTCTAGGGATGTTCCCGTTTCCGGGGGTATTTCTAAGGTAAGGATGTAATCTATTCGGGAGAGACTGTTGTGTGCTCCGGAGTGGAATGTGTAGCTGCGTTCATTACTGTGTTTAATCCGCCACATATCTACAAGCCCTATTGCGTCTTGGAATTCTTGGAAGAGGTAGCTCGATCTGGTCGGGTCCCGGGGAGGTTGGCGGTCTATGTCTGTGTCCAATACCGCGTTAAAGTCACCCCCGACGATCAGGCGTCCCTCAGGGAGTTCAAGTAGTAGTTTCCCTAGATCCTGAAGTGTCCCTTGGTGTAGTGATGGGGGAATATAAACCGTTATTATATTGTAAATCCTCCCCTCCCATTGACATGTGATCCCCGCAAAGCGCCCTTGGTCATCTGCCCATGTGCGTTTGATTATTAACGGTGCCTTCTTACTCACTAAGATTCCGACTCCTCGGGATCCGGAGGAAAACTCCGCATGTATGACCATTTTGAACCCCCAGCGATTCATTGCTTGGGTGGCGTTTCCTGCGAGGTGTGTTTCTTGTAGGAGGATAAGTGTGGGGGCCTTCAGCTTAAGATATTGCAAGACCAATCCCCGTTTTATTTTATGCCCCAGGCCGTTCACATTCCATAAGATAATAGACAGTGGTGGGGATGCCAAGTTGTTCAATTGGTGATCTACGCCCGTCAAGTTATCATCCCCCATCGTGTTCAGTACAAAGGGATGTCTGGAGTGGTGCGGAGTGTATCTGTGACAGGGCCAGTAATAGGCCGCTATCTGGGGAAGAGCCCCAAGCTTCTAACCTTCGTGCTGTTGGGTGGATGAAGTGTGTGAATGCAATGCTGAATGAATTTTGTAGGCTGGCCTCATCCGAGGCCGTATTTCTAAGTATATGCGAAAGAGCCATATCGGGTGCATCTTATATGTGTGCCAAGGCTCTAAATAGCCTTTTTAAAAACTATTCAAATCATGGCGTTCAGAACTGGAATTACTTGGAGATTTCCAGAGCTATGAAGATTCCTTTAATAATTGTAAAGATAGCATACAATGCAGCGCTTTTGCAAATTATGTGAAAATGTTATTATTATTATTATTATTATTATTATTATTATTATTATTAGGGTTTTGTAGAGCGCATAGTAACCCGGAAGCATCCCAGCGCTGAGACCAGGACAGTCAAGAGGGTGGATGGTAGGGAGAAGAAAGGGGAGGGGGGATCAAGGGAAGAGGTGCGTTTTCAGTAGTTTCCTGAACCGGAGGTGATCTGATTCCGTCCTTAGTTTACGGGGGAGGGAATTCCAAAGGATGGCTGCATTCACGGAGAAACGCCGTCCTCCTGTCCGAGCCTTTTTCACTCTGTGAACTGTGATGAAGTGTTCGTGGTCAGAGCGGAGGGACCTTGTAGCCTTGTAAGGTCTGATAAAGTTTTTAATAATGGGGGGGCCTTTATCCTGCAGGAGTTTATGGGCCTTGAATGTAACTCTTTCTCTCACTGGAAGCCAGTGAAGGAGCTTCAGAGCTGGTTTGGCCGAGGATCTAGCCGGGGTGTTGGTGAGAAGCCGGGCTGCGGCGTTCTGAATCCTTTGTAGTTTGTTGAAGGTGGCTTCGGGGGCTCCCAGATAGATGGCATTGCTGTAATCCAGCCTAGATAGAATGAGGCCTTGGATGAGCCATTTCCGGGAGATGGAAGGGAGCAGGGGCAGGATTTTCCTGACTGATCTAAGGAGCCTGAAACAAATCCCAGCGGTTTTTTTGGCCTGGGTTTTGAAGGACAGGTCTTTCTCGAGCCAGATTATACGATGAAATTGATCAAAAAGCTAAAATTGCAGCTGAGATTGCTAGAGACAGTTCTCAAGACAGTCAAAGTTCTGCTGCACTGAGTCAATATCCACTAGGACAACCAATTATTTAAAATGAAGCAGCAATTGCCATGAATGAGGTTGAAAAAGCAAGGCATCAAGCTCAAGAAGATACAACAAACTTAGCAAACTTGGAAGAACAACTAAATATTGAGCAAAAACAAATATATGAGCAAGTGAAACAACAAATTGACCATGGATTACTTCATGAAAAGAAAGAGTGCTCATGCACGTCATTTCAACCTATCCAAATGTACGTGAGTGGACAAGCTGGAACAGGAAAACGTTTTTTTAATTGAAGTAATTACAAGTTATCTACAGAAAACAACTGAGTCGCATTTGTCTTGTGTTGTCACTGCTCCAACTGGGTTGGCAGCACACATTAAAGGAATTAAGTATGGGCAGAAAATTTGTTCTGCTGGCGGAATGTGCGAATTTTTGGCAATTTCGCGATCCGCAAATCGCGCGAAATTGCCCAAAAATCCGCAATTCGCAAGTTGGCGGATTTCTTTTTTTCTTGTTCGCGCTTCAAAAATACAATCTCGCATGCGCGGCATTGACTTACCATGATTCTGCGTTCGCTGCTGAGTTTTCCGCCTTGTTCGCATGCGCTGCGAGATTTTGGTAGCTGGCTGAGCGACGCCGCGATCGCGAACACATCATTGCGACCCGAAACAGGAAATTGCGAACGCGAACATGTCATTGCGACCCGAAAGAGGAAAAAAGGCATCACGAGCAGGCTGGTTAAGTGGAAACAACATGTTCACGCCCGTTTTGACAGCATGCGCAAGTTCTTGTTCCCGAACTGGTAAAAAAATCTCGCGAACTCGCAAAAAAATACAATTCGCAAGCTCGTGGAATTTGGCGGATTTTTGCGTATTCGCGATTACGAATTCGCTTATCGCAAATTCGCAAATTCCGCCCATGCTTAAAAGGAATTACTTTACATTGTTTACTAAGGCTACCAGTAGAGCATGAAAACAAATTGGAATACCACAAGCTATCTGGAGAAGCTTGTTGTGAAGTTTCAAGAGTCTTGAAGAAAATAAATCTTCTCATTATTGATGAGGTAAGCTTGGTATCAAACTTAATGCTTGCCTTTGTGCATTTAAGAATGCAGCAAATTCTTAAAACAGAGTACGACATGTTATTTGGAGGAAAACATGTTACAGTTTTTGGAGATCTACTGCAACTGACTCCCTTAAAAGGACAACCAGTATTTAAAACACTTGCACATGAAGACACCATAAAGTCTCTGGGTAGTGTTGGAAACTTGTACATTTGGTCATATTTTAAATACAAAGAACTCATTACAAATATGTGGCAGGCAAATGATGTTGATTATGGATTTATTCTCCAAGATATAAGAATTGGACTACTGACTGATTATGGCAAACAAACTTTGCAAAGTCGATTACTTTCAAATGTGTTTCCATATAAAGATATAGTTCCAGAGAAAATATAAATGGAAATTGCAGAAAAGAAATCTGTAATCTGCTTAATGCCAACACAGCGTGAGTGTTCTATATTCAATGAACAACTTTTGAAACTGGAAAATGAAGAAATAATAAAAATGGAAGCCATTGATAAAATAGAGCATGAAGGAATCATTATTATTTTGACTGAAAAATTGAAGACAAAATTGGATTCTTTAGAAAAATCAATATCCCAAACTGCTGGTTTAGAATAGAATCTATATGCATGTAGAAACTGTCAAGTCATTTTAAGGCGTAATTTGGACATAGAAAAAGGTTTCGTTAATGGAGCAATGGGCAAAGTTGTGGATTTTGTTAATTATCAAAATAAAGATGGTATTCAATTCTTAAAGATTAACGTTGATCAGATTGAAGAAGTTAAACAAATTGGTTGTTGTTCTGTTCGTTTTTTGCTTGTTAAAGATTTATATGTCCATAAAAAACAGTTTCCAGTTTCTCTGGCATATGCAGTGACTATTCATAAATCTCAAGGTTTAAGCGTTGACAGTGCTTTGGTGAATATTGGAAATACTGTGTTTAAAGAGGGTATGGCATATGTTGCTTTGTCGCGAGTGAGAAAATTATCTGGTTTGTTTTTGATTGATTTTGATGATACAAAGGTTACTGCAGATGCCAACTGTGTCAAAGAGTATAATAGGTTAAGAAGAACATATGCTCCTTATTTAGGTCAATATCCTGTATTTGAAAAGTGTGTGCTTGGTCAAAAAAGAAGGTATGAGAATATCTGTACTGAAGGTGTAGAAAAGTGTAAAAGTTGTAATTGCAAGCAAAAAGAAAAAAGGAGATTGTTGAAGAGATTGTTGGTTATCAGTTTGAAAATAGTTCTGGTGTCAACTGTTATGGTGTTTTTTTTCTTGAAGGTTTGCAACAGCAAATTATGGAGAATCGGGAAAAAAGATTTTGTTCCTTGCTGTATTGTGTTCATGAAAAATTGAGAACTGATCAAAGTAAAATACAAGGCGTTTCTGATGTTCGTAATCTTTTGGATGTATGTTCTGGTTCTACACAATTTTCACAAAATATCCAACAAGATGCTCAGGAATTTCTAATGTATATGCTTACTGTATTAGAAAATGAAGGTGTACACATAGAGAATATTTTTGGCCTTTGTTATAAATGGAAACATCAATGTGAAAATTGTATGTATACATGTAGCACTAATGTAGATACTGAATGAAGTCTATATTTGACATTACGGACTGTAAACCAGTGTCTTTCAGTAAACTAGTTAAAGCTGCAAATTAAAACATGGAGTGTAGCCAATGCAAATCAGAAATGTTATTAACATTATTTATGCAAAGATATAGAAAATATATAATTTTAATGATGCAACGTTGTACAGCTGACGGAAGAAAATTGGAAACTTTAATAAAACATTTTGTAGCTACACAACTATCAATATCAGGAAGGACTTTTGTAGCAGTAGTAATTACTTTCCACAATGGTCCTCCAACAACATCTGGACATTACACTGCCTATTTAAAAAGTGAGAATGGCTGGAGCCTTTGCAATGATGCTGAGTTGGTTTTCAAACAATGTTTGCCTTCTGAATTACCAAATTCCTATCCAATATTTTTGAAACCAACGTTTTAGGAAGATAGTTGAGTCTCTGAGGAATTTATTATTATGATTTAACACCATTAACATTCAACAATTTATGTAAAAATGACTGCAAAAATACAATTTGGCCTCGAGGAAATGTATTTCTTTGAATTATGGATTTTTTGTTGCACATTATCTTGGTGTATAATTTTAACTGGCATTATTTATAGTGTTTATAAATTTAAGTTATAACGTTTTCTTAACAGTAATGATTTTATATACGTGTGATTTGTATTATCTAGTATTTTAATATATATGAATTATTGTTTTTTTTTTAAACAATCTTATTGATTGGTTTTTTTTGCCCACTGTTATGTGATGAGTACAATTGAAATCACTATTTCTAGTGAAATTCAATATATTCTGAGAACAGCAAAAAAGGTAAAGAAATTACTTTGTAAAATATTAAAATCATGCCGTGCTGTTAAAAATGTATTATTACATGTTCTAACTATATTTTCATTTTTTTACAGATCTTACATCTTACATTTAAGATATCAAATTTAGCAACATTTATATTATAAAAACCAAGTGAATAAAATGTGTACCGTTCTTTACGTGTATCACTGTTAAGGTAAGTTTTAGTAAGCCTTAAAATGCACAATGGACTGTGTTTCCACATAGTTGAAGAAAAGGAACATGGATGGACTAGATTTGTGCCAGAAAATTTGCAATTAAGACAGATATAAAATAGGGAACAGCTTCAGCACACCTGTCTGCAAGATACATGGTATAGTACAGAATGGACTGATATGGTTGTTTTGTAGGTCTTGATAATTTCAAAATTAAAAGAAATGAAACTCTTTAACTTAGACCACATCATTCAATGTTTTTCCAAATGTCATAGTAGGTCGCATAACTTCCCTCCAGTAATATATAAACATGTCCTATCAGTTTCCTAACTGTATCTTGTTCTCTATTATCAGTACAGAAATGTACTCCTATAATAACAATTTGCTTAGCCATAACTCCCTTTCTTATTCATAAGGTGAGGAAAAGGCATTCTGTATACCTTTTCTTTTCCATGTAAATATAATCTCATCATATACAGTACTTGGCGTTGAAAAGGTGTTCTATAGGTTTTGCTGTGCGTGTTTGCACAGAACACTCATATAACAAGACACATCTCCAGATGTATCAGAAATCATAAATCTGGACATGTTTGTGAATACTACACAATTTCCTATTGGTGTAGCAAAGCAGTGCACAACGAGGAAAATTGTTTTCACTTCTCATTTTTTCACTTTCTATATATGCTGTAATGCACAACATATATTGATGGAGAAAAATGCCCTTACTGATTGTTTTTGTGCAGGAAGGTGTCACTTCCTGCACAAAACAATCTCCGCACGACACAGACATCCTTGCATCATGGTGCAAGTGTGCCTGTGTCACCACATGGCTCCAGTTTGTGCAGCTGTGCAGAGGGAAGCACAGAGTTGTAATATATTTATGTATATATGTGATATCCCTGTGCTTCGGAAGTACCACAGCACTCTGTAGTTAAACAGTTTACAGTGTCATGCTGCAGCACTTGCTTATAATTCTGCAGTTATGCATCCAACACACATCACAAATGTATTTTTACAGTCAATTATGTACTACACATATATTCATCTAAACTTTCAAACACTAGCATACTAGTTTAGCTCTTTCTTTAACCAGAGTAGTTAGTTCTGAAAAGAATGATTTTCTATTTTTGTTTAAACAGGGGAATAAAATGTGAACTGGGAAAAGAGAACTAAAAATTGGGGACGAATATCAGGCTGTGAGGAAGAGCTTGTTGGTGTTGCTCCAGTGTACTTGGGCCTTCTGATAAAACAGGAGGAGCCTCTCTCAATCTCCTTAACTCTTCCCTTGCATAGTTGACCGGATGCTTGGATTGCAAATGCTTCCTCATACTTCCAGTTCCGCAGGAGTACTTTTTGTTGAGGTCTCCCCTTGAAAGCACTTCCTTGCATATGCGGCAAGTAACTTTTGTCGCATTCACCTTTTTTAAGCCTGGTGGAAAGGTGACAAATTTCCAGACAATGCTGGTATATTTTTCCTTTGGTGGAGGTTCAGGAACAAATTCTTGCTCTGATGAGTTCTCTGAATCAGAGGATGATGGTGGATTAGTGAAATGTCCAAGTAACTATAACATGTGTGAAACCTATGGTTTTTTCCGTGAAGGTTTTTTAAATGATAATTTTTAAATGTATTAATTGTTATATTTTTTATACTGATTTACTACATTGTTTTCAAGTATTTATTTTTAGATATTTTATTTTTAAAATACATTACATATTTTTTAAATGAATAAAAAAAAAAATTAAAATATTGAAATCGTAATATTCTTTTTTTTATTTTATATATTTTTTCATTTCTATATATTTTATATAGCAGGCAATTATATCCTATGGAAGGAAATTCAAGTTACTGGTAAGTACGGTTAAAATTACTTTTCAGGATCAGTACTGGGCTGAAAAAAGCAGCACTGATGTCTCTCCTGATAACAGGTGAGTAAATCAGAATTCGTAGTTCGGCTGATTTTAGAGGAATATTTTAAAGTTCCAAAACTATACACTTAGAAGAATTTCCAAGTGAAACTAGTCAATGTTAGCTTATGGAAGGAAATTCAACTTACTGTAAGTATGGTTAGAATTACTTTTCAGGATCAATAGTGGGCTGAAAGATGCAGCACTGAGGTCTCTCCTGTGAACAGGTGTGTAAATCGGAATTCGTAGTTTGGCTGATTTTAGAGGAATTTTTTAAAGTTCCAAAACTCCACACTTAAAAGAATTTCCAAGTGAAACCAGTCAATAATAGCCTGAGGAAGGAAATTCGGGTTACTGTAAGTATAGTTAGAATTACATTTCAGAATCAGTAGTGGGCTGAACGATGCAGCACTGAGGTCTCTCCTGATAACAGGTGCGTAAATCGGAATTCGTAGTTTGGCTGATTTTAGAGGAATATTTGTACGTTTCAAAAATAGACACAGAAACATTTCTGGTGAAAACCACACAATAGATTCCTATGGAAGGAAATACAAGTTACTGGTAAGTACGCTTAGATTTACTTTTCAAGTTCCGTACTGGGCTCAAAGATGCAGCACTGATGTCTCTTGGATAACAGGTGAGTAAATCGGAATTCGTAGTTTGGCTGATTTTAGAGGAATATTTTGCTCAATAGTGAAGGAAGGGGGCAGAGCCTGATGTGACATGTGTGCAAACACGACCTGTGGCGCGTTTTAAGTTGGGGAATTAATTCCTCTTCAATCCTGAGGTCCCGTGTGGGCCAACTAGCCCACCAGGTACCTCCAGTATGTGCCAGAGAGCTGCGTTGAAGAGAGGTGTTCAGAGGCCACGCCCCCCTTTTTCACCACTTTGCAACGCAGCTCCGTGGCGCTTACTGGAGGTACCTGATGGGCTAGCTGGCCCCTAAGGGACCTCTGGATTGAAGAGGAATAGAGGAATAAATTCCCCAACTTAAAACGCACCACAGGGCATGTTTGCACACATGTCACCTCAGGCCCTGCACATGTACCAGTGGCATGTGCAGTAGCAGCCTGAAACTTCTTTAAAGTGCTAGATGTCTACATGGGTGAATAATACATCAGTACCTAACTAAATAAACATATTGGTCCTTCTCCGGGTGTGTCACTGTACGTTTAAATGACTATGTTGTTAGATGACAAGCTGTCTTACTATTTTTATAGGTCTCTAGGTCTGCATAAAACTGCCTTTACAAATTTCGTAGCAGCTACATTACTATATTACTGGGTTTTTGGGTATTTAACTGTTGGATAGATAAGTGCTGTATTGGGATGTGAGTGAATGTGTAAGTGCCTCCGTCTCTGTGTGACTGGGTAGATGAGTGCCTCTATACTTTTCTAAATACATCTGTGAGTCACAGTATGGGTGGGACACTGGATGTTTAACTGGGCATATGGGTCTATAAGTGTGTATATGGCTCACTGATGCTGGATTCCACGTCTTACCTTCGAAGGACATAACATCCTACCCTATGTCCTACCTTCGCCTCCCTTAGGGATGACTTATATGTAATCCACAAAAGGTTTAAGGCTTGGCAAATTTGTTTTAAATGACAAGTCTCACTGTCTATACGGTTTCTCTTCTCAGGCGCGAAGATATCTCCTTGGGGATGATTCGTTGCGTCATACAAATGAGTATAAAGTAAAGTAAAAGTCAACCTGTCAAAAAACTACACAAAAAGACTCAGCAGTACTAGGTTAAATCCATGTTTAAATGACTACTTGTTGCGATGGGTGTCTAGTCTCGCACTCCGTAACTACATATCTGAGTGAGTGTATCAGTCTCTCTGTAGGTGTGCCACCAGATATTGAACTAAGTATGCCAGTATGTCACTTGCTCTTTTAGTAACTCTATGGGTGTCTAAATATATATGTAAGTAGCTCTTTGAATTGCTTTCTGGCTGTATTATAACCCTGGGCGGTGAACTCCGCTTCGCTCTCGGATTTTGCGGAGTTTCTCGCACTCCGTGTTACGCGGAGATCGCGTCGTTTTTTCCTCGCTCATGTTCACAAACGTCAAGTTGGTGAGCGCGAGTGAGGAAAATCAACCTCCAGGCATGATTTTTCCTCGTCCACAATTGCCAAAAACAAGTTGGTGAGCGCAAGTGTGGAAAATTAACCTCCCGGCAAGATTTTTCCTCGTTCATGATCGTCAATATCAAGTTGGCGAGCGCGAGTTTGGAAAATCAACCTCCTGGCAAGATTTCCCAATGTGGGAGGGTCAGGCTTCTCATTGCATGTGGTTGCCTATGCTCGTGAGTGCTCGCGTTGAGAAACTGCCCGTTCTTGTTGAGAAAGCTGCAGCTCAAGCAAAAATATACTTGAGCGGCAGAAAAGGAAAGCTTGCGCTGTGCATGGTGCCATTGACAATGATTGCACAGTGCGGACAAGCATTCAGCACTGTACAATCACAGCGAACAACATTTTTCTATTGTACTCCGCCGTTGGCAGAGCTTCGCGTAGCAAGGCGGAGTTTTTGGACCTCTTCGCAGAGTTCCGCCTACCGCAACTCTGCAAAGTCCGCCCAGGGTTATTGTATTATTGAGTGTACAGGTATGCAACTGTGTGTGCAAGTGCCTAAGATACTGCTGCATACATAACTGCTGTGTGGGTGTGTGAGTGAATATATAAGTGCCTCTCTCGCTGTCTGACTGGGTGCAGTGGGTCATGAGTGAATAGGTCTGTCAGATGCAGCATAGGTGAAAGACTGCATGTATAACTGGGCATAGGGATCTACAAGTGCACATGTAATTCAGTAAAACTCAAAAAGGACATGTCTAACTTTTTAAAGATAAAGCACTCTGCCCTTTGGCCCATCTACTGTCTATTTCAGGGGTGTGTTATATTTTGTAAAAGGAAAGTTTAAGGCTTGGCAAAGATGCTCTTTAAGCCAAGTCGAGCTGGCAGTAAACCTACACACACAGTGTCTGCAGTAGTAGGCTTAACCCATGTTTGAAGGAGTACTTAGATGGGTAAGTAGGTTGTGAAAGAACTTGAATGTATATCTGAGTGAGTGTATTAGTCCCTCTAGGAGTGTGCCACCAGTTGCTGCAGTAAGTAAACACAAGGAGATGATGGAGGGAGCGCTGAAACTTTTCAGACACTCACCTCCAGTCACAGATCTGGGTTGAATCATTCTTTAGCTCACTTTGCCACCCCTGTTCAGGCCCAGCTATATGCAAATCAGTCTTGGCCCTGTGCCTCATGGGAACAGTCCAGCCCAAACTGCCTAGCCATGTCTTCCCTGAACCGGAAACAAGCATCCTGGGACTGGTTTTGGGTAACACCCCTCTTCAGCCAGACTAGCTTGAATCCAGTGGCAAAGTGAGCAAGGGACCCACGTCTGGGCATACCCTGCCAACTTAGGGTGAACAAAGCAAACACAAGGAGATGATGGACGGAGCGCTGAACTTTTCAGACATTCACCCCCAATCACAGATCTGGGTTGAATCATTCTTTAGCTCACTTCACCACCCCAGTTCACACACAGCTATATGCCAATCAGTCTTGGCCCTGTGTCTCACGGGAACAGTCCAGCCCGAATTGCCAAGCCATGTCTTCCCTAGACCAGAAAAAAACATCCTGGGACAGGTTTCGGGGTAAGCTTGAATCCAGTGGGAACGTGAGCAAGGCACCCATGTCTGAGCATACCCTGCCAACTTAGGGCGAACAAAGCAAACAAACTTGCTCTTTTAGTATCTCTATGGCTATGTAAATATGTATCTAAGTAGCTTCAAATTGCTTACTAGATGTGTGAGTGATTGTACAGATATGTAACTGTGTGTGCAACTACCTCTCATGCTGATGCATACATACCTGCTGTGTGGGTGTGTGAGTGAATGAATGGGTGCCTCTCTCACCCTCTGACAGGGTGCATGATTGGCTCTATGTTTCTGTAAATAGGTATGTCAGTTGCAGTGTGGGAGGAAGACTGCATGGATAACTGGGCATAGGGGTCTGAAAATGTATATGTGACTCAGTGAAACTCAAACAAAGGACATGCCTTACCTCTTAAAGTGAAAGAATCCTGCCCTCTGGCCTACCTAGTGGTGTGTTATGTGTAGTAAAAAAAGGTTAAGACTTGTCAAAGTAGTTTTTCACAGCAAGTCGAACTGGCAGTAAAAAAGCATTCACAGGCTCTGCAGTGGGATGCCCAAGCCATGCTTAAAGGACTACTTGTCTGGATGGGTGACTAGGTTTGATCAGTACTTGACTACATCTCTGAGTGAGTGAATTAGAATCTCTATGGGTGTGTCACCAGATGATTAAATAAGTTCATCAGTATAGCACTGGCTCTTTTAGTAACTCTATGGGTCTCTATATGTGTATGTAAATTACTGCATGAATGGCTTTTATGGGAGTGCTGTCAAGTACAGGGGTATGTAACTGTGTATGTAACTGTGTGTGCAACTGCCTCTGATACTGCTGCATATATAACTGCTGTGTAGGTGTGTAAGTGAATGTATAAGTGCTTCTGTCACTGTCTGACTGGTTGTGCGAGTGGTTCTGTTTTTGTTAATGGGTATGTGATATGCACTATGGGGGGGAAACTGGATATATAACTGGGCACATGGATCTGTCGATACACACGTAAGTATGTGAAAGATAGATCCACATTTAAGCACAAAGCACCCTGCCCCATAGCCAACCAACAGACCATGGTAGATATGACTTATATGTAGTTACTGCTACATACGTAAGTGATGCCTGGGCATATCACTGAATATCTACATGCCTATGTCTCTCTTTCACAGGCTAGATGCATGAGAATATAACTTGTAGTATAGGTGAAACACTGTAATTTTAACTATGCCTTGGGGTCTCAAAGAATTCATGTGACTGAGTATGACTTAAAGGGGCATGTCTTACCATCTAAGCAGAACCAAGCCTGCCCTATGACTTACCAACACCCTACCTAAATGCTATCTAGTACATACATGGCAAGTCTCCCAGGTTCATGTGTGTTGTGCTGATTTAGTCCAGGTTTTTCCTTTGAATTCTGGGACTCTAGTCTAATTTTATATTAGAATAAAGAAGACTACAAGTCCCCCGATTCAACGAAAAACCTTGGTCTGGAGCAGCACGTCATACATGGACCTGTGTATCTTTACAGGGCTGTTAGCACATAGTTAAACAGTTGTTTAAAGCTTATCAAGCACTTTTTAATGTCAACTAGACCATGAAGTAAAACAACACATGTACAGTCTACAGTATGTAATCAGCACATTGTAAAGCAATATGTCACACCACTGCTCTCATCCTCAGATACACAGTCTCCCAGAAAGAAAGTTATTCACCCATCATAAATATAGAAAAACACTTACACAACTACTAACAGATCCCCTCATAGTGTTACAATACTTTTTTACATGCCATACTCACTTTACATACACACATATCTTTTCAATAACTTTTTTAAAAAAGTGTAATCTAATTCACTTACCTGAAAATTGAGTTCATTGGCTAAATATGTTTTTTTGGCTTATTAGATATATTAAAATATCAGAAAATGTGAAAACAAAGCATAAGAATGGCACAACACTCTCATAAAAAGCAACCATTAATGGCAACCTTTTCAACTTTGCACTTTCTGATACTGCTGAAGGCAGCAATTTAAAATGTACCTATCAAAAATGTAATTTTGTTACTCCACTTGTAAATGGTTATTGTGTGTTAACCGTTTCTTGTACCACATTAGATAAGCCTAATGTGGTAAACTTTCTGGTTGTATCCGCGAACTCTTCGCAATCCTTAGGGGGCCCCCCATGGAAATTTGTGATGAATTCAAGAATAATTATGGGAGTTCAAAAACATGTTTTGCTTTGTCCTCTTCGTACTTTGCAACTGCCCTAATGTTTGTTACATACATGTCACTAAGGAAATAAACCATCATTTATTAATAAGGAGTGTAAACCACTGTATTTTTAATAAATATACTACAGTCCATTAAATACCCTTCCCCCACACTCTCATAGCACAGTCACCATAACAACCCCCTTTAGAACACCCTCATGAACTAGTTTGCAACACATTCTAGAAGCAGCACATTACTTTTAAACTCAACTGCCGCAGGTGTGGTTGACTGTTTGTAATTATTGGCATATCCAAGATTGCGCTTTGTCATTGATGGTATATTTAGAAGTAATGAAGTTCACTTCACAGGGAAAGGCAACAAGGCGTTCCGCAACAACTTGAAACAATGCACTCTGGTTTGTGTACAGTCATCATCTACACCCAATAAACACACAGGCTCTTCTCTGAGCCCCCCTATCTCCCAAATACTTGTTTACTTTCTTTTTAAATTCCTTCTTTTAAATGTTTTTTTCAAATCTGTGAATATGTTGTGAATACATAAAACAAAAGACACCAGCACATTTAAAATTCACAAATACATAGCTGACTCTGTGCATCTGACTGGATGTGTTAGTGTGTGCATGGTTCTGAAAGTGCATGAGTCTCCCAGTGTCATTGTGAGTGGGTGCAATAGTCCCTGAATGGATATAGGAGAGGGTGCATGAGTCTCTGAATATGTCTGTTAGTGGTTGCATGGCTTCCAGAGTGGTTCGATTAGTGGGTGTGTGACTATCTGAGTGGGTCTGTGACTGGGTTTGTGACTGTCCAAGTGTGTCTGTGGAAGGGTGCATGAGTGTCTGGGTGTATCTGGGACTGGGTGCACGAGTCTCTGAGTGGGTATGTGAGTTGGTGTATGAGTGCCTCAGTGGATCTGTGAGTGGGTACATGAGTCTGAGTCAGAGTGTGACAGTGTGGATGTATTTCTTCATGACATTACAAGGGGCTGCACTGAGTCTTGTGCAACATTCACAAATATCTCATGAGGGAAAAACATTTTTGGCACATTGTGAATGCATAGGTGTAACACAAACAGCCCTATATTCCATGTCAGGGTGCCTTAGCCCTGAACACTTATACAACGTTTGTTGTTTAATTTCAGCCCCTGGGACGATGTCCCATTACTTAAAATGGAGAGCTGCAACTTTCTGCTCAGGTTGCAGCCAGCCAATCACTGCATTCCTGTTGGCATGCACATTAGCAATTTGTTGCAAATTAGTCACGATCCTAGATATACAAATTTCTATTTCCTTTAATAACGCCAAAACTACTGAATGGATATACACCAAATTATAAAAAGTGTGCATTTTCGACCAAGAGCTACCTTTCTGCCAAATTTGTTGTAATTGCTTCCAGAGGTTTGGGCTCTATTCATGTTCAAAATCCCTGTTGGAATTAACATGAAAAACTCTCACCCTCCCCTGTTTCTCGGCCCCTGCTTGATAGATAACCCACAACTAGAATCACTGGCACACTTTTTTGGCAGCACCAAAGATATAGCCAAGTCGAAAAACTTTTATCCTAAGGAAACTAGGTCATACCTATAAGTAATTACTAGCGAACATCAGTGGGTAATATAAAGTTTATTTGGGGGGTGTTTTCTGTAAAATTCACACATTGCACCAAAAGTCACTAGCACTCAAGTTTACTACTTATTGTGTAGAGGTGAGCATTGTGGAAGTGCAGAATGCTGTCACTCCCAGTCAGGCAAACAAATGGCTGAAGTGGGCTGAACCTTTGCTCAATTCTGTGGTGGAGAATTAGACATTAACCTGGAAGCATTTACTATGCCTGTAAAACAACATGTGTACCTTTAAAATGCAATGTGTTACATTGTGAGACTTTACCATGCATGTTTGTACATAGATAAATGTGTGTATGCATATATATATATATATATATATATATATATATATATATATATATATATATATATATATATATATATATATATATATATATATATATATATATATATGTGTGTGTGTGTGTGTGTGTGAGAGTGTGTGTATACATATTTAACACACCTACTCTAAAGTAACTATACCCTGCACCCCCATCATGCACAGTTTTCTCATCAATAATTTTACTGCAAATGTTGCAGTGATATTATTATTTATTTCATGGAAAATGTCATCAGTGATGTAATATGTGGGGCAAAGAGCAGTGCATGTTGAGAGAGCAAGTTATAGTTACCTTAGGGCTGGAGTTATAGTTTGAGATAACTCTAACTATAACTGCTGAACCTAACTTTAACTTTGTTTTTTTAGTGAATTTGTAAACTTTTTTAAATTCTATTTCCTAACCATAATATCCCTGTAACCTTAGTTTTTTTCAGTGAATTTCTTTGTTTATTTAACACATCGGGGTTGGTCACAAGGTCTGTGGCCAGGCCCTGTATCTAACCCCCACTTGCAGACAACTCCATGGGTGTTACATGTAGCACTTGGCCTGTGGCTAGGTCATGTTGCCAACCCCCTGAAGGCAGCCAATTTGGGAGAGGGCATGCAGCCCCACTCCACAGCCCGATATCAGCCTTGATGACCCCATCCAACAGGGCTACCACCATTTCATATTTAGGATAAGGGGTATGTGGCCCTCCTCCCGGGATGTATTTTGGCCCGGGACCCCATCTCCCAGGGTCCAGCCATGTTTAGAAGCGAGAGAGAGGCATGTGGCCCCCTCCCCGGGCAGTATTCCAGACCCGAGAACCTCATCTCCTGGGGCTCGGCCATATTAAGAGGGGAGAGGGAGTACATGGCCCCCTCCCCAGGCCATATTTTGGCCCCAGGACTCCATCTCCTGGGACCTGGCCTTATTGTAAATGGGGAAGGTAGCTTGCAGCCCCTCTTCCCAGGCCAATTTCTGTCCTGGGGACCATATGAAAAAGGGCCCAGGAATATTTATAATGGACTGACTTGGCCCAAGGAACCCCTGGAGTCGACCAAGGGCACCCACTGCATTATTTTTGGGGGCCACAGGAGATCTAAATGCCCCCGCAGCTACTGCCAGTTCCCTACTGCCAGTGAAAGTCAGCATTGCTCCTGCCCGCCGGGAGCAGATAAAAGTGATAAAATCAAGTCTACCCTGAACACACATTATATTTTTCTTAAATCCAATAAATTAGTTGGAGTCCTTATATGTTGTTCCAAGGTTCCTATTCTTTATTTAAAATTATTCTGGTAGCATTTTCACAGCTTGATGAAGTATAATTTTCACAAAAAACAGCCCTAGAGAAGAAAGTACGAGAGTGAAAAAGCGAGCAATTTCAACATCACACCAAATGTCAAGTGAGACAACCTTGAACTCGAGAAGTATGCGAATTAAAGAAAAAGAGAAAAACGGAACCCTTATCTTTCAAAAATGAATTATTAATCACCTGATAGTACTTATTCACTAATCCAAACAAACGAGTCCTCTTAGGAAACAACAGTATCTAGGTATCTATGGGTGTAAATACAACCTGTTATCTAATTCCTTTAGACAATATATAATCATTTAAATAAAGAAAGATTGGATGTAGAATAAAAAACACCTTCTAACTTGCTAAATCCAATCCTTGCAACTGAGGTCCTGGTAAGGAATCAAAATATCTTAGTCACCGTATCCTGTTTTCCACGCAATATAATCTAAAAAATAAAACAGTAACAACACTTATCAACCTTTCGCTAATATAAAGAAGCCATCCTGATAAATCACAAAATCGGTGACTATTAGGCATACCCATAGAGAGCCTAAAAGCTCACCTGGTATATTAGGATGCAGTCCCACCTCTGTCTTAGAGTGGGTACATCGTAATCCATCCAGTAAAGTAAGAGGACTGTAAGTTGCTCAACAATCACACATTCATGACCTAAGGTAAAAACCACACTATGAGCGGTTAAAGAAACATATTATGTAGGTACTAAGGAGGCACAGAAAATGCATGTCTAACAGTCAGCCAAAGGGGAGCCTATCTATAAGGGCACCCATTTTCTAACGTTAAATTCACTTCATAATACCATAAAGCAAAGAAAGTAAAAAAATCATTAATATAATTAAAAAATATTGGCACTTGATATCAAAAGATCCAGATATAGGCACTTTGTTAGGGCCACGTCCATTAGTCACCTATAGAAAACTAAATTTCTGAACGATCAATTGGTTCAAAGTCATTTACAAGAGAAACCTTAACTAACTCATTAGAAGAACGTCACAATGGGTTAATGCAGTACATAACTGCAAGATATTTAAAAAAAAGAAATCAACAAAAGAAACATGATGGTTAATGAAGAAAAGAATATCCACATTCAGCATAAAATTACTTGGAATACCAAACATGTAATTTATGTAATATGATGCACTTATGAATTGCAATATATAGGAAGCACCACATGCATGTTGAAAAAATAATACTCAAACACATAAGAGCAGTAAAAAATTAAGATCTGAAATATGCTACAGCCAAATATTTGACTCAATGTCAAATAGCGATTGGGGAGCAATGAGATCCTTTGTACTTGATATGATCCCACAGACTAAACTTGGTAGGACAGAACCAAAAAATTAAGATGACTTGAATCACGCTATATCATTAGACTCTGGACCAAAGCACCTTCAGGCCTGAATAATGACAAAGAGCTATATGTATGTTTATGAAAAAGTACATCTGCCCAAAAATCTGCTTAAAATGGGACATTGTGTGATGCTTTTCAGTAACATGTATATACTTCATTTTAGAAGAAAAATGATCATCAATATGAATGTATTTATTTAACCCAACATTAGTTTTGACTTAGGTACTATACCGACAAGTAAGCAGGGATGAGCAATACTTATTGCATATCTTTGTGGAAAATGGCATTTCACTACAGAATATAAGGTATTATAAAAAAAATACACATTGATGAACTACAACAACTAATTGTCGATAAAGTTAAGTCTTGAACTGAGCACCATATTGTATAGTAAACACCAAATGAAAATATGCTTTATATAGAAAACTGTGCAAATTGTGAATGACAAAAATGATATTTGTAATATATATATATAGAAGCGATAAGGTAACTACAACTCCCATCACACTTCATAATCGACAAATTACGGGAGAGGTATTGTTAGACCTGGCATCATTGGTGTGAGTCTCCCTTTCATTTTATATGGATTGCCACCTCTGTTTTGATATGTTTTTGCTGGTTATATGCTTTGGGCACTGTGCCACTGCTATTCAGTGCCACAGTGCAAGTGCTCCCTATGTTAAAATGATGTACTAATTGGTGATTCCATGATTAGGTTATTTGATTTACCTGTCAGCCCCTAGTACAGTGCACCATGTGTGCCCAGGGCTTGTAAATCAAATGCTGCTGGTGGGTTTGCAGCACTGGTTGTGCCACCCACAGAAGCAGCTTGTAAAGTGTGTCTAAGGCCTACCATTGCAAGGTCTGTGTGCAGTCTAATACTGCCATTTCGACTTGGCAACTGCACCCAATTGCCAGGCCCTAAACCTTCCCTTTGTTTCATATTAGACACCCCTATGGTAGGCCCAAGGGCAGGGTGCATTGTAAGTATAAGGTAGGACATACTCTGGTGTGTGTAGCATGTCCTAACAGTGAACTACAGCCATGTTCATGTTTCACTATTGAAGACTACCTGTTCTCCATAGGCTAGAATGGGCAGTTAGATTATTACATTCTTACAATCCTAACTGACTCAGTGAACATGGTAGAAATTTGAATGTAGTATGCCTGAACTCAGAATTATAAAATACATCTTTTAGTAAAGTTGGTTTTAATATTCTGTGTTTGAAAATACCACTTTTAGAAAGTAGGTGTTTTCTTGCCTAACTGTCCAGGCCTGCCTCTGCTAGGTTGTGTATTCCTTGTCTGGGGTAGTGAGTGACAGGGCTGGGGGCAGCTCAGTGGTGAATAGAGATCTGCATCTAGATGGGAGGGAGGAGTTGCACCTGGGACCTGAATAGGGCTGAGCCTACCCTCTATAATGCTGGCTCCACCTACTATGGCTTATCTGATGTCTTTGCTCTGCACTGTGAAAGGAGAGAAGGAATTTTGTCAACAAAGTGCTCCAGAACTGTACCTTTCTTCCCCTGTGCTGGCTCCACCTCCTGTGGGGTGGCTGATGTCTCTGCCCTGCGCTATGGAAGGAAGGAGAGAGTCATGTAAACAAAGTGCTCAGGAACTGGTTTGGACTAGGAAGAGGCCTCTCTGCCTTCAGAGACCAAAGGATTTTGGGGAATAAATATTGGGACCCAGTCCCAAGAACTTTAGATCAGTTCTGGAACAAGAAACCTTTTGCCAAGGAGAAGAACCAAGGAAGCTGCAGGAGTTTTACTGCCCCTCTGCCAGTGTCCTGTTTGCTGGGTTGGCCTGCAGTGGTTGCTTCACTGCCAAGGAAAGGAGAAGGAACTTTTTAAGGACTTTCATCATCTACAGAATATTCTCCAAGGGCTTGAACTGTGCTTGCCTCCTGCTGAAGTCTCAGGGACAAAAGACTTTACCTCCAGCTCCCCCTGTGAATTTCCTTGCTGGGAATTCTATCTACAGACATTTATGTGTCGCTGGGAGCTGGAAGCGCGATGCATCGAGAAGAAGCGTGTCGCCGCCGCAGCTGAAATCGTCTCATCGCCGGACAAGTGATCCTTCGCCGCATCTCCCAGGAAGCGTGTGTTCTTCGAAGCTGCCTGCTGTCGCATCACCGGAGAAGCGTGACGCCATCGAGAGAGTCGTCATCGCATCACCGGAGAAGTGTGTTGCAGGGCCTGTCGCGGCTCCAAAGTACAGAGTCGTCGCAAGGCTGCCAAGGCCACTACACATCATCATCGCATCGTCGCATCAAGGGCGCCATCTTCTCGCATCGCAACTGGATCATCGCATTGCATCAAGGCGCCATCTTGCGCCCGGCACGGGCCCGCAGGCCGAAAATCTACGCATCACCTCCACACCGGTAAAGATTACGACGCATCCCCTACTCTGCGCAAGCATTGAGGCACGACGCATCATTTCCCCAGGATCTCGGAACCGGCGTATCTCCCCTTTTGCGAGCCTTTTGTTTACTTGGTGTTACGCATCCAGGTACTTTGTTGAGAACTTTGCCGCATTTATCATCAACTTGAACTAAGTAACTTTTATCATCTTTAAAGCAATCTTAAATGTAGTATTGTGGATTTTTGTCGTTTGTGGTCTTGTGTTTAAGTCTATATAAAGAATACTTATTTTTATAAAACCTGTGTTGTGTCCATCTGTAGTGTTTTCACTGTATTACTGTGTATATTCACAAATGCTTAACACACTGACTGTGAGATAGCCTGTCTGCTCGTTCCAAGCTACCAAGGCGGTGAGCAGGGGTTATTAAGGAGTCTCATCCTGACTTAGAAGTAAGGGTCCCTATTTGGACAAAGGTGTATACCATTGCCAACTAGAGACCCCCAGATCTAACATTGGTGGTCAGTGGTGAGGATTTGGACTTTGCATTTGTGTTTCATATACAGTGATTGGTGTACACTACTAGTGAATTCAGACCAAACGCAACCACATACTTTTTTTTAGAATCTTTTTCCTTGGACTGTTAGTTTCTCCTGAAAACTCCCAATTCTTACTACCATGAGTAAACCAGCATCTGTTGCATCTATGGATCTTGAATCCGAGGACGAGAGGTTGGATACCTACACTGTGAAACAGCTCAAGCATCTGTGCAGGAAATTGAAAGTTGCTACACCAGGCATTTCTAAAAAGGATGACTACCAGAAGGCGCTGAGGGCCTGGGTAGAAGCAAGAAATGCCCCTGATCTTGTGGTGGAGCCAGTTGGGGATGCAGATGGGCCCATTGAGAGGCCAGTGTTTTCAGCTAGAGGAGTGGGACTCTCTCCACCTGGAAGCAGTATCTCTTCCAAAGACCTGTCCACCAGAGAGTTGGAAGCCAGAGAGAGAAATCAAGCTGGAGTTGGCTAAGCTTAAGATGGAGAGTCAGAGGGAAACAGAGAATAACAGGTTGTCTTTGGAAAGAGAGAGAATGAGAATGGACCATGAGAGAATGTTGAGGGAGTTAGAAATCAAGGCCATGGGCTTAGAAATCAATCCCTCTGGTGGCAGCGCACCATCTGTGCCTTCAGAAGGCAGGGTACATATTCCCAAGGATGTCATCAAAGATTTCCACAAAAGTGAAGATATTGGGCAGTGGTTTGCAGCCTATGAGATAGCAATGTTGGCCCACTGGGTCCCTGAGACAGATTGGGGAGCGGGGTTGTGGGGCCACTTTTTAACTGAAGGTAGGGATACTTTGTTAGACTTGCCCAGTGATCATAGGATGTCTTATGCCCACATGAAAGAAGCACTGATGACTAGGTATGGTTTAACTCAAGAACTCTATTGACAGAGGTTCAGGAATTGTAAGACATTGGAGGGAACCACTTGGGTAGAATATGTGTCTTTCTTTTGCAGCGCTATGGATGGTTGGGTGCAATGTTGATAATTTTCATGCACTCTATGATTTGATTGCTAAGGAGCACTTGTCTGCTAATTGTTTTCCAGAGCTACGCCAGCACCTTATTGATAGCAAGTTGACTAACCCTAGGAAGCTTGCTGAAGAGGCGGACCACTGGGTCAGTACCAGGGTTCACAAGGGTCTTGTGGGAGACTCCGCCAAAGGTGGGCAGGGTTCCCAGCAGAAGAGTAGGGGGGACAAGGGTAAACAGAGGGAGTTCCAAAAAGGGCCCTAAAGTAATTCCCAAGGGAACCATGGTAAGGGTTTCCAGCCTCCCCCTGAGAAGAAATCAGGATCCCCGACAGGTAAACACAGGGGGCCTGTTACCTGCTTTCAGTGTAAGCAGGTGGGACATCGTTGGTATGATCCCCAGTGTCCCCAAAAGGGTCAGTATGTGCCACCCCATGCACCACCCCGTCAGATGGCCAGTGTAGCTCTGGGTGGGGAGGAGATGGGTGCCCAAGTTGGGTGGGGTCCCGCAGAAATGTCCCTTGTCTCATTAGGAGATTTTGAGATGGTCCCTAAACTCAGCTGCCTGAAAACACTAAAAAAATACAGGCAGTGAGTGACCATCAATGGCCATAGAGTGGAGGCTCTGAGAGACACCAGAGCCAGTGTGACAGCTGTCAAGTGTCACTTGGTGTCTGAAGAGCAGGTGGTCCCCAATGCATTCTTCCCAGTTGTTGCCGCTGACAACACAGAGAGCCATTGCAAAGTGACTCAAGTTTCCTTTGAGTGGGGGGGGTCTCTGGTACTCTTCAAGTAGCTGTGAGGCCAGCCATGCCTGTTGATTGTCTGTTAGGCAATGATTTGGAAAGCTCCCCATGGGTTAAGGTGGAGAAGAAGGCTCATGTAGAGATGTTGGGTCTGCCTGAGTGGGCGTGTGTGTGACCACTCGGTCTATGGCAGCTAAGGGTGTTGAAGAGACCCTGGAGCTTGAAAGTATGGCCCAGGGACCTGCCTTAAAGAGAAGAGGTAGGGGGCATGGGAAACCCGCCCCCATTGATCCCACGGTCCAGGAGGAGGCAGGCCTTGATGGGGATGCCCTGGAACCTACAGGGGAGCACGTTTCTGAACTGGGGAACCTACCTGAGCTGACCCATTGGCAGCAAGAAGGGGGTCCCTTCAAAGAGGAATTTTATGAAGAGCAGCAGAAGTGCCCTTCTCTTGTGGGTTTGTTCTCTTGTGGGTTTGAGGCAACAGGCCACAAACCAGGCAGCAGGTGATCAGTCTGGATCACATTGGATCTACTGAGAGAACGGTCTCCTGTATAGCGAGCCTAAGGTTGCTGAACCTGGGTCAGCCCATGTGCTGGTGGTACCCCAGTGCTTCAGAGCCTTCCTACTGGGTTTGGCTTATGATGTTCCTTTAGTTGGTCATCTGAGGCAGAACAAGACCTTTGAAAGGCATGTCTCCCACTTTATTGGCCCCAGATGTGGAAGAGTTCAGATACTCATTGTAGGACCTGTAAAACTTGCCAGGCAAGTGGGAAAAGTGGAAGGAGGCACAAGGCCCCTCTCCAAACCTTCCCTGTAGTCAGTACCCCTTTGAACGGGTGGGCACTGACATTGTGGGGCCACTGGACCCCAGGACAGCCATGGGAAACAGGTTTATCCTGGTCTTGATGGACCATGCTACTCGGTACCCGGAAGCCATTCCGCTCAGGACAGTGATGGCCCCCATGGTGGGACGTGCACTGATGCAGATCTTCTCCTGTGTGGAGTTCCCCAGAGAGGTGGTGTCTGACTGAGGCACAAACTTCATTTCTAATTATATGAAGTCTCTCTGGAAGGAGTGTGGTGTTACCTACAAGGTCACTGCTCCTTACCACCCACAATTTAATGGGCTGGTTGAAAGATTCAACCAGACCCTTAAAGGCATGACCATGGGTCTTGAGGAACCAATGATGTGTAAGTAGGATGTCCTCTTGTCATGCCTTTTGTTTGCCTACCGTGAGGTGCCACAAAAGTCCCTAGGTTTCAGCCCCTTTGAAGTTTTATATGGACACCCGTAAGAGGACCTTTGAGTCCAGTCAAGGAAGGCTGGGAGCAATCTCCCAGGAAACCTCCCCAGTATGTATATAGTTACTTGCTGGCCTTCAGGAACCAGACTCTGCAAATCAGAGATCTCCCTCAGGCGTATCTGGAAGCCAGCCAGGAGGAAATGAAGTGGTGGTATGATCAGAATGCCACTCTGATTGAGCTTCAGCCTGGACAGAAAGTTTGGGTCATGGCCCCTGTGGAGCCTTGTGCGCTCCAGGACAGGTGGACCGGTCCATGTGAGGTGGTGGAGCGCAAGAGTGTTGTCACCTATCTGGTGAACTTGCTATCTCCCAGGAACCCCTTGCGTGTCCTGCATGTTAACCGCCTGAAGCCCCACTTAGAAAGGTCCGAAGTGGGCCTGCTTCTAGCGACAGATGATGGAATGGAGGAGGAGACCGAGCCTCTTCCTGACCTCCTGTCTGCAACAGAGCAAGATGGGTCAGTGGATGGTGTCAGCCTCTCTGCCACACTGACCCCTGATCAGCAGCAAGATTGACGCAAACTGTTGGGGCAATTCTCTGATCTATTTTCCTTGGTTCCTAGTGTCACAGAGTGGTGCGTCCATGATGTGGACACTGGAGACAGTCCTCCTGTGACGCACAAGGCTTACAAAGTGACTGACAAGGTGAGGGCTTAATTGAGGTAATTGAGGGGGTAATTGAGTCCTCAAACTGTCCTTGGGCAGCCCAATGGTTTTGGTCCCAAAGGTAGTTTTGTGTGGACTACAGAAGGCTAGATTCCCCATCCCCAGAGCTGATGAGCTCATTAATCGGTTAGGGGCTGCCCGGTACCTCAGCACGTTTGATTTGACATCTGGGTACTGGCAGATCGCCTTGACTGATGGGGCTAAGGAGAGGTCAGCATTCTCCACACTAGATGGGCACTACCAATTCCGGGTTATGCCCTTTGGGATGAAGAATGCCCCTGCCACCTTCCAGAGGTTGGTCATCCAAGTGTTGGCTGGGCTGGAGGATTTCAGTGCTCCCTACCTGGATGACATTGCAGTGTTCCGCGCCAGTTGGGAAGAACATATGCACCACCTCTGGGAAGTGTTGATGGCACTGTCCAAGGCAGGCCTCACGATCAAGACGAGTAAGTACCAGATCAGGCAGGGTTCCGTGGTGTACTTGGGTCACCAGGTAGGGAGCGGCCAGGTGGTGGCCCTGCAACCCAAGATTGATACCATCCTGGCATGGGAACACCCAAAGACTCAGACACAGGTGAGAGCCTTTTTAGGACTCACGGGGTACTACAGGAGGTTTGTCAAGGGGTTTGGAAACATAGCTGCACCCTTGACTGAGCAGACTTCCAGGAGGCAGCCCAAGAAAGTGAACTGGACTGACACCTGTCAGAAGGCTTTTGATGCCCTGAAGACTGCCATGTGCACAGCACCCGTGCTTCAGGTGCCCAACTTCTCAAAAGAATTCATTGTTCAGACAGACGCTTCAGAGCATTGTGTGGGGGCTGTTCTATTACAGATTAATGAAGAGGGCCTAGACCAACCTGTATCCTTCATCAGTAGGAGGTTACTTCCACAGGAACAGAGGTGGAGTGCAATTGAGCGTAAGGCATTTGCTGTGGTCTGGGCACTGAAGAAGTTGAGATCATACTTGTTTGGGACTTACTTCCTGGTTCAGACCAACAACGGACCGCTCAGATGGACCCTGTGAGGTCGAAACATGTTGGTGGAGTAGTGGTGTTCTGAATAAAGAAGAATTACCAACAATTTATTGACGCTCCTCAAAGATATGCTACTATAGGCACAAATGAGAACATTTGGGGGTAAAAAAACTATATTTTATTCTCCAAGCTCCATATTTCCCTCTTAATGAAACATGAATAACAAAAACAGTACTAATAGCCCAATATTATATAAACCAGGTGACGTATTTCCTTCTAAGTATTTATTATTTATTTATTTATTTTAAAGTTTTATAGAGCGCGAACTTGACCCGTAGGGTATCAGAGCACTTTACAGGTTCAAAGAGTAATACAGAAAGATCAGTTGACAAATGATAGCAATAAATCGGGGAGATATGCAGAAACAAGGGTCATATGGTAGGCAGGGAGTCAAAGGGGTATGTGCAAGGAGGGAGGGGGTGAAAAGGTACATAGGAACATTTTACAGAATATATGGTCATACATTAGGGAGAAAAGTGCATGGGTGCTTTACATTACGAGGCTGGCAAAAAAAAAGAAAAAAAGAGAACTATAACACGGTGATCTTTACAGAGTCAAGGATCATACAATAGAATAGGGTATCACAAGGTAATAAGTCTCTCAGTGCTTGTGGAGCGGGTTAGCCAAGGAATTTAGCCATGAGGACCGATTTAGCCTCTTTTTTTAAGCGTGCCAGGGAGTGGATACTTCTAATGTCAGACGGGAAGGCGTTCCATATTCTTGGAGCAGACCCGCTGAAAGAGCGATTGTAGTTTTTTTTTCTTAAAACGTGCAGGCCGGAGTAGGAAGGTATTTGCTGATCGAGAGTTTCTGCTTCCTCCGGATATTGCAAGCTTCTGTGCAAGATACGCAGGGGAGTTGGTGTGTAGGGCCTTGTGTGTGATGCATGCCAACTTGAGGTGAATCCTAGCCTCGAGAGGGAGCCAGTTCAACGCTTTCAGGTGAGGGGTGATGTGATAAAATTTTCTAGAGCCCGTAAGTAGTCTGGCGGCTGCATTGAGGCAGACTTTTAAGGGTGCCAGAGTGATCTTGGGTAAACCAGAGAGCGTGGAGCAGCCATATTCCAGCCGAGAGATGACTAGAGATTGGACTGCTAGTTTTAGGTCGGGAGTGGCTAGAAATGGTTTCAGTTTCCATAGGTAACTCAGGTGGAATCTGGCAGATTTGGCCATTGAGTTGATGTGGTTTCGCATGTTTAGGTTGTAATCCAAGGTGATTCCCATTGATTTGGCAGAGTCCACTATGGTCTGGGAACAGTTTAGGGCTGTGATAGGTTTGATCCAAGTCTGTATCTCAGAGTTGCTCTTGGGCGGGAGATTACGAGAAACTCAGTTTTGTTAGCATTGAGTTTGAGTTGGTTTGAGGCTAGCCAACGGACGGTCAACTTCAGGGCTTCATTCATGGTGAGTATCTCCGCGAGAGATGAGATTTTTATTTAGATCTGAGTATCATCAGCGTACATATGGAAGGAGATATTTGCATTGGGGAGGATTTCAGAAAGGGGTTCTAGATAGAGATTAAACAGGGTGGGGGACAACGTTGATCCTTGAGGGACTCCCACCGTGACCATGGAGAAGGAGGAAAGTTCACCATTGATTAGGAATCTCTGAGATCGGTTTTGGAGGTAGGAACTAAACCAGTCGAATACTGTGCCGTCTAAACCCATCCTAAGTTTGAGGCGTTCGAGTAGCATCTCATGGTTGATAGTATCGAAGGCCGAGGATAGATCCAGGAGGATTAGGAGACAAGTTTTGTCTTGGTCCAGGGCTTGAAGAGCATCATCGACAACGTGGAGCATGGTGGTTTCAGTGCTATGTCCTGGTCATCGAGTAGATGGAAGTTGCTGATGTGGTGACTTAGCTGTATGTGAACACACTTTTCCAACACTTTTGCTAAGAGGGGAATGTTAGAGATTCGTCTAAAGTTGTCAGGGGAGGCTGGGTCTAGCGAAGGCTTTTTCAGAATAGGGAGAACTTGTCCAGCTTTCAGTGAGATTGGTATTGATCCCTGCCGGAGGGAGGCATTGATTATCGTGGTCCAGCAAGGAATAATGGATTTGGTAATCGCCGCAAGACAGTTCGAGGGGAGCGGGTCGTTGAAATGGTTGTTCGGGTTTAAGGAGGAGAGGATATTTGCGACGGAGTCTTCATCGTAGGGTAAGAATTCAGACCAGTGCGCTCGGTTCTTGGGTGAGGTCAGTGTCAGTAGCAGTGGTGGAGGAGGCGGATGGTCAGTGTTTGGTGGGGGGAGTGAGGCCGCTTTGAGTTCGGCATCTAATGGTAGGATTTTGTTTGCGAAGAACGAGGAGAAATCTTCGGAGGAGATGAGAGACTTGGGGTTTTCTTTCGCTGTTTTGGACAGTTTGTTCGACTGGAGTTTGATCATCTCAAACAGTTTGCGAGGCCTGTTCTGAGCATTTGCTAGTTCCACTCTGAGAAACTCTTTTTTTGAATTGAGGATGTTTTTGTTGTAAGCATTTCTGGCCTGGCGAAGAATTTTCAGGTGATCTGTTGATGGGTGCTGTCTCCATATTCTTTCGGCTTGACGGAGGGATCTTCTCTCGTCGTTGAGGGAGCCAGTGAACCATAGGTTTCTAGATTTGACTTGAGTCTTTTTTAGTTTAAGAGGGGCGAGGTCATCCAAAATGTTCGACATCGAAACAGTGTAGTGATCATTGAGGTCACTGGCTGAGGCGATGTGGGGAGGGGGGGTCGGATTTGCAACGTGACTCAAGTTCAATTAGGTCTAGGTTTTTGGTGTCTCTGACCCAGCATTTTGGGAGCACAGGTTGAGGAGCTCATGTTTTGAGGGTGAAGGGTAGAAGAAAGGCGATGGCATGGTGGTCTGACCAGTCACAGGGGGTCAGTGGATATGAGCTTGACAGTTTTCTCATTAGAGATGATCCAGTCGAGAGTAGCCCCTTTCGAGTGGGTAGTGAGTAGGCAAGCTTGGGTCAGGGCTAGATCAGCCATGAGGTCTTTAATGGCGTTGACATGAGGATCCTTAAGGTCGTTTCAGTGCAGGTTGAAGTCCCCAAGGAAGATGTCTTTGGAGTTGGGAGAGTTCATAGCCGTGATAATTTCCATGAGGTAGTCAGTGAATTGATTCTTATTGCCTGGGGGGTGGTAAAAAGTGTGCAGGTTGCACAGGAGGGTGGTGTTGCTCCAGACTGAGAGGGCTAGATATTCGCAGGAATCAGTGGTATCTGTTGAGAGCTCTGAGACAAGGAGGTTAGAGCGATAGATGCAAGCGATTCCGCCACCTTTTTTGTTAAGTGATCTGTCAAGTCTGGTAATGTTAAAATTGGATGGGGACTAATAGGTCGAGGCAAGGGGATGATGCATCGTTAAGGCATGATTCAGTTAGGATGGCTAGGTCAGTGTTATTGTTCAAAATGAGAGCAGCGACATCGGCGGCATGCTTTACTGCCGATCGGCAGTTGATTAAGAGCCCCGTCAGACCAGGGTGGGAAGTGGTAGTGGGAGTCGGGGCAGTCAGGGGTACAGGTGCAAGATTGCTTCTGATCGTCCTTCTATTGCAGAGGGGGGCCAGTCTGTGTGGGTCAATAGTGACCGTGCATGGGGTGTGCGGTACTCATGTCCGGTGGGCAGGGAGGGATAGGGGCTGGTTTGAGGTCTTTAAGAATATCCAGGATTTTGATTTCGGTGAGGTCAGGGGAATCGGTGGTGATTGGGCAAAAGTTGTATGAGCAGACGAGGTCAAGGATTTCCTCCTCAGATAGACAGCTAGTGTGCTTGTGAGGGCGAAGATGTCTTAAGGCTGTTGGTAGCAGGCGTTTGAGAAGTTCAGGGATGGGCGGGGGAGACCGCTGAGGCATGAGGTTTGCGAAGGCTAATTCGGGGAGATGGAGGAGGTTTGTTAGGTCGAGGATAGAGGAGTGGACGCATTGAATTATTTTGGGGGCTCTGGAGTGCAGAGAGCGGATATATGTGGAGGGGGGTAAGAGGGTTGGGGTGGATGGAGCTGGGAGTTATGGAGGATTGGGTGGTAGGGTGGACTTTGCTAGGAGTCAGGGAAGGGAGGGTGTGATTGTTAGCGAGGCCGGCAAGGAAAGTATCTATACTAATAGAAGGAATGTCTTAGTATGAAACCCTCTGCATATGCACATTACTCCCCGGAGCGAAGTTCACTGCTTACCGTGAATAACAAGGTTCCACGTCCGAAAATCCAATCCGTTGGTGTGCACAATCAGCGCCATCTTGAGTAGGATATATATATACACTCTACCGTATCACACGATTGCTAATCACGTGTCGGCATGAGAAAATGGGATCCGCCATCTTGATTAAAGCTTAAACTTAGTCGTGATCCACAGTGCTTCCCTACACCTCAATTATAATTCCCTGTTACCGCCTCGAGAGTCACTTTTAACATGATCAATTCCATGAAAACTAAAGTTATGTTTATGTTGTTGATACTCATTTTGTACTGTATGCGAGACAATGTGATATCTGCTGTCTCTATTCTTAAGTGCCCTAAAGTGTTCAGCTGTTCTTTCTCAGAAGCGTCTGATCGTGCTGCCAGTGTACATTTTCTTACATGTACATCTGATAATGTAAATCACAAACATATATCGCTCATAATTGTAATGCGGCAATAAAAGAAAACTTTAGATATTAGCACTAGTGATTTTGATCCTGATAGTATAGTGATCAAGATAGTACACAATGCTACACGCAATATATGACAACTTAATTTAATACATTCAGTGTTTTAACTAACTGTAGCACTCAATGTCTGTATATGAGGTACGCTATGGATAGATGAAGAGTTCCTCAGAGCTCCTCTCTGAGCCCAACCCTCTTCAACATCTATATGGCCTGCCTGCATCATCAGAAACCACAGACTCAACATCGTTTCATACACCAATGTCACTCAGCTGATTCTCACCATCACTGACGAATCTACAGTCGCTAAAAGCAACTTTCACAATGGGAAGAAGGTAGGCGCTGCCTGCATGTAGGACAGCTTCCTCAAACTCAACTCCAGCAATACCAAAGCCCTTGTCCTGGCCACCACTCCCTCTGCCTGGGCTGACTCTTGATGTCCCACAGTGCTCCAAACCCCCCTCACACCCTAAACCACCAACCCAACCTCGGCACCATCATTGACTCATTGCACTCAATGAACCACCAAGACAACGCCGTATCATCCTCCTGCTTCCACACGCACCACTTGCTTACGAAGATTTTCAAGTGGATGCCCACCGAGTCCAGGAGAACAGTCACTCATGCACTGATCAGCAGCAAGCTCGACTACGGCAACGGCATCAGCAGCAAGCTCGACTACAGCTACGCACTCTACGCTGGCACCACCCAAAAGAAAATGCAGAGAATACAGAATGCCTCCAGTATACGTGTCCTGGACATCCCCCACAGTAGCCACATCTCCGGTCACCAGAGAAAAACCTTTACTGGCTCCTGATCAACAAAATAATCAACTTCAAGCTACCCATGCATGCCTACCAAGCCCTACAGAACACTGGACCTGCATACCTCAACCACGCCTCTCCTTCTACACACCTACCAGACATCTCCGCTCTGCCCAACTGGCCCTGGCCCATACCCCACGGATCCGCAAGAGCTCTGGCAGAGAAAGATCCTTCCTCTACCTCGCTGAGAAGACCTGGTACTTCTTCTCTCTATATCTGAAGCAATCAGCTTCACTGCCTCAATTCAGGAAGGACCTGAAGACCTGGCTCTACGACTGCAGAACCCCCCCCACCACCGCCTTGAGACACTAAAGGGTGATTAGCCACACTTTATAAGAACCTTGAATCGTTGATGTCATTAGTGATGTCACTGACTATGTCATGAGGCATGTACTGTATGAGGTCATAAACAGTGCATTGCAGGGGCGTAAGTTGTAGTTAGCTCAGGCAACTATGACTGCTTAATTTCTATGGTTTTGTGTGTGTAAAATCTAAGCCTAAATAAAATGTCCCTGTACCTTTGTTTTATCATTGAATTTTTGTGTTTTTTTTAAATGCTCTTTCTTAACTATAACATCGATGTAATGTTTGTTTTTAGTGAATTTCGCTTTTTTTTCTTTTTTATCTTTTTATTGATAACATAGGGTCATAATAGCAAAACAACAATATGCAAATCACAAAGAAGAAAATGGTTTCATAACTCGATAATTCCATCAGAGAGTCTAAACTAAGAAAATTGGAGACTCGTTATATCCTGGAATTAGATTCCATATGCCAAGGAGGCCACAATATATCTGAAGACCTCTACACATGGCTGCACTGAAGTGAATACATATCATCAGATACATCAATATAACTTCCCTTAACATCTTATTAGAAAGCTTTAAGTGAATAGTAGAAACATTTAAGTAACTTTATGCCAGTATCTAATCAGTAGGTTTCAAAAGTCGCAGTTAGATAGTGCTGTATGACCCATATTGGTTGGTTTTCTCAAATCATGTCAAGCCTCTACACTAACATCAATAATAAACATGAAATTGTGGTTTTATAATTGGTTCATTTTATATTTGTGTTTTAGAACTGGCTAATCTAGCTATGTTTAAAGAGACAGCCAATGGCAATCACAGTTAACACAATGGTATTGATACCATAAAGTCAAAAGTCAGCCACCACAATTAGGTTAATAACATAAATATCTTAGATAGTGACAGTAACATAAGGCATTGATGAAAATCTGATACATGAATGTTAAGCTACGATTTTATAATAAATGGTTTTATAGTAACAAACACTTAGCACTTTAAGAAATAGGAGGTACAACACTCAAGGTGATAACAAAACAGGGGGAAAATTAGAACAAAATAAATAATCACGAGCAAAGAATGTTCTTCATGTAAATTTATCACCAGCAATTGCACTTCAATAAGACCCATCGTGCGCGATCAATTCATTTGCCCGCGTTGATTGATTATATGCATTTTTTTATCAGGTCATTAATTGTATTTTACAGGAAATTTTTAAAATGTATTTATGCTTATATTTATATAATTGTGTACACAATATACATGTGTATAATATTTATATATATATATATTTCTTGCTATTTATGCTATATTTATTATCATATTCTCTCAACCGATAGCTCTTTTTTATCCAGTCTTTCTTCGCTTGCCTCATCAATTTGATGACATTTTAATTCAAATGACTATGATGAATCAGGTTAGTTTTTTTCAATATCCACAAGAGGAAGTTTTTCCCATAACATGAATTGTATGGAGATACTTATGCTGATTACATTGCTAAAGAAATTGATACATGAAGACAAACTCATTGGTACACTATATAGTAGCAGTTGTTCATGTCTATCATTGCGTAGTTTTCATGTTTGCAATTAGCACCTGTCACTTTAAAAGTAAAAATCAATGCCGTAGCGGATGTCATGTGAACAAGGCTCGCTTGAGCCGAAATGTGTAATGGCAGTTTAAATAAACAAAGAACATTTACACAGATATTGTGGTCCGTGCCTGTTTTGTGGGAGAAATCTACGTTTGTGATGGAATCCAGTAATGTGTATATATATATATTCACTGAAAAAACCATAGGTTATAGACCATATATAGTTAGGAATTAGCATTTACAAAACCTTGAAAATTCACTGAAAAAACCATAGGTTATAGACCATATATAGTTAGGAATTAGCATTTAAAAAACCTTATTTTACTCACACAAAACCATTGAAATTCCATATATAGTTAGTTGCACTAACTATATATCGCGCACCCGCAATCCACTGCTGATGATGTCACATATTACATCATTCATGACATGGTCAGTGACATCACTGATGACATCACTGATGACATCTCAAATGACATCACTGATGACATCACTGATGACATCATCCAGTGACTGTGTGTTTCTGTAAAGTTTAAATATGTTTTACATATTGAAGAATGAGTAGATGTAGAAGTGTCTGGATGAAGGATTTAGTAGGTGCGTGACTGACTGTATGAGTGAGTGATTAAATGTGTCTCACTGAGTGCATGGGTTAGTGACTAAACTGTCTTAATTTGTGCATCATTATGTCTGTTGTTCTGTAAACTGCTGCATGTGTTGATCAGTAGCTATATGAGTAACTATATGGGTTATTGATTGATTGCCCAAATATTTGTATGGGAGACTGAGTGTGTGTGTGGCTGGCTGGGAGGTGTGTGACTCTGTGCAGATCAATGTGTACTTGTATCAATGATTGTATAAGAGAGTAATTATGTGTTAGTATATGTTTCAAAATGTAAGGTGCTCTATGTTTAACTGTATAGATTAGAAAATGGAAGTGTGATTGATTCTTTACAGGACTGACTAGGTGTGTGAGTAACTCCATGGATGAGTGACAGAGTGTGAGAGTCTGTATAGGTGTATGAGTGCATATGATAGTGTTGTAAAGATGAGTGATTGTATGTATGAATGATTGTATGGGTAAATGAGTGAATGTGTGTGTAAACATAGGAATCACTGAGTGCGTATGTAGTAACTAGTATTGGTGTGTCAATGGTTTCAAAAATTATACTCTGTATTTAACACTGGGTGTAACAGAGGTTATATTAAAGTGTGAAGAGATGCATTGTATTGTCACATGAATGATATCATCAGTGATGTGGTCATTGATGTCAAATGAGATGTCATCAGTGATGTCATCAGTGATGTCATTTGAGATGTCATCAGTGATGTCATCAGTGATGTCACTGACCATGTCATGAATGATGTAATATGTGACATCATCAGCAGTGGATTGCGGGTGCGCGATATATAGTTAGTGCAACTAACTATATATGGAATTTCAATGGTTTTGTGTGAGTAAAATAAGGTTTTTTAAATGCTAATTCCTAACTATATATGGTCTATAACCTATGGTTTTTTCAGTGAATTTTCAAGGTTTTGTAAATGCTAATTCCTAACTATATATGGTCTATAACCTATGGTTTTTTCAGTGAATTTTCAAGGTTTTGTAAATGCTAATTCCTAACTATATATGGTCTATAACCTATGGTTTTTTCAGTGAATTTCAATGTTTTTTTAATAGCAAATATCATAAGCTGTCGAATGTCAAGTACGTGGTAAGAATTTTTTTTTTCGTGTTTATGCACACTGATCTGCTTTGATTGCTGCCCCCCACCCCTCATTTCTATTAGGAGTACTCTCTCTTTGCAGATAGTGAAGGGTAGTTAACGCAGCCCTTTCCCCCTTTGTAATCCGTCGTGCCTGCTTCTCTCTCCATTTGATTGATTGTTCTCTTTGGTTCATTCTCTATTTACAAACAAGCACAGAGTCGCAATACTCTGTTTAGTCTTTGCAGATAGCGAAAAATCGTGTAAAAAAACAAAAGGAATCGAGCAAAATCAGTAGGCCACTAATGGGATCTCTTTTGACCTCGCTAAAATAGAAACATTAGGAACAACCTGTTGAAAATAGCAATGCGTATGTATATAAGCGGCGTTCATTTGTGTTCACAGTACCCCTTGTTGATTGTTTCAATCGAGCATTGAATTGTTCGAAGTTAATTCTCTTAACGATCTTCTCTACCTGCAAACGAGGAAGAATAGGAATATTCTATCTCCCTTTGCAGATAGTGAAGGGTAGGTAACGCAAGCCTTTAACACGTCGTACCTATTTCATTCCTCATTGATTGATTGATTGTCCGAACATTGACTGTTTGGGAATTAGTTCTTTTTGGAGGTATTCCCTGTTTGCAAATAAACGTAGGAAAATCTTTGCAAGTAGTGAAAGGGTACGTAATGCGGACCGTTCTCCCCCGTTGTAATCTGTCATGCCTATCTACTCCCCACTGATTGATGCACCTTTTTCACCCGGACCATTTACTAGAGATACGTCATCTGGCCCGACCAGAGAGCACCCCTAGTGAAAAGGACATATGCAATAATAACGAAGTGATCACTGTATCCTGTTAACAGAAACTTTACCATGAAACAACCTGGAAAGAAAAAAATAGGAAAACGAAAATCAGTAGGCCACTGATGAACATGAACTTTTATTAAACAACGAACAAAGAAACGATAACATAACGTAATGATAAAACCTATTAATGTCCTAGAAACAAGAAAACGTTAAAATATGCCAGTGGTGAGAGACCAGAAAAACAGTAAGAGAAACCAAATCACCCCTCGCTGTCCCACCGCCTGCCACGCCAAAAAAATCGATAGACTAGGGAAAATGCAAGTCAGTAGAACATCCACCCCCACTCTGGAAACTTCCAAGGTGGGGCAGGGTTCCGGCTACGCCCAGCCGGGAGCAGCCCATATAAGGCAGGTCCTGCTGCCACGCCTCGGCCAGGAGATCCTAACGTAGGGTGTAGCCGAAGGAGAGGCCGAGGCCAGCGGGACCCGGCCAGGGGATTGCCTTTACAACGCTGAACAGTTGCAGGGGGGGGGAATGTCTCCTCGACCCTCCCCTCTCTCTCCCAGTCCGGCCGCGGTGGCCCTTGAGAGTTGCAGGTAGTCCCGCCACATGCTCTTCCGGTCCGACCACCAACGGTCGGGGGGCCGAGGCCGACGGGATCCGGCTGCAGCCGATAAACCAAGAAACCCGTTCATGGGGCCAGAGCCAGGGGCGTCCGGCCGACATCCACCGGAAGCCCGGCCCGAAGACGGATGGGACACTTCTTTCTTTTATAATGGCTGCGACAACACTGGGGGGGGGATGTCTTGCACATGCCTCCGACCCCCCCCTCGTCCTCATCGCCTGGTCCGGCCATAACAAATCTCAAGCGAGACGCCGTGGGGTGCACTGGGAGGGAGAGACGGTGCGAACAGGCCTCTCCCGCCTCCCCAGGTGGAGACTTCCCAGCTGCACCCTCAGCGCTCCAGGCGGTGGCATCCTAACAACTACAGTGCTGCACAGTTTCGGAACGACCTAGATAACGGTTCTTCCACTGTGGCCATGCTGCAACGTCTCGCCCGGCAGGGTGGAGCCCGTCCGCTCATGTGACCCCGCGATCGCCGGTAGCTGCCGAACTCTCAAAATGGCGGTCGACCTGGCAAGAGCGGGCCCAACATAAAGAAATGGCCCGGTCACTGGTTGACTCCACCACCGTAGTCCTCCACGACCTTGAAGATTCTAGAGGAGCCGCGGGAGTCTCCGACCCCCGATGGGGAATGACTGCCATGATCGCCCGTGGAGTGACGAAACTGTATCCGCGGGACGTCGGCGCTCCCATGCTGGCGCCAGCCTCACTTTGAATTACTACAATCCTGCAGACCTCACTTCCGGTGAAAGCACAGTGTGACCCGGTAGGAAAAATTATTGCACCCCCTCCCCTTTTTGACTGATAGTTCAAACCACCGATCCTTTCCTTTGCCCTTTTAACGGAACTTTGGACTGCCTCCCCCTCTTTTACATTTTCTAGAGAAAACAAAACATTAACCACTACATTAGCATAGCAGTTGACACCAGAACTGTTTTCAAATTGAAAACCAACAACATCTTCAACAGAATCCTTTTTGTTTCTGCTGTGACCCTGCTACAGCACAGGCATTGTCCCCAGCAGTAATTCTGCAATGCCGGTAAGAATAGCTGTGGTGCCTACTGGACTCACTCACCCCCGCGGCGCCCCACGCCGTTTTTTGCTGGGCGGCAACTTACTAGACATCACTTTCGTGCCATCTAGATTTCAGCGCGTTCTGCTGCCTTGGAACTATTCGCACAACAGACCGCTACTGACAAGAATATTTCATTATTGGTGCTGTCAATTTCAATAAATCTATTGGATAATTAAAAAGAAATTGCCACGGTCTCTTCGTTGTTTAAATGTTTTTACTGTTTTTGTTTTGTTGTATATATTTATATGTTATTAAAGTTTTATATTCCTACTACTTTGTTGGAGTGCTATATATTTTTAATGTGACACATAATTGTAAAAACTTTGATGTACAAAGAGTCATTCCTGGAATCTTCCGCTTCAGGCTCGGTCCCCTCCCCAATCACAATACAGGATGGTTTTCAGATAGTAGGAACACGTGTGGTGTGACGGATCTCATCGAGTGTGGGCCTTGATCTACTATAACTCCTTTGAAGAGGGGTGATTCTTTACAGCTGGGGCCATAAACTACATCTGCAGGGCTAGCTGATAGCCTGGACAATCGGACACAGAGAAAGAGGAGTGTCAGAGGGTGCGGTAGTGAATAGGGCGAAAGGGAGGTGTCGGGCGGGCACAGAGTGTGATTCTCAGGGAAGAGCAGCGCAGATGGGGGGAGGTTTATTGCCCATGCATAAGACAGAGAGCGGTGGTGACCAGTGCCTGGGGGAGATGCTTACGAGGGTGAGGAGCCATGCTACGAATCGACAGCGTGCAGAGAGTGGGTCTGGTCAAGACATCTAAAATGGCTGCCGTGCACGACAAAAGTGTGGCATTTCAAAAAAGGCAAGATGGCGCAGACAATGTTTTTCAACACTTCCTCATTTCCTTCGAATCGAACGTTAACAGACGTTGGGGCATATTACCAAAGTTAAGCGATATTTATCGCTAACGATGCTTACCAACCAATTTTTTACCACTAAGCATCGTCAGAAATTATCGAAGATAAACCTTACTATTATCAAGGTTTATCGCAAATGCGATAATAAACGGCCGCAATGCATGAATATCGCTAAAAACTCAGCGATATTCATGCATTACCGAGCTAATACTCTTAGCCATGTTATCCACCTCCCATTGGATAACATGGCTAAGAACTGCTCAGGGCAGGTGTTACTTTTTGGAGATATTCGCGCTTAGCGCGAATATCTCCAAAAGTTGGTAATAGGAGATAGATATCTTGCATGTTGTAATGCAAGTTATTGTGGTATATGGAACTCATACCATAATCTCTCAGGAAAGCAGAAACTGATCCTTTTGGGACCGCCTAAAAAGGCCTAGGGGGTGAGGAGTACTCTACTTTGCCCCCTTTTCACGTTCCGAACTATTTTATTTTACTCTCTTCTGTAATTACACAAAATACCAGCGATAAGATGCATCGGAGACACACAGTGAGAGAAAGGAGGCCGGAGATGAAGAAGACATGTCAAATACACATTGGAGATAATATAGTGGCAGAAGGGAAGTAAATATGAGTAAACTTACCATGTAACATAAAAATGTTGCACTCTATACTATAAGTCTCATTTTATACTACAATCACTTCGCTACAACCTCATAAATTAAAAATAAAAATGAATAATGTCTCAAACAATTTTTGATTTCTAAATATAAATTTATTCTTCAGAATTTTCTAAATTTGAAAGAACTAGTAACATGTCCTCATCAGCAATGTCCTCATTAAAAGTCTCCAATGATGATTCTTGTAACTCTATGGTCTCCAAACACTCGATAAATTCGCCATCAAGAGATTGATCAAAAAAATCATTCAAGTCATCTCCTCCTTGTGACAATATTTCATTATTGGTGCTGTCAATTTCAATCAATGTAGTGGAATCATTCAAGTCATCTCCTCGTGACAATATTTCATTATTGGTGCTCTCAATTTCAATCAATGTAGTGGAATCATTCAAGTCATCTCCTCCTTGTGACAATATTTCATTATTGGTGCTGTCCATTTCAATCAATCTAATGGAATCATACAAGCCATCTCCTCCTTGTGACAATATTTCATTATTGGTGCTCTCAATTTCAATCAATGTAGTGGAATCATTCAAGTCATCTCCTTGTGACAATATTTCATTCTTGGTGCTGTCCATTTCAATCAATCTAATGGAATCATACAAGTCATGTCCTCCTTGTGACAATATTTCATTATTGGTGCTCTCAATTTCAATCAATGTGTTGGACAATTCAAAAGAAATTGCCACGGTCTCTTCATTGTGAGCCATTTTATTTTGAAATTGCTTGCTGTAAATTGCAGAAAAAAATAATCACTTTCATTTATCGTCTTTAGTAATACATAATATAAAACTAACTTTATCAAGTATTTAGTATAACAGAAGGACTGCAAATAAATAACAGAAAACATTTTTCAAATTATCTTCAAGTGTACAACATAGTTCCCCATACAAATTAACAACTCACCTTTTTAAAAGTAGCAGAAGTGTTAGTACTGTGTAAATCAAACACCAGAAATTCACCACCAAAAATTCCTCACAAATGTACCTCAGACAGTAGTATCACAAAATGGCTGTGGTTTCCTCTCATTTGACATATATACATAACCAATTACCTTTCATCACACACAAATACAAAACCAAAGTAACATTTTAATTGGTTCTAAATTTCAACACTTTCAAATGTGTTTTCCCCATGCAATTTTCCATAGGACATTTACATACGTCTACAGCCTGAATGGCTGAACGGAATTACACCAAACTTGGCAAAATGGTACATCAAACCTAAGAGGTCAGGAAGGATCTACTATGCCCCCTTATGGTCATTTCCCCCTTCGCTTTGGCCTCCTCTTGTCTCTCAATCCTACCGAGGGACAAGATGGCGGCCGCTACGGACTGTTTGGAATGTTGACAGACGCCGGAGAACCAATCAGCTTCGCAAAGCTCCGTAACGTGAAAAGTACGCGAAGCGGAGCGCTGTTACAGATATATATCTTTTTTTCAACGTTAATTTCTCAAAATCCACTGGAGCACATATATTGAGACCTAGCAAAGGCACATCGGGCTACCAGTCCCTAATATTTTGCCAAGTTTCGTGCAAATCCATTCAGCCGTTCGATTATTATTATTTAGTTTTTTTTTTGCCCCGCGGGGCCCTTTTAAAACCTCCACATCAAACCTAGGGGGTCAGCGAGGATCTACTATGCCCCCTTATAGTTATTTCCCCCTTTGTTTTGACCTCCTCTTGTCTCTCGATCCTACCGAGAGACAAGATGGTGGCCGCTACGGACTGTTTGGAATGTTGACAGACGCCGGAGAACCAATCAGCTTCGCTTCACAAAGCTCCGTTGCGCGAAAAGTCCGCGAACCAGAGCGCTAACCGGTCCGCTGTTACAGATATATATCTTTTTTTAAACGTTAATTTCTCAAAATCCACTGGAGCACATATATTGAGACCTACAAAAGGCACATCGGGCTACCAGTCGCTACAATTTTGCCAAGTTTCGTGCAAATCCATTCAGCCGTTCGGGCTAAAAGTGAGGCCAACCGCCCTATGGAAAACTCAATGTTAAAAACACGTTTTGGGACCCCCCTTTTTTCTCGACCCCCCCTGGACGAACCCCCCCCAAATTTCCAGGGGCTGCTCAGAAACAAAATGTTCCATTTTCCGGAAAATTTCAGCCAATTCCGTCCACAAACGCCAAAGTTATTAGACATAGAATTTTCAAAAATCCCATAGAGAAAAAATCCTAACTATATATACCTACTGGCGACCGCCAGTAGGTAATATATATATATATATAAAGATTCTGCTTTTGCTGTGCCCCCTATCTATGCGTTGGATACAACATTGCAAGTTACGCGTTTGGGAGGAGGAGTTGCTATCTTTTCGGCGTGGTGAAGGCGAGGCTAACCGGTCGGCTGACTGGCTGGCAACCCGACACCGATTCCGGTAAGGCATTTCCCTCTCTCCTTTCCTTACGTGTTGGCTTGCTTTTGGATTGAGCCGTATTGGGTTACGGGATTAACGTTTCATCTTGCCCGTAGTGAGCCTTTCAAACTTTTGCAGGATCTTGGGCTTACATTCATCCAAGTTAGACGGATTTGTATTTATACACCATATCCTGATTTCAAGTGACGCGCTCAGGAACAGAGAAGCCACAGCTGAGGCTCGATTTGACAGTCTCCCTGCTAATATCTCTAAATCTACTAATGAGGCACCAGGTGTTGCTGACAGTGATGTGAAAACCCTCCTGAAAACACTTGAGAAACTTTTACGTGGTGAAATTTCAAAATGGTGGGAGAAAAAATCCCTCGAGAAATATAGGGACGCTGACAGGATACCTCGTGGTTTAAGGGTCCTAATTGTCCCCACTTATGAGAACCCAGATCCCCAGATGCTCCAAGAATGGGCCGATAACAATCTTAAAAGTTCAATGAATATGCTTCATATTCTTATCAAATATGCTGAGTCTGATCGCAACAAACTGCTACTTGAGATTGATCGCATAAACACCCTGTTGGAGGCATCAGGTGAAATAGATATTATCACTAAAGCCAAAGCAGAAATTGATGTACGTATAAAAAAGTTGGAAGAATGTATCATCGAGCGGAAAATCACCAAATTTGCCCGCGATAGAAACGACTATGCCACTGGCAGGATTTTCACCTTTTCGAGAAAATACGACAACTTAAAACGTAAAGCGGTGGCCAATGACAGCAATTCTCGTAATATTCAACCCTCAACCTCTGCCAGTACTTTACTGACTGACAACAGTGATAATCTATCATTAAACTCCCTTACTTCTGTAAGTGATGACGAGAGTATACCAGTGAGACCCACAGAAGGACCTGCCAGTCGTGAGAACTTCTCATTGGTCGAAGAGCTGAATTTTGTCAGCGAGGACCGGCGTTATTCCCTGCGCTCCCGGCAACCTCAAACCAAATCAGGCAATCAAACAGCCAGCGCAGGCATGCAAGGAGGGGCATCTTCAAGCGCAAGTACCTCGCGAGGAAGAACAAAAAGGAATTGGAGCAAGTAACAAGTATGCTGGAAAATACTGTCATCAATCTCACTGACCTTCCTTTGACTCTAGCAGATCAACAACTCCTTTCACTTGGACTTTCATACTGTCCACCTAACAGGTTCTCTTATAATCAAACGCGCATTGATATCTACAAATTCATCCGCAAGATCAAATTGATCAAATATTTCAAACTGGAATCCAAACGGAATCAAACAAGCACTGCGGGTGATGAAGGTACTGCTACATCCTCTCTACAAGTACGAGATATCACGGGGCTACAGAACCTGTTGAGTTTAGCCTTTGACAACGATTCACAACCAACACCCACTGTGAGTCAAAGCATCGATGTTGGACGTTCAGCTGTCACTCCCTTTCGCCCCAAATCTACCTTTCTACCCATCATGCCCCGTGATGCGGTGGATGTTTTTAGCGACAGGGTCATTACAGAATTGAAAGCTCTCAATAGAGTAACCATGAACCAAAGGAAACAAACTAATTACAATGACAGTCAGTACCATCAACTTGTGAGCAGGCTCCAAAAGAACCAGGATGTCATAATTAAAAATGCGGATAAAAGAGGTAATACGGTGCTTTGGCGTACCAAGGATTACATCATCGAAGCGGAAAGACATCTAAGTGACACTTCGTGTTATCTTATGTCTACTCAATTCGCTATGAACAAAAGTTATGATACAACACGCAAAACCATCCACTCATGGAAGCGATTGGGTTTGATTACTAAAGATGAATGTAACTTTCTGATCAAAGATTACCCCATCACACCTGTCCTGTACTTTCTTCCGAAAGTGCATAAACAAGTGACTCCCACTCCAGGACGTCCTATCATTGCTGCAATTGGCAGCATGAATGAGAACCTCTCCAAATATGTGGACTACTTTTTGCAGCCTCATATGCACAATCTCCCATCTTTCTTGAAGGACACCACTGACTTTTTAAACAAAATCATGGAAGTGGAATGGAGTGACAACTTTCTATTCTTGGTAATGGACATTGAGTCACTTTATACGTCGATTCATCATCAGCACGGCATGCAGGCGTGCAAACACTATTTGGACAAAAGAGACATTCGTTTCCGGGACCACAATGCCATGTTAATGGAAATGATACAAATCTGCCTTAACACCAACTTTTTCAGATTTCAGGGCCAGATATACCAACAGTTGCGTGGAGTGGCGATGGGCTCGTGTTTTTCCCCCAGTTACTCATGCTTGCATGTGGGCTGGTGGGAGGAACACGAGCTCAGGACCGCACACCAACGCTGGCTATCCAATATTGCGCACTATTGGCGCTATATAGATGATGTCTGTATAATCTGGAATGGGTCATCAGAGGAAGCTAATGCTTTTGTTACCGATTTGAATGTCAATGATTTCAATTTGAAATTCACTTCCACTGTCACCACTGATGCAGCAGAATTTTTGGATGTATTTATTTTCATTAAAGACAACAGAATTGAAACCCGTCTGCACAGAAAGGCCACAGCGGGTAATGCAATTTTGCATGCCCGTAGTGCCCATCCGGCCCACACCATCCGCAGCATCCCCTATGGGGAGTTCATACGTATTTGCAGGATCTGTAGTGACAAAGATTCCCTCGACAAGTGCCTTAGTGAGTCTAAACAACGATTCATCAATAGGGGCTATTCTGATTCCATTTTGGAAAAAGCCCTTCAGAAGGCTTGCACTTTCGAACGCAAGCCACTACTAGCACCCAAGGTTCCCAATATATCCACCTCAGAGTGTAGTGTGCGTCTCATTACCAACTACAGTATACAGGAACGCAAAATCAGGCGCATCATCTGCTCTGAGTGGCCCATAATTCTAACTGATGTTATTCTGGGGCCACTGCTTCCTAGCACACCTAACATCACATTCAGAAGGGCACCTACGATGCGTGATGCACTCGATAGACCCATGCCAGAGGGACCCCTCAAAAAAAGCTTTGTAACTAAAACGGGCTTTTTCAGATGTACCTCCTGTCGTGCCTGCACCTTTGCCAAGAATAGTACATACTATGTCACTGCATTCAGCACCACACCCATCCCTATCCGTGAACATCTCACGTGCAGATCTGAGTATGTTGTGTACAAATTGAAGTGTACGTGCAATCTTGAGTACATCGGAAGTACTAAACTTCCGGTTTACCAACGTATTTTGCAGCACATTCGTGCAATCGTCAATAGTGATAGTAGTTACCCTGTTGCTAGACACTTCCGTTCAGTGCATGACAAAAAGCTTAAGGACTTCGAATACACAGTTCTTTGTTCGGTACCCCAACCCAGCCGGGGGGGGGTGATCGTATGAAGCGTCTCAGGCAGAAGGAATCACATTTGATTCTGGCCTTAGATACCAAGGCCCCTAATGGGCTGAATTTAACTGAAGACCTTAGTAATTTCTTATGAACTGTTTTTGTATTACTGTGATCTTGTTTCTCATTGTTCTTTATGATGTTATCTCCACTGTGATCCAGGTTTCCACTTCCCAGTTGGACACTTGGTTGTCTCTGCTTTTCTATATATTCTTTTCTGGTGTTGACCCTCTATTATTATAATCATATGTTTGGTTAGTGAATTTTGGTACGCCAGATTTGAGAAATATAACAATGGTATGATTATTCTTTTTTCATCTTGTCAGCTTTGCAGCTGTGGTTCTTTCATCATTTTTTATTCAACTCTTCATTTTCTTTTTGCTTTTTATTTTTCTCACTATTCATTTTCTGTTCGCTTCCTTTCATCTTTTTGATTTTATGTTTAATCTGTTATCACTCGCTTCCTTTTATTATATCTGATTTTTTATCCATTGTGTAATTAGCAACGGTTAGGGTCATTGAGTCACATGCGTTTATTATATTAGTTATTGCATTCCCATCTATTCCAGAACATGGATGTTCTTTTACTTGTGAATAGTTATGCTTCTTTTCATCTATATGGCACTATGTCATTACTCGCTCAAATGAACTGCGGACGTTAATTCACATGTATTAGGTGGATATGAAATCTCTATATATATACTTTAATTCGTCCATGTTTAGAATTTCAATCTGCTTCATTCAGAATATATTTCCGTTGGTTACAATGACTATCGAATTTTCTGTTGAATGAACCCTGATTTATGAACTGCTTTACTCACTTTTGAATATGGATTCCACGTCATTATTTTTTTATGCACTTGTCAGTTAGTGAGTCTTTTCACTATGTTTACTGTGAAGTTTAGAGAAGGCGTTCACCATTTGTAATTTGTGCATTGTCCTACTTTTATTTTTCACTATTTAAATGCTTTTTTTGTTCCTGACGCGCTATGTGAACAAGCTCCCTTGTGGAGCGAAACGCGTCATCCTTATTTGAATAAACCGTCTTCCCTGCTATCCATTCTTCGATTCCTGGTATTTTTGAGGCTGTATTTCACTGCTGGACGTGAGGCTTCTGAGGTCTGGACCTACACGGTTCCGCCATTATTGGACGGGACTAGGATTGCTTATATATATATATATATATATTCACTGAAAAAATCATAGGTTATAGACCATATATAGTTAGGAATTAGCATTTAAAAAACCTTATTTTACTCACACAAAACCATTGAAATTCCATATATAGTTAGTTGTACTAACTATATATCGCGCACCCGCAATCCACTGCTGATCATGTCACATATTACATCATTCATGACATGGTCAGTGACATCACTGATGACATCACTGATGACATCTCAAATGACATCACTGATGACATCACTGATGACATCTCAAATGACATCACTGATGACATCACTGATGACATCTCAAATGACATCACTGATGACATCACTGATGACAACATCCAGTGACTGTATTTTTCTGTAAAGTTAAAATATGTCTTGAGTGGATGTATAAGTGTCTGGATGAAGGATTTAGTAGGGTCATGACTGACTGTATGAGTGACTGATTAAATGTGTCTCACTGAGTGCATGGGTTAGTGACTAAACTGTCTTAATTTGTGCATAATTATGTCTGTTGTTCTGTAAACTGCTGCATGTGTTGATCAGTAGCTATATGATTAACTATATGGGTTATTGATTGGCTGCCCAAGCATTTGTATGGGAGACTGAGTGTGTGTGTGGGTGGCTGGGAGGTGTATGACTCTCTGCATAGATGTGTGAGCAGTTGATTGACTAGATGTATGGGTTCAAAAGTGCATGTGGAAACAGCTGTATGGGCAGTTGACTGTGTGCATGAGTGTATTGGTGAGTGAATGGATATCTCACTGCTACATGTTAAAGTAAGTACATATGTAAAATACAGTACATGTGAGAGTTGACATATATAAATAACTGTGCATAAGAGCCAGTGAATGTGTGAGTGGCTGTATGGATCATTGTGAACTTGTATCCAGGATTGTATAAGTGAGTAAATATGTTTTAGTATATGTTTGAATAAGTAAGGTGTGTATAACTGTATAGTTGAGGAAATGGAGGTGTGATTGATTCTTTGTATGACTGACTAAGTGTCTGAGTAACTCCATGGATGAGTGACAGTCTATGAGTGTCTGTTTACACTGATTGTATCTAAGGTTATATTAGAGTCTGAAGAGGTTCATCGTATTATCACATGAATGATGTCATCAGTGATGTGATCAGTAATGTCAAATGAGATGTCATCAGTGATGTCATCAGTGATGTCATTTGAGATGTCATCAGTGATGTCATTTGAGATGTCATCAGTGATGTCATCAGTGATGTCATTTGAGATGTCATCAGTGATGTCATCAGTGATGTCATTTGAGATGTCATCAGTGATGTCATCAGTGATGTCACTGACCATGTCATGAATGATGTAATATGTGACATGATCAGCAGTGGATTGCGGGTGCGCGATATATAGTTAGTACAACTAACTATATATGGAATTTCAATGGTTTTGTGTGAGTAAAATAAGGTTTTTTAAATGCTAATTCCTAACTATATATGGTCTATAACCTATGGTTTTTTCAGTGAATTTTCAAGGTTTTGTAAATGCTAATTCCTAACTATATATGGTCTATAACCTATGGTTTTTTCAGTGAATTTCATTGGTTTTTTAAAAGCTAATATCTATAGCTGTAAAATGTATTCTTCTTTAAATCCAAAAATATATTTTATATGTTTATTAATAATTTTTTTAAAATATTTTTTTTGTTTCGCTCCCGGTCCGCGAACCGGGAAGCTTCCCGTTAGCTCAATTTAATTCCGCGACCCGGTCCGCGAACCGGTAAGAAATCAACATAGTGACGGTATCGCGTTGCCGCGTAATGCGTCTTATGACGTACTGCGTTAGCGCACCCGGAAGTGCCCCGGGGCGCGGACCGAGGCGTGAAACGCAGCTCCCCGGAAGCGATCCGCGGCACGAAAGCGCGACGTATCGCGTTGCCGCGAAATGCGTCTTGTGACGTATCACGTTAGCGCACCCGGAAGTGTCCCGGGGCGCGGACCGGGGCGCGAAGCTTAGCGACCCGGAAGCTAACCGGGGAGCGTTCCGCAGCGCGTAACATGAGCGTGAGAGGTCATGTGACTTGTTAATAAAACTTTTCATTGGTTCATTTCACTTTTGGTTTCATAATGATGGAAGGCTAGGTCAGGTGACTTAAAAATAACACTTTTCATTGGTTGAGAAGTATTGTTTTTTCCCAAATGATGAAAACCCCTCCTTCTTTCCTCACTCTGACTTTCATCATTGTGAGAGGAAGACCTATTTTGCTTGTTGGAAAATGGCTTCATTGGTAGCTTCAGCTGGTGGACCCCCACCACCACCACCACCTCCTCATGGGAAGAGAGGACCACCTCCCCAGGTCCTGACCAACACTGAGGAGGAAGAGGAAGAAATGGATGAGGAGGGAGAAGAACCACAATTTTTAGAAGAGTTGCCCCGGGTTTCCAGAAAGAAAGCCAGTTTCATCTGGCAGTTTTTTTCAATACCTCGTGGCCAAAAAAAAGTCAACGCGAGGTATGTCACCTGCCTGATATGCAAGGAACAATTGTCCAGACGGACGGACAAAAAATATAGCTTTGGAAATCATACAATGCACAGGCACATGACGAGGAAACATCCCCTAAATTACAGCCGGGCGGAATTAAGGGATATGCACGACAATCCAAGACCAACTCCTGTGGCCAGACCAACAATACCGGTTTCTTTAACACCAGAAGAGGCACGGGAAACTGTGCCAAATATTCAAGAAAATTTTGGGCACATGATTCACTTATGTATGCACTGTCGTGCATTATTAGCTTGTGGCAACATGAGCATCAATGCTATAAACCTGGCGTATGAACACCATGATTGCCCTAACCGCCCCCAGTAATTTTTTTTGCTCCTGTTGAGCCCTTTTCAACGCCTGTTTTTTGTTGTTTCCCCCCCCCCAAAAAAAACCAAAAAAAATATAAAATCGTTCAAAAAATACAAAAAAAAAAAAATGTTCAAAAAATAAAAAAAAATATAAAACAACAAAAATATAAAAAAAAAGTTCTTTTCAGAACTACCTTCCCTTTCCAAAAAAATTGCTAGAATGTTTAGCACTCTGGCAAGCTCTATTTCTTTTGGTTCGCTTCCGGGTTAGCTTCCCGGTACGCGGACCGGGAGCTAACCAAAAAAAAAAAAAAAGTGTAAGTATAAGGAAAGGAAACAGAGAGTGATGTTAAAAGAAAGACAGCTATAGGGAGTAAAGAAGAGATACTGTTTAATAGATCTATTTACCGAAGAAAAGACAGAAGAGGGTATAATTGTGAAAAACAAAATAGATAACGAAGTGAAAGAAAAAAAGAAGAGAGTATAACATTAACAAAGAAGAGTTTCTTGGAGAATGTGAGTGAATGTTCAAAATAAGATTAAAACATGAGGAATAACAGAGAGAAAAAATAGAAAACAGAAAACAAAAAATAACAGAAAAAGATTAATTGAAACAGCAAAGAAATGTAAGTAACATAGAGCCATATCATCAACATAGGCAATAAAAGTTTTGCAGCTTTTAATGGCAGAAATGTGTCGCTAAAGCTGCTTTTGTGGCAGAAAACTGCCACTAAAACCACTTTTGCACCAGTTTTCTGCCAATAAAAAGAGCAATAATTTTATTGGCTGTGTTCATAATATTCCCCTTAGTGTGCTTCAACTACACAGAGAAAGCATTATGAACAAGTAGTGATAGAGTGATCAGTCAAAGACACTAAGAGTAATAGAGACGCAGTGAGTGAACAAGAGTGAGGAACTATGAGAAGAGAGGGACTGAGAAAAAGAGTGGAAGGAGTTGAGTAAGTAGGTAATAGAGAAAGGAATGAGGGAAGTAGCAAAGGCAGGAAACTGAGGGTTAAAGAAATGAAGCTGTCAAACTACTAGTAGGTGAATGTGATAGAAATGTAACGAAAAGAGTACAAAACATTTACCTTATAATTGTCATTAACTTACTCACTTTTTGTTTTTATACTTTCAATCTGTGAAAGAGAGAACAAACATTTGAAAAATATTAAAACATGTATTTAAAAATTAGAAAAGACAAGGGAAAAGATTGAAGGACAAACAGTTTTTCAACAACTTTGACACTTACAGAAGCTTCTGCTTCTCCAGGCCCCCTACACAGTCCTAAAGATATACATTTTAAACTAACAGTATCTTGATGCAGATGAAGTGAGGCCTATCTTAAAACATGGTGCATCTTTTGCATTGCTGTTGTTTCAGAAAAGTGTCGCAAGACACTAAAATTTTAAATAATTGCTTCAGGATGCCAATAAGATGTCTACTATCCAGAGGTTTGTTTCAGGTGAGGCCTACTCAGGGTTGCAGATGAGATTTACACTTGTTGAAGAGTACAGAGGAGATAATACATGTGAAGGTCTACCAATGAAGTGAGTCATGTCCACTGCACTCTTCAACAAAGTTCAAACCTCCTATGTTTCCCTGGACAGACCTAAACTTGATCTGCACAATGTGATTCGTAATGATAGGAAACACAGGTGATGTAAATGAAATACGTGCAATTTATTTTGCTCATTTCACAATCACATCACTTGTGTTTCCTTTGCTTAGGTATCTCATTGTGCAGATGTAGTCTATCATATGAAAGAGTACGCAGAAGTGCAGCACTGCATGCAACAACTTTGACACTTACAGAAGCCTCAGCTTCTCCATGCCTCCTACACAGTTCTACATATACATCATAAATGCAAACAGTACAGAATTAATTATACATGTTAAATGGTTTATTTTTGCTGTTCTCAGAATGTATCAAAATTCACTAAAAACAGTGACTTGAAGGTATTCATCATATAACAGCGGGGAAAAAAAAACACAATCAAAATGATTGTGTTTAAAAAACCCATACAACATAAGAAATGAAAATTCAGAACTCCTTAAAGTTAACTTACTTTCCATGACGTCCAAGGATGTCCTATGAACAGCTAACACTCTTTTGTGCTGTTATTACTTTCAGCCCGCCACTTTCTGAAAGAAAATCTCCATCGTTTTTAAAAACACGTTACATGCAATAAATGACTTCTTGCTCTCTACCACAAGTTTCCACAAGGCCAAATCTGGTCAGAGCCATTTATAACTCTTGGATTTCTTGTAAGCCAATCCCGTCATTTGGCATTTCCGCAACTTTCAGAATTAAAATGTTGAAGATCATTTTCACAATCCTGGAATAGTAATATCTTCCCCTTCTTGCTCAGTCATGTTCTACATTTCCTATGACACTGATACTGCTTACTATGAAGCAGACTTACACTACCTCTATGACTACTACAATTATTTAATTCTCTACATCACTTTTAATCACAAAGCAATGTAAAACAGTAGACAGCATTGCAGACTTACATTCCCTCTACTCCATGTTTTGATTGGCTGCTTCAATTAGCTTATAAAAAGAAACAGTTTTTCTGAACTCATTCAAAGTGCACATATTTCTCCATGATGTCCAGTCCTATGGTTAGAAGTTATGTCTCTGAAATACACTTATCCTCAAGGCCAAATTGTGTAGGAGCCATTAGAACTTCTTGAAATTCCACAGAGCACATCCCGAGATTATTTCCCTAAAATGTTGGTTTTAAAAACACCAGGTAAGAGTTTTTAAGGTCATACGGCAATTTTTTTTTGAAAATTAAAACAGAATCATTGCAGAATGACCAGCCATTTCTAGACTTTAAATAAGCTGTGTAATGTCCTGATGTTATTGAAGGGCCATCATGATATATAATTGCTGCAGTTACAAAAGTCCTTCCTGATATTGACAACTGCGAAGCTACAAAATTTTTAATTAAAGTTGTCAATTTTGTTCCATCAGGCCTACATCGTTGGAACATTAAAATGACATACTGGCCATATGTTCGTATAAATAATGTGGACATCATTTCAGATTTACATTGGCTACACTCCATGTTGTGATCAGCTGCTTTTACTAGCTTATTAAAGGAAACTGATTTACTGTCTGGCAAAGTTAAATATATAAATCTTTCTGAGTCTACACTAGTAGTACTTGATACCATACAGTTCTCGCAGTCATGCTGCCATTGATAAGAAAGCCAAACAGCTGATCTACATCTACACCTTCAGCATGTAAAACATCAAGCATATACATTAAAAACTCCTGACAATCTTGCTGAATATTTTGAGAGAATTGTGTTTGGCCTGAACATCTGTCTAACAGATTTCGAATTTCAGACACACTTTCTATGTTTCTTCTATCAGTGGTACATTTCTCTAACACAGAATTTAACAAACTGCAAAATCTTTGATCAGAATTGACCACAATCTCTTCTTTTACATTTTTTAGAGAAAACAAAACATTAACCACTACATTAGCATAGCAGTTGACACCAGAACTGTTTTCAAACTGAAAACCAACAACATCTTCAACAGAATCCTTTTTGTTTCTGCTTGTAATTTTAGGTTCATTGACTTTTTGTCTTTTTGCTACAACCTCCCCAGTATTGTTCTCATTTCTTCGTTTCCGGCCTACCACACGTTTCTCAAACAAAGGATACTGAGGCAAATGTGGCGCATACTCTCTTCTTAACCTATTGTATTCCTTAACACAATCTAGATCCGCACAAATGTTTGTGACATCACACTCAATCAAGTACAATCCCGATAAAGTTCTAACTCGTGACAATGCCACATATGCCATACCCTCCTTGAACACAGAACTGCCAATATTCACCAATGCACTGTCTACACTTAAACCTTGCGATTTATGAATTGTCACCGCATATGCCAAGCAAACAGGAAACTGCTTACGGCGAACATATAAGTCTTTTACAAGCAAAAATCTAGCAGAACAACGAGCAATTAGCTGTACTTCCTCAATGCCATCAAATTTAATTTTTAAAAATTCAATTCCATCTCTCTTTCTGTATTTCACAAAATCAACAACATTACCCATTGATCCATTTACCAGACCTCTTTCAACATGTAAATTCCTTCTTAAAATTATACGGCAGTTCAAGCACACATTCAGAGTCTTTTTAAAACCTGCAGTTTTAGATATACTCTTCTCTAATGAATCCAATTTTGTTTTCAGATTCTCAGACAAAATAATTGTTGATCCCATATGCTCTACTCTATCAATAGCTTCCAGTTTCACAATCTCTTGCTTTTCTAAATGCAACATTTTGTTGTTAAATTTGGCACATTCTGCAAGAGTTGGCATCAAACATATTCCAGATTTCTTCTCAGTAATTTTCTGAAAAATATTCTCAGGCACAACATCTTGTTCTGGATATAAATTTGACAGTAATCGTGCATGTAAAGCTTCTTTCCCATGCTCGGTCACTTTTCCAATTCTAACATCTTGTAGAATAGTCTTGTAAACTTCATCCTTCGCCTGACGCATATTTTCATGCAGTTCAGCATAATTGAAGTTTAACCATATATTGACGTTGCCAATGCTGCCTAGGCACTTCCTGGTATCTTCATGCGTGAGCATTTTGAACACAGGTTGCCCTTTCACTGGTGTCAGCTGCAGAAGATCTCCGAAAACAATGATGTGTTTGCCACCAAATAACACATCATACTCTGTTTTGAGAACTTCTTGCATCCTCAAATGCACAAAGGCAAGCATGACATTGGAAACCATGCTTACTTCGTCAATGATAAGAAGTTTCATTTTCCTCAAGATTCTTGAAACTTCAAAACAAGCATCTCCAGATAGCCTGTGATATTGTAATTTGTTGTCATGCTCCACTGGCAGCATCAGTAAACGATGTAAAGTAATCCCTTTAATATTATGTGCTGCCAGTCCAGTTGGAGCAGTGACAACACAAGACAGCGATGACTCTGTCCTTTCCTGCAAATAGCATGAAATTGCTTTAATGAGGAAACTTTTTCCAGTTCCCGCTTCTCCACTCACGTACAGTCGGACAGGCTTCAACGACGTACATGAGCACTCTTTCTTATCATGACTTAATCCATGATCAATTTGCATGGTAACTTCGTCATATATTTTCCTCTGCTCAACGTTGAGTTGTCTTTCCAACTCTTCTAAGTTAACCGCATCCTCTTGAGCAGGTGCCATGGCTCTTTCCACTTCATTCATAGCAGTGGCAGCTTCATTTTCAATAACAGGTCCTCCTAGTGGATCCTGACTCAATGAAGCAGAACTCTGACTGTCCTGAGAACTGTCTCTGGCAATCTCGGCTGCAATCGTTGCTTCCTGCTCAATTTCCGCATTCAACATTTCTACATATTTGGGAAAAGCAGGACATTCTATGGTCTCCTTGGCGGCATTGAAAGAGTCTTCGTAACAGAGGAAATCTCCAAGCAGTTCCTCTTCTGCACGCCAAGGCTTGAAAAGTTGCAAAAGTGCTAAATAGAAAAACTCCTTTTTTTCAGGAGATTCGCCACTCAATTTTCGATGGTTTACCAAGTGGCATTTTCTTTGCTTGACCAGACATCCCTCACTTCCTATTACAGCATACACTCTTTTCTCAGTATCTTCTTTGATGTTCCTCTTGAATATGTAATTTTGCAGAACCTCATACAGACAAACATTCTCGAGGTGACTGCTTCGATTTGGATAATATGTATCCAACATGTTTGTCTTCAAAATGTCGGTACTGTTTGGCTCCTTTTCCGCCAAATACTCAATTTCCCGCACAGGTTTGAGAACTCGATTACGCGTTGCTGCAAGACCAAGACTCGCCCAAACGATACTCCTGGACTTGGCATAGAGACTTGCTGAAGACAACCGGTCAGAACATTCGTACGCTCCGATTTCTCGATGCGACAACATCTTCAGACTGAAACTGTACAACTTCTTGCTGAGGCTCTTTTCATGGGAAATGTCCTCCCACATATCCTTCAATTCTGTCTTCTCTTTTTTGGTGATGTAAGACGTCACATACCGAGCCACAGCCATACAGTTATCAGCCACAAACTGTATATCCATGTTAGCATTCCACATGGACAAAATCACCGGGTTGTAGTCGTTGATGTACTTGGACTCTTCGTTCCTCTTCAAATTGTAAGTGTTTTTAGGTGATTTCTTCATGACATTGTGTCGCAGCGAAGACATCAAACTGTTTACTCTTCCTTTAGAAATCACCGGTCGTGGAAAGCCGAAACGACATTTAGTGTAGAACTTGTCCTTGTTTCGGAATTTACGACGGCAGTACTTTCCACATCGATGGCTTTGGAAACGCAGAACTTTTTCTCTTAGGCTTTTCTTCTCCTTTGCGTTTGGAACAGCACACGTAGAATACTGTTGGATGAAACTCATCACTGAGTCTTCTGGATCCGTTCCAAATTTAGGTGCATCCTTGATCCACAGCAACATATGTATATGAGGAGCACCTCTTGCTTGGTACTCCATTCTCCAGAAGAAATCCAACACCTCTCCAAGAGGTGGATTCTTCTTATTCATGATGAAAGACATCATAGCTTCAAATCTATGATTGAAGTACCTACATACATTGACTGGATCCAAAGAGCACAGTTCTCCGGGTGTCTTGAATTCGATGTTATCTACGTTAGCATTTGCCTCTCGTAGAAATTCAAGTAAGTCTTCCCAGCCATACTCGGCACAGCTCAGAGTGAGGAACCATGTGGGAGTACCTAAGTTCCTCAACATACATTTTAAATCACCATGACGACGGTACCAGTACTCATTAGTACCACGCTGACACGCCATGAGATTAATCAGGTGAGAATCCAAAATACTGTCTTGGACATTGACTTTATCCATAAAGTCACTTGCCGAGATGTTTTGCATGTGTATACCACTTTTCAAGATGTGGTTCACTGCATATGACAGTCCAGACAGATCGCTTTCAAACAGGAGATGAAACAAATAGGGAATGCATTGTCGAAACCTAGCATCTCCTGCATACAATCGCAAAGTCCGGTATTCAGAAGCAGGAATTTGATGAGGTCGCTCATCATATCTTCCTCCCTGACCTGTTGGAAAAAGCTGTGGGAAACACCGAGCTTCCAAACTTTCCTCCCAAACACTAATGGGACTCCCTTTGGCTTGTTTCATTTGAAACAACTCAATAGCATTCCCCATGACTTCCTTGGAATGCAAAGGATGAACACTATAATGTTCATATATTTCTTCACTAGTAGAGGGTTCTACTTTCTCAATTTGACCAGCACACAAATCGCTATCCTCTTCCTCACTTACTTCCTCTTCTGCAACATATACATTCTTATAGTATTTATTATTTTTTTTCAAATACAATGTTGCCTTTTTAACTTTCCTAACATCTACTAAATCTTGCCATATTTTCTTATTCTTTGTCGGAACCCCATTAACTAAGATAACCAGAGGTTCCTCTTCCACTTTTTCTACTCCAATTGTGTTAATGTTTTTCTTCAAATCTAGAGGCAAATAAACAACTCTTCCCTTTAATCCTCTCTGTAAATCTGATGGAGGCAATTTCCCTGTCTTTGGCTCCATTCTTACAATAGCCTGAAAGGGATGGATACTTTGAATCAAAATAGATTCATAAGTATTTAAATCCTTCAATTCAGAAGGAATCTCAATCAATTCCAGATTATTATGAACTGCTCTAGCAGGCATCTGGTTTTGATTTAATTTGTTACAACAATAAGTACACACACGTTGATCCAATCCCAAATCAAAACAATTTTCTACCATCAAGTATGTTGCGAAATCCTTCCATTCACTATTATTTTCCCTTTCACTTTTTGCATATAAATCCACTAACTTAGTCTGATTCTTATAATAAGTGCGTCGACAACACACACAAGTGAAATTTGGCCTCTCACTTGATTTGACCTGAAACGTCGCAATTTCCCTCTGGAAATTATCTGTACTGGAAACCTGTACACTATCTTCCACATTACCCGCTTCTTCTTGGTCAATTTCAACATTCTCCTCTTTACTTCCAAAGTAACAAAACTCAATTTCTTCACATATATTCTTCACATCTATTTCAGAACCATGCAAAAGAGCAGCGCATAATTGTTTAAGCATAATTGCTGGACTCTTAGCATAATACAACATTCTAACTAATTTCCTCACTTTATTATGATGCACTGCTAGCATCCTGAAATGATGAAAAACACTCTGGCATACTCTCCTGGAAAGACAAGCCAGTGAATGACCATGCAAACCTGTCACTTCTCTCACTCTGCAAGGATCTAATTCTTGCAACAACATCATTTTCTGCTTCAAACTTTTCTTATTAAATGACCGTACAAAATCACAAAGCAAATTGATGGAATCCTGTCGCACACTGCAAATACTACTACACTTCCAGGTGTACACAGGACCCTTAGCACGTCTTCCTAAAACCTCATTACCTAACACCTCTTCTGCCTCTGTTGTCACAAGTTTTTCTTTTTCAACTGGACAACCATCTTTCACTTCATAAGCACGACCACTGGTGTCAACTGCATGCACCAAATCATTATCCTGGAAATAACTCTCCTCATTAAAAAATGCCTCACAGCTTGAACTATGCATCCATTCTCCAGAAAAAACTTCACAAAAATTACTACGATTAACTATTCTCTTCCATCTACTATTTCTTTTGAAATCATAAATTGCCTTGTTTAGCTTCCTAATTCTATTGATTATCAAAATAAATAACATACGTTTAATTTCAAATGCCTGATCAATAACTTTCTCAACTTTTTTTTTTCTCTTATAAAAAACCAGTTTCTGTTGACCTTTCTTAATATTTTTTAACAAATTGCCAATTATCCTGTTGCGGAACATTCGTTTACGAATCTCCCTAAACTGTTGTTTCCTTCTACTATCATGCACAGAGTTATCTCTTGCTCTAGCAGTAACATTTTTCATTGGCCTTTCCTTTCCATTTGAATTCCTTCTCGTTTTATGGACTGAAACATTTTCTGTAGTAATATTTCTTTTACTACACATATTTCTTATGAAATATTTTGTGCTCTTACCCGGTGCATTCTTCGTGACTTGACAAATCTTTTTGTTAGAGGACTGCTGCTTATTTTGTTTCACCTGCTGTCTTTGACGTTTTGCAGCCTTTCTCTGTCTTTCTATTGTTGGCATGGTGAAATCTTGAAATGATCTGCAGTTGAATCTGTGGTAAAATATAATAAAAAATGTTATTAACCATTATTACCAAACAGTAAAACAATAACAGTGATCAAAAACTTAACACACTACTTGACATTTTAAATATAAGATTTTTTAGTCCTTGCAAATTTACAATACAGAAATAGCAGAAAAGAAATGACATTTATATTTATGTTACCTGTGCTATTTTATATGTGAATCTGATCTAATTTTATGAGCATATTTTAATATTTTATTGAAGACACTACACATAACCTGCTTTTGAAGGTGTCTTTATTTTTAAATTAAACGGTTTACCTTTTTACTTTTTATTAATTATAAATTTTAAAAATAAATGTTTATATTTCCATAGGCTCAAACAGGTCAGCTTCCCATCCTATGTCATATAATTCGGACAAATCTGCATCCTCATCACGCTCTTCTTCATCCTCAGGATTTAAATCATCCAAGGGATCAACATCCACTGATGTTTCAATTACAAGTTCAATGATGAGGTCAAAATCAACTGATTGCAGATTGTCGCTCATGTTGAGGTTGTCTTTATCTTTAAAGAAAGATAACAACAATGAGATGTTGCAGAGTAAGAGACAAATCTCAGAGATTATAATAGTAAAATTGTTTAACAAGAGTAATATTTTGCAGCTATTATTTAGCCATGTCCAGCAATGCTGAGCAGGTGAAGACTATGTCTAAATTTTCAGTGAACAGGACTCATCTCTTCTTAACCTTGGATAAGCCTCACCGACTCTGTGTGTCCTGCACATACTTAAATGTAAAGGGGCAGATTTATGTTAAATGGCACATCCCCAGGCATGCACCAGTTAACGTGCACCACTACTCTGCCACCCATGGTGTGCCGTATTTACAATCAGATAGGAGAAAGCTTCGTCAAAACCCTTCGCCTGCTTTAAGCAGGCATAGGTCTTGACGCAACATTGTGGAGATGGGGCACCCCTGAGCCTTGCTTGAGCTGCATCGCACTTGCGATACAATTCCAGCAATCACTACCTTTACAGCACAGATACGTCACGCATCTGTGCCATTTTTGCCCCATGATGCCCCGCATTCTAAATGCAGCACACCATGGGTGGCGGAACAGCGGCGCAGGATGACTGACACATCCCTGGTGATGCACCAGTCATCATAAATCTATCCCTAAGCTTCTTATCTTGTTAGAGATAAACCGCCATATGTATCATCAAACTATTTTGCATTTCCTAAATAGCGAATTTTAAGGAATAAATAGCGATTCTTTACCATTCCTAATTTGCGATGAGCAAATTGCTAATTGCAAATTACCCATTCATTTCCATGGGCCAGGAGGCCCATAGGAATGAAGGTGCAATTTGCGATTAGCAATTAGCTCATCACAAATTAGGAATTTTTCCAAAGGTGCAGGGGTGTCTCAAGAACACCCTGCTGCACCCATGAAAAAGAAATTTGGGGGCATATGGCGCACATACATGCCCTAAGGGCATGTATGGGCATCATATGGCACCTTTTGTTTTTTGGAAAAAAAGCTTTTTGAAAAGAATTTGCAAATTACCACCAACTAGAAGTTGGTGGTAATTTGCAAATCCTTAATGGCATTTTTTGCATATTTTTTGTTTGATACATTGCATTTAAGGAATCGCAAAATTTGCAAATCCTTAAGTGCAATCGCAAAATAAGGAATAGCAAATTTTGCTATTCCTTATTTTGCATCAAACTTGTTTGATACATACCATTTGTCTAATTAGCATTCGCAAAGGCCGAAATTCGCAGAATTTTGGCCTTTGCGAATGCTAATTAGCTTGATACATATGGCCCCAAGTGAGGCCTGTCTTGCAACATGGTGCATCTTTTGCATCACTGCTGCATCGGTTTCATGTGGTACGTTTTTTTTACACCATGACATATCTGCCTAAATGCATCAATTTGTAATGTTGTCGCCTCATAGCAAATCTTTTGCACCGCCGCTGCATCATAAAAGTGACGCACAGTGGCACAAAAGAGGCATACACCTATCATAAATCTGTCCCTAGCATTTTAAAAGATTAATCCAGGATGACGATAAGGTGTGGCCTATCCAGAAGTTTGTTTAAGGTGAGGCCTACACAGGATTGCTGATTAAAGTTACGCTTGATGAAGAATACAGAGGAGATAATACATGTAAAGGCCTACCAATGAAGTAAGTGATTTGCACTTTATTTCGCCAGTCATCATAAATGTATCCCTAAGCTTCTTATCTTGTTACAGATGAACCACCATATGTACCATCAAACTATTTTGCATTTCCTAAATAGCGAATTTTAAGGAATAAATAGCAATTCTTTACCATTCCTAATTTGCAATGAGCAAATTGCTAATTGCAAATTACCCATTCATTTCCATGGGCCAGGAGGCCCATAGGAATGAAGGTTGCAATTTGCGATTAGCAATTAGCTCATCACAAAATAGGAATTTTTTCAAGCGTGCAGGGGTATCTCAAGAACACCCTGCTACACCCCTGAAAAAGAAATTTGGGGGCATATGGCACACATACATGCCCTAAGGACATGTATAGGCGTCATATGGCACCTTTTGTTTTTTGGAAAAAAAGCTTTTTGAAAAGAATTTGCAAATTACCACCAACTAGAAGTTGGTGGTAATTTGCAAATCCTTAATGGCATTTTTTGCATATTTTTTGTTTGATACATTGCATTTAAGGAATCGCAAAATTTGCAAATCCTTAAGTGCAATCGCAAAATAAGGAATAGCAAATTTTGCTACTCCTTATTTTGCATCAAACTTGTTTGATACATACCATTTGTCTAATTAACATTCGCAAAGGCCGAAATTCGTAGAATTTTGATCTTTGCGAATGCTAATTAGCTTGATACATATGGCCCCAAGTGAGGCCTGTCTTGCGACATGGTGCATCTTTTGCATCACTGCTGCATCGGTTTCATGTGGTACGTTTTTTTTACACCATGACATATCTGCCTAAATGCATCAATTTGTAATGTTGTCGCCTCATAGCAAATCTTTTGCACCGCCGCTGCATCATAAAAGTGACGCACAGTGGCACAAAAGAGGCATACACCTATCATAAATCTGTCCCTAGCATTTTAAAAGATTAATCCAGGATGACGATAAGGTGTGGCCTATCCAGAGGTTTGTTTAAGGTGAGGCCTACTCAGGATTGCAGATTAAAGTTACGCTTGATGAAGAATACAGAGGAGATAATACATGTAAAGGCCTACCAATGAAGTAAGTAATGTCCACTTTATTGCGCCAGTCATCATAAATGTATCCCTAAGCTTCTTATCTTGTTACAGATGAACCACCATATGTACCATCAAACTATTTTGCATTTCCTAAATAGCGAATTTTAAGGAATAAATAGCAATTCTTTACCATTCCTAATTTGCAATGAGCAAATTGCTAATTGCAAGTTACCCATTCACTTCCATGGGCTAGGAGGCTCATTGGAATGAAGGTTGCAATTTGCGATTAGCAATTAGCTCATCACAAAATAGGAATTTTTTCAAGCGTGCAGGGGTATCTCAAGAACACCCTGCTACACCCCTGAAAAAGAAATTTGGGGGCATATGGCACACATACATGCCCTAAGGACATGTATAGGCGTCATATGGCACCTTTTGTTTTTTGGAAAAAAAATGCTTTTTGAAAAGAATTCTCAAATTACCACAAACTAGAAGTTGGTGGTAGTTTCCAAATCCTTAATATCATTTTTTACATATTTTTTGTTTGATACATTGCAATTAAGGAATCGCAAAATTTGCAAATCCTTCAGTGCAATCGCAAAATAAGGAATAGCAAATTTAAGAATTAAGGACATTTTAAGTAATTTCCACATGTGCAGTGTTTTCAAATTATGATTTGAAAATCGTTTTTGGGGAAAAGTAATGGTTTGCAAATTTATGACAAGGACATAATGGTGTATGCTTCTCTATAAGGCATTTCAGTGTCTCTGATGTCATTTTTCCCATATTACATTATAAGACCTTTCCCCATAGAGCACATTCCTTGTAAATATGCTCCCACCTGTGCATGGCGAATTTAGATTTTGACTGTTTGAGTCACATAGCCATGTTAAAAGTCACCCCAAAAAATTGCAAACACTTTAAAAAAACACATTCATGTGTCTTAAGGACATTTTAAGTCGTTTCCCCGTGGACAGTGTTTTGTAAGTGGCGCAAAAGAGGCATACACCTATCATAAATCTGTCCCTAGCATTTTAAATGATTAATTCAGGATGACGATAAGGTGTGGCCTATCCAGAGGTTTGTTTAAGGTGAGGCCTACTCAGGATTGCAGATTAAAGTTACGCTTGATGAAGAATACAGAGGACATAATACATGTAAAGCTCTACCAATGAAGTAAGTGATGTCCACTTCATTGCGCCAGTCATCATAAATGTATCCCTAAGCTTCTTATCTTGTTAGACATCAACCGCCATATGTATCATATAACTATTTTGCATTTCCAAAATAGCGAATTTTAAGGAATAAATAGCGATTCTTTACCATTCCTAATTTGCGATGAGCAAATTGCTAATTGCAAATTACCCATAAATTTCCATGGAGCAGGAGGCCCATAGGAATGAAGGTGCAATTTGCGATTAGCAATTAGCTCATCGCAAATTAGGAATTTTTCCAAAGGTGCAGGGGTGTCTCAAGAACACCCTGCTGCACCCCTGAAAACGAAATTTGTGGGCATATGGCACACATAAATTTTAACAACATTCCTTTACCTCAAAAACGATTTTCAATTCATAATTTGAAAACACTGCCCACAGGGAAATTACTTAAAATGTCCTTAAGACACATGAAAGTGTTTTTTTATTGCCTTTCCAGCATGGTTGGGTCACTTTTAACATGGCTATGTAACACAAACATTTAAAATCTAAATTTCCCATGCACAGGTCGGAGCATATTTACAAGCAACTTGCGCCACAGAGAAAGGTCTTACATTAAAATGGGAAAAATAACATCAGGGACAGTCAATTGCCGTATAAAGAAGCATACACCATTATGTCCTTGTCATAAATTTAAAAACAATTCCTTTTCCCCAAAAACGATTTTCAAATCATAATTTCAAAACACTGCACATGGGAAAATTACTTAAAATGTCCTTAAGACACATAAAAGCGTTTTTTGATTGCCTTTGCAGCATGTTTGTATCACTTTTAACATGGCTATGTAACACAAACATTCAAAATCTAAATTTTCCATGCACATGTGGGATCATATTTACAAGCAATTTGCGCCACATAATTCATAATTTTCTCCTTAAAGCACACTATTCTCTATCTAAATTAAAGAAATATTTTCTCACCTTAGCAAATACTTTGAGTTTGAAAACAGTCTCAGAAACACACCAATTTGTCTTCAGCAGAGCAAAAGGTATGCACTCCAGAGTCTGCAGCTATCAAAAGCACAGAAATGCTGTAAATCTTCACACATATCTCTCATGTCACCTAATCAAAACACTTCCCTCACTTTTTTTCAAATGAAAACCCTTCCCCCCTCTGCCATTTCATGCCTTTTCTGCATGGCAACCACCTCATTGGAAGACTTCTGGTGTTTGCAAGTTCACACAACTTTGTTGCAATTGAACTCTGAACTCTCAGTGCACCTGCATATCCAGTGCATTCTTTCATTTAATGATTTTTTATTGACCATTCAAAATACATCTTTCAAAGAACACATCCGTGCACCCTAACTTTCTGTGTTCAGCAATCAAAATCCACCAATCACTGTTACTGCTTCATGAACACAGAAACTCCACAGTTTTTTTCATTTTAAACTCTCATTTTTTCAACTGCCATTTCATTGCCACACTTCATCTGACTGCAGGAGAACCTTCTCTCACCATGTTTTCTGTCTGGATTGTTGGACATAGTTATATTCACTGGGCTCAAAGGTACGTTGAAAACAGGAATTTACCTAACCTCAATTTACAAGATGTGGAAATTAAGTGGTTTGGCCACAGAGGATTAAAATGTCACCAATTGATACCATTGGTGAAAACCTTTATGCATTTGCCCAAACCTGACCTGTTAATTGTGCACTGTGGAGGTAATGACTTGGGCACTTTGACTGGGGTAGGTCTGGAAATGCTTTTAAAGGACACCTTTGAGCAATTGATGGCACTTTTTCCTCAGACTGCCTTGGTATATTCAAATATATGCCAAAGACAGAAATGGAGGTGGTCAAACCAATTTTGTCCACAAATTGAGAAGTCGAGGAAGCATGTAAACAAATCTGTTTCAGCTTACATGAGAGACCATGGAATGGGCTCCCTGTACAACAATAACTTGCGTTACTACATGCAAGATATCTACAGAGGAGATGGAGTTCACTTCTCAGATGAGCGCAACAGAGTTTTCACTCTGAATTTAAGAATGTGCATTGGTACCTACTTATAAGTACCTAAATGTACCATAAACCCAAAAGCTCTTTTCAGAGCTACCCTACATCTAATCACTCACAATTATTATTTTACTCTAACATTTTTCACTAATTTTCAACAAAGTACGCTCCCCGGGGCGCTACCCGGTACGCGAACCGGGAGCTAACCTCGCGAAATTTTAAAAAAATATGTTTTTTTTCCGCACATATAAGCCTCCTCAGCCACCCTCACAAAACCTAGGGTGTCAAGATAAGTCTACCGTGCCCCCTTCTACCCATTCTGAACATTATTTGCCCTCCATTTTGTATCTTAATTCGACCGAAACACAAAATGGTGGACTCCCGTAACGCTTAAGGTTCGCGTACCGGGGCGCTCACCGGTTCGCGTACCGGGTCGCTCCCTGGGAAGCGCACCATCAAAAAAGGTGGGAAAGTAGTTCACAGAAAAGCCACTGGAGACAATTTCACCAAATATAGATTAGCTCATACTACATACCAATCCCTACCATTTTCACAAATTTGATTGGAATTCCATTTAGTCATTTAGCCTGTAGACCTCTCTAAATACCCTGAGGTAAATTACTTCACAAAACACATCTGAAGTGTTGGAATTGACAACCAATGAAAATGTTACTTTCATTTTCTACTTTTTTTACATTTCATTGGTTATATACCTGAATATATATAAAGGAAGAGAAGAAAACACAGCCATTTTGACTACTACTTCTTGCTGTACATTTCAATAGTATTTTCACTAATTCCTTCAACTTCTTTCTAAAGGTAAGTTTTTATTTTTAAAACTGAAGTATATTGTGCACTATAAGTTAATATGGTAAACTTTTTCTGATAGATATATACTATCCCTCTGTAGTAGTTATAGATTTAGAGAGACTTCTCTGTTATAGTTATGGATGGAGTTAGGCTTCTCTTGTATAATTATGAATTTACTTACGTTAAATCACATACACTTTTTTAAATTCCTACTTCCACTCTGATACTATACACTGCCCAAAGATAAATTCACTGATAAAAAATGCCTATCTAAAATTATTCCCAACATTGCCCTATCTCTACTAATATATATTTTTTTAATCCAAATTTCAGGCAAAATGGAAGGCGAAAACCAAGTTTCTTTTGAAATGGACCTGCAAGAGAGCAGCCAAGAATTGATTGATACAATTGATCAAATTGACATTGAATTTTTCGATGAAACTTGGGACAATGAACTACTGCAATGTGTACAAGCAGTAGATAACCTCCTTGCAAATGAGGACATTTTACACCCTCAGAGACTACAATGTATATTCCATGATAATTATGAAATTTCTGACAATGAAATGTTAGAAAGTTTAATAAATTATGAAACACAATCACAATAAAAAAAATGCTTAAAAAATAAAGAAAATAAAAAATAATCAACAAAACCAACAATCAATTAACATACTGCATTTGAAAAGTCTCTCATTCTTTTTTCATTGTAGTACGCTGCCCAGAACGCTTCCCGGTTCGCGTACCGGGCGCTACCCACGCAAAAAAAACAACAAAAAAATTATTTTTTTTTGCCCCGCGGGGCCCTTTTAAAGCCTCCACATTAAACCTAGGGGGTCAGGGAGGATCTACTATGCCCCCTTATGGTCATTTCCCCCTTTGTTTTGGCCTCCTCTTGTCTCTCAATCCTACCGAGAGACAAGATGGCGGCCGCTACGGACTGTTTAGAATGTTGACAGACACCGGAGAGCCAATCAGCTTCGCTATGCGAAGTTCCGGTACGCGCCCCGGTCCGCGAACCGGGGCGCGGACCGGAGCGCGCTTACAGATATATATCTTTTTTTAAACGTTAATTTCTCAAAATCCACTGGAGCACATATATTGAGACCTACAAAAGGCACATCGGGCTACCAGTCCCTACAATTTTGCCAAGTTTCGTGCAAATCCATTCAGCCGTTCGGGCTAAAAGTGAGGCCAACCGCCCTATGGAAAACTCAATGTTAAAAACACGTTTTGGGACCCCCCTTTTTTCTCGGCCCCCCCTTGACGAACCCCCCCCAAATTTTCAAGGGCTGCTCAGAAACAAAATGTTCCTTTTTCCATAAAATTTCAGCCAATTCCGTCCACAAACACCAAAGTTATTAGACATAGAATTTTCAAAAATCCCATAGGGAAAAAATCCTAACTATATATACCTACTGGCGACCGCCAGTAGGTAATATATATATATATATATATATATATATATATATATATATATATATATATATATATATATATATATATATATATATATATATATATATATATATATATATAATGATTAAAATGATTTTGTTTTAAATCACCAGCTGGAGGAGTGTGTGTCCGAATGCATGGGCATTTCTTTGGGAAGATATATATATGTATATATAAATATATAGTCACTGAAAAAAAACAAAGGTTTCATGAGTGTTATAGTTAGCTGGATATTTCACTTGTACAAAACCATAAAAATTCCTCCGTTATAGTTAGTTGTGCTAACTATAACTCGAGCGCCCGCAATGCACTGCTGATGATGTCACATATTACATCATTCATGACATGGTCAGTGACATCACTGATGGCATCACTTATGACATCTCAAATGCCATCACTGAAGACATCACTGATGACATCATCCAGTGAATGTGGTTGTGTTTGAAATTTAAATATCTGTTATATATATACACAATCTGTATTGAAGATTGAGTGGATATATAACTGTCTGGATGGTGGATTTAGTAGCTGTCTGACTGTTTGATTAAGTGAGTGTTTAAATGTGTCTCACTAAATATATGGGTTAGTAAGCAAAATATGTGAGTGTGTGTATTACTGTCGCTGTTGTATAACGTGCTGCATCAATTGGTCACTAACTACATGAGTGTCTATATTAGTTATTGATTAGTTGACTGAGTATTTGTAAGGGAGACTGAGTGTATCTGTGGTTGGGTGGGGAAGTTGTAACTCTGCATAGATGTGTGAGTGGTTGATTGTCTAGGCATATGGGTTTAGGAGTGTTTATGGAAACAGTTGTTTGGGTGTCTGAGTGTGTTTATTTGTGTGTTGGTAAGTGAATATATGTGTCAGTGGTACATCTCCAATAAAGTAGAAAATAAAAGGCATTGTATGTGAGAGTTGGTGTATATAAATAAGTATAAATAAGAGTCAGTGATTGTGAGAGTAACTGTATGAATGAGTGTATAATTGTAATAGTGATTTTTTAACATAGCAACTATGATTTACTATGTGTATGTATAAATCAGGTGTTGTATGTATAACTGTGTAGGTGAGTAAATGTAAATGTGATTGATTCTTTTCATAAGTGAGTAGCATCACTGCATAACCGACTAGGATGACTGCTGATGTGTAAATGTTTATATAGGTATATGAGTACATTTGATAGTGTTACCATTGATCAGTGATTACATGTAAAAGTGATTCTGTGGTTGAATGGACAGTTGTGTGTGTAGACTTAAGAATCAGTGAGTGCATATGTAGTAACTGGTATGTATGCGTCAATGCTTTCAAATATGGTACTCTGTGTTTTACAGTGAGTGATCAAAGGTTATACTAGTGTGTGATGAGGTGTATCAGGTTGTCACGTGGATGATGTCATCAGTGATGCCGTCAGTGATGTCATTTGAGATGTCATCAATGATGTTACTGACCATGTGATGAATGATGTAATATGTGACATCATCAGCAGTGCATTGCGGGCGCGCAAGTTATAGTCCGCACAACTAACTATAACGGAGGAATGTCTATGGTTTTGTACGAGTGAAATGTCCAGCTAACTATAACACTCATGAAACCTATGGTTTTTTCAGTGAATTTCAAAGGTTTTTAAATGCTAATTTTTAATTGCAATAGCAGTTATACCTATGTTTTTGTACTGAATTTTTACAGTTTTTTAACTGTTTATTTATAAATATTTTATGTATTAAACATTATATATTTTTCTAAAAATTGCAACAATTTTTTTTTTAAACTGAAATATTTTTAATTATTCAGGTTTTTTTGTATTTTATTATATTTATATAATTTTCTTTTTAATTTTTTTTTCAAATTTGTTTGGGGAGTTGCGCACCCAAAGCGTACCCACCGCAGCGGGTCCGCGTATTCTAGCAGCCATTTTGGAAAAGTCGTGAAGGATCCGCATATGGTGAGCGGCGAGTGCATTTTTTTTCCAGTTATGTCATATACATACAATGTTACGTGGTGTGCGCGACCGGTATCGGACCGGTTCGCGACTCCTGCTCCCACGGATTCGGGACACATGCGTATTATGGTACGCGACACTTGCACGGTGGAGGGCCCCATGTGATGTCATATATGTGCTGGGGCGTTCTATGTGCTTGACTCCCATGAAATTTTTTATGTTTTAAAATTATATATACGTGTCTTTAATGTACATATTATGAAAAAAGATTATCTAAGGTATTCATAAAAATAATATATTTCTACTTGTAATAAACTTATATTATTTTTAAATATATTTTCGCAAAGTTGCGTCGGGTGCATGCTTCGTGAGCGAACGGTGCGCGGATCCCATGGGACCTAAAAAAAAAAGATTTGATTGGTTCATAACATTTCACACTGTAACTATTGAAGGACCCCACCCATTTTAATTATGCTGTTTAGAGCAGTTGATGAGAGACATCTCTTCTTCTTCCGGAAATTGATTTGGGAATTTTTTGGGTGTTTTTAAAAAATTGCATTGGAGAAATGCCATCTGGTTCGCAAGCTCCTCATCATTCTTCAGATGAAGATATCTCGGAGGAAGATCCACACCTGCAGAGGCCTGAATCAGTGGTATGGAAATGTTTCACCTTTCCTGCTGGAGAAAAAAAGGTCAACGCAAGAAAAGTCACATGCTTGCTGTGTGACAGGGTCCTGTCGTGAGGCAGTGACAAGAAATACTCCTGTGGAACAGCGAGTATGTAAAAACATATGCGGACCATTCACCCGAAGAATCTGGCACAAGAAGGAATAAGGTGTGCAGCAAAAAATCCACCACCAGGCATTTCTAGCATCTCCAGAGCGTCCACTTCAGCACCACCAGTAGACATTTGACCAGAATTTGCTTTTCTGCAGCAGCACTGCACTAAGTGCAAAACCATCATCTGTTATGGTGAACAGTCAGTGGACGCTATTTGTACAGCTCAACAGAACCACAAATGCAAATATTTTTTATTTTTTTGTTTTTTGAATGATGTTGAATTCCAAAAGCTAACTGTTTACTTAATTCATTTTTTGTTAAATTTTTTAAATCACCAAAAAAAGTACAAAATTGTTAAAAAACTAAAAAAAATAGAAAACAAAAAAACAGAAGAAAAATAAAAGTTCAGAACTACCTTATCTGGTTTAAAAAAAGAACTATAATTCCATGGTAATGTCCTAAAGTTTGGTTGAATGTATGTGTAGAGCATGATTGACTGAAATAATGCATTAGTACTGTATGGTGAATTTATAGGGGCAGATCTATGAGGAAGTGCTGCAGCATGACACTGCAAGCCCTTTAGCTGCACCGCGCTGCGTCACTTCTGAAGCACAGGGATGTGACATTTTTACATGAATATGTCGCAATTCTGTGCTCCCTCTGCACTAGCACACAAACTGCAGCCATGCAGTGACTCAGGCACCCTTGCACCATGGTGCAAGGATATCTGTGTCATGGGGAGATTGTTTATGTGCAGGAAGGGACTACTTCCTGCACAAAAACAATCACTAAATGCATTTTCCTCCTTCAATGTGTGCTGTGAAATGCAGCATGCATTGAAAGAGGAAAAAACGAGGAGAAATGAAAACATTTCTCCTTGTTGTGCCTCGCTACACCAACTCTGGGGTGGTGCACCATTAACACGTATCAACAGATTTACACTTTCTCGTAAGTCTTTAGAAGTGTTATTCCATGGGTGTTGTGTGGGAACAGACACAGCAACACCCATGGAACGCCCCTTCAACGCAAAGTGCTATGTTTGAATGGGTCATATTTTCAAGGAGAGGAAAAGCCACGCAGGCTGGCTTTTCCTCTCCTTGTAAATATGGAGGAGTCCCCAGTGCCATCACTATGTTACAAAAGTGACATACTGGTGACGCAGGGGGCTTGTAATTCTGCCCCATGAGTGCTTAGGTATTGCCAGAGTAATACAATAAGAACACAGTGCTGGATGGCTGATTGATGAACTGCATTAGACTGACTGGAGGTATCCTAAGCTGCATGAGCACTACTTCAGTATTTAGTGGAGTGTACCAATAGTACGTATCTGCTTAGAGGTTTGTAGGGATTGTGCACAGAACATTGTACGTGTACTTCTGTTGGTGCCTAGGTCATTCTATAAGAACATCACTAGTAACTAGAATGAAGACAGTGCTGCAAACAGAGTGCTCACTTAATTTATAAGTGCTAAGGTATTATCTCAATGCCTGAGTCATTCCTCAAGTGCATAGACAGTGACTGGGTTCCTAGAGTGCTAGTAGTTGACAGCAGGATATGTTTATATGGACATATGTTTCATCAGAGTGATTAGATAAGGACGTGCTTCTGTCAGGATGATTATAGGAGTGGACACAGACTCACAGTGTGATTCCAGACAAGCATGACTATTACCTGGACTTTTGCAGGACTGGTTCAGTAGTCTGCAAGAGGTTAATGGACCACATACATTGAACACATTTGACTTACCACTGCTTTTCTCAATGTCTGAGTCATTCTGCAAGTGCATAGACAGTGACTGGGTTCCTAGAGTGCTAGTAGTTGACAGCAGGATAAGTTATTAAGCGCTTATGTTTCAGCAGAGTGATTAGATAAGGACATGTTTCTGTCAGGATGATTGTAGGAGTGGACACAGAATCACAGTGTGATTTCAGACAAGCATGACTATTACCTGGACTTTTGCAGGACCGATTTAGTAGTCTGCAAGGAGTTAAGGGACAGCATATATTGTGCACATTTGACTGTACCACTTCTTGTCTCAATGCCTTAGTCATTCTGCAAGTGCATAGACAGTGACTATGTTCCTAGAGTGCTAGTAGTTGACAGCAGGATACGTTTATACACGCTTATGTTTCAGCAGAGTGCTTAGATAAGGACATGCTTCTATCAGGATGATTGTAGGAGGGGACACAGACTCACTGTGTGATTCCAGACAAGCATGACTATTACCTGGACTTTTGCAGGACTGACTTAGTAGTCTGTAAGGGTTTAAGGGACCGCATACATTGTGCACATTTGACTGTACCACTGCTAATCTCAATGCCTGAGTCATTCTGCAAGTGCATAGACAGTGACTGGGTTCCTAGAGTTCTAGTAATTGGCAGCGGGATAAGTTAATAAGAGCTTATGTTTCAGCAGAGTGATTAGATAAGGGCATGTTTCTGTCAGGATGATTGTAGGAGTGGACAAAGACTCACAGTGTGATTCCAGACAAGCATGACTATTACCTGGACTTTTGCAGGACTGACTCAGTAGTCTGCAAGGGGTTAAGGGACCGCATACATTGTGCACATTTGACTGTAGCACTGCTTGTCTCCATGCCTTAGTCATTCTGCAACTGCATAGACAGTGACTGGGTTCCTAGAGTGCTAGTAGTTGACAGCAGGATACGTTTATAAGCACTTATGTTTCAGCAGAGAGATTAGATAAGGACATGCTTCTGTCAGGATGATTGTAGGAGTGGACACAGACCCACAGTGTGATTCCAGACAAGAATGACTATTACCTGGACGTTTGCAGGACTGACTCAGTAGTGTGCAAGGGGTTAGGGATCCGCATACATTGTGGACATTTCGCTGTACCACTGCTTGTCCCAATGTCCGAGTCATTCTGCAAGTGCATAGACAGTGACTGGGTTCCTAGAGTGCTAATAGTTGACAGCAGGATACGTTTATAAGCACTTATGTTTCAACAGAGTGATTAGATAGGATGATTGTAGGAGTGGACAGAGCTGCTTTAGAGCCATGGAACAGGTCAGCAGCGCTGCTTTAGAGCCAGAGAACCAGGTCAGCAGAGCTGTTGTAGAGCCAGAGACCCAGGTCAGTAGAGCTGCTGTAGAGCTAGAGAACCAGGTCAGCAGTGCTGCTTTAGAGCCAGAGAACCAGGTCAGCAAAGCCGCTGTAGAGCCAGAGAAACAGGGCAGCAGTGCTGCTCTAGAGCCCAAGAAGCAGGTCAGCAGAGCTGCTCTAGAACCAGAGTCCCAGGTCAGCAGAGCTGCTCTAGAGCCAGAGACCCAGGTCAGCAGAACTGCTCTAGAGGCTGAGAACCAGGTCAGCAGAGCTGCTGTAGAGCCAGAGAAACCTGGTCAGCAAACCTGATTTAGAGGGAGTGAACCAGGTCAGCTGAACTGCTTTAGAGCCAGAGAACCAGGTCAGCAGGGCTCTTTAGATGGAGAGAACCAGGCCAGCAGAGCTGCTTTAGAGCCAGAAAACCAGGTCAGCAGAGCTGCTTTAGAGTCATAGAACCAGGTCAGCAGAGCTGCTTTAGAGCCAGAGAACCGGGTCAGCAGAGCTGTTCTAGAGGCAGAGATCCAGGTCAGCAGAGCTGCTTTAGAGGGAGAGAACCAGGTCAGCAGAGCTGCTTTAGAGGGAGAAAACCAGGTCAGCAGAGCTGTTCTAGAGCCAGAGAAACCAGGTCAGCAGAGCTGCTTTAGAGGGAGAGAACCAGGTCAGCAGAGCTGCTTGGGAGCCAGAGAACCAGGTCAGCAGAGCTGTTCTAGAGCCAGAGAACCAGGTCAGCAGAGCTGCTGTAGAGCCAGAGAACCAGGTCAGCAGTGCTGCTTCAGAGCCATAGAACCAGGTCAGCAGAGCTGCGGTAAAGCCAGAGAAACCATTCAGCAGAGCTGCTTTAGAGCCAGAGAACCAGGTCAGCAAAGCCGTTGTAGAGCCAGAGAAACAGGGCAGCAGAGCTGATTTAGAGGGAAGGAACCAGGTCAGCTGAACTGCAGAGCTGCTCTAGAGCCAGAGACCAAGGTCAGCAGAACTGCTCTAGAGGCTGAGAACCAGGTCAGCAGAGCTGCTGTAGAGCCAGAGAAACCAGGTCAGCAGAGCTGATTTAGAGGGAAGGAACCAGGTCAGCTGAACTGCTTTAGAGCCAGAGAACCAGGTCAGCAGGGCTCTTTAGATGGAGAGAACCAGGTCAGCAGAGCTGCTTTAGAGCCAGAGAACCAGGTCAGCAGAGCTGCTTTAGAGTCATAGAACCAGGTCAGCAGAGCTGCTTTAGAGCCAGAGAACCGGGTCAGCAGAGCTGTTCTAGAGGCAGAGAACCAGGTCAGCAGAGCTGCTTTAGAGGGAGAGAACCAGGTCAGCAGAGCTGCTCTAGAGCCAGAGAACCATGTCAGCAGAACTGCTTTAGAGCCATAGAACCGGGTCAGCAGAGCTGCTTTAGAGCCAGGGAACCAGGTCAGCAGACCTACTTGCTCTCTACTACTGTCTACTAACCCTAGGACTCACTCTCTACTACTCTCTACTACTCAATCTACTACTCACTCTCTACTACTCTACTACTCTCTACTACTCTCTTCTACAACACTCTCTACTACTCTCTACTACTCACTTTCTACTATTCACTCTCTACTACTCACTCTACTACTCCCTACTACTCACTCTCTGCTATTCTCTGTACTACTCTCTACTACTCACTCTCTACTCTCTATTACTCACTCTCTACCTCTCTACCACTCTCTACCTCTCTCTCTACTACTCTCTACCTCTACCTCTCTACCTCTACCTCTCTACCTCTACACCTCTACCTCTACACCTCTAGCCTCTCCACCTCTCTCTACCTCTCTCTACACACACACACATATGCACATATATATATGGTCATATATGCATTTATATATACGTGTATGTGTATATATAAAGATATATATACTCTGCATATCTATATAAATATAAATATAAATGCATGCATACATATACATATATGCATACAAATGCATGTTATGTACATGAAAGTTTGAAAAACACTAATAAAAGAAAAGCTAAAAAGCCACCTAATTACAAACAGAATTGCTTTAACTTAAAGGAGGGCGAGACCGATTGCATTTTCAATGCTTGTTTACTTTGGTTCCATATGAAGAGGGCAGTCAGATGTGTCACACATTTGCCATGCATTCTGAATGTTAGCACTCTAGTTGCTCATTAGAACACTGTAGTAAAGCTACTGCTCACCAGGAAAGTCTGCTCCTGGTATTCAAAGTGCATGTTTCAATCAGCATGTTAAAATTTTTAATGATATAGAAGAGGATTTGAGAAGTCAAAATGTGCCCTAATTTTTCTTTCTATAGCACTAATCATAACTTCTATGGCCAAATGAAGCCCCTCATGTTGTTCCTTTGCAAAATAAATGTTTTAAGGGCTACCACCCTATTCCAATCAAGATGGCTTCAGGTGTTCCATACTTTTGTCATTAGTAAGACTGTTAGCGCTCTAGTTGTCCTTTAGAACACTCTGGGACATTCTGTCATTGGGCTATACTTGGGGTACATATGGGTGATATTTGTGCTACATTTGGGCTCTTTTGTCTCTGGCGGCCATCTTGGGAGACTTATTTGTTATGAAATTTCCTAATTCCCTCATTTACTACAGTCTCCTCAGTAGGAAATACTTTCAGTGTTTTGCTTTGGTTCCATCAAGAAGGCATTCAGATGTTTCACACATTTGCCATAAATTCTGAATGTTAGCACTCTAGTTGCTCATTAGATCACTGTAGTAAAGCTACTGCTCACCAGGGAAGTCTGCTGCTGGTATTGAAAGTATATGTTTCAGTATGCATGTCAGAATTTGTTTTAATGAAATTGAAGTGGATTTGAGAAGTCACTCAAAATGTGTCCTAATTTTTCTTTCAGCAGCACTAATCAAACTTTCTATGGCAACATGAACCCCCTCTTTCTGTTCCTTTTCAAATTAAATGTTTCAAGAGTTACCATTTAATTCCAATCAAGATGGCTTCAGGTGTGCTGTACTTTTGTCATCAGTACGGCTGTTAGCACTCTAGTTGTTCTTTAGAACACTCTTGGAAGCTGCAGTAGAACACAAAGGAATCAACTGACAGTCTCTGCCCTTGTTGGATGTACATGTTTTACTGAGAATGTCAGACTTCATTCTCACATAACTGAGAAAGATCATGTGAATTTACAGAACATATACTATCAGTTTAGCTTATAGATCACCGTCCAAACTTCTGTGAGAAAAGCATGACAAAATAGTTTTCTCTCAGACATGATTCATGATATCCCAGCAGAAGTATTTTTCACACAGTAAAATCACCTTAGAACACACCACAATTCCTAAAATGAGTATGTAAAATGTAATGTAAATTGATACTTGTATAGCGCACTACTCACCCACAAGGGTCTCAAGGCGCTCGTATGAATATCACTGTGGAACCCATCCTGGCTTTCCCTGTGAGGTGTCCACTCCTGGGAACCATCAAGGTGGAGGCCAGGCATCCTTAGCGTTGTGGGGGCCGTTGTGGAGATTAAGCAAGCTATTGCCCAGAGTTGCAGAGTGGGACTCCATGATTAGAATAGGCACCGAGGCGAGAATTATCAGGTCCGTGGAATTTTTGAGCCCAAGACTCGCCGAGGCGGGAATTGAACCCTGGTCCCGGGTTAGACCTCTGCATCAGGGTCTGCCGCTCTAACCATTGAGCCACACTTCTGGTACCATCAACAAATGATTTATAATGTAACTAAAGTATTAAAACCTTCTATTAACTGCAAAGCTGTTTAATGAGGTGCCATCATGTATATTGGTTCCAAGGTGGCTCCCAATACTAAGTTCTGACAGCCAATCAAATCTCACGATGGGATGTGTCGTTAGGCTCCGCCCAGATATATATGTGTACATTTTTCCTTTCATGTCTAAAAAACGACTGAACAGATTTACACCATTTAACCTAAAGGTATGAGTGTGAAACAAGGACTACCTCTTTGCCAGTTCGGGCTGTAGCTGCGATTAAAGGTTCCTATGGAAAATTGCATGGTGAAAACACAATTTGGGACCCCCTTTTTTCTTGGCCCCCACTTGACGAATCACCCCGAGACTTTCAGGATAGGAACAGACCGGAGCTGGCCATATGTTTTGAAAATTTCACGAAGATTTGTCGACCGGTGCCAAAGTTATTCCAAATAGAATGTTGCGGATTTCCTAAGGAAAATAGGTCCTAACTATAACTACCTACTGGCGACCTCATGTGACCAAGGCCTCTGGGCAGGCCGAAACGTTGTGCTGGCGAGGTGCGCTTCCACTAAACAATAAAATTGAATGCTCACCTGCAAATTGGGTCTTCCGCTCTTTTCTACGATTGGGATACCGTGAGGAGGGTTCCAGTGGCTGGATTGAAGATCGCAAGCATATATATATATGTATATATATATATATATATATATATATATATATATATATATATATATATATATATATATATATCCGCACTCTCTCCTGCTAGTGTGCGGGAGCACTCCCAGACGGGTGCGTGATGCGGTTGCAGGACATTGTTGGATGGCGCCATGTTTTATCACTCGCATCCACGTGATTTTGTAATGAAAACAAACAAGGGACTATAATCAAAACATCATATTGGATGAATCTTCGTATTTGAGGTTACATTGCAGCCAAATAATCTGTTTTCGAACACATTGACTTATTTTCGAAAATGCGTTAACCTTCGGATTATTATCTCCGATTCACATATTAATTAAGCTAGTCATGATTTTCACTACCTATACAATAGCATCGTGAAGCCGTGTATCGGCACCACTTTATCCTGTCATATGGGTCGAATATCTCTACACAAAAATAAGGCGTTTGCCATAGTCAGTATAACCGAACTACCATTTTTTTCGGAAAATATCTTTCTAATTCCTTGTATTGGTACCGAAACTGGCAGCGCCATTTTGGTAGTTTCAACCAGAGACAGTCAAAAAACATACAGCCGTGTATCGATACACAGCTGTATGTTTTTTAACTGTCTCTGGTTGATTACAAAATCACGTGGATGCGAGTGATAACACATGGCACCATCCAACAATGTTTGTAACATTGAGGAAGGCGGAGCGCCGAAACGCGTCTGTTGCGAACCAAATAAAATCTATTTGGAGAATTACCCCCGGAGTGCGTGGTTTCTATTGAAGGAGAGGTGGAAACCTTGAGCGATATATATATATATATATATATATATATATATATATATATATATATATATATATATATATATATTATATATCCAGACCAACACCCCCCCTGAACAGGGAAGACGCGAGCCCACACAGGTGAGTGAAGAAAGCCTCCTTTATTTTCAGAAAACAAACGGCATTATGCATTTCGACATTCCGTGCCTTCTTCGGATGCCTTTGCTTGTTTAAAATGTCTGGTCACTCCAAGTCTCATAGCGCCTCCCTGATATACCTGGAGACCCTCCTCACACCCTCAGAGCGTTGATTTTCCATATATAATACGTTCCTGACTCACTTCACCTCAAGCCTCACCTGAACAGTAAAACCCCCTAACCTCCCATTACCCTCACCAAAATCCTAAAACACCCTTCCACTCTTTATCTGTACCCACCCTTAAACCGTAAAACCCCCAACCTCCCTTTACCCTCACCAGAATCCTAAAAACTCCTTGCCACTCTTTACCTCTACCCAGCCATGCACTGCTCTGATATCACATATTACATCATTCACAACACACTGAATTACATCATTTAATGACATCACTGACAACATTTCAAATGACATGAGACAAACACAATTCTGTGAATGACAGGGTTTTTTAATCCTAAACTAAAATAATACATACTATGTCAATATGCATTTTGATGTTATTTTTACAGTTAAGTAGTGTTTCATTTTCAAATTTAATGTATGTTTTGAAGTATATACATTTTTTCCTGCTTTTATGTCCCCTTGGTACTCTTGCATTAATATCAAAGCCAATAGGAAGCCTCTGTGGTAACTCAGAGAGGGCTTTAATGTCTCTTCCGGGTCTAGCTATGTGACTGCAAAACCACCATTAAACTAAAAACGTTGCGCATGAAAGCCTCATTGTACTATATATATGGGCCCAGAGGTTTTCCGAATGAGACAGATTAAGACAATCTCTCATAAGGTTCTGGTTAGAATTAGTTTTATTTTTGCATTTTACAATCCTGCAGGTGTACCCAGGGCATATTGTGAGATTACCGCAAGACTGATGACACACACATGACTTCTGATTGTTTGAAATCACTGTATTCATTTACTTATAGGAAGATCCCACACTTTGTAACTCATTTGGAAGTGGCTATTAGGTGTGTTCACATGCTGATTTTGATTTCTTCCAATTTTGGGGGAATTTTCAAATAAAGAAAACATGCCAGAAGCCTCTCCTGTGCAGGAAAGGACACCTTTTTGCACATAAACAATCATTGGCTTTTTGCTATTTCTATGTATGCTGCACAACGCAGCACACATTGAAACAGCAAAAACAAGGGGAAATTAAACATTTGTCCTTGTTGCGCCAGGGTATGACCAAGTTTCCCTGGTCTTAATTTTAGAGCTGCCCCATATTTACTCAACCCTTGTAAATATGAAGCAGCGTCTAAATCCACAGGTGTTGTGCTGGAACACCCACCACAGCACCATTGCCCGTGCCTCTCATGCTTATAGCCTGAAAGGATGCCTTATTCACAAGGCAGCCTTAAGCCACCTTATGTGGCTTAACGCTGCCTTGTGAATGCAAAGCCCCTATTGCCACCACAACGTCGAGAAAAGTGACGCTGTGGTGGTGATAGGGGCTTGTAAGTATGGCCCTTAGTGGCATCCTTTAAGCGAAGAAATGCTGAGTATGTTATCTACTACAGTTTTAAAGTTTATGCTAGCTGTCCTGTTTACCAGCTGGTTAAAGGAAATCAGACATGTGTCACTGAAAGGGCTGGCACTGATTACGTGCCACAAAGAATTCTGAAAGAACATTCTGTGGCAAAAGATTTGTGATAAAACAATCAGTTTAGTATTTGAGGAACAATGCATAGAGTTTGATGGGTTACCCCCTGTAGTAAAATGATCTGTCTTTTGTTAAAGAGTTTAGATATATAAACTGATGGTACTGATACTACCTTACCAATGAACACCATTTAATACATCTAGGTGAGTGAGCTATTTTAGTTGTGATTTGTTCCACTATACAATGAAATATTGATTGATATAGTTTAAAGGGCGCCCAGTGAGTCAGATTTACTTTTCATCCCATCCTAAATCCTAGGGTTATGTGTTTGGATAACAGATAGCTAACTTCAAGTGTGGCTTATCGAAGTGAAAAGGGGTCCTTCAAGCTTTGTATGAGAATCTAATTGAAAACAGATGTACGTCAAGGATGATGCTAATCAGTTTGTCGTGAAATATGTAAAGCATTGTTAACCCGAGGACATTAGGGACATGATATTGATGGGCTTTCACTCACTTTACTTTAGTGATCACATTATTGGGAATTCAGGTGAAGCAAATTCAACCACCTACTTATGAAAATGTGTGTACTGGCCAATATCGATACACTTAGAATTGAGGTTCTATAATTGAAGAATTGCCACCCTATGAGAGTACGGACGTGTCACCAGTTACTTGGATAACGAGAGTAATTCTTAGCACAAAGAATGTTGCTAGTGAACTCTCACACAACCAAAGGACTGCCCCATATTCTACTGGTTTTCTTTAGGCTAACAGGATGCCTTCGCATTGCGACAAATGAAAGGGGCCTGATTGTCTTTGTGTATCTGTAGGAGACGAATTCTGCTTCAATCCCATTATTTCTGCTTTTTAAATAGTATGTTATTTTAAAGACATTTAGCATTTTGAAATAAAAGTTATTATTTTTTCATACACGTATAAAATGTGTGTTTTGTCTATGTTCGTTTGTCTATTATGTTTATGTAGACTTCATAAATCTGAATATATTATTTTGAAAGATTCCCCTTGTCTTTTATGATAGTAGCCCTTAGCCAGCATTGCATTTTTTTCCAATAGCACTTTCCACAAGTTTACTTGTAGGCCCGCATGTATAAGTCACAGAATCCAAAGTGCTGTGGCTAAACAGCATTGGGTGACTTTAGGTGGTCTTTCAGACATTGGTCGTTTTTCTACTCCACTGATATTAACAAACAATTGAAAAACACTACCTGTGACTCTGTGCTAATCAAAAAAAATCGCAGTTTGGTGTTTAGAAATAGGATACATAAGTTCGAAGAGTTGAATCGCATTGTCATGCTATAGCATTGCTTAAAAGATATCAACCACCACTAATGTCTCTGACTGCAAGAACACTTGCTCTCACTACATTGAAAAGTAAAACGAAGTGAAGTCTGTGTAATGAAACCGCTCCTCTGGAGGACGCAATCATTGGCGTATCTAAAATGAAATAGCACTTTGCAAACAACTTTCTTTTTCGGTTTTTGACAGAAAAAGGGAAATGCGTACTGTATAGCTTTTCAGTACTGGTAAGCATGTTTTTAGTAATTAATAGAAGAACATGTCCCTTTGTTCATCGTTACATATAGGCATATTCTTATTAAGAATCAACTAAAATGGAATTTCACTGATGTGTGTCAAAGACAAAATATATTTTTAGAAAGAGGCACATGATTCTGTTTGATGTTTAGCGCTGCAATTTACAGATTTTTGAAACAATACACAAATGATCTAGCAGAACATATCCTAAACAAAGTCGCTGTAAAGCATTTGATAAGGATTGCCAGATGTCCTTTTCGTCACGGAAGAATGCATTGCGACTTTGCCAAACATTCCAATGGTACATTTTTCATGGGTATTTTCCTAACAATTGCCATGCTTGTTTTCAGTCTCAGGTCTGAAGTTGCAAGGACATTTCCTTGCGTTCGTTCTGCAATTCCTCCTTTCATCTTGACGCAGCATAATTTCGCCACAGTGGATACAGTGTGGTGAGAGGGTCAATCCGTGCTTATTTACTGTCCCCTTAGAAGTTCTTAAAGGGTCTGATCTGCCAACCCCCTGGCGGGAGGGCGGAAGCACCGCCGCAGGTATTGGAGGGCTTTGACCAATGGGTGAGCGTGTATGTGTGTGTGTGTGTCAGGGGAGACTGTTTAAATAAACAATAGGATGCCTGCGAGAACAGCTTGAAGGCCTCAGATCTTCCCCTCCCACTTTTAAACAGAAGATTATATTTGCTGCTGTGAACACGAGCTGATGAAAAGAATTCTCGCAGTGCTTTGAACGGTGCCATGTCGAGACCCTCGGGAGAGTTACAGATTGCTGTTGGAGACACCGGTTTCCCCTTTCAAAGCGTTTGCAAGCGGCACAGATATCCCCTTTCTACAAGAGAACGACTTTGCACGTTACAGTTAATAGAGGATGGCTGGTTCCCTGAAAGAACTGTTTATGCGGCTATATTTATGGCCTTAAAAATGAGAAATAATTAAATGATTAGAGGTGTTAATGATGTGTCAAAAATGTTTGCAGTGTGTGTATACAGTGGACCCCTTGCATAAAGACCACCCTGGTGGAAGGACCACCCTACTACACATACCGATCGATGTTCCTTACCACAGATTTTATATCCAGTCAGAATTTCGGAGGTCCTGTTCTGCAGATTAAGAAATATTCCTCGAGAGTGCACTTATTGGCTTAAATATTTGCTTTGTATAAAACACGAAGGCAATGCTCACGATTGGGCTAATAATCCTATTCTTGGAAAATAACGCCTATGCGAGCCCCACAATGACATTATTATTCCAGGGGAAGTTTGGGGTATCTGCCCCAATTGTGCAAATTGTAAGAACAAATAGAGCAATGGTGAAAAACGTGCACAAGTGTGCCTGATATTCCACTTTATGTGCAAATTAAACACTGTCTAACTTTCGAATTCAACGCTACTGCAAATTTTCAGGGCTCAGTCTGCGCCAGCAGAAGGCAGTCCCCGCCCCATTATGATCAGGGCTAAACAGAAACTATTTTCAAATGGCTGCTTGCTCCCTGTGTAATAATGCACTTTGGCTAGTGTCTCTCCTGGTAAGATGTCGGAAGGGGCCCTCTTTGTACACATTTCTGTCAGCACACACCTTTGGGCGGCCACATCTACACTGTGCACTCACACTGCAAAGCTTGTTGGTTAAAAAAACAAAACAAAAAACAGGCATTGCCACAGCCAATTAATTTCACGTTACCTTATGCTCTGGAGCTGAGGCTGAAGACAGTATGCGTCCTTTGGTCATCTCATCTAATCTTTGGTCTCTTACCAGGGCGCACATAGCGATTGGCACATATTTACCATTTGTAATTACCAATTCTAATTATCTACAGCTAAATTATTGTTGTTACTCATTTACATCAAACTACTAACAAGAGCTCGCATAGCAAATAGTTACAAAGAGGCACCTAAGTGCTGGTCAGGCAACATGCTGTGTAAAGCACACGATTGTAAGTCACACGTTTTAAGCTATACCCTTAATTACTTAGGCTCTATCGGTTTTGCCAGTGGTTTTTAGCCACAATGCACAGAATCCTCGAGGGTGTCAAGTATGGCTAAAGTTTTAAAAAGAAAAAAATCCTTTTACATTTTGTAAGTTCCATTCCAACTTGCATTGGTTACTAAAAAGAAAATGTGCAATATTATTTTTTTTTTTAAGTGTAGCATAAGCAACAGGGAGCAGAAGAAAAAGAGGGGCCAACGCAACATAGGTGAAAATACCGGAATGTCAAAGACACCTGGGCCATGGAAGCAACACAGGAGATGGAGGGGGGTGCAGTAGCAAAACAGGGCAAGAGGAAGGCAACACAGAAGGTGAAGGTGGGGCGACGCAACAACGGGGAAAGAGAAGGAAGGCATAGGTCGGAGAATCTAACATGAAGGGTGCATGGATTCAATGGGGAAAAGCTCATGTGCGAGCACAACAGGGAGAGGATGGGGAGCAGTGCACAGATGATAGAGCGTAACACTGAGTGCAGGGAAAGAGTAGTACATAGGGAAAACCGCTAGAAAACATATGCACTCTTAAGGGGTGCTTAACACAAAATAAGTAAGTAGTGCTTTAAAAGCAAACAGTTGAAGCAGAGATGGCAACCAGTCAAAAGAGGCAATCTTCCATAAGAGGGACAAATACAAGACTGACAAGCTGGGAGATGAATAAGAAACAGGCAAATGAAAGTGACCAAACAGCCAACCATTGGTGAGCTATGACTAGGCTTCAAATTCCTGTATGTTCTCGGTAACCCATAATTTGTCTTACAATACACAGAGCATGTCATATCTAGTAGACTCAACACAAACAAGAACTGGAAAATGCAATGGGTCTCGCTTTTTCAACCTCCTGGCTTAACCAATGGTTTTATCAATATCTTATTGTACATACATTGCATATTTTATGTAAGTAGAAACTTTAAATGTGTTAACATTTCTAGACTGTGTTTCAGTTAATTTTTTTATTGAAATTATAATTGACTTCACACTGTAAAACCAAAAGTTCGTGTTTCTAAATGGCTGATTTATTGGGGGTTCAATGCTTGTATGGTACATGTGAGCTGAGTTGTTTTTAGGTGTCCGGTGAGTTCTGCTTGCGGAAGGGTGTTCATAATGAGGCACGGCTGAGAACTCTGGAGCTAAGGAAGAAGGCAGTATGAGTCAGTGGACTAAACAGTTTTCAGACGACACGCTCATTAAATCCTTGGTCTCTCACCAGCATACCTATATTGACTGGCACATATGTACCATTAGTAATTACCAATTCTAATTATTTTCAACAAAATCATTGCTGTTACTCACTAATATCAAACTACTAACATGACCTCACCAATCCAATAGGTCTGGCTTCTTTTAGGCATATGTTTATTGTTGTGTGCCATGTCAGGATGCAATAGGAGAAAACTTGCAAAGAGGCACCTAAATGCTAGCTAGGCAGCAGGCTGTGTATAGCACAGCACTGTAGTTCAGATGCTTTAAGCCATACCCTTAATTACTTAGACCACAATCCCTTGTAATGAATGTGCCACTCTTGTGGTTGAGTATCTCATGATGACCGTCAACTACCCACCATCTTAAGCTGACTTTAGCATGTTATTTTATTCAAGCCTTATTGTAGAACGGCCTTACATATGCCTACTTACTGAGAGCTGTTATGGAGTAGAACAGTATATTTTGATATGAGTTCTTATTATTGGCTTTGACATAGTCTCAAGTCAATATTGCTCTCTGACTTTATCTTGCTTCACGGCATTGCTTGCTGTTGGCTTTGACATAGCAATAAAGAAGATGGGGCGTCACTGCACCCCAAATCTAGACGCACAGCTGTAATCATTGAAAGTTGCACATATTTGTTTTCGTTTTCTCAATTCTTTTCGCTAATAAATCCATTTTCCTCCATATTTTGAGTTGTATTAGTTCTTTAATTCCAATGTAGTATCCACACATGATTGGCCAATGTTTTATAACACTTCTCATACCACGGATATGCCACAACAGGCCTTTTTCCGGGCACGCGTCGAACATATAACATCCTTAATATACAATGATGATGTCACCCAATGCATTTCAGACTTTTCAAAGTCCTTCCTCAGGGGTCCACTGTAAGATTAAAAAAACGTTGCTATAAACATTTTGCTTAAATAACTACAATTCAATGCAATTCATGACCCGGTAACATAACTATATTGCTTTTGAAATCTCCCCATGATTATAAACGTTTTAAGCGCTACCCTCGAAAAACGGGACAAAAGTGCTACCGTAATTAGATTTAAAAGAATCCCCTAACTCACTCCCTTATTACGATGTGAACCCTCCATAACCTCACGAATGGAGCCCAATGTACCACCCCAGTGGTCTTCGTATTATCTCCCCTAATTCTTCACCCAGGATTTGCTACCTCTCCTTTCCATACCTGTAGCGTTAAGTTCCATTTGCACACAAGATGGCGGCATTTAACTGCACGCCGTCTTCCTCCACGGATTTAACTCCTTGGATAATGCCCCGCCTTTTCTGCCTCATGTGTCACAACCTATCATTAACCTCCACGCTATCTTCCTACACCCCCCATAATGCCTCTGTACACAAACCCGGTGAATACATCCAATCCCCAGCGTATTATTCAATGCTTTCACCCTCTGCACCATGCGTGATTATCCCAACTGATTCTTTACTATCCCCCGCCCACCCTGTTGATCTTATCGCATACGCCGAAAATGTTGAGTTATTCATACAATTTACATTTTGCAAGTCAACTGGTTTAAGAAATAAACAATAAAACCACGTCCAAAGCAATAATTCGTAATGCTCATGTTCTTGTTTCGTAAAAACAAAATGCTCCCAAGCAGGTTTCTTCAGCATTAAAGATGTGCTTTTCACGTGCATTTTCGAGTACATTGGAATCTGTTGATCAATAATCTGATTTGTTCCTTCTTTTTGTGGGTGCTACGTGCGGATGGGCAGTAAATTTCAAAATAGTGACATGAGTTGCCGTGCACACCCTGTTTTTAGCTGTTGAACCGTTATACTCCAATTATTTCGCAGTTTAAACCTTTTTGCGTGCTCCCTGGATAACGTGGTCCGCCCTCATGGCCTCATGTCATCTTGCTTTCTAACTTTGCTCTGCTTTAAGTTTCTCTGTGTGCATGGCAGTGTTTGCATAACTGACTCCATTTTCATAACTGACGCCATGTTCTGTGCTCACACGTAGCTGCAAAGTTTGGAGGGCATATTTGACGCTCCTCATTTGTTTTTCACTCCTCACTTGTTATTTGCACCTCATTGACCTGAGTGAACTGGATTTTATCTGTGGAATGTGAAACTCTGCCTCGAAGTCAAAATACAGAGGCTTGGCCAGCCACTGTCTTGGCGTTGACGCAGATTGGTAATATCCTGCTCGTTTTTTTTCTAATGAAGAGGGGGCGAGATTTTCTAGAAGCTTCGCTTCACGTCAGTAATGGTATTAAAGCTGGGAGCCTCCGCGGGCCAAATGGTAGTTCACCACAGAATAGACGTATTGCTGTGGGTTGGTGCTGGGACTTGAGTCCTGACTGAAACTCCTGCCTGAGCTGCAAAAACGGACGTCCCTCAACTTGAGCGGGCAAGGATGTTGCAGAAGAGCCAGTCGGTGAGGTGTTGAGGTGTCCCTAACCAATTTTATTCTATTTCTATTCTATTCATTGCTATTGTCTGCTATATGTATATACTGCATTCAATTTTGACCATTTATTTCAATTGTCCTTTTGATACTTGAGAGTCTGCCATAGGTGATTCATTTGGCATACCTTTTGAAGTATTGTATTAATAAACGTGTATGTTTTATTTTACTTACATTTGGGGGTATTTTCTTACCCCGCCTTAGGGGAATGCTGGGTCTTGCCTCGGCCTAAGCGGGTGTTGCAGATGGGATCTGTCCTTTTTGTGAAAAGCAGATTCAATACATCTTGGCGTCACTTTCACAGGACTCGAAGGGTTGGAGTATAGGGGAAGAAATATGCTATCTAGAAAATCAAAGGCAGACTCCCAGATACCAATTGAGATTCCAGGATGGGAGATGGCCCCAAACGGGGTGCTTGTCCGTGAGTGGACTAATTGTGCTGGATTGAGTGAGAATTGGAGTGCGTGTTTGGCTGACGCTGAGCCAGCCCAAGTGGTTGCATGTTTGCAAAAAGTGCCTGTAAAGAAAGGGGAGGAACGCTCTACATTAGTAAGAAGAGGTTGGATTCTCCTAAATGCTTATAGAACCATGCATGAAAAATATGTTCAGTTGCAAAGTGAGTGTGAGAAATTAGAGAAACAGTTTGTTGAAACCAAGTATACCTCCTCAATGTTAATTTGTCAGAATAAATTATTGCCAGATAAGTTGGAAACTTATCAGACTGTTGCAGAAAAAGCAACAAACCGTATCGTGCAATACAAATATAGGAACAGAAGAGGAAGGGTTAATAAAAGGAAAGTGGGCTTAGCCATTGCAAAGGTTGGAATTGACTGGGACCCTGAAACGTGGGATGGAAATATGTGGGATTCCTCAGAGTTTTCGGACTCTAGTAGAGAAAGTGATAAAGTTGACAAGCATAATCAGGCTGAAAGGCAGGGTGAGTAAGTGGGATAGAAGGTTATTCAGGCGCAACCCATTTATCGTCGAAAAATACAGGGTGGTCTAAACTTCATGTTAGTTGATAGGGGACGTAGCCTGGCTGGGTTTTTAAACTTCCCTGAGCCCCTCTTACCCTGGATGTTATATTATGGTCTAAACTTCCCACAGGGGGTTTCGATGGACAGTATGGAGGATTTTACTCAGCAGGAGATTAATGTCATTTCTGACAGATTTCGGCAGAAACCTCGGAGAACCTCTACTTACGTGGATGGTTCGGTTGTTTGATCTGGGTGTTGCTAGTGTGATGCTAAACCATGGAGATGCAGTGAAATTCTGTACGCTCAGTTCAGATTCTACAGTGCAGGAGCAGTTTAGGAATTACAGTGACAATGATCAAATTAGCTTATTACAGTTAGCTGTGGTTTGATGTAGTCATAAATACCCGACAGAGTCAGATTGGCGAGTGAATGGTAAACCTTGGTATACTTTGAGAGACGCTAAACAGAGGCTTAAGGAGGAGGTGATGAAAACCTCTATTTTCCCGGATAACGCACATAGGTTAATGGATGGGTTGTTGAATGCATCTGTGCAAAACAGTATAATTCGTACAGCTCCTCCTGCATACAAACAAGTGATGATGACTTTGCTGATCAATCGGACTGGTAATACATTGGCAGAGGTAGTTGAGGCAGTTTGTGCGTTAGGAGAATTGGGGGAATGGATGAAAACTGAGAGAAGGTCCAGGTCTGAGACTCGTACAGATAATAACAGGATGTCTAGGAGAGATATGTTTATGGCTCTGTTACAAGATGCTGTGGAGAGAGAAAAGATATATGGAATAACTACTACAAGTCTGAGGAAGCAGGAGAGTGAATAAACAAAATAAAGCGCAAAGACAATGAGACGAGGGCGAGAGCCCTGAGCAGGAAAAAGAGGGGGAGACACCTGCCTGCTCAAGCAGGAAGGTGGAGAGAGACTTAGAAAGCCACTTGCTCAATGAGAACAAGGGAGCGGAGGAATTCACCCCTAAAAGATATGAAGGATTGTATCCGGATTTGACCTAGGCAAAGATTAACAGATACAGGGAAGATTAGGAAGTAGGTCAAGCTCCGGTGCAGAGATGGACTCGCAAAGACAATAGACCTTATGTTGACATAGAAATTCATTGGAAAAATCGTAATGTTCAGAGGGCCCGAGCCCTAGTAGACACCGGAGTGGAGGCCACTTTGATATATGGAAATCCCAAAAAGTTTAAAGGACAGTATTTCACCATTACAGGTTTAGGTGGTAAAGAGACACTGGCAGTGCAGACAAAGGTCCACATGAAAATAGGGAGAATACCAAAAAAATAATACGCTGTATTGATTTTGCCCCTTTCTGAATATATTATTGGAATTGATATTTTGAAGGGAATGACTCTGTATTTGGAAGACGGGTGCCATCAATTTTGATCAAAAAAGTACATTTGAGTTAGCGCTGTGACAGTGGGTCATTTAAAATTCCCCCATTGAAGTTGCCTCAGGCTACAAAGGTAATTCATTTGAAACAGTACATAATTCCAGGTGGGCATGGAGAGATCAGTGCAACTATTCAGGACTTGATAGAGGCAGGGGTGGTGGCCCCAGTCACTCCTGCTTGGAATAATCCTGTGTGGCCTGTGCACAAAAGTGATAATTCTTGGTGCATGACAGTTAGTTATTGTGAATTGAACAAGCATACATCTCCTTTGACTGCCACTGTCCCAGATACAGTTACCTTAATTGAGAAAATATAGAAACTTTCCGGAACCTGGTATGTGACTGTTGATATTGACAATGCTTTCTTTTCGACACCAATAGCCCCTGAATGTCAAGAGCAATTTAGTTTCTCATGGGACGCTAGACAAATGACATTTAGGAATTTACCTCAAGGGTACTTGCATAGTCCCACAATCTGTCACCGGCTTAGATGAGGTATCAGTTATTCCTGGAGTACAACTTTGTCATCACATTGATGATGTGATGATACAGGGAGAGACACAAGAACAAGTGCAAACTCAGTTAAACAGGATTGTGGAGCATTTTCAGAGCAAGGGATGGGAGATCAATCCCGACAAATTACAAGGACCCTCTCAGAGTGTAAAGTTTTTGGGTATCCAATCACATCAGGGAGACAGAAAGGTGGAGCCCCAAGTGAGACAAAAGATTAGAGAATTTGCAGTGCCAAGAAACAGAAAGGAAACTCAGAGATTCATTAGTCTGTTTGGTTTTTGGAGATAACATATCCCCCACTTGAGCCAGATTTTGGCCCCTTTGTACAAAGTTACGCAAAAGAAAAATGCATTTGAGTGGGGAGAGCAGCAGCAAACTGCATTTGAAGTAGCGAAAGAGGCTATTCAGCATGCTTTAGATTTATGGCCAGTACGAGAAGGAGATGTTGATCTAAATGTGACAGTACAAGGACCGTTCGCTAATTGGAGTTTGTGGCAGAAGCAGGGAATAACAAAAGTAAATTTAGGGTTTTGGACTAAGAAGATGCCAGATGCTGGAGAGCAGGGCACTCCCTTTGAGAAACAGTTACTCGCATGCTATTGGGCTCTAGTGGATACTGAGCAATTGACGCTAGGGCACGATGTGATTTTGAGACGTGAGATTCCGATAATGCAGTGGTTGATAAGTTCCCCTAAGACTCATAGAATAGGATATGCACAAGAAGCCAGCGTAATTAAATGGAAATGGTATATAAACAATAGGGCCCGAGTAGGTCCCAAAGGCACTGCAGTGTTGCATGCGGAGCTGGCGCAGGCGCCAATGGAAGAGACAGAGGTGTTGCATGATGTACATGAAATACAGGAATCTCCTGTAAGGTGGGGAAAGCCATTTGGCAACTTGTCAGTGGAGGACAAGAAGCATGTGCGGTTTACTGATGGTTCAGCAGGGTATATGGGAGCTAAGAGGCACTGGAAGGCGGTGTCATACAATCCCGTGACCCAGAAATTGTTGACTACTACTGGAGAAGGAAAGCTTTGATACAAGAACTGCCAGGAAAATGCCATATTAACACTGATTCATGGTCCACGGCCAATGGGCTAGCAACTTGGCTTCCCACATGGCATGCTTATAGTTGGATGATAAATGCAAAAGAGGTCTGGGGCAAGGAATTCTGGAAAGAGATCTGGAACATGTTGACACAAAGTACAGTTACTATATACCATGTAGATGATCATTGTTTCACCGACTCACTTGACCGCTGGTTTAATTCCCTCACAGATGAAAAAGCTATAATTTCAGAGGCAAAAGAGGCAACACTGATTGGGATTGCAAAGCGGGCACATCAGAAGTGTGGACACTTTGGAGAGCAGATTACTAGCAGGTGGGTAGAAAATAGAGGGATACACATTCCCCTAGACTTGATTAAAACCGTGATTTTGCAGTGTCCTGTTTGTCAGCATGCCCAACATAGATCAGTCCCACAGATAGTGAGAGGTCAGCTAGGTAGAGGGAAACTACCAGCACAGATTTGGCAAATTGACTATATTGGGCCCCTGCCACCTAGTGGAGGATGCCAATATGTGTACACGGCTGTGGACACATACTCTGGATCATTATGTTGCTGTATTCAGTGTGTGCCTAATCTCTTATCTATGCTCTTTCCCAAGGTAGTTGGTTTTATACCAATATGTTATAGTAGTCATTGGTCAAGGGATGGACTGTTATAAATCATTTCCATTAGATTTCTTGATATATGCTGATGGTGATAGTCAAGAATCATGGGATGGAATGTAATGAATGTGCCACTCTTGTGGTTGAGTATCCAATGATGACCGTCGACTACCACCATCTTAAACTGACTTTAGCTTGTTATTTTATTCTAGCCTTAATGTAGAATGGCCTTACATATTCCTACTTAGTGAGAGCCGTTACGGAGTAGAACAGTATATTTTAATATGAGTTCTTATTATTGGCTTTGAGAGGAATATTGCTCTCTGACTTTATCTTGCTTCACGGCAGTGCTTGATATTGGCTTTGACATGGCCTCATGTCATCTTGCTTTCTTACTTTGCTCTGCTTTAAGCTTCTCTGTGTGCATGGCAGTGTTTGCATAACTGCCTCCATTTTCATAACTCTTGCCATGTTCTGTGCTCGCACGTAGCTGCAAAGTGGGGAGGGCATGTTTTTCGCTCCTCATGTGTTTTTCACTCTTCACTTGTTTTTTGCACCTCACTAACCAGAGTTAGCCATTAGCCAGCCACTGTCTTGGCCTTGATGCAGACTGGTACTGGCCTGCTTGTTTTTTTCTAAGGAAGAGGGGGCGAGACTTTCTAGAAGCTTCGCTTCACGTCAGTTATGGTATAAAAGCTGGGAGCCTCCGCGGGCCAAGTGGAAGTTCACCACAGAATAGACATATTTCTTTGGGTTGGCGGTGGCACTTGAATCCTGACTGGAACTCCTGCCTGGGCTGCAGAAACGGACTTCCCTCAGCTTGAGCTGGCAGGGATGTTGCAGAAGAGCCAGTCGGTGAGGTGTCCCTAACCAGTTTTATTCTATTTCTAATCTATTCTTTTGATATTCTCTGCTATATTTATATACTGCATTCTATTTTGACTGCTTATTTCAATTGTCCATTTGATACTTGGGAGTCTGCCATAATTGGAATATTCGGCCTACCTTTTGAAGTATTGTATTAATAAACATGTATGTGTAATTTTACATACATTTGGGTGTGTTTTCTTACCCCGCCATAGGGGAGTGCTGGGTCTTGCCTCGGCCTAAGGGGGGTTGCAGTTAGGATCTGTTCGTTTTGTGAAAAGCGGATTCATTACAACCCTAAGGAGACCCCATACCCTTATAATCCCATATATTGCACTGTGATCCACTATATACTTTTGCCTGCTAAACGCTAAAAGCTGTCCCATAGGGAATAGCTAAAAATGATGATGCTGTAAATCTAGGGCATCCTTGACGTCAAATCTAATACTTGTGGATCAGAAATAAGGAAGATATATAAAATAATAAAGTAGTGCTTTAAAAGCAAGCAGTGGAAGCAGGAATGGCAACTAGTCAAAAGAGGCAACTTTCCATAAGAGGGACAAACACAAGACTGACAAGCTGGGACATAATAAGAAACAGGCAAATTACAGTGACCAGACAGCCAACAATTGGTAAACTATGACTTGCCTTCAAATTCCTGTATGTTCTCAGTAATCTATAGTATGTCTTGCAATACACAGAGCATGTCCTATCTAGTAGGCACAACACAAACCAAAACTGGAAAATGCAATGGGTCCCGCTTTTGTAACCTACTGGCTTAAACTATGGTTTGAGCAATATCTTATTGTACATAAATTACATATTTTATGTAAGTAAAAACTTTAAATGTGTTAACATTTCTAAACTGTGTTTCAGTTCAGTTTTACATTGAAATTGTAATTGACTTCACACTGTAAAACCAAAAGGTTTTTTTTTTCTAAATGGCTGATTTATTGGGTTTCTTTTTTTTTTTTCGCCGTAAAATCAAATCACGTTTTAAATTTTATTTTGGCATCATACACTTTGGTCACAAAATACTGACTCTTAATTGGGGTGCTCACCTCAAAACACCCAGCTATAAAAGGTAGGTTTGTTGTAGTGTTTTTTTTCCTTATTCCACTTAAGTTCTGACAAAACAGCTCCCAGTCCCCTTTGACACGGAGGACGGGAAAGAGGTGGCCTTATTTATAATTGTTATGAAATAATCTAGGAGTCTACAGAAACAACGCGAGCTCTGGCCGAGCCCGTTCAACCTTTGAGTGTACATGTTCGGCAGCAAAGTTGCTGGAGCACTTTCCGCTGACAGAGATTGTTCTTTTTCACTAGCATACAGAAACCGCCCTCGGCCCAAGATTCTTCCGTTGCATCCTTACACACGGTCCCAACTACACAGACACCAGCATCCAGCAGGTAACCGCTTGGGCAACTTGTACAGTTCTTCTCCCCTTGTCCGTTACAGTCCAGGCAGCTGGCATCACACCTGTCCTGAGCCTGATCTTGGCAGATGTGAAGAAAGGTGCTTAGAATTGCAACGCCATATATTCTGGAAATCCTTTATCCTCACACTCCCACATGCCACCATTCTTCTGGTTGTCGAGGAATCATTCAAAACTTTCCAGTTACTGAAGGACAAGCTAACATCTCTTCGCCAGCCACTCTGCCTTCTGTGGCAACATATTGACTTGCTGCCAGTGTGTCACAGACTGACTGACTTCCTGCCTGTTATGTTTTTGCAGGTTTTGTAGCCATTTTCTAGGGACTGGTCAAAATAATATCCAGTACTGCATGTCTGAACACATCTGGCGTCTTCCATTAAGTACACGTCTGTGCAGTTTATACATGCATCAGCTCCAGCTCCTGCACAGGTAGCACAAGATGGATGGCAAGGCTCACAGTCTGTCCTGTTTCCACCGTAGAATGTCCCATCTTCACAGCTGACTACACATTTGGTTCCCTGTAAACTCAAGCCGTGTCTACATTCATTGCAGATCTGAGCTGCTGTGCACGTCTTGCAATTCTCGAGGCATTTGCGACAAAGGTTCTTACTGGCATCAAGGTAAAACCCATCTGGGCAGTTAGTAATGCAGCTGTTTGTTTCTTCGTTCAGATAATAGCCTGATTTACAGTCAGTGCACTGGTCACTTCGGCTTCCAACACACATATCACAGTTAGGTGAGCACTTTTTACAGCGCTTTTTGTCCGCACTGTAATGGCCGAGGGGACATTCGGAGACACATAACTTGGAGCATGTTATTGTGCGTGTCAGCATCAGCCACCCGCGACGTGGAGACTTGGCAATATACCTGACCTCTCCCTCTGGAACAAGATCTCAGTTATTGGCCAACAGGTTGTTTGATCATTCCACGGAGGGCTTCAAGAACTGGGAGTTCATGACCACTCACTGCTGGGGCGAGAAAGCATCCGGCGACTGGATCTTGGAAGTTTATGATACCCCGTCACAGCTGCGAAATGTCAAGACTCCTGGCAAACTGAAAGAGTGGTCTCTTGTTCTCTATGGCACATCTATACAGCACCTACTCTTCACGAAATGATTTCCCCAAAGTGGAGCGAGTGCGCTCCAGCCCAGTGGAAGAACCGTCCGAAGACTACAGCTTGGATGAGTATGGAGGTCCGTGTGATGCAGAATGCAGTGATGTAGGGTGCTATGGAGCTGGACCACGCTTCTGCAACGACTGCCTTCACTTCTACTACAAAGCTAAAAACAACACAAGGATATGATTTATTGGGTTTCAATGCTTGTATGGTGCATGTGAGCTGAGCTGCATTTAGGTGTCCGGTGAGTTCTGACTGTGGAAGGGTGTTCATAATGAGGCAGGGCTGGGAACTCTGGAGCAGAGGCAGAAAGCAGTATGCGTCAGTGGACCATTCAGTGTTCAGACGAAATGCGAATCAAATCCTTGGTCTCTCACCAGCATGCCTATATTGACTGGAAACATATGTACCATTTGTAATGACCAATTCTAATTATTTTCAACAAAATCCTTGCTGTTACTCATTTATTTTCAAACTACTAACAAGATCTCACCAAGCCAATATATCTGCCTTGTCTTAGGCATATTTTTATTGTTGTGTGACATGTCCGGATGCAATAGGAGAAAACTTGCGAAGCGGCACCTAAATGCTAGCTAGGCAGCAGGCTGTGTATAGCACAGCATTGCAGTTCAGATGCTTTTAGCCAAGCCCTTAATTACTTAGGCCACAATCCCTATGGAGACCCCACACCTTTATAATCCCACATATTGCACTGTGGTCCACAATAGGCTTTTGCATGCTGAAAACTAAAAGCGATTGCATAAGGAATATAAACAAATGCTGACGCTGTAAATCTATGGAGTCCTTGAAGTCAAATCTAAAACTTGTGGATCTGAAACAAGTAGTTACCACTTTGCTCTTTGCACGCTCATTCTGCAAGGTCTATGGAAAGGAAGGAGCACAGCTGTTGGAATTTGTCAGAAAGAGGAGTCATGCATATCAGTGAGAGAAAGTCGAGGGCCCAACTTCCTCCACTGTGACAATTCCAGGCTATGTTTGTAGGTGTTGGGGCCTTCTTGCCACTGTGCCACTTTAGAAAGTGAGCTACAGTATTTGTTCCCAGGCAAAGATGATCCAAAAGTCGAGCATGTTATTTGCTTGCCGGTGAAGCAGTTCCAAATAACTTCAGCTTCTCTGAGAGTCAAGGGGAAATGGAGAATGATGGGCAAGAGACAAAACATAGGGATTATACTGATATGGTGGATGAGGAAGTGGAATTAAGTAGGATGACTGAGCAACAGGATGGTAAGGCGAAACGCATGGTGGAAGCAATAAAGGAGAGCTGGGAGGTAAGCAAACAAACAGTGATTGAGAGCAACGTGGAGCAGAAGAAAAATAAACAGCAGAAAGTAACAGGAGCAAGCAGGGAGAGAAACACTCAGGCAAAACAGAGAGTGCATATGGAGTGCGGGGATGGCAAGAGACGGGCACTTTGAGACAGCTGGAAAACATTCATTTCTGTTGAGTGCTTAAACAAAAAGACCCAGTCTTATGCAAATTAGCCTTGGTCCTGCTCCAATAGGAACAGGATAGCCCAAATTGCCAAACCAGATCCTCTCTGTACCAGAACAAAAGTAACCCAAGATGGGTTTCCTCCAAATTGGGGCACCATAGTTGGGTACAGCTTGGTTCCAATGGCACAGTGAACACAAAACTCATGTCTCTGCACACCTATCACACTTAGGACATCACACTGAAGTAAACAAAAAAGTAATGGATGTAATCCATATTTCAATCTCAGCTGCTGGGAACTACTCTGGGACATGCCCTAGTCCAAGTTATTTTAATGCCATCCCACCTCAGATTAGGCCCAACCACATATTTTCGGGGTGGGGCATGGTATGATAACAGGGTTAAAGACCCCTTGTCTTTTCACAATGCAGGATTATCAGGCTTCAAGTGGGTTTTATGCCCCTCCAGAAGGTGGAAGCAGAATGGCGTAAACTCTACCAATCTGCCCTGGGGGTACAGAAAGAGTGTTGCCCCAATTCTTGTGTGGGGGCACTGTCCCATGCTCAGGGGTTAAACGTCCTGTTCCTAGGTGTAGCATAGTCTGATGTTTGAGTGAGGCACTGTTGGAAATGGCCCTTTTTCCTGAATTGTTTTTGTTGGTTTTTGGAGTCTGGGCACTTTACCACTGCTAACCAGCGCTAGAATGCATATGCTCTCTGTAAATTGTGCTATGGATTGGTGTTTCCATGATTGGGTATCTGATTTACTTGTTAGTCCCTAGTAAAGTGCACTGAGTGTGACATGGCCTGTAAACCAAATGCTACTCGTGGGCCTGAAGCATTGATTGTGCCACCCACGCGAGTAGCCCTAAAAAGCTCAACTCATACCTGCCATATCAGAATCTGTGCGCAGTTTGTACCTGCCATGTCCACTTGGCCAGTGCACACTCTTGCCAGTCCCTAACCTTCCATTTTCTACATGTTAGTCACCCCTAAAGTAGGCCTAAGGTACCCCTGTGGGCAGGGTGCAGTGTATGCGAAAGGTAGAACATGCCCTGATGTGTCTGGCATGTCCTGATAGTGAATTACAGCCCATTTCGTTTTTCACTATTGTATGGCTACCATAGGACAGAATGGGAAGTTTGTTTATAACATCTTATAAAGATAATTGGCCCTGGGAACTAGGTAGGTAAATACAGAAGGCTGGGGAAGGGCTGAATAGACCTGGGCTGCAATGGGGGCAGGGGGAGGAGATTTCCTTGCACCTCAAAGGGCCTGGCCTGCCTCTGACAATGCCGTCTCCACCTCCTGCCAGGAAATCACACCAGAGAAGGCAGAACTGGTTCTGGCTGGGCACAGACACTCTCTGCCTAGGAGATCAAAGGATTTTGGGATATAAATATTGGGGCCCAGACCCCTGAACCTTAGAACTCTTTTGGACCAAGAACACTGCCAAGAAGAAGAGCTGGAGAAGCTGTGAGGAGGGACAACCTCTTTGCTGTGTTGGTCTGTAATGGCTGCTTCTGGCTTGGGCAGTGAAAAGACTGGACTGAACTTTCTGCAATCTACTTTTGTGAGTTTCTACAAGGGCTTGAGGTAGAGCTTGCCCCTTGTTCAAGAAGTACCAGGAACAGCAAAGACTTCAAGTTCTTCTGCCTTCGGTGTGTTTTGTGCTGCAACAGAAGAAAAGCAACCCAACAACGTCTACGATGCTGCTGCCGACTCCGTGTCCTGAAGGCACTGAAAAGGGCAATGCCGCACCTCGATCCTGGTTTCACCGATGACGCCTGCTGATGCTGCCACCGAGCCGCTGCTCACACCACAACCTGTGGGCACCGCACTCCGCACCACCTCGCTTCACGACGACGCCTTGGTATCCCCGATGCCGCCGCTTCAAGCCGAAATCGATGCCGCTGCTTGCACCATGGTTCGAAGGCACAGCTCGTAAAGTTACACGACGCCTCACCCTCATCCCACACCGCAGCCTCGGCCTACCGGTGCCGGTGCCAGTGCCATCTTGTTTTTTTAAAGATTATTTCCTTGGTGTCTTGTGGGTGTATTGCTTCCTGGGTAGTAGAATTGGGTAAATTAGCCCAATCCATGCATGGGGAGCAGAAAGATTGTTGCATCTGATATGGGGTGAAGTCATTGCAAATTGCCTGTGTGGGCCACTCCAACCCCTTCCCTGCCGGGAAGACTGGGGGTATAACTGTCATCCATTGGTCCGCAGACCCAAAGCTAGGTTATTGAACATGAAAGCTTTGATTACTTTGCTGAAACTTTGTGAAATATGTTACAAATTCCATTAGAGCACAAAGGGTATGATCCCCAAGTTGTTAGAAAAATCAAACCGCACATACGGGGGCAGAAAGGGGAACATCCGGACACCCTGGCCGTATAGGGTTAAACCAAGGAACCTCCCTAAGTTTAAACTGTAAAAAAATCCATTTGACGAATGGTCTTCCTACCATTGGAGGGGTCCATAAGCCCTGACCAGGGAAGATGGCATGTTCTTGACACATAGTCAGGGGTCTAGGAACTGAGAATTCAGACTAGTAAAGGGATGCAACAGATATGGTGAATCCCCTGCCTTCATAACAATACTATGAACTATAAAAGTTATGCACTTGTGTTGGATCTCATTTCTCAGTTCACATTCTCTGAACTATGGCTGCTATTTTTTGGTTTGCTAAGTCTGTGGTCTTGAAAAGCAGTCTTTCTCATCATAAAACTGTCCACTTAGCTATACACAGCCATGAAAGTCAGTTTGGGGGGGGGGTCAAACAGTGAAGTCAACTTTTTTTCTAATCTATCATGCCTGATGTATTAATCACTAGACCCTATTTTCAGCATTTCTGGCAATGATGGGAGGGCTTTCTTTACTGTCTGTTGAATCCGAGAGATATTTGACCTTTTAAACAGCATTCAGAGCCTGTCAATGGCATGTGAGCAAAAACGAAATACCCGAAGGGTCATATGTAAGCTGTATGACTAAGAATTAAGCAGAAGGCCGAAAGAACTGGGAGACATCCACGAGGCAATGATCCAGGAGTCAAAACGTGCAGACAAATACACAAGGTTACCAGAGGAGAATGGAAAATAAGAAGCACAAGATTTTCAGGAAACCAAGACATAACAGAATGTATACAGTCAGCTGCTTCAAAATAAAACAGAACTGGGAATCAAATGATGGGAGAACACTACATGAAATTTAATCAATAAAGAACAAGCATTGGCATAGCCAATAGGTCTCGCCTTTGGGACCTTATTAGTGTTTAGTTATGTAGCACAATACCCTTGGTGCAACAATATCAACTGTTGCATGGCTAAGCACTTATAAGGTCTCAAAGGCGAGAACTATTGGCTATGCCAATGCTTGGTTGGTGCAGTAGTTACCACATGAGCAGCAGGTGTAGTGGCACAGGGGCCCTGAGGGGCCCAGTTAATCCTGATAATTGCCGTATTTTACTGCCAACAACATTCGAAGGGTATAAATTCCTTTTTTTGCACCAATGTTCATGGCCACCTTAATTTTCCTTACGGCATCAAAATACAGTGGTGCCGGTAGAAAACCAACCGGGTGGCAACCCATGGCATCTTTGCTGTGCTAGAGCTCGCATGTCATAGGGCAGACAATTTTAAGATGCTAGATTTACTGCTAAACAAATATGCGCACTGTTGTCCTGGTGAAATATGACACACATCCTAAATGTCTCTGGGATATTAGTGAGAAGCAAGTAATACCGTCGACGCATTAAGTAAATGGTATTTATCGTGTGGCTGCGCCCAATAAAAAAAATAAAAAGAGCGTCGCTTCCTGTATTCATAAAACAGCAGCAGCCCGCTCAACGAGTCGCTTAATCAAGGAAACAATATTAAGAAACAAAGAAGCACCAGTGTTTTTGTTGGCCGCGCTTCATGTGTTTTTGAGATGCCAGGCCCTGCAGTTTCCTGACAGTAGTGGTAGAGGGCAGTGCAGGGGTGAACCGCGCGTGTGTGTGTTTTTCAGCGGTAAATGGAGGAAATGCAGTGCTCGGCACAGTGCCAATGCCTCCTGCTCCAGAGCAAAGAATTCCCCCTCCATAAACAGCCATATATGGAAATATTATATCAGTGAAAGTGCAACCTTAACATGGTCTGACTTATGTCACAAAGCAATAACACAGGTCTGCTCCCCAGGGCACTGTTTTTTTTTTAAACTTGGCTCTCTTTTGTGAGTTTAAGGTGCAGGGAAATAAAAGATGAACCCCTGGGGTCTTGTTTGTGTGACTCTCCATCCGACACCGAGCAGCACGCAATGTTCTTATAAGTGCAAAAAAGTGGGGCGGTGTTAGATTGTGCGGCCACGGAAAGTTTGTCTCCAGACATGCTGGAAACAAGAAGCGCTGGTAAAAAAAAGCGTGTGCGTGCAGTCTGCTGTTTTTCAAAGCACATACTTGTGCTTGTGGCGCGCCCCCTGCTCGCTCCCGTTAGGTGGATGCCGCCATAAGCACGAGTATGTTCTTCAAAAAAGAGCAGAACGACGGCTGAAGGTCCTCCTTTGCAGCGCATGCGCACTGGGTAGGCGAGACTTAAAAACATTTTTCTACAAGGTTAACAAGTGGCATTTTGTCACCGAAGTTCCAAAAAAGTCTAACACAAGCACAGTAAATAACAAAATGCAAACGCACTGCCCCCCAAAAAATGATTTTGTCGAACCACCAACAAATAAAAAAGAGCTTGTCACTGGGAATTAAAAAAAAGCCCTGAAACGCCGCCCATAGTGGATTGGCCTTGCTGCGCACAGCCAAAACCCATGCATAGAGGGTTTGACTGCCAGTGACAGGATGGCTAACCATTGGATATTGGACACAAGTCTGCCTGAAGACCAGGACTTGCAGCCAACCCCCACCTTATATACGACAAAAGACCATTCTCAGTGTGGTCCTTATGCATTCAATATTGTGTCCATATAGAGTAATTATGTAAACAATGGCAAGAGGTACTCCTTCATTTGCGTAACAGTGCAGTTGAATGCAAATAAGGGAATTACTTTCACTGTGTTTATGCTCAGTGTCATGGTACGATAAGATGTAGAAGTTCATAGAGGGAGAGGACTTTAATTCATCCCCTTTCATCGAAGGTAATAGCTTTCAGAATTTTTATATAGAACCATTTGAGTTCCCATCAGGTTCTCTACATGATATATTCCTTTAGTTAGACAATAGTTGTGACATGATGTGTAGGTTGCAATTGAGAGCTTATGTGTTTTTGAGTATTTAGTTCACTGACAAGACAAAATGTGAATTACAGTTTTAAATGCGAACTTTTAACGAATTGCCCTTGGGTATTCTTTTGTTTTACTTTGTTGCCATGATAACATGTTGGGTTAATTGTTTTTATGTTCACAAAGAAACAACTTGAATGCACACAGGCTTTCTTAAAGGTGCAACAAAAATACTAGCCCTTTGTCAAAACTGTCAATATTTTTCTCCATTTGTCATTTAAGTTAAGCACATAAAATATTAACTTCATCTTCTAATAAACTCTTTCTTAAGGGTATGGATTAAATTTGCTAACACAGTCTGTTCAGTAAAGGAACACTACTCCTATCTTCTTCTGTGCTGTTGTAGCCCAAGATGTTACTTCATTATTATTTTTAGGTCAGGTGGCACACAAGTATTTTCAAACACTTACCCTAACAAAAATGGCAAACCTGTGGTTTTGCAAATATATATTTTGCTAATGCAGTTGAATAATATATTAATAATTCCACCCTACGTCTATCACGTTCTCTTTGGGTTGTCTTGGGCAAAATGTCTGGCATACACTCTTTTAAAATATGGCCTCTCTTGAAGCTTTCTCAATACTAGCAATGGAATACGTGTTGTTGCACATACACAAATAACATACATTTGTCAAGATGCAGACGCTGCATAGTCTCAAAGAAAGAGGGTATTTTAACCATTGAATCAGCCAGATAACAAGGGTGTTATTTGGGATGGTTGAGAACTGATACGTCACTTAACTTCTTCTTTTAATAGAAGCACATCTCAATATTTCATTTTTGCTTGGTTACAGGTAAGCTTGATTACATGAAACAGGCCTATGAACATACAGTTATATTTGTTCTGGTGCAGGACAGTGTATTCGTTTCATAACAGCATAAAAACTAACACATTTCCTTACTTTGTGGGACTTTTTCAAGCAATATTAAGGTCCTGAGCATCTGAAGGAAGATCTACATGTTTAAATTCCATGGATCTGACTTTACACTTTCATTAGAATACAACCATGTGACAGTCAGCTACCACAACTGTACACAGTAAATAAATGTTAATTATACCACACACACTTTATTGCTAATAATGCATCTGAGCACCATCCAACTTAAAGGTATATGATAGTGTTGTGGCTGAAAGGAATAAAAAACACCCCATCATTTTACTCATTGGGATCTATCCCCATTAAATATCCACGTTCCTTTGTCCACTGACACAGGTTAGTAGCCAATGTATTTAGCAAGGCATGTAATCACAGCGAATCATTCATCTCATCATTAAAGTGCAACCTATCTCTAAACAAGGCTCATAAGATGATGATAATAATGATAAGACAGCTTATGTAGTTAAAAATTCACTTGAAGAGATTGTGCATTATTGCTACTTCTGGTATTAAACAAATTAAACATACATCTGATTATTACTCTCTGCAAGAAAACTGATGTATGCTAGCAAAGGTATAAACTCACACCTGGTAATATACCAACATGAAAAGTTGCTAAATAATGTGTTGGTACTGTTTCAAGATCCTAATATTGATAGGTTCTAATCAGGCATTTTTGAACATCAATTATTCATGATCCTTTTCACGTATAAATTAAATTGTTGTCATTATTATTCCACTATTAAGGTTGATGTCTTATGGTCCTTTGTGTCTTGACTGTAGAGGTGAGGGTGGTATCGTTTTTTATTTCACCTGTTTGTTGTTTAGGTTTTAATGTTTTTGATGGAACCGTCTTATCACCATTACTTTAATCTGTTACGAAAGGGGTTGTGAGGTAATTATGGAATTGTGTAAATAGTCATAATTCATCAAAAGTAAGAAATACTAAAATATGATTGTTAAATGAGAAGCTGTCCTGGGAACAGTTGCTGAGCTGGCTTGCAAGAGTTTATCTGATCTTTCATTGAGAGCATTCCGAAAAGATTCAACAAGAGTAAGCTTTCTAAGGTCACAGATTTCCTGCACATGTCTCACAGAAAAAAAAATTCTAGCTTGCCAATTCTATGTTATCTTGGCTCATCAGCAGTGTGCCAATGGACTCTAGTGATGAATCTTCGGAAATACCTTTAATGATATGTGGATGGTATATATCATGAAGTGTGTCTAACGTTGTGGTGTGATTCTGTCTCCCTCTCTCTTACTCGTTATAAACTCTTGGGTACTCCTTGGGCCTATCACTCTGGCTCAGTGCTTTAGCAACCAGTATAGCCCCCGGAAGTCAGCTATAAAGCTACAGCAGTGTAGAGAATAGACCCATGCCTTTATGGTTCTGTAGTTATTCTTTATTTGAATAATCAAAGTAAGGAGATACAACAGGTGAGTGCCAAGGAAGCAGCCTGCGCTCTTACAGCTCCACAGCAACTGACCATGGAACCAGAATGGCACATACGTGTTCATTCCATAGCACTGGCACCACAAGCACTTAAAGTAACACACATAAAAAAATCATAAATAAACAACATAACACATCCCCCCTTATAACAAAAAAATAAAACATAATATACACTTGACTACGTAACATACTCTTTAAGCCAACCAGGTAACACTCTAGTTCTTTTCCCAAGTTCAGACCCAACCATCCTAGAACCATCATCTCCCGACACCACCACCTTGGAACTACTATCTACAACCCTTCCCCCCCTCCTCACAGGAAGAGGACACCAAAGCATGGTCACTAGACCGCTCACATGGGTCTCCCACGTCGCTGGCCAACTGAGTTTGCAAGCAACTACTCTCAAAATGATCCTCAATCCAGTTGAAATCATCACAATTGACCAACTCCTGAGAACCCCTAACATCATTCTGCTCAGGATTAATAGCAATGCTCTTGAGATTCCATACGTTGCCATCATCTAGTCTGACCGAGTTCCTCAAAACCTCTATTACTCGTCTAGGTGGGTCATATCGGCTTTCACCTTTAGGTACCTTAAAAGGTCTTTAACCCGTACCCAATCACCAATATTAACATCAACGTCCTTGGTGCCATGATGTTTGTCAAAAAAGTTCTTACTTTTTGCATGAGCACAATCCAAATCATTCTTAACATCCACAGGAGACCATTGTGTGACCTTACCCTTTAACAACCAACCGGGTTAAACTTGCACCTAGGTGACCTACCTCTCATCATGATAAATGGAGATAAGCCAGTACTAGTCTGAGATGTTATCCTATACAACCACACAGCTTTCTGCACTTGAACTTTCCAATCTAAATTGTTATTACCTGCTGCCTGAATGATCCCCTTAATAACCCTGTTAAATCTTTCCACTGTGCCGTTACCACTTGGGTTATATAAAGCTGTAATCCTGTGTTTGACACCGCATTTCTCAAAAAACTCCTTAGCCAATTTAGACATGGACTGCACTCCATTGTCAGTCGAAATGCAGACAGGCAAATCCTCCATAATAAAATGTTATCAAGAAACTTGAGAACAGTATTTGTGTCAATCTTATCAACAAATCTAACAATGGGTCACTTAGTGAAAAGATCAATAGCTACTAACCTAAATTCCTTCGACTCACCAATAGGTCCAACAATATCCACTGCAACAGTATCCCAAGGAACATCAGGAATTAACGCACTACTCATGGCAGGTTTCAAGGTTTTAAGTGTCTTATCCGCCGAGTTACATACCTCACAACCTCTCACAAAACTTTCCACCTCCTTATCAATCCATGGCCACCAAAACATGCCCTTAACTATCATTTTGTTCCTTACAATCCCAAAATGCCCTTCATGGCACAATTGAAGGATCTTCTTCGTCAATGAAACCGGCAGAACAATTTAATCACCTCTCAATAGTACATCCCTCTCCAAAGACAATTCCATGCGAACTTCCCAGAAAGCATTCAATTCATCTTTTAAAAAGTTCTTCCTAGGCCAACCCCTGCAAATATAAGTCATAACATCTTTCAAAACCATATCCTTCTCCTGCTCTTCCATCCACTGAACTTTAGTAATGGCAGGTGCACCAGAATCATGAACCAATGCTACACTAAAATTCCCCAAAGGATCATCCACGCACTATTCAAGAGGAGACGGTAATCTAGATAGACAATCTGCTATGAGGTTTTCCCTTCCTGGTAAATAGACCATTTTATAAATATACTCCTTCATGCGCATGGACAATCTAGCTAGTCTCGCCGAAGCTCCTGAAACACCATCACAAGACAAAATGCGAATCAAAGAACCAATGATCAGTACGAACAATGACCAGTTTACCACACACAAAAGCCCGAAAATGTTCCAAGGCCCATGCGCACGCCAAAGCCTCCCTCTATAATTGGATATCTTCGTTCCACAGGAGAAAGTGCCCTCGACACAAACAAAATTATCCTCTCTTTTCCATCCACACCTTTCTGCGATAACACCGCTCCCAGACCCTTATCGCTAGCATCAGTAGTCAACAAACACTCTTCATTAGGATCAAAACTAGCTAACGCATTCACCTTCTGTAAGTCCACCTTTACCATCACAAACTCCTCCTCACAAGCTCTGGTCCACTCAAATGTTGTATTTTTCCTGAGCAAACCATGGATATTGTATACCTTAGATGCAAAATTGTTGATAAACTTACCGCAGTACTCTGCCATACCCAGAAATGCTCTCACTTCCTCCTTGTTAGTAGGCGTAGATGATTTCACAATGTTCTCAACCAGTGAAGGTTTAGGACGAACCGCTTCTTCACTAATAATATGGCCCAAATAAGACACACTCCTCTGGCCTAACTTGCATTTAGACAACTCCACCGTCAATCCAGCTGACTGTAACGTATTCAAAACCTGACCCAACGTTGAATCATGTTCAACCTTACTTGCTGCTGCCACCAAAATGTCATCTTGGAAAAACAAAACCATGTCCATATCCCCAAATAATCTATGCATGAGATGCTGGAATACAGCCGCAGCTGACGCCAGCCCGAACGGCATACGCCTAAACTGGTAGCAACCAAATGGCGTAATAAACGCCGTAAGTTTCCTAGATTCAAATCCTCATTCCATCTGATGGTACGCGGCCGAAAGATCAATAGCCGAAAACCATGTGCCACCCCTCAAGGAAGACACCATCTCGTTGATTTTAGGAGAGGGAAATCTCTCAATCACGATATTATTGTTCAGGTGTCTCAAATCAATGCATAAACAAATTTCTCCATTGGGTTTCCGAGCAACCACAATGGGAGAAATCCATTCAGATGTTTCCACTTCCTCAATTACTCCTTTTGACAATAACCCCTGCAACTCTTTCTTAACCTCATCCCTGATCAACATAGTAATAGATCTTGCTTTGTGTACCTTAGGCTCCGCATTTACTTTCAACACAATCCTGTGTTCGAAAACCTTTAACGCTCCTAGTTCCCCACCAAACACTTTAGGAAATCTTTTACACATTACATCACTAAGTTTGCTGCACTCATCCATAATCAGCACTTTCTCTATGCTATTAGGATCCAAAATTATGTTTAAGTTCTTTTGATCAAACCACCCAAGTACCGATGGCCCCACCTTTGATACATACAACTTCCCTCTAGTAGATCTACCCTTGAAAAAAAAGGTAAGCCATCTAAAACCAAGCATTTCAATACTCTTTCCAGTATAACTAACCGGAGAAATGTCCGACATACACAGTTGATCCCCAATTCTCCCAACAAATTTTTTCTTCCAAACATCCTCATTCACAATAGTGTAGGGAGAACCCGAGTCTACGTACACATTGACCCTTACACCTCCCAAGGATATCTCACACACGGGTTTACCCTCTAAGGAATTATCCGTGATATTAATGACATAATTCACTCTCACATTCTTGACACATTCCTCATTTTCTACTTCCTCTTCTAATTCGCTACCTTCCGCATCCCAAATACATTTTACATTTGCTCGTCTCCTACACATTTTACTAAAATGGCCCATCAAATCGCAAACCCCACACTTCTTCTTTAACGCAGGGCAATATCTAGGGAAACATCCTTTACCACGCGGATTTTACTCCGCGTGGCCTTTACAACGCGTCCGTTACACCGCAAGTCGTAACCACGACTTGCGCTGGAGGGCGCTAGAGGATTAAAAATAGTATATTTAATATTCCAACACCTTCCCTAGTGTCCACGGGGACTGGTGTTAGAATAGTAAATTATACTATTCGAAATCCGTGCCCCCAATGCAAGTCGTGGTAACGACTTGCGTTGTAAGGAACGCGTTGTAAAGGAATGCGTTGTGACGGTACGCGTCGTACCGTCATACATCCCAATATCTACTAAACATTAAATGCTCTCTACTATCACAACGTTAGCATCTCCTTTCATCCATCTTCCTATCTTTACTCTGATACTTTGTAGGCTGAACTGTCCCTTTGCTCTGCAGCTGCTGATGAAAACTCCTAGATGGCGTCTGAATTTTACATATCGCTCATGTCTTGGTTGGATCTTTATCAGTCTCCTTAACAATCGTTGCACATCTGCCTGACATCTCCGATTTTCTCATTATAGCAATCACGTCATCTAATAGTGCATCCCCATTAACCCATAGCCGGTCCTGTAAAGTAGAATTGTTATTGTGCATGACCAACTGGTCACGAATCAAGTCATCGTGTAATCCACCAAATTTACAGTCGATCACCAGTTTTTTTAAATCATCCATCCATTCATCAACTGTCTCTTTCTTCGTCTGCTTCCTCTGGAAAAACTTGTGGTTTATAACCCCAATACAGACTTTTGGTGCAAAGTATTTATCCATATCTCTAATAGTGTTTTCAAATACATCAAAATCCGGATCCACCTGTTTACTCATTCTTGAATGTGTTTTCAACCCAACAGGCCCTAACAAATGTAATAAAATTATTTTTTTCTGCTCAGCCTTCATCTTTTTTGCATCATCAATAGCTTCAATATAATTAATGAAATATTCCTTCCATTCAATCCATTTGATGGTGGGTTGTGAACCAGTCGCCCAAAATGGTTCAGGAGCGCTAATAGAAAAGCTCTGTTGTGCCATGTCTTTGCTTCGATGTACAGAGCAGTCACCTTCTTCCATGCACAAAGTAAAAAAAAAAAAGTCTCCTTCTTCCACCAACGATTCCAAATAACAGATATATCAAGTCACAAAAAAATCCAACTTTTACCCGACTTCTTCACCTGTTGCTTACACACTTGTACCAATGCATCAGTCAATAACTCCTTAACCGCTGGCAAGCCGCTTAAAATAATTCGGTAATTGATTCGAAGTCGACAAATAACTCAATGACTTCACATCCAAGCTTCCTGATGCCCTCAAAATGGCCGCTGCGCAAGGTCACGCTGCGTGACCCTGCATTCTAACGTCATTCCACTGGAGACATCCAAGCGCAAGTCCAATGACGCAAGGTCACCGCGTCACCAACCCGTATAGAATCTCGCCGCTGCTCGAAAGATGCAGCCGGGACAGAGATCTACACAGCCCGTGCCGAATCTCACCGCTGTTCGAAAGATGCAGCCGGGGCAGAGATCCAACGGTCACTGTGCAGACCCAACAAATAAGGTAAAGCTTACCAACAAGCTACATACGATGAATGTGTACACCAATTTTTTTCAGATGAAATCCAACGAAGCTTTGTTCCTTCCGTTTTCTTTCTTTTTTTTTGCACGAACCACAATAAATACTGTAAAATTCCTCGTAACAATATGGCCTTAAATCCACTGGTTTCCCTTGTCACCAATTTGTAGAGAATAGATCCAATGCCTTTATGGTTCTGTGGTTATTCTTTATTTGAATAATCAAAGTAAGGAGATACAACAGGTGATTGCCAAGGAAGCAGCCTGCGCTCTTACAGCTCCACAGCAACTGACCATAGAACCAGAATGGAACATAACCATTCATTCCATAGCACTGGCACCACGAGCACTTAACGTAACACACATAATAAAATCATAAATAAACAACATAACACTACAGCAGATTAAAAATGTGGTTATATTAAATATGGACAGCCTCAATGAACATCTAAAGCAAGGTCTTTTCATGCGGAATTCTGTGCTGAAGCTACATTTTAATTCCTTATGAATCTCCTATTGATAAATGTATGGCTGCAATCGTATAATCACCCCATAACAATTACAAAGATAAGAAACACAGTACTAGTCGAACGTTATCAAGATTGTTGTCATCATCAACTAAGGGTCTGTATGTGAAAAAAGTGAAAAAACATATTTAAAACAGTTGGGAAATTCTCCTGGTTTGATAAGTTAATTATGAATGCCCAAAGGTGTGCCTAAAGGTATCTTTTATACTTAGTCAGAGTAGCAGGAATAAAATTTGTGAAACGAGGGGCTTTAGTTTACAAATAGTGTTGATCAGATTGTTTTGGGGGATTCACTGAGTTTGCGCTAAGATCTCTGAGTCATGTTAAAGATAGCATTATACCTATTGTCTTGTGATCAAAGTAGGTCAAGTATACCGATGTAATATTTGGTCAAGGAATTGAGCACAATTTTCATATTTGGCAGGTCAAGTCATTAACAGTTACTATTTGTGTAATATTAGTGGGAAAGTGACTTCTTTAAACACTTCTGTAGGTTGATTGATGGCTGAGGCAATTATTAATTATCCTAATTTGCTGTCCCCAGTCAGAGTATAGTTCCCTGTACTATACCTTGAATTACACACAACGTAGAAGTGCATCCCAGAATGTACTTTGTATGTCTTAGTTATCAATTAAATCATGTAGGCTGTCACTGAGGCAGGCTTCCATCAAGATCATAAGTTACAGATAATGATACTGTCAACAATGTCAATTCTATGTTCATCAGTGCATCTGCAATTATTCAGGAAACAATACAGAAAGGATTATATATTCATGCTAAAGAGAAAATAAATCAGGATGATGATTGTTGTGTTCATATTGTTCATGATTTGAGTCTCAGTGTGCCTCAATCACTAGTCTTTGGCCTGAGAGCCTTTGAGTGGTGAAGAGAAGTACAGAGCTATGGTTTAGGAGGTGGATTAGAGAATTCATAGTCTATTTGAGATATATACATCATCAGATGTGTGGTGTGAGGCTTGACAGGACAACATTCACTATGTTTGTTAGTCCAGTTCTCGCACTCACTGTATCCAAAGAGAAATATCATTGACGGTGTCCAATAAGTTGCAGTGTTGAAGAGATGTGGATAAAGGCACCAGAGAGTTGCTTAATGTTCATATACATTGGCTATTTTGTTTTTTTTAGATAGAAGTGATAAATAACACATTTTTATGGCTGTTTATATGACTGTAGCATCAGTAAGAATGTCAGAAATGAGCTAATTAATTGACGAATAAGTATGTTAAATTAATTGGATTGCTACGTTAAAGGATAAGGGGGTGTTGCGTGTGTCAGAGTTGATCAGAGTTCCAAAAGCAAGTAAACCTAAATTAGCACAGTTTGCATTGCTAAGCCTGTTTCTGCAGAGATTAGTTGCCTATTTGTTTGTTAGACTGAAACATTTTCTAGAATTGTCTATAGAACACAGCCAGACAAAGGATCCTCTAAATCCTCTAGTACAAAAGACTTAGGGCCATGTGTAGGTAGCCGAATACCAGTCGGTAACGGCCGAAATTACTGAATTTTGGCCGTTACCGACCGGTATTAGGCTTTTGAGATGTAGGTGGCCAATTTACAGATTCGTTAATTTACCGAATCGGTATTTTAAGGAATCAGTAAAATACCAATTCCTTAAAATACCAAATCGGTAAATTACCGAATCTGCAATGTAGGGAGCACCCAAATGAGTGAATTGCATAGTTAAGGATTCGGTATTTACCACCAACTAAAAGATGGTGGTAAATATCGAAAACCTTTGGAAAAGCCTTTTTGTGCATTACCAAAAGTGCCATGTGGCAGACATACATTCCCTTAGGGCATGTATGTGTGCCATTTGTGCCATATGTGCACACATACACGATTCCGGGGTGCAACAGGGTGTCAATGTGACACCCTGCCACCCTTGAATGTGTTCCCCCATTACCGAATTGGTATTTACCGATTCGGTAAATCTCATTCATTCCTATGGGAATTCCATAGGAATGAATGGAAATTACCGAATCGGTAAATACTGATTCGGTAAATACCGAATCGTACCGATTCGGTAATACTGACAGAATTTTTTCCTACATAACATTTACCGGTTCTAAAATACCGAATCAGTAAAATTCGGTATTTTAGAATCTGTAAATTAGGATTGCCTACATCTGGCCCCTAGTCAATGTACCAACTTGAGACGAAGAAACAGAGGACTGCAACCTCCCACAATCCACTAAATATTATATGATTAAGGTGTGTTTCAGGTAACAATCAGTCGTGGGATATTCACACTACTAATTAGTGGACTATAAACTCTCTTATCATGAATAGACACTCAAGAATTCAGGATAGGAATATATTTTGCATTTTATCAAAATAGATAACCTATCCTGGGTCACACAAAATGAATAGTAGTTGCTATAAAAACAAGCAGGAGGAGACAATGCTATTTGGTAAAAGGAAGAACAGAAAAAACTGTAATGCTATGAAGGGAATTTAGGATTTTTATATATATTGTTTTCCTAACTCCTCCCTTCCCATGGCTAACTAAGCCTATCTTAGCATCAAAAGAGGCGTATTCGAATTTCATAGATTGCCTTGTCCGTATCCAGATACCTTTTTTGAAAAAAAGAAGCACTGTTAAATATGGAGACTGCTGTTGTTCCTGTCTCTCTGCTTTAGCAACTAATTTTGTTTGTTGTGCATTAAGATAAGCCTGTTGGAGGACTAGATGTGCCTATTCTGTAACCTTAAGCAAAAAAAGGCATTTGCAGCTACTGCATGACCTTCAGCAAGAATTCCTTGGATCAGAATTTCTCTCTAGCTAACAATGCTCAATGTAGCTTATGTACTCTGGGGAAACATCACTTACAACACAACTTTTACCACGCAATGCTTTTACATCGCAACTTTTACAACGCAAACCATTACAACGCATTGCGCTGGGAGGCGCTCTAGGATAGGGAATATATTTAATTTACTATCCAACACCTTCCCTACTATCCACGGGGACTGGAGTTGGAATAGTAAATTAAATAATTCACTATCCAGCGCCCCAAAGCACTATGCGTTGTAAAGGCATGCGTTGTAAAACTTGCGATGTAAAAGCATGCTTGGTAAAAGCATGCGTTGTAATGTCATACATCCGTACTCTGCTTTGAACATTGTTGAATATCATAAAACAATCAATATAGAAACTGTTAAAGTCTCTTTTTGTGCGGGGTCAACCCCAAACATTTCGTCAACCTCCTCCCCTTTTTGCTGAACTAGTTTTTGTTGGTTTCAGGACTCTGGGCACTCTACCACTGCTAACCAATGCAAAAGTACATGAGCTCTCCACTTAAAATATGGTAACATTGGCTTATCCACAATTGGCATATTTAATTTACCTTTTTGTCCCTAGTAAACTGCACTACATGTGCCCACGGGCCTGTAAATTAAATGGTTCTAGGGGGCCTGCAACACTGATTGTGCCAACCACATCAGCATCCGTTTAAACATGTCTCAGGCCTACCTCTACGTAGCCTGGTAGGGCAGTTTTAAACTGCCATTTCGATCTGGTAATTTAACCTACTTACCAGGCACATGCCTCCCTTTTATTACATATAAGTCACCCATATGTTAGGCCCTAGGCAGACCTATTGGTAGGGTGAAGTGTATTTCATATATGAACTTTGAGTTTTGCATGTCCTGGTAGTGAAAAACTATTAAATGCATTTTTTACTACTGCCAGGCCTATCTTTCCCATAGGTTAACATTTGGATTACCTTAAAACATCTTTTAAGTGTAAATTCCAATTGTGAAAAGACAGAAATTTGGAGTTTGGTGTCTCCGGACTAACAATTTAAAATCACAATTCATGGTAAAGTCTGATTTTAAGTTGTAAGTCTAAAAATGCTCCTTTTAGAAAGTTGCCATTTTCTAAATTTAACCACTATATGGCGCTGCCTGTCTCTGAATACACATCTGAGTTGGATGCATTCCCTCTAGACAGTCACACAGAAAGGGAGCTGGGGAGTGACATTTGCATCTTGCTGGTCCATCACTTGGCTGATGGGCCTTTCTGAGGTAGATTAGGAGGGAGGTGCTGACAGTTGATGCTGAATAGGGCTGTGCTTACCCCCACACAAGGAGCTGCATACCCTCCTATAGTGAGTCTCAGGTTCAGGGCAGGAAAGGTAGGGAATTGTGCACTTAAAAGCATCTCTCTGTAGTCTCCCTACTTCAAAGGGCAAATTTAATATATGTACTGGACACTATGAAATCAGAACTTTTCTGGAACCAAGGACATACTTCCAGGAAGAGGAGCTGCTGTGTTGCAGGAAGGACAACTACTCTCTGTGTTTGCCTGCTGCCTGCTGATTGCTGTGCTGCAGGGGCGACTGCCACCTTATTACCTGCTTCGTTGTGCTTGCCAGCTGCCTGCTGTTTTTTGCCTAGGAGTGAGAAGGACTGAACCTGCTCTCTGCATCCTTGAACGCACGTTTTTCCAAGGGCTTGCTTACTTGCCTCGTGTTTTGAAATATCATGGCCATCAAAGAATTCCTTCAACTCTGCTTCAATTGCTGGACTCTGTCAACTGAGAGTCTGACCCTGCCAATACTACGTGCTTCTTGTAGACAGCATAGTCTCCATCAGGGTCGGCCTGAAACATTGGAATTAGCCCTGTCCAGCGCAACCTCAACTAATCCTTAGGTGCTATTGACTTTAAGCACTGTATTGCAGTTCATTGTTTAAAAATTCACATCTCAAGTTCTACTCATTAGATCTTTGTCTTTTTGATTTTGTTTTACTCAGATAAATATTCTCTATGTGTTTTAACCTGAGTGGAGTCTTTTTGCACGGTGTTACCGTAATTAAAGTAATTGACAAATACTTTACACATTACCACTGTCCTGCCTGACTGGTTTGTGACAAGCTACCAGAGGGTGAGCACAGGTTAATTTAGAGTGTCTGTCTGATTTAGCATGACTAGGATTGTGGTACCAACTTGGACAGTGTGTAAACTGCTGCCAACGAGAGACCCAATTTCTAACAGAAACCAATTTAGTCTTTTGCTTACTTATATTCCGTGAAATGTTGGTAATTCTGTAAAAACAATAACTGAGCAATCAGGATAAAAAAATTCATGAAACCTTGTTGATTATTTAAGAGCAATAAATATAACATCAAAGTATCAGACTATGCCAGAACAAAATATTCAACAATTTAGCTGAATATAACTGAGTTATCACATTGTGCTGAAGCAAATATTTAACAACATTGACAATTGTATATTTATATCTAAAAGTGTACATTTATGAACATGTATAATGCAAACGGTGGACACCTTAATGGAAAATATATGAAAATTACAGTAAAATGTTAGCCAATGTAATTGAAATTGTGGGTGGGAGTGACATTAAATCACCATGAATGGTAATCGGTTGTAAATTCGCAGACAGACAGTCGTCTGTCTATTCCTTGCTTCTAATTATAACTTTAGTCCATTCTTGGGTGTGCTAAGATTGTGAAAATCATTGACAAAATAGTGGGGAGTATGGGAATCTTAAGAATAAAATGGAGATCAAGAGTGAGTATTTCAGTCAAGAGACAGTCTAGCTCTAGGAATGTTAGTGAACATAATAGGGGTCTTTTAGATGAAGAAGAAAGGGAGGAGAACATTGTGTCAGGGTGTAAATAATTGTTTGTAGCAAGCAGTGGGGCTCTTCTTCTCTAATAATCACATATTTTCAAGTGCCAGAGGACATGAAAGAGTTTATAGAAACAAGCTAGCATAGTTCACATGTCTTGTAAAACCTATTACCTCAAGAGGTATTTCTACTCACAAACCACATAGGTCACAGTTGTACACACAAGCTAATGAGCTGATCTGTCATTTGCAACTCAAGTCACTGCAACCAGGGTAGCCCTAACAACTTCCAGTTACTTCGCTAAAACTATCTGCCAACTGCAACACATGGACTACTAAAACATGAAGTTTCAGATACTCTTAAGTTAATCATATACATTTTAAAAAGAATTTCGGACCTTTAGACAGTTATATAGTACACTGCTAAGCAGCTTCTGGGTTCCACTCAGGCAACCAGTCTGAAAGAGGTTTCCTCATAGATTCTCATCCACAAAGAATTAATTTGGTATGGTATCAAGAGTGTAGTGTGCATGAAACATTGTCTAACTCTCACACCTACTATATTCTCTTATCTGAATTGAGCAAATGAAGGCTTGGTCTGCCTATTATGAAAAGGTACAGTGACAAACTGATTCACTTAAAAACATATTTCAGAATGATACTACTCATTGACAAGGTGAAACATATCTAGAAGACCCTCTGTGAGCAACAAAACAGAAATGTTGAGCTATCACTCATGCCCCATGGTAGTAGGAAAAAGCTGCATCTAACTTGAACAGTAACATCTGCTGAATCAGATTTCATCACAAATCAATAGAAATTCTTGATCAAATAGAGGCTGTTTTTTCTCATTTATTAGGACTAATATGAATGTTTAATTCCCAAGACCGTACGGTATATTTGATGATAAAGGTGTGAATCCCGTCTTTGTGACCCAAGTCTGTATGTTGGCACACACACATTGGGAATTAGTGAGCTCTGCAAATCTTATCTTTCCCTCTTACTGTTGAGAGATTAAATGTACACTTCTGTGCGGGAAAAAAAGTTTACACTGTTGGCTATGCGGACTTCAGTAAAATGCATAACGCTCACTCTCACCCATGGCTTTCTGTAGTTACCTTTTTAACAGTTACATATGACCAGCTGATTTGTTATGAAAAACTCAGTATGGGGAAAAATTTCTCTGTGTGCAAAGCCCTTCTACTGAACCACCACAAGATCTTGGATTGAACCTTTCCCCTTCCCATCTTGAAGAGGATTTTGTACCAGGTCTGTAAAGATATGTTATTCATAATGGCTTCATCCAGGTTTGCATTTGCAAAGGTTCATGTCTCATGGCATTTGTATGTTTGTCTTCTATTTGTGTTCGAAACTTTGCTTGTTCCTATTGTCTATCTCAGTCTTAGTTTTATCATTTTTTTCTTGGTTTCAATGGAGTGTTTTTCCAATTATGTACTTCCAGTTCAAAGTCCAATTAATACATTTGATATTATCATGACCCAGTTGTATGCTGCACCTTCTAAACAGAGATGTGTGAGTTGATTACATAAGTAGGGAATTGTTGTATCCATTTTAAAGAGGAATAAGTGCATATTTGATAGCTCACTTTCTCAATATATTTTGCAACTGGGCTTTAAAAAAGAGAGTTACACTACTTGCCATCATAACAAAAAGTAGAATACTCCATACTGAGCCGACTCTCACATTATAAAGTAGAAATAAAGGCTAGCGTAGGTCTACAACTATCAAAAATCACAACATTCAAATTAATGACAATAAACCCATTACAGAACATAAAAGGGCTAACATTAATTGATTGAGTACAAAGCAATAATATGGTCTAACAAACACAAAAGGGAAAGCCATGTTCACAGGTAAAGCTTCTTCAACTTGTTTTACTAATGTATTTAATGTATATATGTATCTAGGTGGTATTTGCGTACTGTGAACCTAGCCAAAAAGCAGCACAGCACTGTTCAAGGCCAATAGCAAAAATATAGTCAGGCATCTGGAATTATGCAGCAGGGCAGCACCCGATTATGCTGAAGAGTTGACTCATGATTACTTTGTAAATGATTAAACTGTTTTAAAGATGGTGTGGGCTAGCAATGAGAGCCAATGGAGTTGCATTAGGATGGGGGTGATGTGGTCCTAATTCTTCAGGCCCTGGATGAGATGTACTCTGAGCAGTAGGATGCCCTTATGGCTGCCACCATCTCAATGCAGGAGTATGAGGGCTTGATCAGCAGCTATGAAGTCTCTTTTATGAGAGGAAAGATTTCACTTTCTTTGGTAGAGTGGCACAGTGGATAAAAAGCATTAGGTCAGAAGGCTCTCTTGAGCAATTTGACAGTGGTTTAGACTATCTCCAGGTATTTCTCCCATCACCTTTTGTCAGCATCATTTTTTTTGTACGTTATGCGGCTAAATCTGCAAGGAACAAAATAAATGTTGCACTTATCTGAAGGTCCGTGACCGATGATTCTGTTACTGCAAGGCGGGAATCGTTTATTGCTGACGTGAGCGCGGTATGATGGATATATATATATATATTACCTACTGGCGGTCGCCAGTAGGTATATATAGTTAGGATTTTTTCTCTATGGGATTTTTGAAAATTCTTTGTCTAATAACTTTGGCGTTTGTGGACGGAATTGGCTGAAATTTTCAGGAGAATGGAACATTTTGTTTCTGAGCAGCCCCTGAAAATTTGGGAGGGTTTCGTCAAGGGGGGCCGAGAAAAAAGGGGGGTCCCAAAACGCGTTTTTCCCATGTTAATTTCCATAGGGCGGTTGGCCTCACTTTTAGCCCGAACGGCTGAATGGATTTCCACCAAACTTGGCAAAATTGTAGGGACTGTTAGCCCGATGTGCCTTTGCTAGGTCTCAATATATGTGCTCCAGTATATTTTGAGAAATTAACGTTCAAAAAAATATATATATCTGTAAGCGCGCTCCGGGCAGCGCCCCGGTTCATGTACTTGACGCGTAACGGAACTTCGCGAAGCGAAGCTGATTGGCTCTCCGGTGTCTGTCAACATTCTAAACAGTCCGGAGCGGCCGCCATCTTGTCTCTCGGTAGGATCGAGAGACAAGAGGAGGCCAAAAAAAAGGGGAAATGACCATAAGGGGCATAGTAGATCCTCCCTGACCCCCTAGGTTTGATGTGGAGGCTTTAAAAGGGCCCAGCGGGGCAAAAAATAAATAAAACAATTTTGGTTTTTTTTGCGTGGGTAGCGCCCGGTTCGTGCACCGGGAAGCGGTCCAGGGAGCGTACTATAAGGAAAAAAGAATGATAGACTATGATATTTTGAAATATTGTATGTTTATTGATTGTTCTTTTTGTTGTTTTTTTATTTTTTTATTTAAGTAGCAGTATTAATGATTATTAAATATAAATTTATTTCTGGAATTGTGCACAGTATACTATAAGTCTGACTTTACATTATAATCAATTTGGTACTAGTTTATGAATTACATATAAAAATGATTAAAGACTCAAACAATTTTTTATTATTAAATATAATTTTATTTTTCTGATTCTTTTTCAAAATTTAATAGAACGTCTAACATTTGACTGTCCGATATGTCCTCTTGTTGAGTGAACATAACTTCCCACATTTGACCGTCATCATAATGAAGTAAATGATCCACAGATTCTACACATTGTAGAAGTTCATGGTCTCGTGATTCATCCATGAATTCCAAGTCAATTGGTTCAATTATTTCCTCATTATTCATGTCTACGACAATTTCAAAGGAAACGTTCTGTTCTCCTTGCATTTTTGTGCTGAAATTTGAATAAAAAATAAATATATCAGTAGAGATAGGGCACTGTTGGGTTTAAGTTCAGACAGGTACTTTTGAGGCATGAAGTAGTACTATTAAAAAGTGCCATGTGAGGAAGCCTATGTACATTCATAATAATACCACAGAAACCTAAATCAATCCATAATTATAATAAACAAGCCTTTCTCAATGTCTAACTCTTACAGAGGGATAGTATATAACTATCTGAAAATGTTTTCAAATTTATAAAATAATATCTTACCTTTTAAAAACAAGTTTAAGTTGTGAGTGAAAATGATCTTGCAATATAGTTCAGGAAGTAGTAGTCAAAATGGCTGTGTTTCTCTCTCTTTTTTATATATATTCAGGTACATAATCAATCAAATGTCAGGAAAAAAAAGTAGAAAATGAAAGTAACATTTTAATTGGTTGTCAATTCCAACACTTCAGATGTGTTTTGTGAAGTAATTTACCTCAGGGTATTTAGAGAGGTCTACAGGCTAAATGGCTAAATGGAATTCCAACCAAATGTGTGAAAATGGTAGGGATTGGTATGTAGTATGAGCTAATCTATATTTGGTGAAAGTGTCTCCAGAGTTTCTTCTGTAAATTACTTTCCCACCTTTTTTAATTGAGCGCTTCCCGGTGAGCGCCTCGGTACGCGAACCGGCAGCGTTACGGGAGTCCACCATTTTGTGTTTCGGTCGAATTAAGATACAAGATGGAGGGCAAATAATATTCAGAATGGGTAGAAGGGGGCACGGTAGACGTATTTTGACCCCCTAGGTTTTTTGAGGGTGGCTGAGGAGGCCCATATGTGAGAAAAAAAATAAATGTTTAAAAAATTTTGCGCGGTTAGCTTCCGGTTCGCGTACCGGGTAGAGCTCCGGGGAGCGTACTTTGTTGAAAATTAGTGAAAAAAGTTAGAGTAAAATAATAATTGTGAGTGATCAGATGTAGGGTAGCTCTGAAAAGAGCTTTTGGGTTTATGGTACATTTAGGTACTTATAAGTAGGTACCAATGCACAGTTTTAAATTCAGAATGAAAATTATGTTCCCTTCATCTGAGAAGTGAACTCCATCTCCTCTGTAGATATCTTGCATGTAGTAACGTAAGTTATTGTTGTAGATGGAGCCCATTCCATGGTCTCTCATGTAAGCTGAAACAGATTTGTTTACATGCTTCCTCGATTTTTCAATTTGTGGACAAAATTGGTTCGACCATCTCCATTTCTGTCTTTGGCATATATTTGAATATACCAAGGCAGTTTGAGGTAATAGTGCCATCAATTGCTCAAAGGTGTCCTTTAAAAGCATTTCCAGACCTACCCCAGTCAAAGTGCCCAAGTCATTTCCTCCACAGTGCACAATTAACAGGTCAGGTTTAGGCAAATGCATAAAGGTTTTCACCAATGGTATCAATTGGTGACATTTTAATCCTCTGTGGCCAAACCACTTAATTTCCACATCTTGTAAATTGAGGTTAGGTAAATTTCTGTTATCAGCATACCTCTGAGCCCAGTAGATGTAACTATGTCCAACAATCCAGACAGAAAACATGGTGAGAGGAGGTTCTGCTGCAGTCAGATGAAGTGTGGCAATGAAATGTGAGTTGAAAAAATAAGAGTTTAAAATGAAAAAAACGGTGGAGTTTCTGTGTTAATGAAGCAGTAGCAGTGATTGGTGGATTTTGATTGCTGAAAACAGAAAGTTAGGGTGCATGGATGAGTTCTTTGAAAGATGTAATTTGAATGGTCAAAAAAAATCATTTTATGAAAGATTGCACTGGATATGCAGGTGTACTGAGAGTTCAGAGTTCAATTGAAACATTGTTGTGTGAACTTGCAAACATGAGAGGTCTTTCAGGAGGTGGTTGCTATGCAAAAAAGGCAGAAAGGGTAGAGGGGGAAGGGTGCTGATTTGAAAAAAGTGAGGGAAGAGTTTTGATTGTGTGACATGAGAGATATGTGTGATAAATTACAGCTTTTCTGTGCTTTTTATAGCTGCAGACTCTGGAGTGCATACCTTTTGCTCTGCTAAAGACAATTTGGTGTGTTTCTGAGACTGTTTTGAAACTCATAAAGTATTTGCTAAGGTGAGAAAAGATTCATTTAATTTAGATAGAGAATAGTATGGTTTAGGGAGAACATTATGAAGAAAGTTGTGTATTTAAAATTTTGATTTGTGTCAAGTGTTTTACAAATAGATTTTGTTTCTTTGTGTTACATAGCCATGTTAAAAGTGACGCTAAAATAGTGCAAGGGTCTTACAAAAATGCTTTCATGTGTCTTAGGGTATTTTAACTCACTTTCTCATGAATGTAGGTATATAATTGATTTAGATGTTGTGTTTAAAAACGATTTAAGAAAACAATTAGGTTTCTGGATATGTACTGCTAGAGATTCATAGGTTGCTTGGGGCATATTTATAAGGCCTTTGAGTCTCTCTGATGTTTTTTTCACATATTTTTATTTAAGACCTTTCTCTGTGGTGCAAGGTCCTTGTAAATATGCCCCCATCTGTGGTTGGCAAATTTTGATTTTAATTCATTGACTAACATAGCCATGTTAAAAGTGACCCAAAAATGTTGGAAGGGCCTTAAAAAAAACGATTTCATGTGTCTTAGGCCATTTTAAGTCATTTCCCCTTGAATGTAGGTATATAATTGATTTAGATGATGTGTTTAAAAACGATTTATGAAAACAATTAGGTTTCTTGATATGTATTGCTAGAGATTCATAGGTTGCTTGGGGCATATTTATAAGGACTTTGTGTCTCTCTGATGTTATTTTTCCCATTTTAATTTAAGACCTTTCCCTGTGGTGCAAGGTCCTTGTAAATACGCCCCCATCTGTGCTTGGCAAATTTAGATCTTGATTATTTGACTTACATAGCCATGTTAAAAGTGATCTAAAAATGGAGCAAGGGCTTAAAAAAAACGCTTTCATGTGTCTTAGGGCATTTTAAGTCACTTCCCGATGAATGTAGGTATATAATTGATTTAGATGATGTGTTTAAAAACGATTTTTGAAATCAATTAGGTTTCTTGATATGTAATGCTAGAGCTTCATAGGTTGCTTGGGGCATATTTATAAGGCCTTTGTGTCTCTCTGATGTTATTTTTCCCATTTTAATTTAAGACCTTTCCCTGTGGTGCAAGGTCCTTGTAAATACGCCCCCATGTGTGCTTGGCAAATTTAGATTTTGATTATTTGACTTACATAGCCATGTTCCATACAGTTCCCACCTTCTGCGTAGTCTTTGATATGCTAGACTCCATCTGCACTATGAGATACCTAAGCAAAGGAAACACAGGTGATGTGATTGTGAAATGAGAAAAAGAAACTCCACATTTTTCAATTACATCACCTGTGTTTTCTAAGTTTACGAATGACATTGTGCAGATGAGGTTTAGGTCTGTCCACGGACACAGAAGAGGTCTGGCCTTTGTTCAAGAGTGAAGTGGACATGACTTACTTCATTGGTAGGCTTTCACATGTATTATCTCCTCTGTACTCTTCAAGAAGCGTAAATTTCATCTGCAACCCTGAGTAGGCCTCACCTTAAACAAACCTCTGGATAGGCCACACCTTATCGTCATCCTGAATCAATCATTTAAAATGTTAGGGACAGATTTATGATAGGTGTATGACTCTTTTGCGTCACTGTGCGTCACTTTTGTGACGCAGCAGCGGTGCAAAAGATTTGCTATGTGGCGACATATTTACAACTTGATGCATCTAGGCAGATGTGTCATGCTGTAAAGTCCCATGCCACATGAAACCGATGCAGCAGTGATGCAAAAGATGCACCATGTTGCAAGACAGGCCTCATTTCATCTCCAACAAGATAAGAAGCTGAATCTTCTGTAAATGTCAAAATTGTTGTATACACTGCTCAACTTATGTGTACTCTTTGATATGCTAGAGTCCATCTGCACTATGAGATACCTAAGCAAAGGAAACACAGGTGATGTGATTGTGAAATGAGGAAAAGAAACTCCACATTTTTCAATTACATCACCTGTGTTTCCTAAGTTTACAAATGACATTGTGCAGATGAGGTTTAGGCCTGTCCACGGACACAGAAGAGGTCTGGCCTTTGTTCAAGAGTGAAGTGGACATGACTTACTTCATTGGTAGGCTTTCACATGTATTATCTCCTCTGTACTCTTCAAGAAGCGTAAATTTCATCTGCAACCCTGAGTAGGCCTCACCTTAAACAAACCTCTGGATAGGCCACACCTTATCGTCATCCTGAATCAATCATTTAAAATGTTAGGGACAGATTTATGATAGGTGTATGCCTCTTTTGCGTAACTGTGCGTCACTTTTGTGACGCAGCGGCGGTGCAAAAGATTTGCTATGTGGCGACATATTTACAACTTGATGCATCTAGGCAGATGTGTCATGCTGTAAAGTCCCGTGCCACATGAAACCGATGCAGCAGTGATAGAAAACATGCACCATGTTGCAAGACAGGCCTCATTTTATCTCCAACAAGATAAGAAGCTGAATCTTCTGTAAATGTCAAAATTGTTGTATACACTGCTCAACTTCTGTGTACTCTTTGATATGCTAGAGTCCATCTGCACTGTGAGATACCTAAGCAAAGGAAACATAGGTTATGTGATTGTGAAATGAGGAAAAGAAACTCCACATTTTTCAAACAGGCATAAGAAGTGATGCACCATGCAATGTGAGGGTTCCTCCTGTGCATTGCAGTAGACATGTCGCGCTTATGACGTGATTCCTGCAATGTGCTGCTTTTGCGGCACAGATGCGTGACGCATCTGTGCTGTTTTTGCTCAATGGTGCTCCACATTGTAAATGCGGCACACTATGGGTGGCAGAGCAGCGGTGCACATTAACTGGTGCATCCGTGGGGATGCGCCACTTAGCATAAATCTGCCCCTGTACATTTAAGTATGAGCAGGGGACACAGAGTCGGTGAGGCTTATCCAAGGTTAAGAAGAGATGAGTCCTGTTCACTGAAAACTTGGACATAGGCCTCACCTCCTCAGCATCGCTGGACATGGCTAAATAATAGCTGCAAAATGTTACTCTTGTTAAACAATTTTACTATTATAATCTCTGAGATTTGTCTCTTACTCTGCAACATCTCATTGTTGTTCTCTTTATTTAAAGATAACGACAACATCAACCATGAGTGACAATCAGCAATCAGTTGATCTCGACCTTATCATTGAACTTGTAATTGAAACGTCAGTGGAAGTAGATCCCTTGGATGATTTAAATCCTGAGGATGATGAAGAACATGATGAGGATGCCGATTTGTCAGAATTGTATGACATAGGGTGGGAAGCTGACCTGCTTGAGCCTATGGAACTATAAACATTTATTTTTAAAATTTACAATAAATGAAAAGTAAAAATGTAAACCGTTTCATTTAAAATTAAACACACCTTCAAAAACAGGTTATGTGTAGTGTCTTCAATAAAATATTAAAATATGCTCATAAAATTAGATCAGATTCACATATAAAACAGCACAGGTAAAATGAAGAAGAATTCCATTTCTTTTCTGCTATTTGTGTATTCTAAATTTGCCAAAGCACTAAAAAATATTCTATGTAAAAATGTCAAGTAGTGTGTTAAGTTTTTGATGACTGTTATTGATTTACTGTTTGGTAATAGTGGTTAATAACATTTTTTATTATATTTTACCACAGATTCAACTGCAGATCATTTCAAATTTTGAGAATGCCGTCTAAGGATAGAATCAGAAAGGCTACAAAACGTGAACGACAGCAGGTTCATCAACTAATGCAGCAGTCCTCTACAATAAAAAATCGTCAAGTCACCAAGAAAGCACCGGGTAAGACCACGAAATCATTCATAAGAAACATTTGTAAAAAAAAAAGTAGTACTACAGAAAATGTTTTAGTCCAGAAAAAGAGAAGCAATTTAAACGGAAAGGAAAGGCCAATCAAAAATGTTACTGCTAGAGCAAGAGATAACTCTGTGCATGATAGTATAAGGAAACAACAGTTTAGGGACATTCGTAAACGAATGTTCCGCAACAGGACAATTGGCAATTTGTTAAAAAATATTAAGAAAGGTCAACAGAAAGTGGTTTTTTATAAGAGAAAAAAAAAGTTGAGAAAGGTATTGATCAGGCATTTGAAATTAAACGAAAGTTATTTATTTTGATAATCAATAGAATTAGGAAGCTAAACAAGGCAATTTATGATTTCAAAAGAAATAGTAGATGGAAGAGAATAGTTAATCGTAGTAATTTTTGTGAAGTTTTTTCCGGAGAATGGATGCATAGTTCAAGTTGTGAGGCATTTTTTAATGAGGAGAGTTATTTCCAGGATAATGATTTGGTGCATGCAGTTGACACCAATGGTCGAGCTTATGAGGTGAAAGATGGTTGTCCAGTTGAAAAAGAAAAACTTGTGACAACAGAGACAGAAGAGGTGTTAGGTAATGAGGTTTTAGGAAGACGTCCTAAGGGTCCTGTGTACACCTGGAAGTGTAGTAGTATTTGCAGTGTACGACAGGATTCCATCAATTTGCTTTGTGATTTTGTACGGACATTTAATAAGAAAAGTTTGAAGCAGAAAATGATGTTGTTGCAAGAATTAGATCCTTGCAGAGTGAGAGAAGTGACAGGTTTGCATGGGCATTCACTGGCTTGTCTTTCCAGGAGAGTATGCCAGAGTGTTTTTCATCATTTCAGGATGCTAGCAGTGCATCATAATAAAGTGAGGAAATTAGTTAGAATGTTGTATTATGCTAAGAGTCCACCAATTATGCTTAAACAATTATGCACTGCTCTTTTGCATGGTTCTGAAATAGATGTGAAAAATATTTGTGAAGAAATTGAGTTTTGTTACTTTGGAAGTAAAGAGGAGAATGTTGAAATTGACCCAGAAGAAGAGGGTAATGTGGAAGATAGTGTACAGGTTTCCAGTACAGATAATTTTCAGAAGGAAATTGCCACGTTTCAGGTGAAATCAAGTGAGAGGCCTAATTTCACTTGTGTGTGTTGTCGACGCACTTATTATAAGAATCAGACTAAGTTATTGGATTTATATGCAAAAAGTGAAAGGGAAAATAATAGTGAATGGAAGGATTTCGCAATATACTTGATGGTAGAAAATTGTTTTGATTTGGGATTGGATCAACGTGTGTGTACTTATTGTTGTAACAAATTAAATCAAAACCAGATGCCTGCTAGAGCGGTTCATAATAATCTGGAATTGGTTGAGATTCCTTCTGAATTGAAGGATTTAAATACTTATGAATCTATTTTGATTCAAAGTATCCATCCCTTTCAGGCTATTGTAAGAATGGAGCCAAAGACAGGGAAATTGCCTCCATCAGATTTACAGAGAGGATTAAAGGGAAGAGTTGTTTATTTGCCTCTAGGTTTGAAGAAAAACATTAATACAATTGGAGTAGAAAAAGTGGAAGAGGAACCTCTGGTTATCTTAGTTAATGGTGTTCCGACAAAGAATAAGAAAATATGGCAAGATTTAGTGGATGCTAGGAAAGTCAAAAAGGCAACATTGTATTTGAAAAAAAATAATAAGTACTATAAGAATGTATATGTTGCAGAAGAGGAAGTAAGTGAGGAAGAGGATAGCGATTTGTGTGCTGGTCAAATTGAGAAAGTAGAACCCTCTAAAAGTGAAGAAATATATGAACATTATAGTGTTCATCCTTTGCATTCCAAGGAAGTCATGGGGAATGCTATTGAGTTGTTTCAAATGAAACAAGCCAAAGGGAGTCCCATTAGTGTTTGGGAGGAAAGTTTGGAAGCTCGGTGTTTCCCACAGCTATTTCCAACAGGTCAGGGAGGAAGATATGATGAGCGACCTCATCAAATTCCTGCTTCTGAATACCGGACTTTACGATTGTATGCAGAAGATGCTAGGTTTCGACAATGCATTCCCTATTTGTTTCATCTCCTGTTTGAAAGCGATCTGTCTGGACTGTCATATGCAGTGAACCACATCTTGAAAAGTGGTATACACATGCAAAACATCTCTGCAAGTGACTTTATGGATAAAGTCAATGTGCAAGACAGTATTTTGGATTGTCACCTGATTAATCTCATGGCGTGTCAGCGTGGTACTAATGAGTACTGGTACCGTCGTCATGGTGATTTAAAATGTATGCTGAGGAACTTAGGAACTCCCACATGGTTCCTCACTCTGAGCTGTGCCGAGTATGGCTGGGAAGACTTACTTGAATTTCTACGAGAGGCAAATGGAAACATTGAAAATATCGAATTCAAGACACCCGGAGAACAGTGCTCTTTGGATCCAGTGAATGTATGCAGGTACTTCAATCATAGATTTGAAGCTATGATGTCTTTCATCATGAACAAGAGAAATCCACCTCTTGGAGAGGTGTTGGATTTCTTCTGGAGAAAGGAGTACCAAGCAAGAGGTGCTCCTCTTATACATATGCTGCTGTGGATCAAGGATGCACGTAAATTTGGAACGGATCCAGAAGACTTAGTGATGAGTTTCATAGAACAGTATTCTATATGTGCTGTTCCAAACGCAAAGGAGAAGAAAAGCCTAAGAGAACAAGTTCTACGTTTCCAAAGCCATCGTTGTGGAAAGTACTGTCGTCGTAAATTCAGAAACAAGGACAAGTTCTACACCAAATGTCGTTTCGGCTTTCCACGACCGGTGATTTCTAAAGGAAGAGTAAACAGTTTGATGTCTTCGCTGCGACATAATGTGATGAAGAAATCACCTAAAAACACATACAATTTGAAAAGGAACGAAGAGTCCAAGTACGTCAACGACTACAACCCAGTGATTTTGTCCATGTGGAATGCTAACATGGATATACAGTTTGTGGCTGATAACTGTATGGCTGTGGCTCGGTATGTGACATCTTACATCACCAAAAAAGAAAAGACAGAATTGAAGGATATGTGGGAGGACATTTCCCATGAAAAGAGCCTCAGCAAGAAGTTGTACAGTTTCAGTCTGAAGATGTTGTCGCATCGAGAAATCGGAGCTTACGAATGTTCTGACCGGTTGTCTTCAGCAAGTCTCTATGCCAAATCCAGGAGTATCGTTTGGGCGAGTCTTGGTCTTGCTGCAACGCGTAATCGAGTTCTGAAACCTGTGCAGGAAATTGAGTATTTGGCAGAAAAGGAGCCGAACAGTACCGATATTTTGAAGACCAACATGTTGGATACATATTATCCAAATCGAAGCAGTCACCTCGAGAATGTTTGTCTGTATGAGGTTCTACAAAATTACATATTCAAGAGGAACATCAAAGAAGATATTGATAAAGGAGTGTATGCTGTAATTGGAAGTGAGGGATGTCTGGTCAAGCAAAGAAAATGGCACTTGGTAAACCATCGAAAATTGAGTGGCGAATCTCCTGAAAAAAAGGAGTTTTTCTATTTAGCACTTTTGCAACTTTTTAAGCCTTGGCGTGCAGAAGAGGAACTGCTTGGAGATTTCCTCTGTTACGAAGACTCTTTCATTGCCGCCAAGGAGACCATAGAATGTCCTGCTTTTCCCAAATATCTAGAAATGTTGAATGCAGAAATCGAGCAGGAAGCAACGATTGCAGCCGAGATTGCCAGAGACAGTTCTCAGGACAGTCAGAGTTCTGTTTCATTGAGTCAGGATCCACTAGGAGGACCTGTTATCAAAAATGAAGCTGCCACTGCCATGAATGAAGTGGAAAGAGCCATGGCACATGCTCAGGAGGATGCGGTTAACTTAGAAGACTTGGAAAGACAACTCAACGTTGAGCAAAGGAAAATATATGACGAGGTTACCAACCAAATTGATCATGGATTAAGTCATGAGAAGAAAGAGTGCTCATGTACGTCGTTGAAGCCTGTCCGACTGTACGTGAGTGGAGAAGTGGGAACTGGAAAAAGTTTCCTCATTAAAGCAATTTCATGTTATTTGCAGAAAAGGACTGAGTCATCGCTGTCTTGTGTTGTCACCGCTCCAACTGGACTGGCAGCACATAACATTAAAGGTATTACTTTGCATCGTCTACTGATGCTGCCAGTGGAGCATGATAACAAATTACAATACCACAAGTTATCTGGAGATGCTTGTTGTGAAGTTTCAAGAGTCTTGAGGAAAATGAAACTTCTTATCATTGACGAAGTAAGCATGGTTTCCAATGTCATGCTTGCCTTTGTGCATTTGAGAATGCAAGAAGTTCTTAAAACAGAGTATGATGTGTTATTTGGTGGCAAACACATCATTGTTTTCGGAGATCTTCTGCAGCTGACACCAGTGAAAGGACAACCTGTGTTCAAAATGCTCACGCATGAAGATACCAGGAAGTGCCTAGGGAGCATTGGCAACGTCAATATATGGTTAAACTTCAATTATGCTGAACTGCATGAAAATATGCGTCAGGCGAAGGATGAAGATTACAAGAATATTCTACAAGATGTTAGAATTGGAAAAGTGACCGAGCATGGGAAAGAAGCTTTACATGCACGATTACTGTCAAATTTATATCCAGAACAAAACGTTGTGCCTGAGAATATTTTTCAGAAAATTACTGAGAAGAAATCTGGAATATGTTTGATGCCAACTCTTGCAGAATGTGCCATCTTCAACAACAAAATGTTGTATTTAGAAAACCAAGAGATTGTGAAACTGGAAGCTATTGACAGAGTAGAGCATATGGGATCAACAATTATTTTGTCTGAGAATTTGAAAACAAAATTGGATTCATTAGAGAAGAGTATATCTAAAACTGCGGATTTTGAAAAGACTCTGAATGTGTGCTTAAATTGCCGTATAATTTTATGAAGGAATTTACATGTTGAAAGAGGTCTGGTAAATGGATCAATGGGTAATGTTGTTGATTTTGTGAAATACAGAAAGAGAGATGGAATTGAATTTTTAAAAATTAAATTTGATGGCATTGAGGAAGTACAGCTAATTGGTCGTTGTTCTGCTAGATTTTTGCTTGTTAAAGACTTATATGTTCGCCGTAAGCAGTTTCCTGTTTGCTTGGCATATGCAGTGACAATCCATAAATCGCAAGGTTTAAGTGTAGACAGTGCATTGGTGAATATTGACAGTTCTGTGTTCAAGGAGGGTATGGCATATGTGGCATTGTCACGAGTTAGAACTTTATCGGGATTGTACTTGATTGAGTGTGATGTCACAAACATTTGTGCGGATCTAGATTGTGTTAAGGAATACAATAGGTTAAGAAGAGAGTATGCGCCACATTTGCCTCAATATCCTTTGTTTGAGAAACGTGTGGTAGGCCGGAAACGAAGAAATGTGACCAATACTAGGGAGGTTGTAGCAAAAAGACAAAAAGTCGATGAACCTGAAATTATAAGCAGAAACAAAAAGGATTCTGTTGAAGATGTTGTTGGTTTTCAATTTGAAAACAGTTCTGGTGTCAACTGCTATGCTAATGTAGTGGTTAATGTTTTGTTTTCTCTAGAAAATGTAAAAGAAGAGATTGTGGTCAATTCGAGTCAGAGATTTTGCAGTTTGTTGAATTCTGTGTTAGAGAAATGTAGCACTGATAGAACAAAAATAGAAAGTGTGTCTGAAATTCGAAATCTGTTAGACAGATGTTCAGGTCAAACACAATTCTCTCAAAATATTCAGCAAGATTGTCAGGAGTTTTTAATGTATATGCTTGATGTATTGCATGCTGAAGGTGTAGATGTAGATCACCTGTTTGGGCTTTCTTATCAATGGCAGCATGACTGCGAGAACTGTAGGGTATCAAGTACTACTAGTGTAGACTCAGAAAGATTTATATATTTAACTTTGCCAGACAGTAAATCAGTGTCCTTTAATAAGCTAGTAAAAGCAGCTGATCACAACATGGAGTGTAGCCAATGTAAGTCTGAAATGTTATCAACATTATTTATACGAACATATGGCCAGTATGTCATTTTAATGTTCCAACGATGTAGGCCTGATGGAACAAAATTGACAACTTTAATTACAAATTTTGTGGCTTCACAGTTGTCAATATCAGGAAGGACTTTTGTAACTGCAGCAATTATATATCATGACGGTCCTTCAATAACATCAGGACATTACACAGCTTATTTAAAGTCTAGAAATGGCTGGTCATTCTGCAATGATTCTGTTTTAACTTTTTAAAAAAAATTGCCTTTTGACCTTAAAAATTCTTACCTGGTGTTTTTAAAACCAACATTTTAGGGAAGGAATCTCAGGATTTGCTCTGAGGAATTTCAAGAGGTTCTAATGGCTCCTACACAATTTGGCCTTGAGGATAAGTGTAGTACAGAGTCAAAAGTTATTTTTGAGTTTTAAATAGTTCCTGGAAAAAAAGAAGGTTTTCTTACAGAAAGTGGAGGGCACAGATTAGTTAAAGGACAACAGAGTATTTCCCAAAGCAAACGGTGTTCTTACCATAACACTTGACGTCATAGAAAAATAACTGCACTTTGAATGAGTTCAGAAAAACTGTTTCTTTTTATAAGCTAATTCAAGCAGCCAATAAAAACATGGAGTAGAGGTAATGTAAGTCTGCAATGCTGTCTAGATTATTTGACCAAACTTTTGGTTATAATGTCATTTTAAAATTCCAACTATATAAACCTGATGAAAGTAAGTCTTCAACTTTAATTACAAATGTTGTGGCTACACAGTCGTTCATTTTAGGAAGAACATTTGTAACTGCATCTATTATATGACATGATGGTCCTTTGACAACATCCGCTTATTACACAGCTTAAAATGTAAAAAAAGCTGGTGTTTCGGAAATGATTCACATTTGACTATGAAAAATGTTGCCTTTTAACTTAAAAATATTCTTACTTTCTGTTTTCAGAAGACAGAATTTAGGGTAGGTAACTGGCCTATAATGATTTTAGGGGTTGATATAATTTTATCTACTGTTTTATATTGCTTTGTGATTAAAAGTGATGTAGACAATTAAATAATTGTAGTAGTCATAGAGGTAGTGTAAGTCTGCTTCATAGTAAGCAGTATCAGTGGCATAGGAAATGTAGAACATGAGTGAGCAAGAAGGGTAAGATATTACTAGTCCAGGATTGTGAAAGTGATCTTGAATGTTTTCTTTCTGAAAGTTGCGGAAATACAAAATGACGGGATTTGCTTACAAGAATTCCAAGAGTTATAAATGGCTCTTACATGATTTGGCCTTGTGGAAACGTGTGGTAGAGAGCGAGAAGTCATTTATTGTATGTAACATATTTTTCAAAACGATGGAGGTTTTCTTTCAGAAAGTGGCGGGCTGAAAATAAAAACAGCACAACAGAGTGTAAGCTGTTCATAGGACATCCTTCGACGTCATGGAAAGTAAGTTACTTTTGAGGAGTTTTGATTTCTGATTGGTTATGTTATATGGGTTTTTGAAACACAATCATTTTGATTGTGTTTTTTTTTCCCCGCTGTTATATGATGAATACCTTCAAGTCACTGTTTTTAGTGAAATTTGATAAATTCTGAGAACAGCAAAAATAAACCATTTAACATGTATAATTAATTCTGTATTTTTTGTACTTATGATATACATTTAGAAATGTGTAGTAGAGATGGAGAAGCTGAGGCTTCTGTAAGTGTCAAAGTTGTTGCATACAGTGCTCACATTCTACATAGTCTTTCATATGATAGACTACATTTCCACAATGAGATACCTAAGCTAAGGAAACACAGGTGATGTGATTGTGGAATGAGCAAAAAAAATTGCAAGTTTTTCAATTCTATTACCTGTGTTTCCTAACATTACAAATCACATTGTGTAGATGAGGTTTAGGCCTGTTCCAGGAGACAGAGGAGGTCTGACATTTGTTCAAGAGTGCAGTGGACATGACTCACTTCGTTATTAGACCTGCACATGTATTATCTCCTCTGTACTCTTCAACAACTCTAAATTTCATCTGCAACCCTGAGTAGGCCTCACCTGAAACAAACGTCTGGATAGGACACACCTTATTGCCATCCTGAAACAATCATTTAAAATGTTAGGAACAGTTTTATGATGATTGTGCACCTCTTTTGCGCTGCCATTGCGTCACTTTTGTGAGACAACAGCAGTGCAAAAGATCCACCATGTTCCAAGATAGGCCTCTCTTCATCTGTATCAAGATACTGTTAGTTTAAAATGTATATCTTTAGGACTGTGTAGGGGGCCTGGAGAAGCAGAAGCTTCTGTAAGTGTCAAAGTTGTTGAAAAACTGTTTGTCCTTCAATCTTTTCCCTTGTCTTTTCTAATTTTTAAATACATGTTTTAATATTTTTCAAATGTTTGTTCTCTCTTTCACAGATTGAAAGTATAAAAATAACAAGTGACTAAGTTAACGACAATTATAAGGTAAATGTTTTGTACTCTCTTCGTTACATTTCTATCACATTTAAATACTATTAGTTCCACTGCTTCATTTCTTTAACCCTCACTTTCCTGCCTTTGCTACTTCCCTCATTCCTTTCTCTATTACTTACTTACTCTACTCCTTCCACTCCTTTTCTCAGTCTCTCTCTTCTCATAGTTCCTCACTCTTGTTCACTCACTCCGTCTCTATTACTCTTAGTGTCTCTGACTGATCACTCTTTCACTACTTGTTCATTATGCTTTCTCTGTGTAGTTGAAGCACACTAAGGGGCATATTATGAACACAGCCAATAAAATTATTGCTGTTTTTATCGGCTGAAAACTGCTGCAAAAGCGGTTTTAGCGGCAGTTTTCTGCCGCAAAAGTGGCTTTAGCGACACATTTCTGCCGATAAAAGCTGCAAAACTTTTATTGCCTATGTTGATAATATGCCCCTATGTTATTTAGATTTCTTTGCTGTTTCAATTATTCTTTTTCTGTTACTTCTTCTTTTCTGCTTTCTGTTTTTTCTCTCTGTTATTCCACATGTTTTAATCTTATTTTGAACATTCACTCACATTCTCTAAGAAACTCTTCTTTGTTATTCTTCTACTCTCCTTTTTTTCTTTCACTTCCTTATCTATTTTGTTTTTCACAATTATATCCTCTTCCATCTTTTCTTCCGTAAATAAATCTATTAAACATTATCTCTGGTTTAGTCCCTATAGCTGTCTTTCTTTTAACATTACTCTCTGTTTACTTCCCTTATACTTACTCTTTTTTTTATTTTTTTTGGTTCGCTCCCGGTTCGCGTACCGGAGAGCGAACCGGAAAGCGAACCAAAAGAAATAGAGGTTGCCAGAGTGCTAAACATTCTAGCAATTATTTTATAAAGGGGAGGTAGTTCTGAAAAGAACTTTTTTTTAATGTTTTTGTTGTTTTATATATTTTTTTATTTTTCTGAACATTTTTTTTTTTTTGTATTTTTTGAACAATTTTATGTTTTTTTGATTTTTTGGGGGGGGAAACAACGAAAAACAGGCATTGGAAAGGGCTCAACAGGAGCAAAAAAAAATTATTTTTTGGGGCGTTTTGAGCACTTGTGGTTTTCAAATGCTCTGTTTATCAAATTAATACTCATATTGCCACATGAGAGTAAGGTACCGCAATATAAACACACTATCTTCATGTGGACAAAGTTGTCTTGAATGTTTGGCACTGTTTCCCTTGCCTCTGGCCCCGACAGAGTTACCTGTGCCGATGTCCTGGCCACAGGAGTTGGTGGGTTGTCCTGGAGGTCACGAATCTCTGCCCTGCTGTAATTTAGTGGATGCCACCTCTGCATGTGACGGTGCATAGTATAGTTGCCGTAACTATACTTCTTATCTGTGCCTCTAGATAAGTCCTCTTTGCATATGAGGCACGTCACATAGCGAGCATTAACTTTTTTTTGTCCTTCAGGAAAAGAAAAAAACTGCCAAATGAAACTATTTTTATGATGAGATATCCGGGGCTCCTCTTGTAAAAACTGTGTTGTCTGTATTTCCTCTTCCTCTTCTTCATCCTCTTCCTCCTCTGTGTTGGGAAGGAACTGTGGAGGTGGTCCTCTCTTCCTATGAGGAGGTGGTGGTGGTGGTGGGGGTGCACCAGCTGCAGCTACTAGTGAAGCCATTTTCCACTCAGCAAAATAGGTCTTCCTTTCACAAAGTTGAAAGTCAGAGTGAGAAAAAAGGTGGGGGCTTTCATCATTTTGGAAAAAAAATAGTTCTAAACCAATGAAAAGTGTTATTTTTAGGTCACATGACCTAGACTTACATCATTAGGAAACCAAAAGTGAAATGAACCAATTAAAAGTTTTATTAACAAGTCACATGACCTGTTACGCTTATGTTACGCGCTGCGGGACGCGCCCCGGGTCGCTTCCGGGGAGCTGCGCTTCGCGCCTCGGTTCGCGCTCCGGAGCACTTCCGGGTGCGCTAACGCGGCGTGTCATAAGACGCATTACGCGGCAACGCGATACGTCGCGCTTTCGCGACGCGCCCCGGATCGCTTCCGGGGAGCTGCTCTTCGCGTCTCGGTTCACGTACCGGAGCACTTCCGGGTGCGCTAACGCGGCGCGTCATAAGACGCATTACGCGACAACGTGATACGTCGCGCTTCCGCGACGCGTCACGATGTTGATTTCTAACGCGGCAGTTGCGCAAACGGAACATTTACCGGTTCGCGGACCGGGTCGCGGCACCAAATTGAGCTAACGGGAAGCTTCCCGGTTCGCGAACCGAGAGCGAACAAAAAAAAATTATAATAAAAAAATGTATTAATAAACATATAAAATATATTTTTTGATTTAAAGAAGAATACATTTTACAGCTATAGATATTAGCTTTTAAAAAACCAATGAAATTCACTGAAAAAACCATAGGTTATAGACCATATATAGTTAGGAATTAGCATTTACAAAACCTTGAAAATTCACTAAAAAAACCATAGGTTATAGACCATATATAGTTAGGAATTAGGATTTAAAAAACCTTTTTTTACTCACACAAAACCATTGAAATTCCATATATAGTTAGTTGTACTAACTATATATCGCGCACCCGCAATCCACTGCTGATCATGTCACATATTACATCATTCATGACATGGTCAGTGACATCACTAATGACATCACTGATGACATCTCAAATGACATCACTGATGACATCACTGATGACAACATCCAGTGACTGTATGTTTCTGTAAAGTTAAAATATGTCTTACATATTGAAGAATGAGTGGATATATAAGTGTCTGGATGAAGGATTTAGTAGGTGCATGATTGACTGTATGAGTGAGTGAATAAATGTGTGTCACTGAGTGCATGAGTTAGTGACTAAACTGTCTTAATTTGTGCATCATTATGTCTGTTGTTCTGTAAACTGCTGCATGTGTTGATCAGTAGCTATATGAGTAAGTATATGGGTTATTGATTGGTTGCCCAAGTATTTGTATGGGAGACTGAGTGTGTGTGTGTGGGTGGCTGGGAGGTGTATGACTCTGTGCATAGATGTGTGAGCAGTTGATTCACTAGATGTATGGGTTCAAAAGTGCATGTGGAAACACCTGTATGGGCGGTTGACTGAGTGCATTGGTGAGTGAATGGATATCTCAGTGCTACATGTCAAAGTAAGTACATATGTAAAACACAGTACATGTGACAGTTGACATATATAAATAACTGTGCATAAGAGCCAGTGAATGTGTGAGTGGCTGTATTGATCATTGTGAACTTGTATCAGGCATTGTAAAAGAGAGTAAATATGTGTTAGTATATGTTTGAATAAGTAAGGTGTGTATAACTGTATAGTTGAGGAAATGGAGGTGTGATTGATTCTTTGCATGACTGACTAAGTGTGTGAGTAACTCCATGGATGAGTGACAGTCTGTGAGTGTCTGTTTACACTGAGTGTATCTAAGGTTATATTAGAGTCTGAAAAGGTTCATTGTATTATCACATGAATGATGTCATCAGTGATGTGATCAGTAATGTCAAATGAGATGTCATCAGTGATGTCATCAGTGATGTCATTTGAGATGTCATCAGTGATGTCATCAGTGATGTCATTTGAGATGTCATCAGTGATGTCATCAGTGATGTCATTTGAGATGTCATCAGTGAAGTCATTAGTGATGTCACTGACCATGTCATGAATGATGTAATATGTGACATGATCAGCAGTGGATTGCGGGTGCGCGATATATAGTTAGTACAACTAACTACATATGGAATTTCAATGGTCTTGTGTGAGTAAAAAAAGGTTTTTTAAATGCTAATTCCTAACTATATATGGTCTATAACCTATGGTTTTTTCAGTGAATTTTCAAGGTTTTGTAAATGCTAATTCCTAACTATATATGGTCTATAACCTATGGTTTATTCAGTGAATATATATATATATATATATATATATATATATATATATATATATATATATATATATATATATATATATATATATATATATGAACACCAAATCTTCAATCTTTACAAAAAGAAGACACGGACCCCAGGCTGCAGTAAGGGAGATTTTATTCACCTCTCAGGCGACGCGTTTCGAGCAACTCGTGCTCTTGATCACACACCATACACCTGGTCAGCATTCATTTAAATACGTTTTTTTACTCTGCAGTGCTCCACCCCCTAAGTGAATCACATGGTGCATAGACAAGGAAAAAACATTTCTCTGTGCTATTACATACGGCACCCACCATCACTGCACTTAAATTAAAAAGGCTGGGAAAGAAAATATAACTGCATGAATGCAAAAACCCCCATTGATCTCTTAAGGCATTCCTCACTGATGCTTATAATTCACCGAAATTTGAGGACGTCCTCTTATAATTATAACTCAAAAATAATAATGATAATAGTACTTTTTTGAAACAATGTATATACACATGAAAAAATATATATATATCTATATAAAAATATATATGTGTATGTTCTTCTATATACACGTATTTACATCACTGTACAACTATGTATAACCATTATAATTTGGACAGTCCCCCATTCCTGACATGAATGCCTACATATTCACAACCGTAAATAAAATAAGTCATGAAAATATATGCACATGAGATCAAAAAATTCAAGGTTTCAATATATTGGTATATCCCCCATTACCTATCTTTATACCCGTAGTGAAAAACAATATGTGATATTGAATAATTACATAAATCTACAAAGTGCCTATACGTCACTTATGTGATTGCAAGTAAATAAAAAAGTGAATATACTATATACAACAATTTATTTTGCATGATTGTTTGGAGAGAATTTCGACAATTACTTAGCTCATTATCAGTTTCATTTTCAAAGTAGATGTAATGTCACACCCATTCCCCCCATGGTGCCACTTGATGCAAATAGTGCTCATGTTTGTCACACGTAGTGTGTATATTCTGAAAGTCCTAAGAAATTGAGACATAAAAAAACACAAAGATCCACATAAGGATACTATTCATGTTTCCTGGAGTTAGTACTTAAACTTCTGCACACAACAAGCCGATGCGAACTATTATAACATATGGTGAAGGTCTTCAGTCGTATTAAGTCCATTAGGATATTTACTGTCCAGTTCTACTATAAATTCAGTTTCTCTTTTTCTCAAGAGTCCCTCTCTGTCACCTCCCCGTGCTAAAGGAGCCACCACATCTATGACAAAATAAGTCAACTGAGATAAATCATTGTTGTGGGTTGATTTGAAGTGGCGTGCTACCGGGTAGGTGTTGTCGTTATTTACTATTGCCCGTAAGTGTTGCAATATTCTGACATGCACCTGCAGCTTAGTGCTACCGACATACCGCAGGCCGCAGGTGCATGTCAGAACATATATTGCAAACTCACTGTGACAGTTGTAATTGCCACGGATAGTCTTTCTGGTAGGGCAGAAAGGCGTGCTGTAGTGGGTGGTATTTACACCAAACTTGCACGCCCTGCAGGAGGAACACTTGTAGAAACCTTTATATTTGAGCCAAGTACTGCCACTACTTGACTCAGGACTAGTTTTGACTAGACTGTTATGCATGCTAAACGATTTCTTGTAGGTTATAATAGGAGAACCCTGCAGTATCTCACTATAGAAACCATCTGTCATCAGAACAGGCCAATGTTTTCTTACAATTGACCTGATCTGTTTTTCCTGCTTGCTGTAAGTCAGGATCAGGCGGGGAGTATTGTTCTCTGGTGTCACTAGTGGTGCTTTGGACCTGAACAGTGAGTCCCTGGGTTTTTCACGGCAGTGTCTCAGTGCACTGTTCAAAATCTTGTCATTGTACCCTCTGGCTTTGAGTCTGCCAATTGTATTTTTAGCTTCTTGTTCAAATAATTCAGGGGTACTACTTATTCGTTTCACCCGCACCAGTTCTCCATATGGAACATTATTGATGACATGTTGTGGATGGCTACTACCAGCATGGAGTATGCTGTTGCCAGCAGTCGGTTTACGAAAAAGTGACGTGCTTACACTGTTGTCTTCAATATTTATATGCACATCAAGAAAATCCGCATGTACTTTGCTAATGTGAGAGGTGAAAAAAAGATTCTCTTTGTTGTTATTAAGTGCATCAACAAATACCTGCGCACTCACCTCATCACCCTCCCAAATACAAAAGACATCATCTATAAACCGCTTCCAATGTCTCACATGCCGAAATCCTGGTGTGGCCACTAGACCGCGCTCCTCCCACCAGCCCACGTGGAGACACGCGTAGCTGGGGGAGAAGCACGATCCCATCGCCACACCACGGACTTGTCTCCATATGTTTTTAGCAAACATAAAATAATTGTTATGCAGACACCAATGTATTAATTCACATAACATTTTGTTGTGAGCATAGTATTCACAGGTTCGTAGATCCAAGTAATGCTTGACAGCCTCTAGACCCTTGCTGTGATCTATAGATGTATATAAGGACTCTATGTCTAGAGTAATTAAACACCAGTTCTCTTGCCACGTAATGGTAGACAATTTTTTCAAAAAATCGCCTGTGTCCTTAATGAAACTCAGCAGATTTTGAACAATGTCTTGTAGGAAAAAATCAATATAGCTTGAAATATTTTCTCCTACACTTTTGATGGCTGCAATGATTGGTCGACCAGGTGTAGGGACTTTCTGCTTATGTATTTTTGGAATCAGATATAAAATAGGTATAACCGGATGTTCAACATGTAGAAAATCAAATTCAACTTGTGAGATCAAATTGTTCCTTTTGTATGACATTAACATCTTTTTTACGCCGTCTTTAGCTCGTTTATATGCCATCCCATTCGATCTCTCATAACAGGTGGTATCGTTTAATTGTCTCATGGCTTCCACAACATATTCAGTTTTGTTCCACAACACAATATTTCCATCTTTGTCTGATTTGTTGATCACCACTTCTTGGTTCTGACTCAGTTTTTTCATTAATACATTATATTGACGCGCCATAGCATTGTCCCTATGAGAATGTGCCTGTATTTTGCGGTTCAATTTTTTAAGATCTTCTATTACACATTCATGATATATGTCTACCGCATCTTTTGGCATTACAGGCAAAAATGTGCTTACCGGTTTAAACGGACTTTCGCCAGCTCCTTTCTGTTGAATGTCAACATTTTGAAGCTCACATTGCGTAGATGGAGTGGCATCATCATTCGTGGTAGAGTTTCCAGGGTTACCCAGATCACAAAGGGTAAGAAGCAATCTAGCATCTCGTGCTGCTGGCGCTGTTGCATTACCGGCAGAATTAACCGGTTGCTTGGTAATTTTAGAAGTCTTTTCCTTTCTCTCCAACACCGGTTTGGTTGCAAAGAATTTCTTGAGTTTCAATTTGCGAATGAACTTAAATATATATATAAAATGGAAAAAATGTACAATCATGATGACATGCATGAAAGTTGTTTTCAGAAACATTTTGTTTTTGATCAACAGTGCTTGGTGCTTTGTTCATTATTAATAGTCCTATAGAAATCCCCTTATGGGATGAAATATATATATATGGCGGTGGAACTGCAGAAAATAAAGTAATTTTCACTTAATTTGAGTGGTTCGTGTCCGTATTTGCTTAGGAAGGAGGCGAGAAGTCTAGCACTGCTCACCTGCGGAATTTTGAATATATTTATACATATATATATAATATATATAGATACATTGTACCATAATATATAATGAGTAATGGGTATAATTTGTATTATTTCGTCACTGCCTTAATATTACTACAACCTCTAGTTACATTATCTGCATTGACATTACAAACTGCTTTCCGATCGATATTGTAGGTTTAAAGCCTGAATGTTTTCAGAAACATTTTGTTTTTGATCAACAGTGCTTGGTGCTTTGTTCATTATTAATAGTCCTATAGAAATCCCCTTATGGGATGAAATATATATACATGGCGGTGGAACTGCAGAAAATAAAGTAATTTGCACTTAATTTGAGTGGTTTGTGTCCGTATTTGCTGAGGAAGGAGGCGAGAAGTCTAGCACTGCTCACCTGCGGAATTTTGAATATATTTATACATATATATATAATATATATAGATACATTGTACCCTAATATATAATGAGTTATGGGTATAATTTGTATTATTTCGTCACTGCCTTAATATTACTACAACCTCTAGTTACATTATCTGCATTGACATTACAAACTGCTTTCCGATCGATATTGTAGGTTTAAAGCCTGACTGCCGTATTTTGATGACAGCAGTCGGAGTTTAAACCGGCGGTGGACTCTGATGCGGTTCCAACAGGCTCAAGGAGCTTGTTGGCCTGTCCGAAAGGCCTCATAATTCCGTAAGAATGGCTTTTCTTCCATTTGGATTTCGATGTCTGTTTCCGACAGCCAAACCTTGTCGGCCTTTCTGACATGGATTAGCTATCAGAGTCTGACTTTTGGGGTCCCTAGCAGGGTCCCCTTCCCCCTGGTCCTCCCACATTTGGCCCTGGGGGAACCATAGCCTGGGGGCGGTTTCAGCCCGCCGCACAAGCTCCCATTGAAAAATGGATGTTTCCGACCGCACCATGTGCAGTCGCATCCAAGTAATGCATTCAGACCTGCTGACTTGAGGTCGGTCTGTTCCCAATCCGCAACAGTGTTGGTCGGCGGCAAGTCCAACCGACATGGTAATAAGGGCACAAATGTATGAGCGATAGTGGGCTTAACTGTAAGAGTAATAATCACTGATATTCAGTAATATTTTGAGTTCCATCTAAAAAGTCTAATAAATTGTGAAAATGTTCATTATTTGTAGTAGCACCTTTCTAAAATGAGGATCAATGTGGTCTGTGTGTATACTTTCTGAATGAAAAAGAAGCTGTATACCTTTCTTGGGATAATTCTAGAGTCTAATAAAGAAGAGTCTGCTGAACAATGTAATAATGTAACTTATGGAGGAGATGGGTGGCCAAGCATGAAGAAAAAGAGTTTAAAAATTCTGTCATTCATGAGAACATGTTTTTTAACAACCTACTGTTGTGTTGTTTGGACTCTTGTTGGTATCTTCCCTCCTTCCCCTTCTCTTTATTGGTATTTTCTCATGGAATGTTTATGTTCAAAGGGAAACTGTGAATGCTTAGAACACAGAGGGATTGCGTGGACTGTGGAACTGCTTTGTACAATGGCTCAAGTGTCTGTCCTTAATAAAAGAAGAAACTATAGGCCCACATGCATCATTGTTACATTTTGCACTTCCTAATTTGCGAAAAATAATCAATCGCAAATTAAGAAGTGCAAAATGCTATGCATCATTATTTTCGGTATTCATTTGGGATTCGGTAAAAATCGCAATTTTTACCGAATCCCAAATGAATACCGAATTCTTAAGTACATTTTCGCAATTCCCATTGATTCCTATGGGCCAAAAGGCCCATAGGAGTCAATGGGAAGGCATCAGCAAATTGCGAGTGGCACTTAGAAAATTTCATGGGTGCAGGGGGGGGTCCAAAGGACCCCCCCATGCACCCCTGAAATGTATTTTTCGCATCATGTTTCACACACACATGTCCTAAGGACATGTGTGTGTGAAACATGAATGTTGAAAAAAAAACATTTTCACCATTTTAAACACTTTTTACAAATTTACCGAGTGGTTCAACCACTCGGTAAATTTGGCACCCTAACTGCGAATTTCCACTTGTAAAAGTAATGATGCATTGCTTTTAAGAAATCGCACATATGCGACTTCTTAAAAGCACCCGCAATTTTAGAACTCGCAACAATGTTACGAATTCTAAAATTGCTTCATGCATCCCAAAAAGCACTTTTGCATTCGCAAACGGCCGATTTTAAGGAATCGCACCGTTTGCTACTACAAACATGCTTGATGCATGTGGGCCAAACTCTTATATTCCTGCCTTCCATTTGGACTCAACATCACACTTTGTCTTTGCACTGAAGAACTGCTTTACTTTAGGGTAATGTTCATTTTCACCATCAGCGCTCCTAAAATCTCTTGCTTCACTCTTGGCCACTGCCATAGGTTTATTTTGCGTATTTCATAATTTTTTGCATTTTCTGCGACCTTCATAACGGCCCGTCCTTGAGCTTTTATTCAGCTTCTGCCCCACTCATGCTTTGCACAGCTTAAGCCTCCATGAATCTTTAACCGTGCAGCCGTGGCTCTCCTCATCCTGACTTGCCTCAGCGAAAGCTCTTCCTTATCTCGCGCTGTCTTGAGCTCCACACATCCACAGCACAAACTGGTTCACCTTCAGTGGATCATTGCAGTATGGTGCTTGTGCTGCCTATTGACGACTTCAGTTTTCCAAATTCATTTAGGACAGCATTCACTGCCATTCGTCTTTATAGAATTCACTGTTGATTCATCCTATGCACTAATTTTTCCAGCCCAGTATTTGGATTCATCCACCCTTCAGCTCCTCTCTGTGGAATAACAGCAGGAAGCACTTACGGTTCAATAGTACTACAGGAAGCGCTTCTCTCATTCTTACTTTCTATGTTGTTTTTGTTTCTGATTCTCTTGTATTTTCCATTGTTACTTGATTTTTTTTGACTAAGTGTGTACAACCATGCAACGCACTTCTCCATTGACATGTTTTTTATGGAAACGGGTAACCCTCTTCTTCCATGGGCTAAATGGAAGAAGGCATTTTTAAAATATTTACATGTTTGTGGAACAAATATTCCTACGTGAAAAAAAGCATTTTCACTTTACTGTTACATTTTTTTTCAGCAGAGTGTCAACAGTTCCTAGAGACATTACCTGATATTTATACTGACGGTGATGGCGATGCCTCTCTAAATGAATTTTAATCCACAATTAAGAAACTTGACAATTATTTTTTAACCAAAGTTTCCATTATCTTACAATGGGATTACTTTGAAAGAAATGTCAAGTTGTGTAAATCTGATGTCACACCTTATAGTGACTGGGCAACCCCAATGAATTGGTGGGGAATTGTGAGGCAAATATACAGTTTCAAGGAAACAAGGTCTTGGGTAAGATTTATGATCCTGTGAATGGAGACATTGTATTAAGCTGGCCACACCAAATATTTTTGGGTATTTTCCTTGATCTGAATACGAATTCCCCAAGATCAGATCAATCAGGTACATGCCTTGACAGATTTGTTTATGCATACATCTCCTGATTTGTTTTTCTGTGAAGGTGGGGTCAATCAAAGGGTACAGTCATTGCATTTGTTTGAAAGAGGGAGGTAAACCAGTCTCATGTAAGGCCTGAGGTATTCCTTTCATCCTAAAGAAGGCAGTAGAGACAGAACTAAATACACTTCAAGAGGTATCGTTGAAACTGCAGATTCTCCTCAATGGACTGCACCTGTTGTCATAGCCACCAAGAGCTCAGGGGGATATCAAGCTTTGGGTGGATTTTAGGTATATCAATAATGAGGTCATTGAGCATGTGTTTCCTCTACCCAACATCATGGAGATGATTAGTTTGTTAGGCAATGCGACATTTTTCACTACTCTAGATCTAAGTTCAGCTTTCCACCAAGTAAAACTATGTGATGAATCCAAAGGTCCTACGCTGTTTATAACCCCTTTTGGAGTATTCTGGCTTAATAGGATGTCATTTGGGTGCTTGTCTGCCACCTCTGTGTTTCAGAGGCTTATGACTAATGTATTGGGGGAATGTAACTGGCGTAAAGATCTATCAAAATGATGTTCCCGTTTTCACAGATACTATAGAGGAACATATAAACAATGTTAGAGAGGCCCTAATAAATTCAGTTCCATGGGTATTACCCTAAAAATTGAGAAATTTAAATTTACTCAACCAGATATATAATATTTGGGACATGCTATCATAGGCGATTAGGTCAAGCTGAAGGATGAGTTGGTCAATGCCATCCATAAGTTAATGCAAACAGTAAGAAAGAGGTCGTACAAGTCTTTTTAGGAATGGTGGCGTTTTATGCTAGATATGTTCCTAATTTGGCTGGCATTACTGCAGCATGAGGGAGCTACTCAAAAAGGGCATTGCATTTGTTTGGTCTGACAAGTGTCAGAAGTAGTTTGAGGACATCAAATCAGTTCTAGCAACAGCAAAATGCTAAAAAAGCTTTATTCCAGGTTTACTGGGTTGTGTGGTCACAGATGCCAGTGGTGCAGTACTTAAGCAGATTCAGAGTGGCAGAGAGGTCACGATTGTGTTGGTATCGAGATCATTGAAAGGGGTAGAACCACAGTATTCCACTATTACATAACATGCATTGGTGGTGTTTTGGGCACTAAAGAAGCTTAAACAGTTTCTGTGGGGTGTCCAATTGGATCATAAATTAAGACAAGAACGTTTTGGAAAAAGGGGGTTACACTGCATCTCTTCGCACATATGTAAGTGGATTAATGCGTTGCAAGATTTTCAGTTTGTAGTCTAGTATATACCTGGGGCGGAAAATAATTCTGCAGATTGCTTATCTAAATTAAGAAATGATTTATTAGAAACAGGCGATGATGAAGAAGTTTGGTGGATGGTGGAGGATGTAAATTAACAATTATGTCTGGATGCATTTCTGAAATTGAGTGGATGTCGGAATTGGATACAGATGAGGAAATGAAATGTGTGTGTGATGGCATACTTGATGCACATGACACCTGGTTTTTCGATTTGAAATTGATAGGATATGCCAAAATGTTTAAATAACTTGCCGTTAATAATGGTCTTGCATTTAGGGGTAGCAGGTTAGTTCCACCTAGTGATGTGAGAGAGCATCTGGTGCATTTGGCTCATGAGGGCCTTCAGGGTATCTGACAAACAAAAGAAAGGTTGGAAACTGCTTACTGGTGGCATGGCATAAATCTGGTGGTCGAGTGGTTGGTAAGAGACTGTTGTAAGTGTACATTAAGTGGCAACACTATGAAAGTTAGAACTTCCCCAATGGTTTACCGTGACATTCCCAAGGACATTTGGAATGAGGCTGCATCTGACATAGTAGGGCCCTTAAGTGGTAGATCAACCACTAGATTAGTCATAATGGAAACTCTCTCCAGATGGCCAGAAGTTGCAGTCACTACAGAGATTGCAAAACTGCAGTTATCAAGTTTCTGACAGAGTTGTTTGCCCAGGAGGGAAATTCCAAAAGCATATTAACAGACAATGGGGTACAGTTGACCTAAGAAATCATGGAAGAGTTTTTGGAGGAAAGAGGTCTTATTCATAAGAAGTGTGCCATGTACCATCCAGAAACCAATGGCATGATGGAGAGGTTTAAAAAAACAATGAAGGAGGCAGTTTAAATTGCATAACACAAACGTGTAAATTGGATGGCGATGGTGAAACTGAGCGGAGGAATATACATATACAGTTCATGCCACTACAGGGACATGTACATTTGTTCTGTTTAGGAAGCGTAATCCACATACCAAAGTGTGTCCACCATGAGTGAGTGTCTATTACGAAGAGCTTACTCATGTGGGGAACCAGATTGAAAGAGGGAATTTTTAGGGAGATACAACTTCATGAAGAAAGGAAACAGTGGTATGATATACGTTAAGCGGGCAAACACTTGGACATTCAGGGTGGGATTTTGTGAAAGTGAAATAACCAAAACATTCCTGTGTTCCTTCTTCATGCTTTCGCAAACCCTGTGAAGTGTTCAAGGTGTTCAAGAGGAAGCTAAAGTAGATGACGGAAGGATTTGGAACTTCGACAGGATTGTGGTTTTGCCAAAAAGTTAATGTATAGTCATATTCTATTTGTAAAGGAAACTACACAATGATAACTCATCTGTCACATATTTCAATAGTTTTGGTTGGGTTATGGAGTGGGTGTGTGGTATTGTTTGGACTCTGTAGTTGGTACCTTACCCTTCTCTTTCTTGGCATTTTCTCATGGAAGAAAGTGTATGCTCAAGGGGAAGGTGTGAATGCTTAGAACACAGAGGGATTGCATGGATTGGGGCACTGCTTTGTACTTTGCCTGGAGTTTCTCTCCTTAATAAAAAAAGAAACTTTCATGTATCCCCACCTATATTTTGGATTCATTTTGAATTCAACATCACTCCTAAAAGTATGTAGGATTAACAATTTACAGATATAACAGATAACTTAATATAAAGATTTCAAAAGGGCATGGGTCTATAAAATGTGGCACTTTCTTCTGATTAGTTCAATTGTTTCATGTAATAGTCGATGTTTTTATACGGTGTCAATACGGCTAACCTCAGATCCCAAAGTATGATCATAAATGACCTAGAAAAAGTGCTTGGCAATCCTAGCACTCCTTTTGAACAACTACACATGCTATAAAGCTTCCATGACATCACAGTAACTGAACGGAGAGATATACGAAATGTCTCAAGAAGAGCTATTAAAATAAAGGAAATAGTGCTGAATCCAATTGCATTATTTTCGCATTCAAAAAGCTCTAAAACACAGGCACGGAAAGCTGTATTAAATGACCCCCCAATAACCCAATGATTCTGACAAATATTAGAACAACATTTTAAATCCAATTAGTTAAAAATAAAAACAGGAGCTCTTGGTTGTCCTAATTAAAACCTAGTGTAACTTTAATTTTGCTGGCCAAATTAAAATAATTTCTGGCTTTCGTCATAGGCAAATTTTCACCTTACACAACTTTTTACATGCAAGAGTTTACTTAGCGTAGAAAATGCCTTGCTAAATAACATTTTCTGCTCAAGCCAGTCTTCTGTTGATATTGCACAATATTCAAAGTATGCCCTCATATGGAAAATGTTACATGATATCTGAAAACTTTTAAGTGTCATTATACATTATTGTTATGGAAATTATTTCTAAAAAAATTATCCGGTTTTCCACATTCAAAGTTCTAATGTATATTTTATTTAAGTTCATGGATACCGATTTACAATAATGCTAGCATTCTATTTTCGTCAATCACTTCTTGTTTGAGAACAACACATGGATAGGGGTAGGACACAAATAGCTAGATGGCTGATGTAGTTGCAAGACTGTTCACTTTCTAATTCAGTAATGGCAAAGGGAACTTTACATTCATTAGATAAATAACGTAAAAGCGCACTTACCTTAAGAGGGGTATTTCACCTCCTACAAGGACAACAAATGCTTGCAAGCTATTAACATCAATCAGGCCCAAATGTTTGTTCTCTTCTATTTTGGGTAGTTTCAACTAGTGTGCATTATTGGAAAATAGCACCTGAAATCAGAGACGAGCATAATACGGGTCATTTTAATATTGAATGTCAGTGGAAACAGAAGATGAGAACAGAAATATTCTGTAGACATTAAGTAATGAGGGACATTTGAAAAGTAAGGTTTAGAAAAACATAAAACGTATTGGTCTTAAACTTAATTTCGGAGTAGCTGGTGGAGTTAATTGTTAAATCTATGCTGGTTGGAAAACCGCTGAGGACTCCCTTGCAACATCGTTCATTTGACCAGTCTGACTTTAACAAATTCAACCTTTTGAAGGTTGCATTTTGGATTTTTTAGATATAGATATAGTTGGGTACTTGTGCGTGTTATGAATCATAACTTAAAGCCTTCTGGATTTAAAAAACAGTAGTTACAAAAACTGCAAAGGTCACTCATCAAGGTCAAATTTCATGAACTGACATTTAGTTGAGTTGATGTCATTATGGGTCAATTGACATAGTGCGCCGCCCAGAACAGGATTGCCTCAAGTGAATTTACTCGTATATTTTTGTGGAAATACAGGGAAAAAGACTCGAAAAAACGAAACTTGTGAGGACCTCTGCCTACTTACTTTTGATATGTTAAAGTTATTTTATTAATAAGGGAATGATCTTTGGCTAAAATGAGAAAGTAAATATTAAAATGTGATTGAAACAGATGGAAAGTACTTCAGCGGGCCAGAGCAACTAAATTAAATGCTAATAATAAATAAGACTTATTAAGACCTGTACTACACTACTTTCTGAGTGTAGGTCCAGCAGGAGAGCGTTCGATATTCTGGCTTCCTTGGCAACAGCTACTGAAAAGTGTCTAGCTACATATGAGACCGTCTTGGTTTTGGGTATTTCAAGGAAGGTCATGTGGGTTACATACAGAGTACATCCTGTTGTAGGTCGTATTAGCTTGGATGCAATGAATTCAGGGGTCGACTTGTCTGATCATTTTTTGATCAAATTTACTATCTCTATTGAGATTGATAGGAAACCCCCGACAATGGAAGGAGGCCTCATCAGAAAATGGAGCACTCTTGACAAACAAGCCTTTTTGGACAGCTTAGCGAGCTCTATTCCAGCCGACAACATGGACCTTGAGCAGGCCGAAATGAATATTTCTCATTGGCTGCTAGCAGCGAGCAATACACATGCCCCTCTGAAAAAATGTAAAACCGCCCGCCGTCCGGAAGCCCAGAAGTGGTTTTCTCATGACTTAAGGGCAAAAAAACTAGATATCCGCGAAATAGAAGAGAGACTATGATCCACACGTAAAATCCCTCTATCTAGCCGCCAGTACAGCTTATAAGCAAGCTATCACCCAAGCCACGGCCTCGTATTTTTCGACCATAATTATTCATTCCGAAAACAAGTCCAAGGACATTTTTGCCATTGTTAATAAGTTGTCAAACATGGAGAGAGTTCTTTTAAAACCTACCTGTGTAACTCTCTCAATCGATATTTCCTTGATAAAATCTCCATGATTAAACCTAGTATCTCAGTTACTGCCCCCATACAGAACACTCCCCAGAGATTTCCAGTGATCATTCCTTTGATTGGTTTCCACCTCTTAATGCAGACTCCCTACAAGCCCTTTTAACAAGGGTGAAACCCAGTTCCCCCAGGGACTGCTGTCCTCCTTATATTTTAAAGGAAATCTTTTCGGCCCTCTCTGCTCTTATTCTGACCTTTCTCAATGCCTCTCTATCACAGGGCATGGTCCCCTAAGCCTTTAAAGAGGCAGTAGTCGTACCCCTCCTAAAAAAACTGGGTGCGGATTCTTCAATCCTTTCTAATTATAGGCCAATTTCTCTCCTCCCTTACCTGGCCAAAATCCTTGAAGCCCATGTAACCACCCATCTCTCTAATTTTATTGAACCCTCTAACCACCTGGACCCTCATCAAGCGGGGTTTCGGCCTGCTCATTCCACCGAGTCCGTTATCACCGCTGTCGTGGATTCTCTTCGCGACAATGCAGACAAGGGAATAAATACCTCAGGCTCTGGTTTTATTGGATCTCTCGGCCGGGTTCGACACGGTCGATCATGCCATCTTATTGGACCGTGTCGAACAGGCCGGTATCCGTAACTCAGCCTACAGCTGGATTAGGTCCTTCCTTAGTGACCGCACTCAAGCGGTCCGTCTTGCTCCCTTAAGTGCTTCTAAACTCCGGACCACCTGTGGGGTTCCTCAGGGTTCTTCGTTGTCCCCCCTTTTGTTCAACCTGTATCTTGTTCTTTTGATCCAGTCACTAGAAAAGTTCAAGGCTGTCACATTTAACTATCCAGATGACCTCCCACTTATTTTTACAATAGACAACTCTCACGATTCTATCAGGGAATTCCAGGACACCATGCTGCATATTCGTTAATGGATGGATTCTAATCATTTAAAATTGAACCCCGGCAAGACCGAATTATTCCTTAACGGCAAAAGCCAAATATTTTGGGGCCCATACTGCTGGCCCCCTGAATTCGGTTCCCCGCCCACCCCCTCTATCTCGGTAAAGAGCCTGGGAGTAGTCATCGATAGGGATCTGTCACTGAAGACCCAAGTAGGCACGGTGGTATCTTCCTGCTTTTACCAGCTCCCCAGGATCAAGAAAATTAGTCAGATGCTAACCCAGTCAGCTTTGATCCAGGTGGTGATAGCGTATGTACTATCACACCTGGATTATGCCAATTCCATCTACCTGGGCCTCCCTCTTTATCTCAGCAAACGCCTTCAACTGGTGCAGAATCAAGCAACCAGATTGATCCACCAGCAGCCTCGTTGGCAATCAGCCAGGCCCCTGCTAAAACAACTCTATTGGCTCCCTTTTTCTCAACGAGTAGAATTCAAAACAGCATGTATCGTTTTCAAATCTCTTCATGCTCGTAGTCCCCAATTCATTAATACTCTCCTGCCCAGGTACACCCCCTCCCGTAATCTTCGATCCGCCAATCTTCCTCTTTTGGTTACTCCCACTTTCAAACTGCAACGTCAGGGAGGACGCAGGTTTGCAACCCTTGCCTCTAGACTCTGGAATTCCCTTCCTTTGGGGATTCGCTCCTGCACCGACCTCTTAATGTTCAGGAAACAACTTAAGACCTGGCTTTTCCCTTTGGCCTAGGTATAAACCCTTTGTCCATCTGGGTTCCTGCTTGTCAGCGCCATGAAACCCCTGGGTGTACGTGCGCTATATAAAAGGCTATTAACAATAACATATGGATTTGCGAGTCACCATCATGAATTAGAAAAGGTGGGATGCTGCATTCTGAATCAGCTGCAGCCGATATCGTTGCTTCGTGGGTGCTACCAGGTATAAGGCGTTCCCATAATCTAATCATAACGCAAAGTACTTAGCGAAAAGGGAATTTAACCTGCACTTTTTCTGGGACCTAACAGAACCCTTGTAGGTAAATGTCAATTGTATTCCTAAAAATAACGAAGTGCCCTCACCAACCACTTGGTGGCCTCCTCATTCATCAGGCCCCCTCCTTTCACATGCAGAAGGATTCTCACCTGTGTTCCATACCCTTAATCCAAAAGTTCTTATGTAGGGATATTTTAAAATGGATGAGGCATATTTTTCAGTGACCACAACCCGCTTTTCGGTTGTGTGCACAAATTAAGGGGGGAAACGACAAGAAGAATTTAAAATTACCAGTTGGCTGACATCCATTGTTTATTCTTTATTGCAGTTGGTAGCGTTAAATAACATTTTCCATGGAATACTTGGACCCTTTTATTAGGTGCATTTGTTTCAACCCGCAACATAAAGCCATACAAGGATTTTATTTTTTTATTTTATTTATTTAGTGCGATTTTATATAACGCGAACATTACCGGAAGGTGTCAGAGCGCTTTATAAAGGTGTGCAATACACTATTGCAAAACAACAGGTGATGGACAGAATGCAGAACAATGTCATACATTCACCCCAGTACAGAGATCTGGGCCTAAATCCATCGTTTTTTTGCTCACCATGCCTTTCCAGTTTGAACCCAGCCATATGCAAATCAGTCTTGACCCTGTGCCCCATGGGAACAGTCCAGCCCGAACTGCTAAGCCAGGTCCTCCTTGGACTGGAAACAAGCATCCAAGGACCGGTATCGGGCTATCAGCCCTCTTCAGCCTGGATAGCTTGATTCCAGTGGCATGGAGAGCACGGGACCCACGTCTGAGCATACCCGTCCCACTCGGGGTGACAAATGCAAAACAACAGGTGATGGACAGAATGCAGAACAATGTCATACATTCACCCCAGTACAGAGATCTGGGCCTAAATCCATTGTTTTTTTGCTCACCATGCCTTTCCAGTTTGAACCCAGCCATATGCAAATCAGTCTTGACCCTGTGCCCCATGGGAACAGTCCAGCCTGAACTGCTAAGCCAGGTCCTCCCTGGACTGGAAACAAGCATCCAAGGACCGGTTTTATTATTTGTGCAATACACTATTACCCAAATGGACTATCTGACCCTAACGTTGTTTCAAAGTTTAGGTTGAATAGTGTGAAAATCCCCAATAGAGAGAAAAGGACATTGTTTTATGGAACCAGAATATTTTGGTGGAAGAGATTTATGCCACTCCCTCAGATTACCCTATAAGTGTCCATTATCTCCTAGTGGTAGGCAAGGGGGGTGCTGCAATATATTTAGCTGTTCTTACAGAATATCCCATCAATATTCGTTACCACCAACACACCAGGCACATAACCGAAACCTTTTTGTGTGGTTCTGTTTACCACTAATATATATGCGTGTGCGTGCAGCAGCACTCTTTTCATTTTTTTTAGGTCTGGCCTAGAGACAGCTTTACCTGTGTTACTAGCCTCATGTTGTCTAGAATATTCATAAAAAAAGACATAGATATACAAGAATATACAGAGGCTTTCACACAACTTTCTTCATCCATTGGTCTGCACAAGTGTCATTCACATTTGCTTCCGCCCAGCATTCAGCAGGCAGCAATGGGTCCATAAGCTGTCTGGCACTGTGAGTGACTGCATTTTGTCCGATCACATGTGTACATGAAACGAAGTGACAGGGCTGACTTGTCTCTCTGTTTAACGTTTTAGCCAGAATATTTTATTTCTTTCACATTTCAAGCGATTAATATATTATTTTTTTATAAATCTTTTTATTGAAACAAACAACGGTTCATATAAGCATTACAGAGGGCACAAAACCTGAAAACAATAGGGACATACGGAGGAGAAAAATCATGTTTCTAACTGAAAGGGAAACATCATGGGGTAAGGGGGACATTTAGTTCTGAGCAATCTGATGGTGTACTGATGTCTCCTCTGTATTTATTCTAAGAGCCCCAAATTCACGCCCATTTTTCGGGGCAACCCCTAGCGACATACACCGTCTTTTCCCTAAACATACACCAGTCGAGATCCCTCTCCCAATTCTCCAACATAGGTGGTTTGGTAGCTCCCCACAATTGCGCAATGTTTCGTTTGGCAATAAATCCCTGGGGGGCTCATTGTGTCTGGTGTTGAGATCTGTCGGTTCCCAGATGTTAAGTAGGCTGCACCTCGCCTCCGGTAAGAGGCAGGTGTGTAGTACAGTAAACAACACATCGTGCCAGAAGGCGTTAATGAAGTTACATTAGCATATGATGTGAAAGAAAGTTCCTAGCAATCCACACTCTCTCCTACAATCTCCTCTATCAGAGACCCCCATGCGAATCAGGTGTGGCCCGGTGATGTACACTTGGTGAAGGATTTTTAACTGTACCAGTCTGAGGCGCGCCGGAATGGCAACCACCCTGGGGGAAGACACCGCCTCCTTCCGGTCTTCATCTTCAATCACACTCCCGTCTCCCATCCACCCCTCTCTCAATGCTACAAGGGGATCGGCCGTATTGCTTATGAGTTTCTTATATATTAAGGAAATCGTCTTTTCAGGAAGGTGGTCATCTAAGATTCTGTCCTCTAAAGGTGAGGTGTCGGGAGGGGCCGTGTCCGTTGGTAAAAGCCTTCGGAGTGTGTGCCGGATTTGGGCATAGCGGAAGTACTCAGTGGGTGCTAAGTCATATTTGGCCTGCAATGTGGTGAAAGCTTTGACTCCCCCTTGTCCCCAGAGGTCTTTGATTTGTGCAATGCCTATGAGATCCCATTTGTCGAAACCCTTTGACCTCCATAGGCTGCCTAGAGCTTCAGAATCCCACAGGGGGGTCGCCAGTGTCAGCTTACGTCCCCATCGTTGCTTCGTGCCAGATCTGGACGGAGTGGTTAGTGGGGCCCGTCAGAGTGTATTTATTGGGCCACGAATAAAGCGCCCTGTTACAATTGCCTCCGGGGAGGAGCCATTTGTCCATGGCATAACCTGGGTTGTCGCATCGTCCGTAGGTACCATGGTTTATGGCGGCCAGGTGTGCAGCCCAATAATATTTTTTAATGTCCAGTAGTCGTACCAGTTTAAAGTCAGTTTATTTAGGGGCAATACGCGGTTTGCCATCCCAAAGTAGTACTCTTTGCAGGCCTTCTATTTCTTTAAAGTATTGTTGAGGAACAGGGTCAAGGGCATTTTGCAGAACGCAAAGTAGGTGGGGCAAGGACATCATTTTAAACAGGGCAGCCCTTCCCAATAGGGAGAGGGGAAGTGATTTCCAGTTTTTATGTCTTTTCTGAGTCTTTGCAGGGGTGGTAGGAGATCATGAGCATATCGGGTCGAGGAATCATGAGAGATAAAGATGCCCAGGTATCGAAAGCCAGCTGTGTTGATTTGGATTGGGCAATTTCCAGGGGTGTAGGAGGGTTTCCCCCCAGGGCGAAAACTACAGATTTGCCCCAATTGATCTTGAATCTGAAGAATCTACCGAACACTGCCAAGATGTCCAGGACTACTATCAGGAATTTCAATTGGGAGGCCAGAAAGAGCAGAATATCATACGCATAGAGGGAAATGCGGTCCTCTCAACCTAGGGACCATCTCAGCCCTCATATCATCTGGTCCTGTCGAATCTAGGCAGCTAGTGGCTCCAGGGCACGGCTGAGTGTAAACGCTACTGATACCTTTTTTGTTCACCACCACCTGAGCGAGGGGATCCCGATACAAAAGACGCACCCACTGAGTGTACTGTGGCCCAAACCCCATTTTGGCCAGTACGGTCCAAAGATAAGGCCATTCCACCGTGTCAAACGCCATGGTCGCGTCTAAGGACAATATCACAGCGGACTCCTGCAGGGTTGAAGCTCTGCTCAGCACCCCATGTATTCTTCATAAGTTCAGAGCTGTTTTTCTGTATGGCATAAAGCCAGATTGATCTGGGTGTACCAGAGTGCCAATTACTTTGAGCAGTCGGGTCGCGAAGAGTTTGACTAGGATTTTAGGTTCCGTGTTTAGGAGGGAAATTGGTCTATAAGAGACACAGTCAGTCCGGGGCTTACCTTCTTTGTGAATGGTGATGATAGTGCCAATCCTCTGTTCCCTTGGTAAGGCACCACGTTCGAGCGACTCCTCGAACATCATTTTCAGGTGCGTTGCGAATGTATCAGGCTGCAGTTTATACAGCTCGATGGGGATACCGTTCGGTCCAAGGGCTTTGCCTGGTTTTAGTGTGCATACTGCTTGCACGATTTAGTCTGTAGTCAGGACGCTATCCATAAATTCGTGGTCGGACGTGGGGAGGCAAAGGAACCTGATGTCACGTAGGAGGGCCTTAGAGTCTTCCTCTGGGTGTGGAGTCATTGTCATATACACTCGTTGAAAATGGGTCGCAAATCTCTTTACTATGTCTTGAGGATTAGTGAGAGAAGAGCCTTCGGGATCTCTGAGGTCAGGGATTAGTCTGCTAGCCCAGTCCTTCTTATCTAACCAGGCTATTAATTTACCTGCTTTGTCGCCCAGTTCATATATTCTCCCTTGACGTTCTCTGCTCAGGGATTTCGCTCTGTCTGTGACCAGGGATCTATAATCATGTTGTTTCAGGCTCAGGAGATGTAGCTTCTCCAGTGTCACGCCTACCCCCATATCGCCCTCAAGGCTGCAGATGTCGGCCTCTATGTTTAGAATGCCTTTATGCTCGTCCCTCTTGGCTCCAGTGATCAAGGACAGGGCCTGCCCTCGAATCACAGTCTTGAAAGCTTCTTATATGGATTGGGGCAAGGAAACAGACCCCACATTTTCAATGAAGTAATCATCCATGGCTTTGAGAAGGTTTGTATGAATTTCCGGGTCTTTAAGGTACCAGAGGTTGATCGGAGCCAGCCTACCTGCCGTAGCCTGAGTGAGTACTATGTGTGTCCATACGGGGGAATGGTTGGAGATGCCCTTGGCAAGGTGCCTGATTTTGTGTATGTGAGCAATGTGGGCTGCCGGGACTAAGCAATAAGCCAGTCAGGAGAGACTATGATGGGCCCCCGAGTGGAAGGTGTGTTGTATCTGGTACGGATGGTGCGCTCTCCAAACGTCCACCAGCCCCATGGTGTCAAGAAATTCAGGTAACCATTTGGCAGAGGGTCCTATCTCCCTGGGATGAAAGCGATCTAGTGTGCCCAATACAACTGCATTAAAATCGCCACCGACAACCAAAAGGCCTTCTGGCACTTTGAGAAGAAGTGAACCCAAGTCAGCGAATGTGGTGCCCTGTAAACCTGGGTTACATAGACTGATATACACATAATCGTGCGGCCCTCCCATGTACCCGAAATCCCAGAGTATCTTCCTCTCTCATCTGTCCAAACTGAGCCCAACTCAAGTAGGAGCGTGTTTTTGACCATGACACTGACTCCTCGGGAGCCAGATATCAAGCCTGGGTGTGAGACCATCTTGTATCCTCCCCTATGCATTGCTTTGCATAGGTTTCCAACCAAGTGCGTCTCTTGTAGTTGAATGATATTCGGGGCCTGCCGGTTGATATATTGAAGAACCAAACTATGCTTACTCTTATCCCCAAGACCATTGACGTTCCAGCTCAAAATCCTAACATTTTTGTCTCCCATGACTGTCATTGCTCACGTACCTTTTGGCTAGTGCCTCCCACCATCCCAATCACCCCCTCTCCCCTAGCCCAACTACCCCCCGCCCTGCTGCCCTGCACCCTGGACTCAGAACTGCCCATTTAAAAAGTGCCTGTCGCCCTAGAGAAGAACTATTAGTAGAAAATGAGCAGGTGTGGCTGCCCACGCTCCCGCCCCCTCCCCCCAATGCAGCGTATATACAGGCCCCACATTGGGTTATGCCCCACAGTTCAAGAAGTCAATCTTAACATAGGGAGGCAGCGCGGCGGGACCAGATACCTCCACCACCATTACCTGCCCAGCCAAATCCAATGGGAGTCCAGTCCAAGAGATGTCTCACGTCCAGGCCCTCCTTGTCAGTCATGTGCCTGTGAGGAGGCTTCACTCCCAGCACCACAATCCTGTGGGATCTGCTTGGTACGATACTCAAGCCAGTCAGTTGCTTCCTCAGGATGTTCGAAAAACCAAATTGTTCCCCCAGATTCCACTCGAAGACGTGCAGGGAACAACATAGAGTACTTCAAGCCCTTGTCTCTGAGTTTCTGTTTCACCGCCGTGAAGGATCGCCTTTGACACTGTACTCGCTGCGTAAAGTCAGGGAAGATGGAAATGTCTGCCTTTTCGAAGCGAAGTGGGGCTCCCACACTGGTGTTTTGAAGAATAACATCTCTATCCCGGTAGTTGAGCACTCTTGCCAGCATCTGTCGTGGGGGGGCTCCAGGCTTGGGACGACTCCCCGGGATCCCGTGCACCCTTTCACTAACAAAGAACTTACTGAGGCCCTTGGGTTTAAGGTGTTGAAGCACAAGTTCCTCGGCAAAGAGATCCGGAGCTTTGCCCTCTGCCTTCTCCGGCACCCCCAAAATGCGCAGGTTGTTGCGGCGCTGTCACCCTTCATAGTCATCCAGTTTGAGTTCAGTGGTTTTCTGGAAATTCTGTATGTCTTGAAACTGCCCCTGGAGCTGGGCCACATCCTCAACGAGACTGGCAGTGGTGAGTTCCACCTGTTTGACTTTCCCGTTCAGTTTGGTGAGATCAGCACAAATTAGGTTGACCTCAATGGCGATTGTGTCCATTTTATGCTACAGCGCAGTATGTCCAGTGGTAATCACCTTCATTACATCTTTCAAGGATGGTTCCTGGTCTTCCCCTCCTTATTCTTCCCTTGTCCCACCACCGGAATGCCGATTTTGGAGCATATCTTTAGGGAGGGTATAACGGTCAAGTCTAGTTTGCACCACCCTCTATCCCTTTATGCCAGTCCCCTTGCTCTTCTCTGTCGTCAATTGGGCTGTTTTCAGTATAGACCCTCATTTATGTGCACTAGCGTCTGTTGGTGAAAACTTGCACATGTGGCTTATCAGAAGGGTCAAGACTCCATCTGGTTATCGCCATGTGGGTGGGACCAAGGTGTAGTGGGTACCAGTGGCACTGACTCAGGTCTCATGGCCAGGGGAATCAAGTGCCGGTCCCATGCAGATGTTTGGGTGTCACCCCACACACTCTCGTCATTCGATTGGACCTGTCAGTAGGCCAGGGGAAGCCCAAAACAAAGGCAGTCCATGCCCCCTTCGACTGGCACAGAGAATCAATGAGCCTGTCCCTCCTTCATTCCTTCACTGTCAGCCCGCTGGGTGTGTGATTGCTATGAAAAATGGGGTAAGGTCTATTTGACCAGCGTGGCCCCCACTGGGATTCCTGGAGCTGCCTCATGATTTTTGGCAGGGAAGGGGGGTGTAACATGCGGGTGCTCTGTGCCACCTCCACTTCCCCTCTGGCATGCCCCCCCCGCCCACACTTCCTCACCGCCTGTTGTTGTTGGAGTTAGGCGAGGGCTCAGAAGCAGCTCTCCGAGTGATGCAGTTGGGCCGATACCCACACCTCACTCCCAGAAGCAGTGGCGATTCTGGCAGATCGGTAATAAGGCATGCAAGGCACCGTGGGCAGTAGTGTGGATCCCAGCCCCGCACCTCCGCCGTCAAGGATTTTCGCCACCGACACTCGTCGCAATTACAGGCAGCTCCACCAGTTTCTTATCTGGCCAGGCCCTGAAATCGATATCCCGGCTCCGACGCTTATATAGGCCCACCGCTGCCGGGTCATTTATCTCCGTGCACCAGGGTTCGCCGGCGGCGGGAGTCAGCCACGCCACCTCCACCCGAGATTGGGAGCGATTACCCACCACGGGGAAATAGAATTTGTGGATGGCAGGGGGAAGGAATAGGCTTACGGAGCTGTCAGACTATGCAGCCATTACTCCACGGGTCTTGGCCATGCCCATATATATATTTTTTTAAATAAAACAGTAGATGCATGTGCACCCGCCAGGCATTTTTTGCTTCATTTCAGGCCTATGACCTGGAGGGAATCCTGGCAAGATCTGGGTGCCTCATGTGCACACTGTCCCTTAATTAGCATGGTCAGGCCTGTTCGACTATGGCTTAAAACAAAAGAACCCGGACACTGCAAAGCACATCTCTCCTTCATAATTTCCATTTCAGTCAGGTCCTTGTCTGGGCAGACTGCCTCCAAGCTTTCAGCAGATGCGCCCTGTCACCATTGTGAACCAGCAGAACTCTCCTCTTTCATCTCCTTCGCCATTTACCTTCTTTCTGATTGGACACGGACACACACCGTGCCAGGAAAGACACCTGTTATTTGGTTCAGTGCAGTCTTTCAAACAAGGTGCTACAATGTGCATTTTCTATCATGCTCCATTTCAGCCAACACCTAGCGAGAATTTTTAAGCACAGGCGGTCGCAACTGTTCGGTCTGAGAAAGCTGCCACTCGAGTAGGAAATTGACTTATTATTATTATTATTTCAACACTTGTAAAGTGCACTGTCACCTAGCAGGCATCCTGGTTCTAACTTGAGCAGCAGCAAACAAGCAGAGCCCTCTGGTACACCGCGTGGTGCTGTTCGAGCTGATTTTTCACCATGGAACAAGAGCCTGGTGATGAAAATCAAGGCAAGCAACACAAAATACTGATTTGCGCCTGCTCGCAGTAGTCTACGGAATCTTGTGGCGTTTTAATATAACTCAGCGGAAATCGGTGGCGTGAAACTCTGCAAAGATCCCTCCACCCCTACTATCCATATCCTCCCCAATGGTACTTTCATAGTTTTAATGACATCTTTAGTGAAGACCCTCTCATGCATGCACAAATCTAAAGACACTAGTTTGAAAAGAGTCATCTGAACACTTGAATTTAGAAATGTGTAAAATGAAGAAGAAGCAGATCTCTACATTTAGCAGTTTAATATGTAAACATGCATCTGATCGCTGATCAGGTGCTGGGTCCCGCTGGATAGCCTCCCATTGCAGCCGCCACTGCGCTGGAAAACTGTGCGCAGCTGGAATAGAATTGAGGCAGACAACCTGATTGGTACCCTACTCAGGCTCCACGTGAAAGCACCCAGTTCAAGCAACCTGGGCTACAAGTACTCCTCCCTCACCGACACGTTCAAGAAAGCTATTGATCAGATAGCTCCGGAACAGAGAGCAGGAAGAAAACCCTCCGCCAAGCCGAGAGAATTGAATTGAATTGAATTGAAAATAACTTATAACGCGCATAACAATAACCCGGAGGTATCAAGGCGCCTAACCATAAAATCAGAAAATAGAACAATTCATCCATTACACATAGGCTTGCAGGAAGAGGCGAGTTTTAAGTGCACCACGAAATGCCTGTAATGTGGGCAGGGACCTAAGATCCATAGGGAGTTCATTCCACCATTTAGGGGCGAGGGTGGAAAAAGCCCTGCCACCCCATTTAGCTCTTCTTATACGAGGGGCTGACAGAAGCAATTTCCCAGAGGAACGCAAGTTCCTTCCAGGAATGTAGTTGGAAATGATGGAGCTTACTCCCGAGTCACTATTTTTTGTAATGACTCTGTATGTCATGCACAGGACCTTAAACCGTACCCTAAGCCGAGAAGGAGGCGGAAATCAGACAGCCAAGCCGATCTCGCTGCCTACAAACTCCTGCTTATCTCATATAAAAAGGCCATTTTGACTAGGAAGGCTGAATACTATAAGGCAAGAATCATGGGTGCAGCAAATAAACAGAAAGAGACTTTTAAAATACTAAAAGAGCTCAGCCAGAAGTCAACACGAGGATTCACAGCTTCACCAGTAGATTGTAACACCTTCCAGACCTATTATCTGCACAAGGTCATGGACATCCTAGCTGAAATTGAGAGCACCCCGACCCATCAGGCCCCCCTAGAACAGCACCCCACGCCCCCTACGCCTGCTAACCAGCTCTCCTACTCCCCTAATTTAGATCCTGCCTCCCTGTCAGGCCTGATGAGCCATATAAAATCAGGCTCACCAGCAGACTCCTGTCCCCCAAGGGTTTTTTGTATGGCCCTTCCTGGTCTTGAAAGACAGATTCTCACCCTGCTAAACCGCTCATTGGAGACAGGCTACTTTCCCTCCGGCCTGAAGGAAGCCAATGTCACCCCTCTGCTGAAGAAATCTGGAGCTGATGCTGCCACTGTTAAAAACCAAAGGCCAATTTCCCAGCTCCGAAACATGTCGACGCACACCAGAGGTACTGTCCATAATCACGACAGCTGATTACCTCAAACTGCACTTCTTTTTACTAGTACCAGCCCGAGGTTGAATAAAAAAAATTTCTTTAACACCTACGAGCCAGGTACTTTTTAACCTTCACCACATCCCACCACTCACATTGTTTATAAAATACCCTACCACATCCACCACGCGCACCACACATAGTCCATACTATAAGTGCTCCCACGTAGTCGTAGGTCGCAGCACGCCGCATCCCGTTAGAGGGGTGCGAAGGCCCCAATGATGAAGCATGACACCAAGGGGCCTGTTGGTGTGTGAGGGGTATTTTACAAAACATTGAATGTCCCCGCATCTGTGGGCGACATTCCCCCCTGGTCCACTGTGAGTAGGATTCTTTTTGTTTATTATCAGCCATCTTCAGCCAGGATAGCTTGACTCCAGTGGTTTAGTGAGCACGGGACCCACATCTGGGCATACCCTTCCCACATAGGGTGAACAGCAAAACACACAGGATGATGGACGGAATGTTGCACAATGGCAAAACATTCACCCCAGTCACAGATCTGGGTTTAATCCATCGTTATTTTTCTCACCAAGCCACCCCGCAGTTCGGGCTGGACTGTTCCCATGAGGCACAGGGTCAAGGCTGATTTAAATATGGCCATGTCTGAACTGGGGTGGTGTGGAGTCCAAAAAAACGATGGATTTAGGCCCAGATCTCTGTACTGGGGTGAATGTATGACATTGTTCTGCATTCTGTCCATCAACTGTTGTTTTTGCATTTGTCACCCCAGGTGGGATGGGTATGATCAGACGTGAGTCCCATGCTCTCCACACCACTGGAGTCAAGCTATCCTGGCTGAAGACGGCTGATAGCCAGAAACCGGTCCTAGGATGCTTGATTCTGGTCCAGGAAAGACATGGCTTGGCAGTTCGGGCTGGACTGTTCCCATAAGGCACAGGGTCAAGGCTGATTTGCATATTGCCATGTCTGAACTGGGGTGGTGTGGAGTGCAAAAAAAGATGGATTTAGGCCCAGATCTCTGTACTGGGGTGAATGTATGACATTGTTCTGCATTCTGTCCATCAACCATTGTTTTTGCAATATGACACTAGGTCCATCAGATCCCTGTGGGGTTTGGCGTATAGTACAATTAACAACTCTCACATCGACCCTGGTAGTAATCCAGTATCATAAGATTCCATATGTACTTCCAATAGCTTGTCACCCAATTGCCTTATATTAACCTAATACAAATCTACAGACAAACAATCAGCCTTAGGGGCCTTGTTTTTAGACATGGATGGTGTAGCAGCAGCTATTTATTGCCTTGTGAATGGCACACCAAGTGCATCTCGCTGATTGGCAGTTAATCTGTTAATGGGGAGTTCAGGTAGATATTCACAAATTAGTTGGGTTTCTTGACCTCGGGTATGTGATGATGGTTTCATTAATGCCTGCCTTTGCTATAATTCATTTTCCCTGATTATTTCAGATCTTCATAATTGTGGCATGTTATGTCTCTCTTTTCAACTGGCCTGGCTAGTAGTTTGCCCAAATTATCACCCTCCTTATGCATCCGCTTATGAAAGACGACATATGCAGTTGTTCCAATCAATCCCATGTATCTATTATCGATTGTTTGAGTTTTATCAATTCAGGAAATATGGGAAGCGGGGGAGGCTAGCATCAATCCTAGATACATTCTTGTCCCAGGACAGTAATAATTTTTACAACTGCAGCTTTATACCATATGTTCGGGACATAGTTTCTACTCTAATTACAGATTTCAAGGCCTCCCACTCTATGGCCCTACTACTGACAAAGCCTCAGAATGTGTCAAAATATTGTAGCAGTCTCTTCCATAATCACTGCAAAAAAATCTGGAAGTGCCTCCTCTCGCAACTTCACAATGGAATTTTAGGTAATTCTTTCCAGGATACATATGATATTGGTAGCTGTGATTTATTAAAATATATTGCCAAGCCCCATGCATTTAGTTCTGTATGGTTGGTTCCACTCCTCTGCACCTAGGATCAGCTGTCAAAATAGAAGCCGCAGGGTTGCAGCAGGCTATGCACCAGATAATCGACATTCAAATAGTGTGATACACCATACATAAACTGCCACGGGGATACACAACCATTGAGGCAATTAATCGAGCCTTTCACTTAACTACCTACCCCCTACACCTCCAATGCACCTTTATAGGGTGCTGAACACTCCCTTTGCTGGCTTACCACTACTGCTCCACTCAGCCCCTCCACAAGGCTCTAGGGCTGCTCAGCACAGGGAGTCAATGCTGTGTGATCCAGGTTGGCCCACCATGGCCAGGAGTTACTACCAATGCACTTCAAGATTCAAAATGGTGTTTTCTCGGAAGTAATACTCCTTGGATGATGTTAGGAAAGAGACTTTACTTTTAAGCTAAGTAAACGTGATGCAACACTTGGCAGGACTAACCATTCACTGCCACATTCCAGAGTTCTCAATAGAATCGTCCCATAGTATCTTAGAATCAGTTTCTGTGGGTGATATTACATGTGAGCATATGTATTTACAATACATCCCTTTTTCTAGGGATCAAAACATTACTATACAAGAACTTGCTCAAGAAAACATGTCAAAAAACCAAAAAAAACAAGTAAAATTTTAAATGCAGCAATTTATTTGAAATGGCATACTAATATTCCACAAATTTATTAGGAATTTTATTGCAAATTGCAGGTTGCGAAACTCACTATGGTTGTGTTCTTCATGGGAAAAACTAAATACATATGTAATCATCTAGCCACTTAGGTGGTCTTCTTACAAAAAGGGAAACGCCATAGCTCTCGGAAGCACCACGACACCCGGAAACACCACGACTATAATGCTCGGAAGCACCATGACTCTTCATATCATTCTTTACCCCTTCCTCTCCTTGATAACACCGCTGAACAATATTGTCCCACATTTCTTGTTCAATGCCATGATACTTAACTTTTCGAATGTTCCACCATTTTTCCCCCAACGATACCTTGTTTCCCTTAACTTTGCTGATTAATTTTGGAAGAGATGAGTTGGAACAACTCTTTTTGTTGCCCATTCCCCTCTCTTGAAAGTACATACTTTAAAAAAAAACGTTTGTATACCATGAGCTCGACCCAAAGGTGTCAGAGTGCTTTACATGAGCACCAGTTGCATTACAGATTCACACATTCATTTCGTTAGGCACAGAAGATTAACTTGTTCCTAGAATCACAGGATGTTGAGCATCCCTGCTGAGACTCGAACACGGTTCGTCAGCTTCAAGGTTGACTGCCTAACCCTTCTTCATCCTCTCATTATGTGGCTGTGCATACCACTCCTGATAGTCGTTAACCTTATCTTCCATAAGTTGATTAACCACCTTCTTCCTGGAGGCTCTTTCCATCCATGCAGGAACTGCAATGGGACATGCTACCCTTCCTTTTCAATAAGAAAAACAGACCCACCCCTGTGGCTAGGTGTGGTGTTATTCTATTGTTCAATATCATGTTTTTGACCTCTTGATTCCAATCCAACCCCGCCATAAAGTTAATTGGACACAGTCACTTAAAACACAATTGAACCTCCCTACCAAAAATTTTCTCTGGGATGGTACACTGCTGTTCTATGGTGTCTGATTCCCTCCTGTAGGAGAAAATCAGAATACTCAGCTGATATGAATTGTGGTCCAGTGTCAGAGACCAATGCCTAAGGACAACCCTCTCTCCTGAAAACTTCTTCACAAAACATCACCATATGGCTAGCCTTGACCTTCTTCATAGAGGCCACTTCTGGTCATTTGGTAAAATAGACTATTAACACAATTGCATACCTATTACCATGACCTAAACAATCAAAGGGCCCACTAATGTCAATGCCTGCACTCTCCCAAGCATGTTTGAGAAGTACAGTTGGCATACTTAATATCTAAGTCACTACATGAGATTTATCACTGCAAAAGCTTGGCACACAATCTCCCACAAACCTCTCAACATCCTTGTCCATTCAGGGCCAAAAAAATCTACGCAAGTCTTACAATTCATTGCAGATCCCTGTCCAAGACTTAACCTTTGTTGCAAACCCACAAGAAACATCAACCTGTTGTTTCGTCTGACAATTCCATCAACCACTGAGAATTCTTCCCACACAGGTAAAAAAACACTTAGATTCCTTTATTCACCTATGGAGCTGTTCTGCTGTTTATCAATTAACTATTTTTTACGAAAAGAGTGTTCGGGTGTGCAAATTGCATCAACAATAAATGAATGCGAAAAACACAATCTCAACTAAGGCGGTTTTCGTGATTTATTACACCATCACTATTTAGTTACTTTTTTGAAAACAGATAATTTAAAATATTGAGGTATGTCAAACAAAGAAGAACAAACAGTTATGATTATTTGGCAACACATTAATAACAATGCAACATTAGACAATTATACAAGAACTAAGATTGGATGACAATACATGATAATACAAGAAATAACCAGTCCTTCATTTGAAATAAGCAACATGGCGGCAAAACATTTTATAGTGGTCAACATCAAACACCTGCCAATACAAGCTAGTAGGGGTTATGGGCTACCAACAGGATGATTGCCATTTGTGGTATATGCTTAATTTATGCAGTTCAATATCAGTTTCAACTAGCTGCATCAGGTCGATGCAATTCGGAGCCCTATTTTTTTTCGGGCTCCCCTCAGGACCAGGACTTGGACAGACACTATAAAACATTGTGAAAAATAAAAATGTGTATAAGAATTGTGTACCAAATGATATCAATCCCTTACTGATCTTAATTAGAAGAAGAGTTTTTCCTTACCATTCAGTTTGATTAAAGGAACAAGCCGGTGATGTCCAATCTATGGAACTTGTAACCGCGTGATAAATATGGTTTCTGTAGCAAGTTAAAAAATTTGGAAAATTGTCTGAGCTGGGAGTTCTACTACTTCAAACAAGGGAGCACTCTATGAAACAGTAACAAAGTGCGAAAATGATAGAATGATGCGTGAGGAACACCCCTGTTTCAGGTAACCTGATGGATACAATTCTGAGGAAATGGCTTGCTTCAGGTTAGCGGGGGAAGATCTCCTGTGTGCGTATTGATACTTCATGAGACAGTTATATTGACACCTGCAAGAACGGCGAACATGTTAGAGTGTATTAGTGTACGCATCATGAATGCTGGCAGTAACATTACAATTTCAAGAGTGGGCGGCATGCGCAGCAGACTATTATCAGAGTTACTTGCCTAAGGCAACGGGAAGCTATTCTTCGTGTGTTGCTTGTTTAAATCAGGACCGGCTGGAAAATAGAGGACCGTGTTGGGACTTGTGCGCAACGCATTGGATTTCATAAATTGCGCCTGAAACAACCGTGTTCGTTACACTTGCCTCTTGATTCATAGCTTTAGCAGTTGATGCATCCTTCACCACCGCAGCATCTTGGAAATGTGGAAGTGCCCGGCCTAGGATGCTAGACATTACTTGTAGACTCTCAAAGTGTGTGGAGCTTTGCATGCTGGAATCTGTGGTTTTCGACTGTCCTGCCAAAGAGGTTTATAGTCTACTTATTTTGGACATTTCATTCAGTCCCCGGTTGGCTGTGCTGAATTTCATTATTATATAGGCTTCTCTTTGGAGGATGGATCATTCAAGGTCACCACCTCTGGAATTGGATTTGATGACGCTATGTACTGTCCATCCGAAATCTTTTTCAGTATGATGGAGTTCTTGAACATGTGAGACAAGGGGCACATTTGGAACCTTGTTCTTGACTCTTGAATGGTGTTGTGATATGCGCTGCCGTATTTCTTGTGAAGTTTTGCCAATATACATTAGTGAGCAAGGGCAGATAATGGCGTAGACAACATTTTTTGTTTTGCATGTTGAGAATTCTTTATGAAACCATTTCTCAGAGCCATTGGTGAATTCAGTACCTTCCAATGTGGAGCTGCGCGAATGGCAATTACCACATTTATGGTGTCTAAGGATGGGTTGCAAGTTAAGAAAGGGGTGTAACGAGTCTGGTTTTCTTTGTGGTTCATCTTATGCATGAGATCTATCACTGCACAGGCCTGGCACACAATCTCCCACAAACCTCTCAACATCCTTGTCCATTCATGGCCAAAAAATCAATGTGAGTCTTACAATTCATTCCAGATCTCTGACCAAGACTTAACCTTTGTTGCAAACAAACAGGAAACATCAACCTGTTGTTTCCTCTGACAATTCCATCAACCACTGGGAATTCTTCCCACACAGGTAAGGAGCCACTTAAATTCCTTTATTTGCCTACAGAGCTGTTCTGCTGTTTATCAATTAACAACAACATGCTTTGATATTCTGCCAACGCTTGTTTCCATTCTTCTTCCTAAATGGCAACCCTACAAGAGTCTTTTATGTCATCCACCATCCATTCATCATCTTCAATACTGTCTCCTCCATCTAAAGATAACCTTGATAAACAAGGCACATTGATGTTTTAGCTACCTGGAACATATTGAATAGAAAAGATGAACTCCAGCAGGTGGTACAGCCATTTAGCTACACAAGGCGATCCTTTCCAAGCACCTTTAGTGGTGAACAAATTTACCAAGGGTCTGCGGTCAGTTTGCAGCTCAAAGTGGTTACCCCACACATATGTTCGGAAATACTGAACATCCCACCAACATGTTAGTGTTTCTTTCTCTATGGTGGAATACTTGTTCTCAGCAGCCTGCAGTTTGTCAAACCAAATGCAACAGTTCTTTCCCGTCCCTCACTTTCTTGCATTAAGTTTGCTCCCAGCCCGTATTTACTAAAACCAGTAACCACAATGGTTCTATCATTGGGATGAAAAGGCTTTAATACCACAGTCTCACTGATAGATTTTTCTACCAAATCAAAAGCTTGCTGATATTTGAAGGTCCACTGGTAGTAAACATACTTCTTCATTAATGCCAGTAAATCATGAGCTCTATCTGCAACATTTCCAACAAATTTAGATGATTCTGCTAATCCTAGCAAGGGCCTAAACTGTTCTTTATCCTTGGACACAGATGCCAACTCAATCACCTCCCCCAAATTAATCTTGGGCTTTAAACCTTCCCATCACAATGTGTTGTCCAAATACTCTACTTCACCAGCTTCAAACATGGATTTGTTCAAGGCAACAGTGAGACCAACTTGCTCTAATATCATCAGCACATCCAATCAGTCTTGCATCATGTTGTCCCTTGTTAGTACCCCACACCAATATGTTGTCTTAGAAGAATAAGACATTAGATAGACCAAAGAATACACTTTGCATCACTTTTTGAAACACCGCGGATGCTGATACCAATCTAAATGGCATACTCACAAATAGGTATTCTCCTTAAGGAGTGATGAATGACAATAAATGTTAAGACTCTTGATGCAGATGTATCTTATGATATGCACTGGATTATTCCAATATAAAATAACAATAACCTCCTCCTACATTAATGAGCATATTTTGTATATTGGGAATTGGATGGTGATCCATCCATATACTGTCTATCAAATCGCTCAGATCCATCCATATATAGTCTATCAAATCCCTCAGATCCACACACATACGCAATGCTCCACTGATTTCTTTGCTAGAACAATCTGGCTCGGCTATTCTGATGATTCAATTGGTTCAATGACCACGGCTCTGCACAAGCGGTCTAATTCTGATTTCAACATTTCCGCAAAGCCTAAGGAACATTACAAACCTTATTAACTTTAGGAACAACATTTTCCTCCAAAATTATGCAGTGTTGAAATTGTCTTAGGCACCCCAACCTTTCCACAAACAATTTGAGACATTGAGAACTCCACTTTTCCACTGCTCCCTTTCCGGTGAGGAGTATCTGATCAGAATGATTGGGATCCAGTATTATTACTAGAGACCACTGCTCTCTCGATCCCAACAAGTTCTTCTCCTTTTCCACGATATACTCCATACAAGTTACCCTTCTATCATTGACTCCCAGTCACAAAATACCAATTTAGAACTGTTTACACTTTCTCACATGGACTTGGTATGTTATTTTGTTGCTTCCTTTCTTTTTGTTTTTCTGAATGGAAAAACTACTAGCACAACCCTGTCTCTTATTAAGATCATACTATCACAAAGTGGGGTGATTATGGCAATTACATGTCATTATGTATAAAACATGCTAGCATTCAGTATGACATGGTGGCAATTAACATATTATTTTATATAATCTTGGGGGACCGCGCATTTTGCCCTGCCTGTTGTGAGTACTCCAGGGGAAGACTCAAACATCCAGAGTGCCCCACAGCCCACCGCGCCTGGAGGCACCGTCACTGTCTTGTGTGCCTGGAGGCGCTAAATAACACTCGTGGCACCCGCTTCGCGGGACCCACGCATTTTGCCCTGCCTGCTGTGAATACTCCAGGGGGAGACTCAAACATCCAGAGTGCCCCGCAGCCCTCCGGACCTGGAGGTGCCGTCACTGTCTAGTGCGCCCGGAGGATGGATGGATGGATGGATGGGTTTTTATATAGCGCAATATCACCGCCAGGTCTCAAAGCGCTTCGCATTGGGAACCCGTCCTGGTTTTTCCCTGTGAGATAGCTCCTACTGGGTATCCCCAAGGTGAAAGCCAGGCATCCCGCCGCGGGGGGCCGTAGTGGAGATTAAGCAAGCTATTGCCCAGAGTTGCAGAGTGTGAACCTGTGATTCGAGTAGGCACCGAAGCGAGAATTACTGAGTCCGTGGACATTTTGGGCTCAAGACCCTGCCGCGTCGGGAATTGAACCCTGGTCCCAGGTCTGATCTCAGCGTCCGGATCTGCCTCCTCTAACCAGTGAGCCACACTTCTCCACGCATTTTGCCCTGCCTGCTGTGAATACTCCAGGGGGAGACTCAAACATCCAGAGTGCCCCGCAGCCCTCCGGACCTGGAGGTGCCGTCACTGTCTAGTGCGCCCGGAGGCACTAAATAACACTTGTGGCTCCCGATTCGTGGGACCCGCGCATTTTGCCCTGCCTGTTGTGAGTACTCCAGGGGAAGACTCAAACATCCAGAGTACCCCGCAGCCCGCCGCGCCAGGTGGCGCCGTCACTGTCTTGTGCACCCGGAGGCGCTAAATAACACTCGCAGCACCCAATTCGCGGGACGCGTGCGGACGCGCCTGGGCAAAGCCCAGGTCAAGTGCGGGCCTGTCCTTGCCCGTCACTGCCAGGAAGAAGCAGGGCAGGGCCACCCCCCTTTGTCTTTGGCTCTTTGCCTGATCTTGCTCTCCCCTAACAGGTGTATCTATTGCACTCTTGGACTCCCTGTTTTTCCATTGGACTAAAGGTACCGAAAAAACTATTTTACCTGGTGGTCCAGGTAACACCCAGGCTTGGTCTACAAGGCATTGATTATTAAGGTCCCACAACCTCTAGCCTACTTGCCCCCCTCTATATTTGAGTGTGTTAGTGAGTAATTCAAATTAACATTTTCTTATTTATAATCCTGCCTGTTGTTTGGAGCTAGAGGGGTAAAAGGAAGGGTCAAGAAAGGGCCCAGGGTCTAGAAAATGCAAAAAAGAAGGAGAAATCCCTTGGAGCTGTCTGCCATGAGACATTGGACCGCATTGAGGAAATCCTATCGGATTGCCATGAGATAGCTCATAGTCAACCAAACACTCCTATCCTTGCAGAAAATCCTACAAGTCCAATGGCAAGTAGAATTACTGTAATAGATCCCATTGCCTCAGCCCGATTCCCCTACTCCTCTAGAAAATCCGGGAAAAGTTGTTCAGGCCAAAAAAATCCCATGTATGTTTAAGTTAAATTCTAAGGGTAAGAAAAAGGGCTTGCCCACAGCTAAGGGGTTTGATCAACAAACGATCCCATGTGAGTCCTCTATCTTCCCCCATGCCACCCAGGTTGATTGCCATAATAGGTTTGACTACATAATACGTGACGACCCTGGGGCTGGAGAGGCTACCCCTAGCGAACCCAGAAATGTTTGTGCAAACGAAATGGTTGTACTGACTTCTGTCATAGAGTCCCTGAAAGAAGAAGTAGTCGCTCTCAGACGGGAGGTTAGGGCTCTGTCGCAGAGGCCTAGCTATGGTAATAAAGTATTGCATGACCCCCCCCAAAGTGCCCATTCCTGCAGCTCAACCCATAGTTAATGGTAAGGGCCCAAGGCAACAACACTTAGAGGGATTGGTTGTACCATCGTACCGGGTTCTACCGCCAAGCAGCCCATGCCAACTCCAAGATCTTGTGAGTCGTTTTCCTGCTAGTAATAGGGACTCAAGAGCAGAAGGTTCTACTCTACAGGGAGATAGCCTGGGGGTGCAAGGATTCAGGCACATAAACAGAGGGAGGGTGAATCTAGACATGGGGTATACCCCAGGCTGAGTAACGGGGTGCCACTAGGGACAGGAATAGTCAGGAATGGAATGTATAGGAAGTTGAACCCTAAAGGTAACAGAGACACAGTCTACCTCACAGACGTCCCTAAATCACCAGTGGGAAGGCATGAGGATCCTGACTCCTTAAAGAACAAGGAGGTTCACGGGTTTAGATCAATTCGGCACTGCTATTCTATCATCAGGGATAATATAAAATATGTTGGTAGGCTGAATATTCTGGGGGCAGTAAATGATACTATTGTAGTTAGATTAGTTGATGAGGCCATAGTCTCAGAGCTCTTGTCAATTGATTCTCGTACTTTCCCCCGAGCAAACACCTCTATCTCAATTAGGTACATGCATCCATCAGAAGAAGGGGCAGTCCTGCAGAGAACATCTTGGGAGGATCCATGTAATGGCTTGTGTGGGTCAAATAGTCCCCAGCAGTGACTAAAAAATGATGGCACTTTGTCGCATAGATGTAGACAGGATTATTCCCCTCTTCTACAGTATTCTGAGCCAGAAACTAATCTATTGCTCACTACGACAATGTGTGATGTGCTTAATGCTACAAATGTAACTCCTGGCGTAACCTTGAAAGTTTGTTCTGTTGAAACTGGGTGTTTTACTCTTCCATCATTTAGAATTCTGGTCTGGAATGTGGCCGGGATCTCTAAAATATTGTCAGACCCAGACGGGTGCACATTCATTGATACCTTGGACATAATTTTGCTACAGGAAACTTGGAGTCTGTCCGCGCCTCATAGAAGCGGCTTTTCCACTTTTGATATTGGTACTACTAAGAAAAAGCAGGGTAGACCCTCCGGAGGCTTACTGGTCTGGGTGAGGAATTAAGCACCTTCATGTAGATTCGCTGGATATTTTGGCATTGGAGCTGACTTTATTTTTTAATGTGAATAATAGGGTGGACATTGCCACGGAAGAAACCACTACTCTACATACACTGGACAATGCATTGTCTAAGTGCATGGATAACACCCCCGCCATAGTAGCTGGTGACTTTAATTGTACGTTCGAACCTCTTGCTTTGACTGCCCCTGATCTGATTGAGGATTAGGATAGTGAGTGGTCAATTCACCACTTAATTTGTTGAATGTAAGATGGACGAAGAGAGGTGGTCAGTTGCTTGCCCTCACACTGCAGCATGATTTGAGAGCAACTAATGGAAGAACAAGGTCAGACCTAAATGGGAACCACACCTTTAACAGACCAAACCATTCAAGCAGAATAGACTACTGTCTAATTACCCCCAATCTATGGCCTATAGTAAATGAAATGATATGGCTGTGGTGAAAAGATTTGAAAGTGATCACAATGCTTTTGCTCTTACTCTTCTTATGCAAGGCAATGTTCAGCTCCATAAAAGGGGATGTCTTGATCCAGGAATCTTGTCCTGCACTAATAATTTGAGGACGGTAAAATGAAGTTGGGTAGAAAAACATCTAGAAATGCTAGATAAAGTTAAGAGCAAAATTAGGGACCTAATTAGGCACAATGGCAAAATCCCTAGCTCTGAAGCGCTAATGAGTTTAGGCCTTTGGCATGAGCAGGTCAATAGGAAATTCAGAGAACTGCTCATCCGGCCAGTTAAGACATGGGGAAGCGGCTGTCATTCTGCAGGTCTGCTGCAAAATCCTAAAAATTCCTGGTTTAACCGGGAGTGTAGTAAGTCTAAGGGGGAACTCATTAGTGCTGTAAAGCGAAAGGTCCACTCTAAGATTGTGCTCTGTAGAGTCAAGTACAGGCAGGTTATTGCCAGTGCTAAAAGAGAGTGGGAGGGCTTGTTATGATCAACTTTACGTACAACACTTGTAGATAAAGATTCAAAGAACTTTTGGAGAGAGGCCGGTATGGGAGCTTCAGGCTGTATATTTTATTCTAACATTGGGGGAAAAACCAATGTTAGAATATAAAATACATCCTGAAGCTCCCATACCGCCATCTTGGCTGATTGCTGAAATTGTGTCTATCTTTGAGAAAGGCGACAAAACGAAGCCTTCGAGTTACAGGCCGATAAGCCTTATTGACTCGCTTCAGAAAATGTTTTGCAAACAGGTCTTGGGGAGGCTCCAAGAATGGATGACGGCGTTCCAAATTCTAAGTGACTTCCAACCTGGTTTTTGCAGTAAAGTTAGCATTTTAGACAAGGTTTTTCGTTGTATTTGTATTTATTGGAAAGAAGTGGATGTCAAAGGTGGGAAATTATATGTGGCATTTGTTGATCTGCGCACAGCTTTTGATTTAGTGCCTCGTGCAGAGCTGTGGGATGAACTAAAAGAGATGGGCTTGCCGATAAACATTTTAGACATCTTAATTAGACTCCACTCTTCTAATTCAGCACAGGTTAGTTGGGGCCCAAAAAATTAAGTTACAGATACCTTTCCTGTACAGCGTGGTGTACGACAGGATTGTGTGCTTGCGCACACCCTTTTTACTTTTTATATCAATGGTGTTATTAATTTCTTGGACAGGGGTGGCTTTGACGCCCCAAAAAGTAGGCACTAAAAGAGTTCCCGCCTTATTATTCATGGATGACACCCTTCTAATTTCAAAGTCACCCCTGGGTCTCCAGCAACTTTTAAATGATTTTATAGATTTTTGTAACAATAGGGGTTTGTTTTTAAACGAGGGGAAAACTAAGGATATGATTTTTAATAAAATTGGAAGGAAAGTATCAAGTAGACCGATATGCGCTGGCAATACCAGACTAGAACAAGTAGATGTATTTGACTACTTGGGTATTCGAGTGTCCCCATCAGTACACTGGGATGCTCATATCGGAAAGGTAAAACTAAACCAAATTGTCCAGTGTAACCATATTAGCAAGATTCATAGAAAAACAGTCTAGTGCCGCTAATTGTTGTTGAAAACCGTTTTTTAAGATCATTAGTGGATTTACCTCAAAGTTCCCCAATGAAACCTTTGTATATGGATCTGGCACATAGAGAATTGATACACAAGGCAGATTATAGATTGCTAATGTTCTGGTTTAGACTATGGACTGTGGATGAGCTTGAACCATATCGAGAGACTCTGCTAGATCTCCTGAGATTCCCCAAAGCATTAAAAATCAACTGGTTCATTGCCATACAGAAAATCCTGGGGAAGCTGGGCATGGATGCTTTTTGGTCAAACGCGGGAAGTATGAGCGGAATCTCAAGAGCAAGAATGAAGGAAGTGTTCTGGGAAACTACCTTAGCAGAGGATGCTTTAGTTTCGGAATATCGCCTGATTAAAGACTTTTTTACATTTAAATGTTTTTTATCAAGCATTGATGAAATTTTTCCTTCTTTTGCACGGAAGCTTTTCTTGCAATTCCTACCAAACTGTTTTGTTCAAAATGGTCGAGCAGTATTACCTTTGATGATCTCTGTCCGACATGCCGAAGACTTTCAGAATCTGTTGTCCATTTACTTTTCTTTTGCCTGTTCTACTGGTTACTGAGGAAAAAATGAATTGTTCCGTTATGTACTCTAGTAGAACGTGATATTAGAGGTGTTAAAAGCTCTGTGCACTGATACTAGACAACCCATTGTGTTTGGCCTTTCTAAATTTTGGCATGCGCTTTGGATCAAGCGAAGGAAATTATGTTCTTAAAGCTTTCTGTTGCCTATCAGGAATGGCTTGTCCCGATTCCTTTTGTAATTGTTTAAGATCTTGTATCTATTGGCTCTGTAACCCAGTACATTGGGCACTTTAATTCTGTTCAGACAGACTTGTTATTGGCTGCTATTGCATATTGCACTTTTTTCCCATGGAGTTTTTTTTTAATTGTGTAACGGTTTTAGTAACTTTTTATATTGTCTATTGTATCATTGCTGTACGTTCTGGTCTCTGTTATGCTGTATACTTTTCAGGATCTTTGTGATCATAATAAACGTTACTGACTGACTGACTGACTGATATAATCTTTGGTTGCATCAAACACTTTTACCCTGTAATAAAAGTCATATCATTGTTGTATTTTATTTTTCGATTTGCCCTTGAAGAAGGGACCTTCCAGTCACAAAATGCATTGAACACCATTGTTAAAACTTCAAGTGAAGACTCATGGAATGTTATAACTTGGAGTTTTGTTAATTTATGGAATGTCTTGATTTGTATACTTTTTTGTAGAGGCAACATGTGTTGCTGATAACATATATTGCATACCTGTGTCTGTAAAAGATAAAGGAATCTGCACCAATAGTTGATAGTTAATTAACTTTTTTGTGTACGTTGACATGTCATTGACATATTCTTGTCTTACAGTTGTGCACACCTGTCTCCAACTAGAACCATATTAGACACATCAAAATCTAATGGAACAAACAAGAGATTGCTAGGATAAAGAGAATTAACATAAATTAAGACCTCCCCCTGCTGTGTCTCCGTCTTCTGAATTTAATTATTCTTTCTCTCAGACTGCTCTAACATGTTTGCTCTTAGGAAAAATAAACATAAATCACCATCTACTTCTGATATCTACAGGACTGCACCCCAGGCTCTCTTAGTCTAGTCATTCGTTTATTTCGTTCTCCTCTCAGATCCATGTTCTAAGTAAAAAACTGCATACCTATTCTTCGACATTCATGTGTCACTCCTTTACCATATGTGAAGATAGACCTTAATTTTTGTTGCCAAAATGCACTGGCACGTGATCCTTGTGTATTGTATAATGCATCACTGCTTCAAGAGACTGGGTATGCACAAAAAAGATAATAGCAATGAAATAAAAATAAAATAATACATTGGGAACCGTCATTTATTACTTTTTCTCGAGTGAGGTACATAACTTAGAATATGAGTGGTTCTTTCTTCCTTACATTCCCACATATTCAAAAGGTCCTTCCTTGCTTACGTTTCTACATATTCATTCCATAACATCTTTCAGGAGATTCCATTACACCCTTTCAAACATCACTGAAGAAACATTTAAAATAATACAATTCACACACACAACACGTTCTTCAGGAAAACTGTACCACACTTGCACTTGGATTATTTATTCGCTGAAGAAGAGCATGGTTGCATGTTTCTATCTTACATGAAATAAAGACAGCAGCAATACCATGTTGTGTTCAGACCATAAGATGTGATTCACCCATCAACTGGGATTTTAGCTACCCCATTTATTTGAATTGCTGATATCACACTACAGTTTGATCACTTTTCCATAGAGCACAATCGGTAGTTTTATTGGCAAATTAGTACTTATTGCAATACAATCACCATTTTAATTAGCTGAACACTTATGTTCATTTTACAAAATCTCATGTTAACTGTGGATATAACTGCAATCCAGGTTGATGAAATATTAATTGATTGTAAAGCATAATAACTTTTTTATTATATTGCAGAGTATGCATTAGAAAAACTTGCATTTCTAAATGCTTAATGCTAAAATATACTTTAATGAAAAGGTCACATATTTTATCCATATGATTACTGATGCCACTGATGGTGGCCTTCATTAGGGAGACTGCACCAAAAACATCAGATGGCACCAATCAGGAGGAGGTCGTAATAAAAGTATGAGAACATTTCATATGACACTGAAGTAACACTTGTAGAGTATTACTATGCACCAGCAGTGCCAGGCATTGAGGTAGAACGCCTCAGCTGCATTAAATTGAAAGAAGAGATGCTCTGCCAATCAAGCCAACCTGTCACTTTGCCCACTAAGCAGATGGAAAAATCAACGTTTAGCAGGGAAAGTTAAATAAAAAAGAGTGTACCAGTATGAATTGAATAGTCAAGATGCAGTTGGCAATATACATCTGTTTGATAACACACAAATGCCAGTGTGAATATATGTGGAAATGGATTGTGAAATGCTACCAAAGCATTGCTCAGACCATGTTCACAATAGATGGCATGGTCAGTAAGATGTATGCTGATGAATCAGTAGCTACCAAATCTTCACAGTAGATCAAATGCCTTTCAGCTTTTCTTCTCAAACTGGGGCACCTGAACCTTACAGCTCAGATGGCAGTAAAAATGACTTAGTGTCATTACATCTTGTTTATAAATATTTTGGTGTTCTACAGTACATTAATTGCACTTTATTCCAACTGTTGGAGTTCATTTTAAGGGGCATTGTAGTGTTTTTGTTTTTCAATGTGTTAATCAGAGATTGTTTTACAAATATGATCACACAAGACACACTCAAATTTTTTTAAACAAAGTTAGTTTAACAAAAAGGAATCTTACCCTTGCAGCAAAATGTTTGACGTGACCAAACTATGCATATACTTTATGTGACTAAGGGCCCGATGTAGGTCGGTCGGTAACGGCCGAAAATCGGTATTTTCGGCCGTTTCCGACCGGTATTCAGTAATCGGTATGTAGGGACACATTATTTTACAGATTCGGTAAATTTACCGATCGGTAAATTTACCGAATCTGTAAAATACCGAATCGGTATTTATACCTATTCGGTATTTTTGATATGTAGGTGGGACTCTTCTGAGTCCCACAAGCCTTACAGAATCGGTATTTTACCATGAAATCCAACTTCATGGTAAAAAACCGATTCCGGTGTGCATGCACATGTGTGCATGCACACCTGTGCCATATGACAGGCAGACCTGCCCTTAGGGCAGGTATGCCTGCCACATGGCCCCCGAATCTTTTTTGGGGGTGCTAGAGGGTGTCAAAGTGACACCCCCTGCACCCTTGTCAAAATCGGTATACCGACCGGTAATGCCCCATTCATTCCTATGGGCTTCAAAGCCCATAGGAATGAATGGGCCATTACCGGTCGGTATTTACCGAATCGGTAAATACCGATTTTTACCGATTCGGTAGCAGGAACATCTGGATGTTCCTACATCTCAACCCCTTAGATTTACCGATTTTTAATTACCGAATCGGTATGATTCGGTAATTTAAAATCGGTAAATCTATTTTACCTACATCTGGGCCTAAATGTTACAGGAAGAAATTTGAATTTCATCTTTTGCATACCTCTGTCCTTTTCTGTGCCCTTCCTCAATGTGTAGTATTATTTTGACCTTTTCTTCATTGTTTTTGACTAGGGATTCATCCATTAGAGATAACTTGTGTCTGTTTGCGACATTGTGAAAAATGTAGCACAACAATGATGCAAGAGTTCATTTCAGGAAAGTGGATGACGTGCAGGATGTCATGACTAGACACATGAAATTGACTTTTGAGCAACCCAAAAGAGTTCCTTATTTTTAAATGAGTTATTTTGCGATTCCCCTCCACATTGGTGTGTTGATCCAGTACAGAGGTCAACAGCTATGACTACAATATGCAGGTGCTAGCAACTGTATTGAAAGACAAGCCATTCTAACAGGGTGCCACTCCACTGTGAAGCCAAAAAGAGGATACTGAGGAACTGGAACAGAGATAGCATGTTTTAATCTGAACTGCTAGGCTAGGTCACTCCTGAATGAGAACACAAGAAACCCCAGACTCGTTGCTGCCTACTTGGGCCTCGTCATAGGGTGAAATTCGAACACAGGAGCACAATGATCAGTGAAGGCAAGCAGGTGCAATATTTTATTGAAGTTAGAGCTACAGAGTAGTGGCACATCAGGTCTATTGTGCAATAGCATATTCAGTACACATCTGAAGAGTATGGACTTCTCATTCTCACTGCTGTCGGTGTCCTAGAGGGGAATGGGTTAAAATATGTGGTGCAATCTTTATGGGGCCAATTCACAAAGGCTTTTATAAGAGGTGCAGTAGTACTACAAATGTACTAATTCAAATACTCATAAATGTCTTTATGAATTGGCCTTATTGAAAATGTAAATATTCAAGAAATATGTAAATAACAATTAATACAAACAAAAATCACTGTTCCCTTTTTGCATGTTTTCTAATAGAGAGTTGACATTTTGAGTCAATTCACAAAGGCATTTATGCTATTGGGAATTAGTGAAACAAGAGAACAACTTTATGTACTCAAACATTTTCATGAATTGATGGCTATATATCCCCGCTAAAAACAACAAGTGTGGCTCAAGACTTATTTTCCATGTACACCAATCCAGAAGGTTTGTTAGTTTTGAAACAGGCAGCGACATAGTCAATAAAATTATTTCCTCCTGTTATTGTGAATTAAACTAACATTTAAAGGTCCTAGTTTCCAAAACAGATTTACCCATGAACAATTGACTCTCTGCTGGATAGTGACAAGGGATAAACTGGGCCTTTGGTGACCATCTTGCTCTAGACTCCAACAAATTACTGGCTGATTAATTTCACTCACTCTTGCACAATATTGCTCAACTATTAATAATAATATTAATACTAATAACGAGTTCCTAATACTCTGTGCTATTCTTCATTATATGCCAACTGACTAGCATCAACCAACTTCTGATATTTCAGTAGGTAATGCAATAAACATCTGATATTCGCTCAAAGGTTTATTGCAATCATTCTGAGTACAAAACAGAGACATGGTGAGATGCTTGTTTGCCAAAGGATGGTAGTCTCTACATGGAGAAAATTGTGTGAGGAAAAGGATATGACTCTGTGTAGCATGGCAAAACATCAACCGAGTAGCAGGGCATGAACCAATAAAAAGCTCAATACACACCATGTAGTTGGTTTTGTTTGATTGGCACCTCAGAATTTACCTTCATGTTATGGGGTAGTGAAACAAAAAAAAGAATAGTTTATTATAAATTAGGTCAATGAGAAAAGATATTAAAAATTAAGGCAGATCTAAGGTTCAGAATTTAGGAGAAACTCTGAAAGTAGAGCAACAATAACGAGCTCTGACAAAGAAATATTATTAAATTCTAAAATCAGTAAAAAAGGGAGGTGAGGGAAAGAGGCACTTCTGTGATTGAAGGTTGTAAACATTCACGCTTTGCTTTGCCACAGGTTCCTTAACAATGCGGGCGGAACAACAAATGCGTTGAACCACGCATCCCATTTACAATGCAGGTCATTACAACAACTTGCCTTAGGGGGGACACTGGACTTTGGAATAGTATAATTTACAATTTCAACTCCAGTCCCCGCAAACATGGGGAAAGCGTTGGACTTTAAAGTCCAATTCCGCTTTACCTAACGCATGTTGTTATAACAACTTGCGTTGTAAATGGAATGCGTGGTTCAGACACATGTGTTGCTCCGCCCACATTGCAAAGACAACGCATTGTTTGGTGGCATGGCATTCGCTGTTTCCCATGATAGAACCACAATTTAGGCCTTACTCTAAAAGAGCTCAAGCCAATACGTAATATTGTTTTAAATGTAGACCCGCATGCAACCACATTGAGCGCATCGTTCAAAACATTTAATCAACAAAAAAATCAAGGAATGAAAGTGTTGGAACTGGCGCTTCTTACAGGGTTATCCCCAACCGTTTTGCCTTCCTCCTGTATTTTTTCTGACCTTTTTTTGTCAGTTTTAGGAGTCTGGGCACTTTACCACTGCCGATCAGTGCTAAAGTACATGTGCTCGCTCTGGTAAACTTGGTGAGATTGGTCTACACCTGTTTGGCATATAGAATTTACCCGTAAGCACCTTGTACAGTTGTATCCCACAAACCGAGGACCTGTAAATTAAATGCTACTAGTGTGCCTGCAATGCTGCTTGCGCTACCCACTGAAGTAGCCTTTCAAACCTGTCTCAGGCCTCTACCACTGCAGGGCCTGCATGCGCAGTGTACTGCCACAGTGACGTGGCACTTAAATTGTTTGCCACGTATGAAACTCCGCTTTTACTACATATAGGTCAAACCTAAGGTAGGCTATAGGTAGCCTTATGGGCAGGGTGCTCTGTAGGTAAACGGTAGGATATATGCCTTTGTTGTGTGGCATGTCCTGGCAGTGACAAACAGCCTATTTGGTTTCTCACTACTGTCTTCTACCTGTCATAGGTTTGCATTGGGAATTCCCCGATATGTGTTTCAGTGGCAATTTCTGATAGGAAAGGGGTAGCATGGCCATGCTTGGAATGTTTGGAATAGTAGCGGTAAATCCTGCTTCTTGGTGAAAGTGGATTATTTATTACAATTTTAGAAATGCAACTTTTAGAAGTGGGTATTTCTGTGTGCTTATGACTCTTTGTGCCCTGCCTAGTTGTGTTTTCACTGCCTGGTTTAGACTGACTGGAGCAGAGGATGTGCATTCAGTCTAGACAGTTGCAAAGGGGGTAAGGTGTGTCCTGCCTTTCCTGGGTGCCTCATAGTTGGGCTGAGTAGGCCTGGTCTACAATTTGAGTGGTGGGAGGAGTTGTCACCTGCACCTGCACAGGGCTGTGCCTACCTTTCGCAATGCTGTTTCTGCCCCCTGCAGTATGTAGAGCCAGAGCTGGGGATTGAATGGGGGTGTTGTGCAATTTTAAAAATTGTTTGAAGTACCCCCAAAAAAAGGATTTAGGAGTATAAGTACAGGGGCTCTGACCCCACATTTGTTCAGCACTTTTGGGAAGAGGGACCCAACCTCTGCTAGAAGGACTCCTGAACTCCAAAAGGACTAATCTGGACTGTTCTTCCGTTGTCGCCCTGCTACCTGCTGTCTGTTGGGTGGCATAAAGGACTTTCTGGATTGCTTTTCTGCTTGTTGCCCTGCTGCCAGCTGCTCCTTGACTATGGGGTCCTGGGCCCTGTTGAACTGCTAGGAGAAACCAGCATTTTGCTGACCACTAAAGTTGTGTTGTCCTGCTGCCTGTGTGCTACCAGGCTGCACGAGGGACGACCATGTGTGTGCTAGCATGGATGTGCTGGTCTGCCTGCCCACCTTGCTGCCTTCCCGCGGGTCATTGTGGCCTAACTATACCTTCTCAAGCTGTCTCAGAGGCGCATGGTGTTTCCTGCACTTCCATGGCTAAGCGCTCTTGCAATAGGGATTTGTCCTGACCAGACTGATTTTGGAGGTCGCGCTGCGCTTCCTTGAGCTGCTCTTGGGTCATTTTGCCAGCAGGGGTTCGCTAGGCCTCTCTGCTTAAACCTGCAGATTGTGCCTCCCCTGTACCGGGGAACATCTACCTCAGGGATACTTGAATAATGGGGTAGGACAGGGTAAACTTCGACAGAGGCCCCCGATTCAAACCTGTGTTTAAATTGCCGCAGTCACAAAGATTACCATATTCCTCTTTTTTTATATTGTTTGTTTTAGTAGTCATCCAGAATCACAGTAAAATCGTAGCAACAGTTACACATCGTAGATGATCATCCCACAAAATCCACCATTTTCTTTCAAGGATAGGACATGTACACAACTGATACCTTGCATTATTGTAACAGATTACCTTGTCTGGATATAACATCATTGTTCCAAGTAAATGTATTACCATATTCCTCTTCGTAGGCGCGTAGGTCCTCCTGCAGCGTACGATATATGCCTACTAGGAAGCATTACCCTAGGGCTCTCAAAAAGTACCATATCCCTGCTAGTAGGAGTGCAGTTGTTCTAAGGCTCATATTTCTTTGCTGTTCTTGGTGTGTTTTGATTGAAAGTTTGTGCCCCATGTGTTTATCGTAACAGATGGTGATTTTTGTATTGTCTTACTGCAATCTAATTTGAATTCCATGCCCTGATGTGGGTGTATGTATCATTTTATTCCCTAAACTGCTTTGTTTTCATGCTCTAATGTGGAGATGCATGTTGTGGTTCGGCCTTATACAAATAACAGGATAACGAGTATCATTTCAGAGTGTACATGGTATGCATAGGGATGGTGAGGCTTATGACATACACACCAAATCCGTCTTTCCTTGAGTGCACTAAATGATGTTATGCCAACTGTTTCTTAACGTGTGCAAAATATACGTTTTTACTTGATTGCACTACCTTGTGGTGTTATGACAATTGCCTGGTTGGCAAAGTGATTTTATGATCTATGTGACATCATGACAAGTGCCTAGTGGCACACTGATGTATGTGATTGTAGTCTAATGTGTTTAATGTATAATCCAAAGAATACTTTTATAGAAAAGTGAGTGGAGTCTATTTTTGTGGTGTGCCTAGTGTGTCACTGGTGTGGGTCTTTGTTGCGCAAACGCTTAACACATTGCCCCTGGGATAAGCCTGACTGCTCTGTCAAGCTACTGAAGGGGTGAGCAGGGGTTTTCTTGGATGTGTAACTCCCTTACCCTGACTATAGTTGTGGGTACTGCCTGGCTTAGGTGCATACCCTAGCAAACCAGAAATCCAATTTCTATTAGGTCTAAAGAAGATGCCTGAAAGTCAGATATTGAAAATGAAGAACGTACACAGAACACAGCAAACTGTAAAAAGCAGAGTGGTGAGCTGCAGAACCATCATGAACAACGAGAAAATTAGGGCACAAAGGGACTATTTGAAAAAATGCACTGCCTGAAACAGTAGAGCAAATGATGTATAGGATAACATGTGTATAATAACACTTTCACAAACTTCTCAAATACATATAAATGTACACTTCCAATGCACACCCAGAGACCTACCATGGAAACACGTTCAGTCTGGGCTGTGTATTACGGCAGTTAATACTGAGAAAATAAGTGAATACTTAGAGCTGTTTCATAAAACATAAAAACGTTGCTCTAAAATTGTGTTGTTATGAATAACAATATATTGAAACATTTTAAAAAAATAAAATCGCAAGTCTTTTTTCATTGATCATCAAAAGTAAAACTTAAAGGGTGCACAACTATCAAATATGCTTTCACTCCAATTTTTTGTTAAGTTTCAATGACTGATAATTTTGTTGTTGTTCAATAATAAGGAAATGCATCTGCCACAGCCATGTTAATGATAGTTCAGCGCTGGGGGCTAGTTGAGTGCATCATCAAAGTGCTTTCACTTTTTGATAGTGTCACACAGCCTGTTAGGTTGGGCGGTGCTACCATGAACAATGCTACTACGATCAAATGTGGGCAAAATTTAAATTATGCCAGATATAATTCCCGTAATTTCGGAAATTTAGCATCACGATTGTTGTGTCAAAATCCTGAAATTATGCCATGTCACATAATTATGTTCCATTCGTATTAAAAATTCACTGCAAGTGCATGGTCATGATTAAAGGTGTGCAGCTTTTGTGCACTATTTTAGAGCAGCAAATGCAACCTTGTATCAAAAAGTGCCACAAGGGCACATTTTACACTAAAATATAGCTATGAGTGGTGGATTGCATTTCGCGTAATTACTCCACATTTTATGTAATTTTGCAAAAAGTTTGCGTAATTACATAAAAATAAATTATAAAAATGTCACCAGCATCTTGAAGATGATCCCAGGCTCAATGCAGATATAGCAGCTTCTGAAGATATTTCTTCGTTACTATTATGGAACTCCATGATTTACATCGGTATTTTTTTTTTATTCCCTCTTCAAAGAAGGATGTATTTGTGAACACAAATTTGGTTGTAATAGAATATCTCCATATGAATATGAAAAAGTTCAACATGCAAGACAAAGAAGACCTATAGATGTGACGTTTTCATTGACCTTTGCAAAGTGCATTTTGACTCTAGCAATATTGCACTACTATTGCAGCTTACGTTCAGCCCTGTCCACTTCCACCTTGTTGCTCCAAATCATCATCAGCATCTTCCTCAGTAGCACTACCCCATCCTTTGCATTGGTCTGCAAAATTTGCAGGACATTAAATAAACTCAAGTTTTGAGGAAACTCAAAAGGATAAATGGACAAAAACGACAACAAAGAAGGTGGTACATGCAAGCATATTTGAAAAAAGGAATTTGCAGTAGTTATGAAACAATTGATATTTTGGCATCAATCAATCAATCATGACATTTATATAGCGCGCTACTCACCCGGAAGGGTCTCAAGGCGCTGGAGGAGGGGATACGTTACTGCACGAACAGCCAGGTCTTGAGTTGCATCCTGAAGGAAAGGTGGTCCTGGGTTAGCCGAAGGTGGATGGGGAGGGAGTTCCACGTCTTGGCTGCCAGGTAGGAGAACGATCTTCCTCCAGCGGTGGCTCTGCGGATGCGTGGTACGGCGGCGAGGGCGAGGCTGGACGATCGTAGCTGGCGGGTGGGTGTGTAGAAGTTCAGGCGGTCGTTGAGGTACTTGGGGCCCAAGTCGTGGAGAGCCTTGTGTGCGTGGGTGAAGAGCCTGGACGTGATCCTCTTGCTGACGGGGAGCCAGTGCAGGTCTCTTAGGTGGCCGGAGATGTGGCTGTGATGGGGGATGTCCAGGACGAGTCGTGCGGAGGCGTTCTGGATGCGTTGGGGTCTTTTCTGCAGTTTGGCTGTGGTTCCGGCGTAGAGGGTGTTCCCGTAGTCCAGTCGGCTGGTGACGAGTGCCTGGGTGACCGTCTTCCTGGTCTCGGTGGGGATCCCGCGGAAGATCTTACGGAGCATACGCAGGGTGCTGAAGCACGATGAGGAGAAGGCGTTGACTTGTCTGGTTATCAAGAGGGAGGAGTCCAGGATGAAGCCCAGGTTGCGTGCGTGGTCCGTTGGCTTGGGAGTGGAGCCCAGGGCAGGGAGCCACCAGGAATCGTCCCAGGCGGAGGGCGATGATCCCAGGATGAGGACTTCCGTTTTGTCTGAGTTCAGTTTCAGGCGGCTGTTCTTCATCCACTCGGCAACGTCTTTCATCCCTTCGTGTAGGCTAGCTCTGGCGGTGGTGGGGTCGTTGTTGAGGGAGAGGATCAGCTGGGTGTCGTCGGCGTAGGAGATGATGTTGAGGTTGTGTTGTTGTGCGATGGCTGCAAGGGGGCTCATGTAGACGTTGAAGAGGGTTGGGCTGAGTGATGATCCTTGTGGTACGCCGCAGATTACTTCGGTGGCCTCAGATCTGAATGGGGGGAGGCGGACTCTCAGTGTTCTTCCGGCGAGGAACGAGATGATCCACTCCAGTGCCTTCTCTTGGATTCCGATGTTGCTGAGGCGCTGTATTAGGCTGCGGTGGCAGACAGTATCGAACGCTGTGGAGAGGTCCAGGAGGATTAGGGCTGCTTTTTCCCCGTTGTCGAGCAGGTATCTGATGTCATCGGTAGCTGCGATGAGGGCGGTCTCGGTGCTGTGGTTGGCTCTGAAGCCGGACTGCGAGGGGTCGAGGGATCCATTTGTCTCAAGGAAGGCTGCAAGCTGTCTGTTGACGGTCTTATCAATGACTTTGGCAGGAAAAGGGAGGAGCGAGATGGGGCGGAAGTTCTTGAGGTCGGTGGGGTCCGCTGTAGGTTTCTTCAGGAGGGCGTTGAGCTCGGCGTGCTTCCAGCTCTCCGGAAGGTGGCGGTGTGAAAGGAGGTGTTGATGATGTCCCGCAGATGGGGTGCGATGATGGAGTCTGCCTTGTTGAAGACGTGGTGGGGGCAAGGGTCGGTTGGAGATCCGGAGTGGATGGTGTTCATCGTCCGGATGGTGTCTTCGGTGCTGATCAGGGTCCAGTTGCAGAGGGTGGTGGTAGGGGGCGTTGGTTCGGTGGGTGGGTGCGTGGTTGGTGAGCCGAAGCTGTTGTGTATATCGGCGATCTTGCGGTGGAAGAACGAGGCGAGTGAGTCGCAGAGGTCTTGTGAGGGGGTGATGTTGTTGTTGCCGGCGCTGGGGTTGAAGAGCTCTTTGACGATGCTGGAAAGTTCCTTGGTGTCATGGGCGTTGTTGTCCAGTCGTTCTTTGAATGCTGTCTTCTTGGTGGTGCGGATCAGCTGGTGGTGCTTGCGGGTGGGGTGCATGAGGGCGGTCATGTTGTCTGTGGTCTGGTCTTGGCGCCAGGCTTTCTCGAGGGTGCGGCAGTTCCTCTTGGAGTCCTTGAGTTCGTCGGTGAGCCAGGGGGTTTTCTTGCTGCCGGGCCTGTTGGGAGGGTTCTTTAGTGGTGCGAGGTCGTCGGCGCAGGTGGTCAGCCACTGTGTGAGATTGCTGGCTGCTCTGTTCGGGTCCGTTGTGCTGGCGGGAGGGCTCTGGCTGAGGGAAATGGTGAGCTGCTCGGCGGTGATCTAGCTCCAGTTCCGGCGAGGAGCCTGTTGTGGGTGGTGGTGGGTCGAGTTTCTCCTAAAGCTGAAGTGGACGCAGCTGTGATCGGTCCAGTGTAGTCCGGTGGAGTGGCTGAAGGAGATGTGCTTGCTGGAGGAGAAGACGGGATCAAGCGTGTCGCCAGCGTAGTGGGTGGGGGTATTCACCAGTTGCTTGAGTCCGAGGTTGGCGAGGTTGTCCAGCAGGGTGGTGGTGTTGCTGTCATTGTTGTTTTCCAGGTGGAAGTTGAGGTCTCCTAGGAGGATGTAGTCCGAGGAGGAGAGGGCGTGCGGGCTGATGAAGTCTGCGATGTCTTCGCTGACTTGTGTGCGTGGTCCCGGGGGTCTGTAGATGAGGGTGCCTCTGAGGGTGGTCTTGGGGTCGGTGTGTATCTGGAAGTGGAGGTGTTCGGCGGCAGCGAGGTTGTCATTGGAGTTGGTCGAGATGCGGATGGTGTTTCTGTGTACGATGGCGATGCCTCCTCCGGTCTGGTTGACGCGGTCTCTCCAGATGATCTTGTATCCGTCCGGGATGGCTGTGGCGATGTCGGGCGCTGAGGAGGCGTTCATCCAGGTTTCCGTGAGGAAGGCGACGTCTGGTGATGTTGTGTCGAGCACGTTCCAGAGTTCGATGGCGTGTCTGTGGACGGAGCGGGTGTTGAGTAGGATGCACTTGAGGTGGTTGCTGCTGGTGCTCGGCTTGGCGGGTGCGGTGCAGGTCCGGTGGCAGGTGAACTTGCAGGCTTGGCAGGTGAAGGGTCCGTGGGTGCGTTTCGGGGTGGCTCGGTAGCAGGCGGGGGTTCGGCCAGCGTTGAGTGCGTGGAGGGTGGTGGCATCGTAAGTCCGTCGTGAGGTCTGGCGTCGTTGGGGGCCAGGGGTCCTCGCGCTGGGCGCGGTCTTGGCACGGACGGGCGCAGACGGGCTTGCCTTTGGCGCGCCTTCGGCGCACAATCGGCGCGCCCGCTGCACGCGTCCGCTGCACGGTCGTCCTGGGGGCGACATAAGAGGGAAGGAGGGGAGGAGGGGTCAGCTGGGAGGCGGGAGGGAAGAAGCCAATGGGTGTGGGGGGGCGGGGCCGCACGGGAGGCAGTGGTGGGAAAAACGGGGCTGAGGAGCCCGGCGGAATAACTCACTCACTCACTCACTCGGGGTACAGAAAAAAGAGAAGGAAAGCAGGCATACGGGGCACACAATCAAGGCACAGGCAGTCCAGGCGGCGCTCGTGTAGGGTGGGAGAGCGCCGATCTGGAGGGAGGAGAAGGCGGCAAGAAGATTGGCAGGCGGGGCTGCAGCGGTGGAGAAGTGACCTACCCGAGGGTCAAGGGGCATCGGAAATAGAGGTGTGGCCTGCACTCAGAATGCTAGCAATAACATACTGATTGTGTCCTTCAGCTGATGAAAAGATTCGTAATTCTAAATTTAAAAAAATCTATTCAAACTAACACACACCTTTTATAGTGTGCAGGCATTTTCCACTATGAAATTAGCAAAATGTACTTTTGTACATAAGGTACACTTGCACTTATGTAATAGCAATCATCATCAAGCCTGCTGTCATTCTCGTCTGGGGCATAAATGGGCATACTATAATTTAATGGTTAGAACAAAAACAGACTTTTCCAAGAATGTCAGCCTCTCTAATGTCAATGCAGTGTCAATGCCACCTGATAAACTAATATTGTATTCATTAGGGTTAAATTCAAATCTTAGTTTAGAGCCTATACCCCAGGTAACCCACCACCATGTCAACTGAAAAACTAAATGGCACACTGTTAGAAAGGGGGGTCTCTAGTTGGCAACGGTTTGCACCGTTGTCCAAGTAGGGACCATTCTTCCTAGCCAGGGTAAGGGGGATACACTTCTAAAATAACCCCTGCTCAACCCCTTGGGAGCATGGCACGAGCAGACAAGCTTATCTCAGAGATCGTGTATAAAGCATTTGTGTACACTTATAGTAATACAGTAAAAACACTACAAATGTACACCACACCAGGTTAGAAAAATATGTGCTCATTATCTAAACCAACAAGACCAAAATGACAAAACTCTCCAATACTGTAATCAAAATATGACTTTTAAAAGGTAGAAACAGTTCTGTCCATAGCAAACTATAGAAGCAACACTTTCAACACAAAGTACCCTGGATGCGTCACAGTCACAAACAAAAACAGCCTCTGGGAAGGTGATGCGTCAGTTCCTTACTTCAGGGGAGGTGATGCGTCGGTTCCTTACTGCCACACAGGGAAGGTGATGTATCGGTTCCTTACTGAAGGGGACGTGATGCGTCAGTTTCTTACTGTGTGCGGAGGTGATGTGTCGTTTTTTTACTGCGGCCCTGGAATTCTTGTAAAATTGGCACCCATGTGCGATGCATGATGATCGGGGATGCGTTGGTTCTCGATGTGGCGGCAGCAAGGGCCCTGCGGTGGTTTCTCTAGCCAAGGTCCCACGATGCGTTGGTTATTGCAGCCGCACAGCAGGGCCTGCGTCAGATCTGGTGCAGTGATCTAGTATTTCGGAGATCGGTGCACAGGATTCGGTTGCGATTTCTCCAGCAGTGGGTAGGTGCTGCATCGTTTTCTTCGGTGACACATTGGAAACAGGTGTGGATGAGTCATGCTTCTCGTAGTTCCATTACTTTTCCAGCTCGCAACAGCAGGAACAACCTTCAGAGGCCCAATTCATAAACAGGCACCTCCTGGCAAGTCAGAACTCCTAGCAATGAAGGTGGTGGTGGTGAAGTCTTTGTATCCCTGAGACTTCAAAACAGGAGGCAAGCCCTACTTCAAGCCCTTGGAGATCTTCCTAAAAGAAGGAGACACAGCACACAGCACACAGCACACAGCAAAGTCTTTATTCTCTGCTTGGCAGAAACAGCCACTGCAGGCCAACCTCAGAGAGCACACAGCAAAGGGGCAGTACTTCTCCTTCAGTATTCCCAGCTATTCTCCCTGGCAAATGTTCCTCTTGATTTCCAGAAGTAATCTAAAAATCTGGGGTACGGGCCCCACTTTTCATAGCACAAGTTCCTTTGTTTTCTGGTGGCAGAGAAGCTCTTTGCCCATCCAAAACCAGTTCTGTCCTCTCTGGTGCAGCTTCCTGGTAGGAGGTGGAGACAGCATTGTCCAAAGAGGACCAGGCCCATTCTGGTGTATAAGCCCCCCTACTCTGAATGCAATCCATGTCTATTCAGCCAGCCCCGACCGACTCACCCTGAAAAGGCAGGACACACCTCAGCCCCCCCAAGTGGCTGTCTGAACAGAATGCACATCCCCAATTCAGAGAACTACTGCGAGTACTATGGGAACTATGGGAAGAGAAACGCACATTGTCTGGTAAAACACATAGAGGATTTGAAGCGACTATCAAGTTAAGTAGCTAAATGATAAAGAAGCATAATATTTGTAACATAGCACATATTTATAATGTGACATTTTTATTACTGCATAACAGCAAATGCTACTAGTGCAAAAACAACAATTGATGGACAGAAGGCAGAACAATGTCATACATTCTCCCCAGTACAGAGATCTGGGCCTAAATCCATCGTCCTCCCTGGACTGGAAACAAGCATCCTAGGACTGGTTTTGGGGTTTCACCCCTCATCAGCTAGGATAGTTTGACTCCAGTAGCATGTACAAGTGGCACTTGGTCTATCTAATTTTGTTCACATAATTGCACAGTTTCTTACTAACAGGTCTAACTGTAAATGGGGCAGATGTGGTGTAAGCCAAGATAAACAGTCAATAAGATACTTACTATATGCAATCATTGATTGCTCAACTCTGATCTTGGGTGATTGATTCACAACCTATCTTTACTTTTTCTGACTTCAGTATTCATTATTCTATACACCGTGTGAATCTTAAATGTCCCAATACTCACACAGTCTTAATTCGTCTTTTAAAAACATCATGTAATTCACAAAGTGTGGAGCTACAAGGTTTTTATTAATGGCAAAAGAGGGACATACCTAGGGTCTTATTTAGCGATATGGCACACAGGCGGCACTCCACAAGTGGGACAGATGTAACTTATGTTGCTCTGTCTGATTACCGCTTACCATATTTAGAGATCTGTCTGTCTGTAGGTAAGAACAGGCCACGACCTGGCATCCCATTTATTAGGTTAGCCATGAGAAGGGCCGGACCGCGATCACAAACCAGCCCTGGCAATTAAGTCCGACCGGCAGAGGGCCGGCGGGGAAGCTGGAGTGAACACTGCTTCTGCTGCTATTTTGTTACAAGGGGCCGATTTTCCAAACACGCCCCCAGTAACAAAACTGGCCCTCACCCTTCCGGCCCACCGTGGAAACACCTGATGCCTGCTACAGCCAGTCCGGCCCTGGCCATCAGTTATCATGAACTTAAATGGAATTCATTTTAAAAAAGCAGCTGTGCATCCAGATGTGGGTATACTCTAGAGCTGGAGGCACCAAATCAAATGTTCCAGTAAGTTGAAGAACATTTCTATCAAATAATGGCATGCTTGCGTACAAAACTGCACAATTTCCATATAATGTATGCATGGGTCAAAACAGCCAGCCATTTCTCGATTCACATTTGTACTTGAAATACGTTCTATGTACTTTTGAACATATGTGCATTCATCTTTTTCATAACTAAAAATAATAAAGTATGGATAAGCCACACAGCTGAATTTGTTTCGGCCACAGAAAATGGTAACGGTTTTAACTTTTCAATATGTAACATAGAAAAAGTTGCATCTTTCATAGACATAAAACGCTGTTGTTCAGTCAAATTGAAAGGGTCAAACAATGATAAAGTATTCATGTAGTGCCACAGCACTTTTCCTGATTTCAATGTCTGCAAAGTCCAGGCGAACTGCATAATAGAACGCAATTGATTTTGACCATTGTACAAAACAGACACATCCTCTTGCACCATATCAACAACAGATGAAACTATATTATCTAATGTGTAAATGTGGGAACAAAGCGTGTTAATGCTTACAATAACTGCTAGCACTTTTTCTAAATTTGCTTGATCTATTGCCCTAATGCGATAAGCAGGCTCAATCTAGGAAAGTTTCCAAACTTCGTTGTAAATAGCATATATCCATCTTTTTGATTTGCCGGAAGCCGGGCCCTTGAAAAAATCTTTCAGATCAACATCGTCAGTCAATTTAGATAAATGCAGCTTAACTGATGCTAAAGTGGAATGTTTGAGCCAACTCTGACATAATTTGCCTGCAGAATAGGTAGTCACAGAATGGCCACTCTCAAAACGGGGATCCACTCTAACCTGTGTATAGCCTTGAGCTAAACCCAGAAAACGATGCTGGCAAGAATCTGCACTTTTGTGCCACAGCAACCAACCCTTAGGATCCAAACTGGATATGTTGAAGGTAGAATTCAGTAACACCGTCTGTAATTCTCTAATTGAAAACTTTGTATTGTTATCCCATACAAAGTATTCCTCTAATTCAGGAAAAGAAGGAGCATTTAATTTTTTAATAGTAGCCAATCCAAAGCAAGTTGTTTGTGAAATTGTAGAATTCAAAAACAACATATGGTTCGGGATGAGACATGCACGATGCAAAGCCTCAGTGCCTTGCACCTGCCAACTTTTAGAACCCCAAACAGATTTAAGATCAACAGTATCCTTCCACAGTTCATAGCCCCCAACTGCCAATTGGTCTAGAAAAGACTTCGAATACAATAATTTAGTGTAGGTAAGTCTAACCTTGGAAGTGGACTTTTTGGTCATTTTAAAATAAAATGCATTGGGATTTGACTGATCAAAATCAGTAAAGTAAGTGAACCTCTTTAAAAGAGAAGGGGAGCTGCCTTCAACAGGAGCGGGACAATGTTCCCATTGTGTATAATTACCATATTCCTCCTGGAATTAGCCCTATGCAGGTAGTGATTGCCAAAGTGTTGATAACAAAACAAATCACCATAATTTGGGGAATTTTAAACACAAATGTTCAGCATCAAAGGCAGCATAATATTTCAAATCAGAAAACAAAGCTTCTACGGCCTGAACATCCCAATCATCAGAGCGTATATTTTGTTTAATCACATCACCCATAGAAATCCTTAGAACATTTGGGACATTAATAACCTCTCTGGGTCCGTGCATTTGAAATCTAATAGCATCCCACACAAACCCATCTAAGACAGGCCAAGCAGTAATATTAACAAAAGCCACGTCCCTTTTCAATCTGTGTGATGAGGAGTGGGGTTCCAATGTTCCATTAATATATCAATGTTCTCTCTTCAACATAGTGTCTGTTGACAAGTCGGAAAAAATACACCACAAATCCAATTGACAGGAACAAGTAAATTGAAAAAAGCACCAACCAAATGTAGGTCCAAGGAGGAATCAAAAAATGTTTTTTAAACCATGTTGCAAAAACTGGAATTTTTTAAGGGGTCTTCGATGTGTGAGAGTCTGTGTCAAATGAAAATCTGGACTCTGTAGCCAAACAAGTTTGCAAATCAGGCATTGATAAGTCTGTGGGGTAAGTATACTCAGTCTCATCAAGAGGAGCATCAGGTGGAGAACTCAATAAAGGACTGGAAACTGCAGGCATCTCGAGGGCAACGTCAGGCCTGGTATTAGGAGCCGGGGCCAAAACTGAATGTCTCAAAAAAGATGGACAGGAGACTGCTGGTGTCATACTAAGAAGAATCAGCCACTCTGTGTAGTTTGACATTGTCAATGGAGATGTACTTTTTTTCTTTATGACCTGGAAGTGGTGGTAAATTGACTGTTCTTGTGCCCTGCATGCCAAGTACAGGAACTGGAGCTCAATATGAGGAGCCAAATTCTTTCTTGTTTTTGATCTTCTCTCGAACCAGTTCTCCAACTCGGGGTAGCCAGCCAACTACCGGAATCTGCAAAACAGCAACAGATGTGGAGGGCAAGTGTTCCCTTGCAAGACTGTCTCTCGTCTCTTGTAAATTCTGTAAAACATGGCAATGTTCATCTACGTCAAAGGGGGCAGCAACCGCCACCTGGTCTAGACCTTCAAGGTCTGGGACGAACATTTTGATACCAAAGAGCATTTCGTATGGGGTGCGCCCACCCAGAGACCTTCTAGGGAGATTATTAAGTGCACGTTGCACGCTATTGAGATGGGCCAGCCAGTTCCTGCCAGTGCCTATAACCCTAGCTGTCAAAGACTGCTTTAAATCTCGGTCCATTCGTTCCACAACACTATTACCCTCAGGTCTGTATGGAGACGAAAACTTGACTTGGACCAACAACAAACTCATGACATCCTTGTACGATATAGAGGCGAACGCCTGATCCGAATGGAAGGTGCCACAGGCAAAAATCCCTACAAAGATACGCAAGTCTCTATTGACAGTTCCCGAATCAGCGCTGCGGTGTGGCCACACCCAAACAAAGCATGTGCAAGAATCAACTGCAACTAAGATGTACTTATACGCAGTATCAGAGGAAAAAGGACCGCGGTGATCTAAATAAACACAACCAAGTGGTCTATTAGAAATGCACAACTACGTCTGCGGCGGACGCGTAGCAGTCGAAGGCTTAATCTGCTGACAAATGTCACATTGAAGGACATAATCACGCGTCTGTTTGTACAGTCCCCACCTCCAGAAACGTTGTTGTAACTGAGATACAGTAACCGAAACGCCAGCAAGTGCAGACGTAACACCCTCGTGGGCAGCTGTAATCAGTGTGGACCTGCGGTCCACGTTGGGAATCAATCTTTCATCAACGTCCGGTATTTTCACATAAGGAACTTTATCAGGACTTAAATGATAAGAATACTTTGAAGGGAAACCCTTAGGATATTTACTTCCCTTCTCAGTAGTGGCAACCGCCACAAAGATGCCATCATCAATCTTACTTTTGGAAAGTGTAACTGCTGCAACCAAATATGTCGATACAGCTGTTTTTGCGGCCTAATCGGCCAAACTATTGCCAACAGCATGAACTCCCATACGTTGATGACCAAGAGTATGAATTACATACACGAGTGGCAGCTGCTCTTTAAGTTCAACCACTCGGACCCAGATCATTTTATGTTTTATTGTGCTACCCTTGGAATCACGAAAATCATTCTGAATCCAAAAGAATAGGTTTTCATTGTAAGACTGGACACAGTAGTAAGAATCACTCACAATAAGAGTAGTCGCACTAGGATCAGCGTACTCCAATGCAAGCATCGGAGCACGGAGCTCTGCCAATTGTGCGGTACAGTCCCCTAACATCTGCGTATGTACGACATCGGACTTGAACTCATCATTCACCATGGTACCTTCCACAATGGCACAAGCTGAAACGTATGCGTGCTTAGACCCATGCGCAACTTGCTCTAAACCATCAGTGTAAATGATACAATGGAAATCCTCCAATGGCCGCATAGTCAATGGTACAGGTTGAACAAACTCATACAGCAAAAACTCTTGTGACTGCAAGGAGGCATCAAAAACAAACGTGACATCCGGAGATGTCAATGATGCAGCCCATTGTATCCACCATGGGTGCAAAGCTTTAGAATTTGGTACACTGGCTTTCGTCACTGCCTCTAGTACAGGATACGGGGTAACAACCAACATGCGTTTTCCGTGCGACAGTGCACGTTCCTTTTCCACAGTGGAAAACCGCATTTCAACTGAAGTGTACAAGTGTGACTTGTAAGCGATAGCCACTTTGTCACCTTCATTAAAAGTAAGGTAAGTGAAAGCCACCGCCCCAGGGATGATTCTTATGACCAGGTTGGTGTGGTTATCACAAGTCAGTAAGAATTTAGATTCTAGAAGATCAGCCTGCAAAGATTGCAAAATGGCTGAATGTTCAGGTAGCCAGCACGATTTGGTAAAAGTAGGTTGTATCAAAGCATACAAAGGCTTGATACCCTGGGCATATTCGGGAATATATGTACGCCCCAAATTCAAAAATCCCAGCCAGAACTATAATTTTTTTCAGTGTTTTCAGTTTTCAGCTCGTTCCAGCTGGAAGGGCCACAACACCAGGGGCCCCACCCTGGAAATTGCGGGTATTATATTGAACTAGGGCCCGTATAACACTTATAGAAGAGTTATAGAGGGTCTGTAATTCAGCAACGGGGACCTGCCCCGCACGAGGATGCGGGGTGAATCCAGCCAAAACCGGCCAAGAAGCGCCTGGAATGGACAAAGGACCCAATCTAATCGCCGTTACACTGTGAGGAAGGGCGACATCAAACCAAACACGGTGCTGCCATGCAGACATCGGAATCTCCTGTGTCCTATTAGGGACATATTCCATGGGCACGGCAGTGTAAGTGTAAGTGTTAAACACCTGAGTAGCCGCATCTGCTGCAGGAAACAGCACCCATGAGTAGAAAATCTCAAACGGGTACAGCACTCACCACCAAAATAACTGCTATGCCCTCCAAACCAACATTGTAAGCCTGCAAATGATTGCGGACATCAATTCGACTATGCTGCGGTATGTCAACGTTAGCCATAGTGACACAGAGAAGAAAAGGTACAATATAAAACAAAATAGCACAACTGGGTAGTAATTCAAAAGGAAACTGTTTTGAAAGATTCAAGCTTGAAAAGACCTGTGTAACTATAGGTAGGTTTGTCCGACACTACTGTTATCCGGAAACAATAGTGAAGGGGCTAAGGACTGATAGAAGTACTTCTCAAGCGTCATGAAATAAGACCCTCATCGTATGGGCGCCATGTAGCAGGGATTCTGCTCCTACACAGAACTGTGCATAGAGACTTGCAACCTCAGTGAATTAGGGTGTGCCAAAACTCACCTTAGTACCCAATATCCCCTACTAGACTAGCATCAGTATCTCATTGGCTCTTCCATAACACCAATGATTAGACAACCCAGAACATGGAACTTAGATTAACTCAGGCTATGTGGAACACATGAACCGTCTTTCGTTATACTCTCATACCAGTCCAAAACAGGGAGTAAAAGAAGACACGTGCAAGTTTGAAATATTTATTTCTAATGCCGTGTTCTCATGCGCAGTATCTTAGCTAATACAAGCAGACATATTATAAGCAACAAGATTATCAGTATAGTTACTATTCCATAAAATACAAAGGGAGAAAGCATGTTACAATGCTAAATGGAAACAGGTTTAAAATATACCTATATTTCACCCTACCTTGCTAGTAGGTTATTTTATATCTACAGAAGGTCTCTTGGGTTTACAAGGGCGGCCCCATACCTCTGGTACTTAGCAGAAATGGATCACATCAGATTCTGCACCAGCTCTCAGCATGCAAATGTTCTCCAAGTGTGTGTGATCATGCCTACGCAGTGCATTATTAAACGCGTCAAAAATAGAGGTGTCCACAGCTGCATATATGTTATGTCTAAAACGTGCGCTAATCAGTCCGAACAACAACCACTGTGTTGAAATAACCTTGAAGGCCTCGGCACTCACTGTTCAGACAAAGCTTACCAAGCAAGGCTTCTAATATAGAAAAACATATTATTCTTGTGTGAAGCAAAACACTCTGCTAGACTCTAAACATTTATTATAATGTGACGTGTGCAAAAGGCAGCAGGAAGGAAAACATGGCGTTTAAACTTCTAATAAGCTCATGTCAACTTAACACAGTGTAAATTCAAGGCTCAGACCCACGACAATCTTCCCATAGCCATAGTCATTGAGCTGTCAAAGCTGTTGTTTAATTTGCAAAGAGCATACGTGACCATCCTCTCTTTGGTCTTAATTTTTTGTAGGTGCAGTGTTGGTCTACCGGTTTTGCTCAGCCATGCTTCCAGGTAGTTGTAGTTTTGTACGCATACCGTCCCCAAACTCCATTTTCTTATCACCAATCCTTGGGTCGGCTAAATCCACACCAGATAGAGCCAGGCCTAGTTCACCTGTGTATAAGTTGAATAAAAGTGGGGTCAGCACACACCCCGCATTTTAGCCCTCAGTCAGTGGTTATTTTGGCAGTGGTTGTCTCCCCATAAGCTTGACCCTTACCCAGGTCCTGGTGTAGAGGGAAATGATGGCATGCAATAATTTAGAGCAAATGTTTCACCTTTCTAGTTTCTGCAGGATGCTCTGGACAACTCCATTGAAGGCCGCAGAGTAGTCGATAAAACAGGCAAAAACAGGGGAAGATGTATGGGTTACTGCTTGATGGGATAGGTGCGAGAGGGCAACACTGTTGTCCAGTGTTGATCCTCCCACTCAAAATCCTGTTTGATAGAAGGGTAGCAGGCCCAGTTTGCTAGCTCCTGCAACAGTGTACTGGCATAGGCATTGCCCTCAATGTCCAACAATGCTATTAGATGATAGTTTCTTGGGTCAGTGTTGGTGCCATTCTTGAAGATGAGCTCCAGAAGAGAGCCGCTCCATGACTCCAGGACATCTTCAGGGGCCCTTCATTTAGCATATAACAGGGTGAGTGCTGAGACCCAAAACTGTGTGTCCTCTCTAAACAATGACTCTGGGATGCCATTGGGTCTGGGGGCACCGTCCTTTCTGATATAAAGCATTATAGAGTGTATAAATAAGTACGTATATATCACAAACAAATGTCCATTTACCAACATAATAGTTTGCATTGTGTTTCAAAGATACACATGGATACATGAATAAAGTTCATCAGGGTTAAAGGGCCTTTAAGTAAGAATAGAAATGATACCAATAACCTTACATTGGGTACATTGAACATTGTCAGAATTTGGGTTGTTGGTTGAACGGGAGGGTGGCCCTTGTTCAAGACCCAGCCACAATCTCTATCACGATAAACCAAAAAACTCACTAAATTAAACTTTTATTAACCCTCGGCTGATTGGTGAAAAAAACAATCTGGCTATTTCTTGAGGCTATGTGTAAAGTATTTACGCAGCACACAAACATTTTAAAAGTGAAAACAAAATACAAGAACAATCAACACCATTTTTAGGAAAATAGAGTACATTTTAATAAATTATTTGACACCAATATCTAATCAGTAGAACCGGAGTAATTAATTTTTAAAATGAAAGGTCAAAACAAGCACCTAAAAGATCTAGCGCCAACCGCAGACATCTAATCGTGCAATACTAGCCAAAGTTGTAAAAATATGGATGAACAAAATGGGGTGCGGGTTGATAACAAAAAGTGGATTGGGCCTGGTTTACGCTTACCTTCAGACTTAGAAGAAATTTAGAAAGAAATGTCTGAGCAGGTAAAGTTCAATGAGTTAAGGCTGCAGCAGTGTCTGAGCAGGAGGCATAATTGTCGAGGGGCTGCGGGATCTTTAGCTGGATGAGGCTGTAGTTCACAAGAGTTCCAGGAGGCTGGATACTCCTTTGGCGAAGGACAGCTGAGCAAGATTTGCTGCTGCTGAGAAGAGCATAGCCAACTGGTGATGCACCCTGGGCGGATAGGCTAGAAGGTTGCTCCTAGTATTCCTTCAATTCACAGATCAGGTTTTAGTAAAAAACTATCTAAGTCCCAAGATTTGGGTTTTGGCTGTTGGTGCATTGTGAGATGGAAAAGTCCTCTGTTTGGTAAAAGAAACATATTCATGCGCAGAATGTCCAACTGTACTATTGTCTGGGTCCGTGTTAGAAATTAGGTTTCTAGTTGACTGGGGTGTGAGCCATGGTCAAGCAGTAACCACAATCTTAGTCAGGGTTAGGCATAAGCAAACCCCAAATTAACCCTCTGATAGCTTGGCACAGAGAAGGCAGGCCTAACTTGAAGGCAAAGTATTTGTGTAACACTTCAAATAGTAAAACCAGACATCGGACTGGCCATACCAGGCATTGGGCATTTCCCCGGTAGGCTGGAAGGTTGTGGGCTGGTTTTGCAACTGAGGGGCAGTTTTGCAGCAGTGCTACAATATCCAGCCCTATGTAATAAAAGCAGCAAGTGTTTTCAGCCTCCCAGGAGCCAGGCAGTGATTCCCCAGGGGCTGGTCGAAGAAAACTGCGAGGGCTGCTGTGGGTTCTCAGTGCAGCTCAGAGTAAAACAGTGTAAACACCACACAACAACATCCACACCAGGTTTAGCACTATAGTGTATATTTTTTTTTCACAACTGTAGAAACACTATAGTGTATATTTTAATAAAACAAGAACACAACAACAAAAATCTTGTCAGGGAAACCAGATATATTGAATTCAAAGTTTTAGGGTGAAATAGTTTCCAAAAGCACAAAGCCCCAAAAAGAGATATCTAGTTGCACCTGACCGAGAAAGTCACAAGTTCAGGTGGAACACAATGGAGCACTGGCCAGCTACAGAGACCAGATTAGACCTGTGGAACAAAGTACCTTATATGCGGGTTGCAAAGCATCATGTGGATCCGAGGCAAAGAAGTGCCATGCTGTCGAAGTGATGCATTGGTTCAGAGATACTGGCCCTGATGCATCATCTTCAAGGATCTGGTCAAAGGGGGCATGTGATGCAAAGTCCAGGCTTTGAGGATGTGGTGCAGATGGTGATGTGTTGGCTCCGAGGAGCTACAACGATGCGAAGCGGAGGCCGTCATCATCGCTGAGCTGTCGCCAAGGAGGGATGAGAGGACCTGGGTCGGAGATGCGCTGTGTCTTCAGTGATGCATCGGTTCCGAAGACTGCGAAGGTGATACTGACCTTCTGCGCCCGTTCCAATCCATACAGCAGCCGTGACACATCAGTTCTGCTCAAGGATGCACCTGTCAGCCTGGGAGATGTGTTTGTTCAATTCGAGGATGACCCGCTCATCAGAGAAGATATGTGGGCTCCACTGATAAACACCTTAGGCCCAAATACAAGGATGCATGGCTGGGGTGGCACCACTTGGCAGCACAGACTCGCACATGGCAGAGGCCAGGTACCTATGCAAGGTTTTTGGAAGCCTGTTATGTCCCTGAGGCTTCTGATCAAGAGGCCAGCCAACCAGCCCTTAGAATCACCCTGGGTTCTGGGTTCAGAGATGCAGGTCCAGTCTTTTTCACCCAGGAAAGAGGGCAACAGACAGCAAGTCAGTACAGCAAAACAGGTGTTCAGCAGAGTGGCAGGCCTCTTTTTTAGAAGCACAAAGAACAAATTATGGACAGAATGCAGAACAATGTCATACATTCACCCGAGTACAGAGATTTGGGCCTAAATCCATAGTGTTTTGCTCACCATGCCATTCCAGTTTGGACCCAGTCATATGCAAATTAGTCTTGACCTTGCACCCAATGGGAACAGTCCAGCCCAAAGTGCCAGACCAGGTCCTCCTTGGACTGGAAACTAGCATCCTAGGACTAGTTTTGGGCTTTGAGCCCTCATCAGCCAGGAATGGATAGCTTGACTCCAGTGGCATGGAGAGCCTGGCTGATGAGGGCTGTTCGCCCGAAACAGGTCCCAGGATGCTTGTTTTTGGCCCAGGGAAGACATGGCTTGGCAGTTCGGGCTGGATTGTTCCCATGAGGCACAGGGTCAAGACTGATTTGCATATAGCTGTGTCTGAACTGGGGTGGCAAAGTGAGCTAAAGAATGATGATGGATTCAACCCAGATCTGTGACTGGGGGTGAGTGTTTGAAAAGTTTCAGCACTCTGTCCATCATCTCTTTGTGTTTGCTTTTTTAGAAGCACAGCAGTCCTTTTTCCTGGCAGCGTATCTACATGTCCAAAAGTGCATTGAAGTGGTGGTGCCTGAGGTTGAATACTTCTACTCAGTGGTACCTTTGACGTTGGGTAGACTTCAAACATATGCCTTTGGTCCTCCCTTCATGCCCTAGAATACAGACTCACTAGAGTTGGGTATGCAGCCCTTTGTGTGGGAACAGGGCAAAGCCTATTCAGGTGTAAGTGTGGCTATGTCCGGCCCCCCTCCTACCCTGTCAAGATGGATTATCAAGTCACACCTAAGGGCCCATAGTGTGTGGCTGTGTAGGTGGAATACACAAAGGCCAAGTGCCAACTATACCCAGACATGTGAGCAAAGACAGTCTGCAGGCATGAAACGGCTAAGGAAAGAAAATGCCCACTTTCTAAAAGTGGCATTTTTAGAATAGTAATTTAAAATCTGACTTCACCATAAATTGGAATTTTACATTAGGATTCCACAGACACCACACGTGAACCAGTTACATCTTCCTATTTGGGGATTTCACTTATAAAATTCAATAAGGTAATCCAAATGTTCACCTACAAGAGATATTGGCCTTTCAGTACTGGAAAAAAAAGTAAGAATTTTTTTTATCCCAGGACATGTAAAACTAAAGTATTGCATGTCCTGCTTTTTAAATACATTGCACTCTGCCATCTAGGTGTCCAGAGCCTACCTTAGGGGTGACTTAGATGTACAATAAACGAAGGTTTGGGCCAGGCAAGAGGTTTGCCTTACCAGGACAACATGGCAGTTTAAAGCTGTACACACAGGCTCTGCAATGGCCAGCCTGAGACATGTTTAACAGGGCTACTTAGGTGGCTGGCACAATCAGTGTTGTAGGCCTACTAGTAGCAAATAATTTACAGGCCATGGGCATCTTCATAGCAGATTACTAGGGACTTATGAGTAAATTCACTATGACAATTGTGGATTAGCTAATGTTTCCACATTTTAAGGGAAGAGCACAAGCACTTTAGCACTGGCTAGCAGTAGTAAAATATGCATAATCCTAAAACAAGCAAAAACGAACTCAGCAAAAAACAGAGATCTGACGGCAAAAAGTTAGGGGATGCCAGGTTCAACAATCCCTAATGCTGATTTGATGTCACATGCAAACACAGATTACATGTGTGTGCCATGACATGGGGCCCGACTCACAGAACTAACTTAAGACAAAATCCTAAACTTACTGCTTTTGGTATTCACAGCAGGCATTTAGAAGTAGTAAAGCTAGGATTTTGTCTTAAGTCTGTCTTAGGTCTGTCTTACGTCTGTCCTAAGTTTGTCTTAAGTCTGTCTCAAGTCTGTCCTACTACTTTTGGTATTCACAGAAGGCATTTAGTAGTAGTAAAGTTAGGATTTTGTCTTACGTTTGACTTAAGACAGACTTAAGACAGACTTATGACAGTCTTGATACAGACTTAGGGCAGACTTAAGACAGACTTAAGACAAAATCCTAACTTTAATACTACTAAATGCCTTCTGTGAATACCAAAAGTAGTAAATTTAGGATTTTGTCTTAAGTTAGTTCTGTGAATTGGGCCCTTAGTCCTCCCTTATGGATTGTGTTCTTGTTGGATTGTGAAGTGCACCCAAAGTGCTGCCCTCATAGTGGTGGAAGGATACTGCCTTCACCAGAAGTTATGTAGCACAAGCGCAGCAGTGGCATCTTACAGTGCCGTGATCAGTAGTAGTGAACAGGACCTTTTTACCCTGTGTCACGGAAGTGAGATCTACAGGCTTCCTCACATTTTTTAAAGTTCTGCTGCTGGTGCCAGGTAGATGAAGAAGGGCATGCGTGATGGAAACATGTACTGGGTGTATGTGTGCTTGCAATAATACAATACGCAAGGAGTGAAGTATGCTACAGTGAACACATGGTAAATGTTTGTAAGCAAGCAGTGTGTGTTTTCAAAATAACACGCTGGTACAGTACAGGGAGGCTGAAGTACTGAACAGTGTGTGCAGACTGAATGTGTTTGCAGCGTGTGTTTATGCTTGCGGTGGCATAATAAATGAGGATAACAGTGCTGTGCAGTAAGTGTGCTGTGAATGTACACCAGGTGCACGTGTGCCTGCACTGGTACATTACATGGCGAACCTTTAGTTCCATTTTGGGAATCCCAGGCCTGCCTGGTGAAAACATGAGAAGTAGAGCAATCCCCCAGACAGATTTGTGTATTGTTGCATTCCTGTTATCTGTGAGGGAATGCAATGGAGGATGGAAGAGCCAGGCTCTCTCTGAGCATTTCAAAGGACTTAATGATGAATCACATGGAAAGGGACTGGACATATCTCAGGAGAGAGAGATGGGGCTGAGTAGGGAATCATAAAGAGTAAGCCTGGGAACCCAGGATTAACTTTTTGATTCAAATATCACTGTGGCTGACATCCAGGTGTGAACTCTGGTCACTCCCATGAATCTTGTGAATGAATCAGTTTTGGAGTCCTGCCTGCTATGACAGACTTTCTTCAGGAGGAAGAAGAAAGGGGAAAAATGTCCATTTCAACCCCAACATAAACCTTTAAAGACTGAGACACTAAATAACATTCTGTGTCTGGAAAAGCACTGTAGGTAGGGGAGTTTGGGAACCCAAATTTGGGCCTGATTTAGATCTTAGTGGGACTCCCACCTGTCATATTTAGATATGGGCTGGATGAACCGCCGTCTGCTTCGACAAAGTGATATCTGTTGTGTAAGTGGTGTACTGCAGTCAACCCGGTGGACTTATTTGCTGGCTAACATTACTCCATAACTTCAGGGCAGCGAGATTGGGACAAGCGTATTTACATTTCACAGATGTACAGATGGTTTTATAGTGTTACAGCAAGCAAATGATGGACGGAATGCTGACAATGCACACATTCTCCCTCAGTCAAAAGGTCTGGGTTAAATCCATCGTTCTTTTGCCCACTATGCCACCCCAGTTTGGGCCCAGCCATATGCAAATCAGCCTTGACCCTGGGCCCCATGGGAACAGTCCAGACCGAACTGCCAGGCCAGGTCCTCCCTGGACCGGAAACAAGCATCCTGTGACCAGTTGTGAACTCCAGGTGTGAACTCTGGTCACTCCCATGAATCTTGTGAATGAATCAGTTTTGGAGTCCTGCCTGCTATGACAGACTTTCTTCAGGAGGAAGAAGAAAGGGGAAAAATGTCCATTTCAACCCCAACATAAACCTTTAAAGACTGAGACACTAAATAACATTCTGTGTCTGGAAAAGCACTGTAGGTAGGGGAGTTTGGGAACCCAAATTTGGGCCTGATTTAGATCTTAGTGGGACTCCCACCTGTCATATTTAGATATGGGCTGGATGAACCGCCGTCTGCTTCGACAAAGTGATATCTGTTGTGTAAGTGGTGTACTGCAGTCAACCCGGTGGACTTATTTGCTGGCTAACATTACTCCATAACTTCAGGGCAGCGAGATTGGGACAAGCGTATTTACATTTCACAGATGTACAGATGGTTTTATAGTGTTACAGCAAGCAAATGATGGACGGAATGCTGACAATGCACACATTCTCCCTCAGTCAAAAGGTCTGGGTTAAATCCATCGTTCTTTTGCCCACTATGCCACCCCAGTTTGGGCCCAGCCATATGCAAATCAGCCTTGACCCTGGGCCCCATGGGAACAGTCCAGACCGAACTGCCAGGCCAGGTCCTCCCTGGACCGGAAACAAGCATCCTGTGACCAGTTTCAGGGTATGTCACCCTTCTCCAGCAAGGCTAGCTTGAATCCAGTGGCACAGTTACCTAGGGACCCACGTCTGGGCATTCCCATCCCACTTAGGGTGAAAAGTGTTGCAGCAAACAAATGATGGACCGAATGCTGACAATGCAAACATTCTCCCCCAGTCAAAAGATCTAGGTTAAATCCATTATTCTTTTGCCCACTGGGCCACCCCAGTTTGGACAAACCCATATGCAAATCGGTCTTGACCCTGTGCCCCATAGGAACAGTCCAGACCAAACTGCCAGGCCAGGTCCTCCCCGAACCGGAAGCAAGCATCCTGGGAGCCGGTTTCAGGGTATGTCACCCTTCTTCAGCCAGGCTAACTTGAATCCAGGGGCACTGTGAGCAAGGGACCTACATCTGGGCATACCCATCCCAGTTAGGGCGAAAAGTGTTACGGCAAACAAATGATGGATGGAATGCTGACAATGCAAACATTCTCCCCCAGTCAAAAGATCTGGGTTAAATCCATCGTTCTTTTGCCCACTGCGCCACCCCAGTTGGGACCCAGACATATGCAAATCAGTCTTGACCCTGTGCCCCATAGGAACAGGACTGTTTGCATAAGGAACAGGGTCAAGACTGATTTGCATATGGCTGGGTCCAAACTGGGGTGGTGTGGTGAGCAAAAGAATTATGGATTAAACCCAGAACCTTGTGACTGGGGGTGAATGTTTACATTGTCCAGCATTCCGTTCATCAATTGTTTCTTTTGTATCTGTTTCCCTAAGTGGGAAGGGGTTGCCCAGATGTGGGCCCTATGCTCACTACACCACTGGTCTCACGTTAGCCTGGCTGATGAAGGGTGATGACCTGAAACTGGTCGCAGAATGCTTCTTTCTGGTCCAGGGAGGACCTGGCCTGGCAGTTTGGGCTGGACTGTTCCCATAAGGAACAGGGGCAAGAATGATTTGCATATGGCTGGGTCCAAACTGGGGTGGTGTGGTGAGTTAAAGAATGATGGATCAAACCCAGATCCTTGTGACTGGGGGTGAATGTTTGCATTGTCCAGCATTCTGTCCATCAATTGTTTCTTTTGTGATGGTTTTATAGTGTCAGCCTGCCAACAGAGTAATTCTGTTGTTGGCCGCGTTCAACATTGCAGTATTCCTATGGCTTTTGGATGGATGCTAGCAGCACACACCTGATGTGGTTTGCCTAATTGTGCCCACCTGTATACCGCCCTATTGAACACTCAGATCATGATCCTTTGCCATTCCACTGCATCACAACATTTTCAACCAGACCCTTTGTCAGTTAAGTCAGATTTGTTTTTGCTTTCTCTGTTTCTTGTCTCTTATTTCTTCTAAGTACAAAATACAACCATATCTCATAAAATCATGGACTGAGTGAATGTGGTAGCAAACAATCTATGCACACAGGAGGATATTAGGAAGAGGTGGAAAGACCTGCAGGAGAGAGTGTGTACTATGGCCTCCAAGCATCACCTGGAGGTCCAAAGGACTGTTGGTAGTTCTCCCAGCCCCCCTTTACAACTTTTTGTCCTGGGAGGAGAATGTCTTTTAGATCCTACATCCTGAAGGCATGAGAGGAATTCCTGGTGGAGTGGAGACTGGTAAGTTTCACTTTTGAATATGTCACTAGACTTCTAGACCTAAATCATGTTTTCAATTTTCATTTAGCTGTTTCTAATGTATTTTGCACCTAAGAAAATATACATAAATGGATATGTGTGTATATATATATATATGTAATATATATATGTATATATCAAGTGATCAAGTCCGGGTTCCCCGGACGAAACGCGTCATGTTGCCGTTCCCATTGATGGAATAAAGCACTTCACTTTAACTACGAAACTCTCGTTGTGGTCTGTACCTGTGTTTGTGGCCTGGTTGCTTGCACTGCAGGATTGTGGAATCCTATATATATATATATATATATATATATATATTCACTGAAAAAACCATAGGTTATAGACCATATATAGTTAGGAATTAGCATTTAGAAAACCTTATTTTACTCACACAAAACCATTGAAATTCCATATATAGTTAGTTGCACTAACTATATATCGCGCACCCGCAATCCACTGCTGATGATGTCACATATTACATCATTCATGACATGGTCAGTGACATCACTGATGACATCACTGATGACATCTCAAATGACATCACTGATGACATCACTGATGACATCTCGAATGACATCACTGATGACATCACTGATGACATCATCCAGTGACTGTGTGTTTCTGTAAAGTTTAAATATGTTTGATATATTGAAGAATGAGTGGATGTATAAGTGTCTGGATGAAGGATTTAGTAGGTGCGTGACTGACTGTATGAGTGAGTGAATAAATGTGTCGTACTAAATGCATGGGTTAGTGACTAAACTGTCTGAATGTGTGCTTCAGTATGTCTGTTGTTCTGTAAACTGCTGTATGTGTGGATCATTAGCTATACGAGAGGCTACATATGTTATTGATTGGTTGCCCAAGTATTTGTATGGGAGATTGAGTTTGTGTGGGGGTGGCTGGGAGGTTTGTGACTCTGTGCATAGATGTGTGAGCAGTTGATTCACTAGGTGTATGAGTTCAAGAGTGCATGTGGAAACAGCTACATGGGCGGTTGACTGTGTGCATGAGTGTATTGATGAGTGAATGGATATCTCAATGCTACATGTCATAGTAAGTACATATGTAAAACACAGTACATGTGAGAGTTGGCATATATAAATAACTGTGCATGAGAGCCACTGAATGTGTGAGTGGCTGTATGGATCATTGTGAACTTGTATCAGGGATTGTATAAGAGAGTAAATATGTGTTAGTATATGTTTGAATAAGTAAGGTGTGTATAACTGTATAGTTGAGGAAATGGAGGTGTGATTGATTCTTTGCATGACTGACTAGGTGTGTGAGTAACTCCATGGATGAGTGACAGTGTGTGAGTGTCTGTATACACTGAGTGTATCTAAGGTTATATTAGAGTCTGAAGAGGTTTATCGTATTAGCACAAGAATGATGTCAAATGAGATGTCATCAGTGATGTCATCAGTGATGTCATTTGAGATGTCATCAGTGATGTCATCAGTGATGTCACTGACCATGTCATGAATGATGTAATATGTGACATCATCAGCAGTGGATTGCGGGTGCGCGATATATAGTTAGTGCAACTAACTATATATGGAATTTCAATGGTTTTGTGTGAGTAAAATAAGGTTTTCTAAATGCTAATTCCTAACTATATATGGTCTATAACCTATGGTTTTTTCAGTGAATTTTCAAGGTTTTGTAAATGCTAATTCCTAACTATATATGGTCTATAACCTATGGTTTTTTCTGTGAATTTCATTGGTTTTTTAACAGCTAATATCTGTAGCTGTAAAATGTATTCTTCTTTAAATCCAAAAATATATTTTATATGTTTATGAATAATTTTTTTTTAAAATATTTTTTTTTCTTCGTTCCCGCTTCGCGAATCGGGAAGCTTCCCGTTAGCTGACCTTGATGCCGCGAAATAGACCGCGAGCCGGTAAACGTTCCTTTACCGCAAGTGCCGCGTTAGAAAACAACATCGTGACGCCTCCCGTCCGCATGACGTTTCACGTTGTCGCGTGATACGTCATATGACGTGCTACGTTAGCGAACTGGTACGCGAAGCGAGTCGCAAAGCGCAGGTTTCTGGAAGCAAACCGGGAGGCCCTGCAAAGCGCTTAACGTAAACACAGCAAGTCATGTGACTTGGTAATAACACTTTTCATTGGTTCATTTCACTTTTGGTTTCCTAATGATGTAAGACTAGGTCATATAATCTAAAATGAACACTTTTGATTGGTTGAGAACTCTTGTTTTTCCCAAATGATGAAAATCCCTCCTTCTTTCCTCACTCTGACTTTCATCATTGTGAGAGAAAGACCCTTTGTGATCACTGAGCAATGGCTTCTTTAGTAGCTTCAGCTGGTGCTTCCCCACCACCTCCACCACATCCAAGGAAGAGTGGACCACCTGCTCAAGTTGTAATTCAACAAGAAGAAGAAGAAGAGGAACAGGAGGACGAGCACGAAGAGAGGCAGTTTTTGCCTGAGCAGCCCAGGACGTCTCACCGGAAAGAAAACTTCATTTGGCAATTTTTTAAAATTCCCAAAGGTCAGAAAAAAGTAAATGCAAGATACGTAACTTGCCTTATATGTCAAGATAGACTGTCCAGAGGGACCGACAAAAAATACAGTTTCGGAAACTACACAATGCATCGCCATATGACTAGGTGGCATCCTAACAACTACAGTGCTGCACAGTTTCGGAACGACCTAGATAATCTCCCTATTATGGCCAGAAGATCTGTTGTACCGGAAGTAACGGGACCAGAGGGCAGGGAGATGGTGCCAAATATACAAATGAGATTTGGTGATGTAAAACACATCTGCGCATTTTGCGATGGATTCATTTCCTACGGAGAAAAAAGCATCACTCTGATCAACAGAGCTATTGACTATCATATGCAAGTTTGTCCGAAACGCCCAAAATAATAAATACTTCTTTTTTTTGTTTTGTTGCTCCTGTTGAGCCCTTTACAATGAATCGTTTTCATTGCCCCCTCCAAGAAAAACCCAAAAAAATATAAAACTGTTCCGAAAAATTCAAAAACAGTAAAAAAATGTTCAGAAAAATAAAAAAAAAGTTCTTTTCAGAACTACCTCCCCGTTATTAAAAAATTGGTACAATATTTGGAACTGTGCCAACCTCTATTTCTCTTAGTTCGCTTCCTAGTTCGCTCGCTGGTACGCGAACCGGAAGCGAACCAAAAACAGTAAGTATAAGGGAAGGAAACAGACACTTATGTTAAAAGAAACACAGCTATAAGGGAGTAAACTAGAGATACCATTACCCGTAATCTACTGCTGATGATGTCACATATTACATCATTCATGACATGCTCAGTGACATCATCAGCAGAGGATTGCGGGTTTTTTGGCAACATGCCTTATCCACGGTTTAATAACGCTGCCTTTTGCTTTATATACGTTTTCAAATTGTATGAAATATATACCAATAGGTCGTTATGAACCTTTAGGTAGTGCTTTTCTTCATGAGGTCTGGTCGCTTCCATACACATACAGATGTTTCAAAGATGATCAAGAAGTTTATCTGAATGGAGAGGAATGCACTGAGACGCCAGATCATTCACTAATGTGTAGGCACATACAGTTACACGGTTCATGCAACAAACACCGACCAAATATGGCTTGCGTGTTGCAAGGCACGCCAGTTCCTGCTATCATCCCCACGTTCAAGTTGTTGGAAAATGGTAGTTATTTGATGCTCAATAATGAAGATTGTTCTGAGTTAATTAAAAGTATTCCTTTTATCGTAACAGTAAGTGAACGGGTTATTTGCTGCAGAAATGTTCTATTTCCTCCCACACATGAACATAGGGAGTTTTCAATCTGGCCACAAATACCAACCTTGGGACACGTTTCAACGGCATGGCAAGAATAAGAGCTCTTTTGTCTCAGAGAGAGGTGGCCTTGAGTTCGGCCCGTGAAACTTTCGTACTTCACATAGCGAACACCCATACAGAGGTGCACACCCTTTTCAATTAAGATTTGCCTTTTAATTTCAGCAACATGTTTCCGACTATCTTTAACGCATCCTCCACAAAGTCCCTGGCACACTTTTTTAAAGTTGTTACCAGTGGTCTCGTGACTTCATTTGAGAAAATCTTTGGAGTCATCCCTGCTTCCTTTCATTGTATTTTCTGCACTCTGGTTCGTAGATTGGCATTTTTACTTGCATTACCAGCGGACGCTCTTGTGCTTTTTTACATTTTTAAATATGGATGTCCCTCCTATGCAACCTCCGACCCTGCAGCTGCTGACACTGTTCCGCAATCGCATGCTAGAATATTATGGCACAATGCCGTTGGCGATATTAAGCACGGCATATGGATTATCTTTTCGGTTCTCCTATTTCACCTGTGTCCAGCCTGTATTTCACTGCCTGACCTGTGATTTCGATTGGGCCATTGATTTGTGTCTCTGCGGACCGGTTTCTCCTGACGTCGACTTTAATCAGCTGATGACTCCTATCATTACTCACGAGTTGGTTTGTCCTGGCGAAAGGATTATGGCTGTGGCATTGATGCATGGACTACTTGGTCCCTGGAATTTACTGGCGGCAGCACAGTCTTTCTTGGAACAGAGCTTTCTTGAAAACCCACCGAGCTGTCCTCTGATGGTGATAGAGGATCCGGTGCTGGGAGAGCACGTATGTTCTTTTCCGCTTTTAAATTGGATGGCTGAACTGTTTTCGGATGAGGACGGTGACTTCCTATTGGAGGCTGTTGCAGCTTATTTTGCATACACAGTTATGTCATAGACCTTTTTCATGTTTGATATGCTGAGTACTAGCATTTCATTGACAATTCATTGACTTATTTGTCAAGTTTTTATTATTTACCTTGCCTATTGGCTTAAGACTCGATAAAGTACTTGGCTGTTTTATTTTTCTTTAGCATTAAATTTTCCTAGTTTTTAATGCTTTACCTTGCGGACCGTCCACATATAAACTTGCAATCTGCTCTCATGAGATGGCACTTCTATTATCTTATTCAGTTCGTTTCCGGATCATGAGGAGGTGTCATCTAGGTCCTGGATATCTTTACACCGTGTTAAGTTAGCATGGGCTCATTACCGGTTTAAACGCCATTTTTCCTTTTTTGCAACTTCTGCACACGACACTTAGTTGTTGCTTTAGCTTTCCACCTAGTAGTTCATCGTGGTTTACATGAGAATAATATGTTATTGGTCTACTATCTGCTTTACTTGTTAAACTATATCTGTACAGCGAGTGCTAAAGTTTCAAGAACAACACGATACAGAATTGTTATGAGGTCTGATCTCCACGACTTCATACTCATAACATAAGTGCAACTTCTGCCAATTCTGGGCATGAGGCGGGTTTTATATTGCTTTGCCGAACACACATACACAACAGTTGATGCGGTTCACATGAAGAGAGAGCTGGTGTATGCTGATGTGATTCCTTCAAATCTAAGACACTAAAGTATGGGCACGCCCTAAACCAACACAAAGAGACCTTCTTAGCAAATAATATAATATGTGTATTAGGGAGGGTGAGATATAAGCAGCCGCGGGCCGTGGAGGGAGTTACGATGGGGCAGGGAGGCGGGGAGGGGGAGAAGCAGGGTGGAGCCCTCTCTACCTTGCCCCTCCCCCTCCCCGCCTCCCTGCCCCACCGTAACTCCCTCCACGGCTGCTTATAAGTGCTGCTAACTCTTATTCATTTACAGCATGTTAACATACTGTCACCATTCGCTTTTTATGTACTAGTAACTATGCTGGTAATTTTGCTACTGATAATATGTGTACTTTTATTATCTAAGGTACTACGCCTGAGAAGACGGCATTAGTAAATAAACATTTCAAATACACATCTGTTCTTCTTAACTCCATGTTCTGGTTTCTAAGAAATCTATAACGACCGACTGTTCATGAGTTCCACGTATCCTGAGGTACTATAAGTTCATATTCTGGATTGTCTAAACATTGAGAGTTTGTTATATCCAATGTGACACTGTACCTAGCTTGCTAAGGAGTTTTTGATTACTAACGTGAGTTTTGGGACACCCTAATTCGCCGAGGTTCCAATCCTCTGTCCACAGTTCTGTGTGAGAACAGAAACCCTGCGACAGGGGCACCCCCGACCCTTGCTGGAGCTTCATCACACTTGCGATACAACTCCAGCAATGCGCCACCTTTACGGCACAGATACATCACGCATCTGTGCTGTTTTTGCCCCATGATGCGCCGCATTGTAAATGCAGCACACCATAGCCAGCGGCACAAAATGACTAACACATCCCTGGTGATGCGCCAGTCATCATAAATGTATCCCTATGCTTCTTATCTTGTTAGAGATGAACCGCCATATGTATCATCAAAGTTATTTGCATTTCCTAAATAGCGAACTTTAAGGAATAAATAGCGATTCTTTACCATTCCTAGTTTGCGATGAGCTATTTGCTAATTAGCCGAATGTAGCCCAATGAAGCCCAATGTAGCCCAAAGATGGCCGCCAGACACACAAAAAAACAAATGTAGCCCAAATATCAGCCAGATGTAGCCCAACTATAGCCCAGTGACAGAATGACCAATCAGCTTCGCAAACCTCCGTTACGCGAAGCGGAGCGCTGTTACAGATATATATCTTTTTTTGAACGTTAATTTCTCAAAATCCACTGGAGCACATATATTGAGACCTAGCAAAGGCACATCGGGCTACCAGTCCCTAATATTTTACCAAGTTTCGTGCAAATCCATTCAGCCGTTCAATTATTATTATTATTTTTTTTTTTTGCCCCGCGGGGCCCTTTTAAAACCTCCACATCAAACCTAGGGGGTCAGCGAGGATCTACTATGCCCCCTTATAGTTATTTCCCCCTTTGTTTTGACCTCCTCTTGTCTCTCGATCCTACCGAGAGACAAGATGGCGGCCGCTACGGACTGTTTGGAATGTTGACAGACGCCGGAGAACCAATCAGCTTCGCTTCACAAAGCTCCGTTGCGCGAAAAGTCCGCGAACCAGTGCGCTGCCCGGTCCGCTGTTACAGATATATATCTTTTTTTAAACGTTAATTTCTCAAAATCCACTGGAGCACATATATTGAGACCTACAAAAGGCACATCGGGCTACCAGTCCCTACAATTTTGCCAAGTTTCGTGCAAATCCATTCAGCCGTTCGGGCTAAAAGTGAGGCCAACCGCCCTATGGAAAACTCAATGTTAAAAACACGTTTTGGGACCCCCCTTTTTTCTCGGCCCCCACTGGACGAACCCCCCCCAAATTTTCAAGGGCTGCTCAGAAACAAAATGTGCCATTTTCCTGAAAATTTCAGCCAATTCCGTCCACAAACGCCAAAGTTATTAGACATAGAATTTTCAAAAAACCCATAGAGAAAAAATCCTAACTATATATACCTACTGGCGACCGCCAGTAGGTAATATATATATATATATATATATATATATATATATATATCTATATAACAGCTCCCCTGACAGAGTCAGAAACACCCAGCACTCTCAGTGAGTTTAAACCCTTCGGTTTATTTTGCACTTAAAAGAAAAACGCGTGTCGGCTCTTGCCTTTGTCAGTTTCACACTATATATATATATATCTTTGGCAAAAAACCTTCTGTCAAGAAGACACCGCACACCACTTCGATGGTGTGACCACCACACTATTTTATTTCCTGTAGGTTCCCAACCTTTTACGCGTTTCGGACATGAACTGTCCCTGATCACGGGTACAAACAAATGTCCTTCATTTGTTTCTAGTATTTATAACTGGAGTCACCACATGGCTTATAAAGATGCATTGTGGGCTCAGTAGTTGTAAGTTCACTTTTTAACTTATCGTGGCATTGTATACGAGCGGATTGCAACACTTTATGACACAGATGAGTATATTATATCATGTGATGTAGGTGGGGAACCTACAGGAAATAAAATAACAAAGATAAACCATCGAAGTGGTGTGCGGCGTCTTCTTGACAGAAGGTTTTTTGCTAAAGACATTAATTGCGAGGGGGTGCCGAACCTCACCGCCAGCACAAGCTGTTCAGCAGCTCCTCTCGTCTTGGGACATTTCCTCAGACATATATATATATAGTCTTTTCTTTCGTCTTGGATGAAAGTGGATGCACATTCATAACGCGACTACCAGTGACGCGTTACAAAAGACTCCTGCAGCATAAGCGGCTTTGCTTCCTCACTGGAACAACTTCGGTGCTTTTTTCTCCTGGGTACAGGAATTAGCAGAGCCCACCTCTAAATCTCAGGACGAACAGAGCGGTGTAGGTGCCATTGGACATCACGCTGGGCGAGGTAATATTATAGCCTTGTCCCCGCTATAATTAATCCTGAGACAAGGAGGTTGTTGCGGTTGGGGACTCAAGGGGGCACCTGACATTGGGACAGCTGGATTTTGGGGCTCAAACGCAAACTTGCTCCACTCCGCGCATTTCCTGCCAGCATAGTTTGGTGCATGCTGGAACCTGTAGGCGCAGAACAACATGTGGCCACAAGGAGGTCAAGGCGTGGTGGAACTTTCCCATGGGGCGGAGCAATTTCTCAGAAGCAGGAAGGGGCAGTATATTTGAATCTGGAATACTCACCTGCTTCATGGACGCTACACCCACGGCGCTGAAGAAGGCAGAGAAACGGCGAAATGCATTCGCCACAGCGGGTGTAATTGAACTTCTTTTTTCCATCTGTTCCTGATTAAAGGTGTCTCCAACGTCTCCCCTCAAGTTGGTCTTTTCTTTCGTCTTGGATGAAAGTGGATGCACATATATATATATATATATATATATATATATATATATATATATATATATATATATATTACCTACTGGCGGTTGCCAGTAGGTAGTTATAGTTAGGACCTAGCTACCATAGGAAATCCACAACATTCTATTAGGAATAACTTTGGCGCCGGTTGAGGAATTTGCGTTTAATTTTCCAAAATTTAGGCCAGCTCCGCTGCGCTCCTTCCCTGAAAGTTTCGGGGGGATTCGTGAAGTGGGGGCAGAGAAAAAAGGGGGGTCCCAAAACGTCTTTTCCCCATGTTAATTTCCATAGGACGAATAGACAAGGCTACAGCCCGAACCGCTGAACGGAATTACACTAAACTTTGCAAAATTGTATGGACTGGTACGCAGAAGTGCCTTTTCTATATTTGGTGAAAATTGCTCCAGTGGTTTTTACGAAAATTAACTTAAAAAAATGTATATATCTATATGCGCCCTTCAAGCGCTTACAGGTACGCGTACCGGGGAGCGCACCCGGCGCACTACGGGAGTGCGCAAGCGGAAAGCTGATTGGCTCTTGGGTGTCTATTAACATTCTAAACAGTCTGGAGAGTACGCCATCTTGTGTCTCGGTAGAATCGAGACACAAGAGGTGAAAATAAAAAGGGGGAAATGATTAAAAGGGGGCAGGGTAGACCCCCCTGACCCCCTAGGTTTTCTGAGGGGGGCCTAGAAGGACCCTGAAGGGCAAAAAAACTATTTATTTGTTTTTGAAATTTTCACGGGGTAAGCGCTGGGTGCGTTCCCATGTACGCTTCCAGGTACGCATACCCTGAGCGTAGCACAGGGAAAAATAGTGAAAGAAAATAGTGTAAAATAAGAATTTGGAGTGCTTAGAGGTAGGGTAGCTCTAAAAAGAGCTGTTGTGTTAAGTGGGTGATTTAAGTACTTATAAGTAGGTACCGATGCAGAGTCTAAAATTCAAGAGAAAGACTCTGTTCCCCTCATCTGAGAAATGTACACCGTCTCCTCTGTAGATATCTTGCATGTTGTAATGCAAGTTATTGTGGTATATGGAACTCATACCATAGTCTCTCAGGAAAGCAGGAACAGATCTTTTTGGGACCGCCTGAGAAGGCCTAGGGGGTGAGGGGTACTCTACCCTGCCCCCTTTTCACGTTCTGAACTATTATATTTCACTCTCTTCTGTAACTACACAAAATGGCGGTGATAGGGTGCATCAGAGACAGACAGTGAGAGAAAGGAGGCCGGAGATGAAGAAGAGATGTCAAATACACATTGGAGATAATATAGTGGGAGAAGGGAAGTAAATATGAGCAAACTTACTATGTAACATAAAAATGTTGCACTCTATACTATAAGTCTCATTTTATACTAAAATCACTTTGCTACAACCTCATAAATTAAAAATAAAAATGAATAATGTCTCAAACAATTTTTAATTTCTAAATATAAATGTATTCTTCTGAATTTTCATAATTTAAAAGAACTAGTAACATGTCCTCATCAGGAATTTCGTCTTCAATTATATCATCAGGAATCTCCTTTTGAAAAGTCTGCAATGATGATTCTTGTAACTCTATGGTCTCCAAACATTCGATAAATTTGCCATCAAGAGATTGATCAAAAAAATCATTCAAGTCATCTCCTCCTTGTGAAAATATTTCACTATGGGTGCTGTCAATTTCAATAAATGTAGTGGATAATTCAAAAGAAATTTCCACGGTCTCATCATTGTGACCCATTTTATTTTGAAATTTCTTGCTGTAAATTGCAGAAAAAAATAATCACTTTCATTTATCGTTTTTAGTAATACATAATATAAAACTACCTTTATCAAGTATTTAGTTCTTTAAAATTAATTGGGAAGTGTATCGTATCAGGCAGGAACTAGAAATATAAAGCACTGCATGTGATGAAGCCTATCTTAATCCATAACTATAACAGAAGGACTGTAAATAACTAACAGAAAACATTTTTCAAATTATCTTAAAGTGTACAACATGAGACACAGGCACAGAGTACCCTTTAAGCTAAGAGAGGCAAACTGTCAGCAGACACAGATGACATTATTGAAAAATTTGAAAATATAATTCCTTTTTTCACACAGACACTCAGTGTGATCCTTGACCAAAATTTAAAAGCCAGACATTTTACCAGAAAACATTTACCACAGTGACATGAGACACAGGCACAAAGTACCCTTTAAGCTTAGAGATGCAAACTGTCAGCAGACACAGGTGACATTATTGAAAAATGTGAAAATATAATTCCTTATTTCACACAGTCACTCAGTGTGATCCTTGTCAAAAATGTTAAAGCCATACTTTTTACCATAAAATATTTACCAGTGTGAGATGAAACATACGCAAACAGACAAATGACACACACAAAGAGAGTGAGATGGGGCAGGCATAGAGTGAGATGACACACAGGCACAGAGTGAGGTGATACACAGGCACAGAGTACCCTTTAAGCTTAGAGATGCATACTGTGAGCAGACACAGGTGACATTATTGAAAAATGGTAAAATATAATTCCTTATTTCATACAGACACTCAGTGTGATCCTTGTAAAAAATGTTAAAGTCATACATTTTACCAAATGACACACACAAAGAGAGAGAGATGTGGCAGGCACAGAATGAGATGATACACAGGCACAGAGTGAGGTGAGACACAAGCACAGAGTACCCTTTAAGCTTAGAGATGCAAACTGTGAGCAGACACAGGTGACATTATTGAAAAATGTGAAAATATAATTCCTTATTTCCCACAGACACTCAGTGTGATCCTTGACCAAACTTTTAAAGCCAGACATTTTACCAGAAAACATTTACCAGAGTGACATAAGACACATGTACAAAGTGAGATGGTGCAGGCAGAGAGTGAGATTAATAATGAAACTGTACTGCACTTTTGCTGTGACAGAGTTACTGTGGTATAAACGTACTTATGTTGTAAACTAGTGTTTATATCATTTACTTATTGTAATTGCTATGTAGTATGTTTGTAGTGGTCTATAATATGGTATTTTTTCTTTACCACGGATTGTAATCATCTATAGAAAGATAAAAGAATATGCCAACGAAGGAAAGACGACAAAAAATATATAAACATGATTTATGAACCAAGAAAACACAAATACAAGATTCATCCAACACACAATCTTCAGTGAAAAAAAAGAATGCTCCTGGTAAGCAAACTAAGGACTTTTTAAGGAAATTAATGAAATGTAAAAAAAAAAAGATGTTCTTTCAAAGAAAAAAAAAACATCTCTAAATACAAAGAAAAAACTGTGCCCCTCAAAAAATGTTAGACCTGTAGAAGGAGATGATATTCTCTATAGCAATAGAAGGAGAAATCAATTTATTGACATTCGTAGACAAATGTTTTATAACAGAATAGTTTCAAATTTATTAAAAAATGTAAAGATGTATCAAAAGAAGAGTGCTTTTTAGAAGAAAAAAAGCATAGTGAAGATTGTGGATCAGGCATTTAAAGTGAAAAATAAATTATATGGTTTAGTAATCAATAGAATTCGTACACTAGATAAGGTAATCAGTGTTTTCAATTCAAAATGTAAGTGGAAAAAAGTAATTAATCGGACTCATTTTTGTGATGTTTTTTCTGGAGAATGGAAGCATTGTTCAAGTTGTGAGCCATTTTTTAATGAAGAAAGTTGCTTTCAGGATAATGATTTGGTGCATGCAGTTGACACCAGTGGTCGAGCATATGAGGTGAAGGACAGTTGTCCGGTTGAAAAAGAAAAAATTGTGCCTAGAAATACAGAAGAAGTGTTAGCTGATGAAGTTTTAGGGAGATGTCCTAAGGCTCCAGTGTATACTTGGAATTGTAGTAGTTTTTGTAGTCTGCAACAGGATTCAATTGATTTGTTTCTCAGTTTCTTACGGACATTTACTAAGAAAAGTCTAAAAAAAAAGATGAAGATTTTGCAAGAGTTAGATCCTTGTAGAGTGAGAGAAAAACAGATTTGCATGGGCATTTACTGGCTTGTCTTTCAAAAAAAGTATGTCAGAGTGTTTTTCACCATTTTAGGATGTTAGCAGTGCATCATAATAAAGTGAGGAAATTAGTGAGAAGGTTGTATTATGCAAAAAGTCCAGCACTTAAGCTAAAACAGTTAAACAGTGTTCTTTTGCATGGAACTGAACTAGATGTGAAGAACATTTGTGAAGAAATTGAGTTTTGTTACTTTGGTGAAAAAGAGGACAGTGCAGAAACTGATACAGTAATAGAAGGTAATGTGGAAGAGAATGTACAGCTTTCAAGTACAGAACAATTTGAACATGAAATTACAAGGTTTAAGGTGAATTCAAGTGACAGGCCTAATTTTACTTGTGTGTGTTGTCGATGAACTCATTATAAGAATCAGACTAGATTAGTTGATTTACATGTAAAAAGCGAAATGGAAAATAATGATGAGTGGAAGGTTTTTGCAACTTGTTTGTTGGTAGAAAATTGTTTTGATTTGGGTTCTGATCAACGTATTTGTAAATATTGTTATAATAAATTAAATGAAAACAGATTGCCTGCTAGAGCTGTTCATAATTATCTGGAGTTGGTAGACATTCCTTCTGAATTGATAGATTTAAATACCTATGAGTCTGTTCTGATTCAATGTGTACATCCTTTTCAGGCTATTGTTCGCATGGAGCCTAAGACAGGGAAATTGCCTCCTTCAGATTTACAGAGAGGATTAAAGGGAAGAGTTGTTTATTTGCCTTTAGATTTTAAGAAAAATATTGATGAAATTGGTGTAGAAAAAGTAGAAGAGGAACCCCTGGTTATTCTAGTTAATGGTGTTCCGACAAAGAGTAAGAAAATCTGGCAAGAATTAGTGGATGTTAGGAAAGTCAAAAAGGCAACATTGTATTTGGTAAAAAACAATCACTACTACCAAAATGTATATGTTGGAGAAGAGGAAACAACTGTAGAACAGGACAGTGATTTCTCAGCTGGGCAAATTGAAAAAGTTGATGTCTCTAGAAGTGAAGAAATTTATGAACATTATAGTGTTCTTCCATTGCACTCCAAAGAAGTAATGGGGAATGCTATTGACTTGTTTCAAATGAAAGAAGCAAAAGGAAGTCCCATTAGCGTATGGGAAGAAAGTTTGGAAGCTCGTTGTTTACCACTGTTATTTCCAACAGGCCAAGGTGGACGATATGACGACGACCTGTTCAAATTCCTGCATCTGACTACCGGACTTTAAGATTATATGCAGAAGATCCAAGGTTTCGTCAATGCATTCCATATTTGTTTCATCTACTGTTTGAGAGTGACTGTGAGAAGTTGGCCTGATATATGATGCTCACTAGTTCTAGTGATCACCTTGTATCATGCCAAGCAACCCTTATGGTGGAGGTTGTAAAGTCAACCTTATAGACAAGCTATCCTAGGGGTAGCATGGACTAAGCAGTCTTAGGCTAAACTCTGTAAAGGCATGTGAAGCAAGCTGTTTTACCATACACAATCCCCTTGAATACCAAATGAAAGGACACCACACAGATATATATTGAAAATATATATAGATTTATTTCTACAAATATCCCCTATACTCTTTATGAGCACAGAAGCAAATGCGTTAAAACAAAACACAGTTTAAATATACAAAAGTTGCACAAATATGGATGAGCCCTAGGGGCCATCTAAACCATATACTAAAATAGTGGTATAAGAACCACTATGGGGAAAGTGAAGAGGCCTAGGGCCTGGGGAATCGCTGGAGCTGTTCAGGACTAACAGTGATGAAGTCGGGAAAGGCCCGCGGGACTCGGGTGCAGTGCTTAAAGTGCACGCATACACCAATGCAATGTCAATGGTGCGTAAAAGTTACAAAGTTAGTTATTAACGAACCTTCCAAGTGACCTAGGAGGATGAAACTTTAGACACGGACCCTAGAGGTGTGTGTGCAGTGTGGGAACACCGGCGTTGCTGAGTTACCTCACCCACAGGAAGCGGGTGCATAGGGTCGAAGTAGTGTCGGGTTTCGTCACGCAGGTCGATGGTGCTTGGAGCTGAAGATGCTGCAGGCGGCTCGATGTGAAGAGTTCCGGTGGATCCAAGGGTGGATCTGAAGAGGTGAAGACCTGAAAGCAGAGGGGACAATGTTCAAAGTCACTAGCCAGTGACTACCGTGGAACCAGGATGGAACCAGGCGATGTCGGGTGCAAACAGGTGATGAAGTGAAGATTGTCTCTGCAGCCACGTGGACACGAAGAGGTCAAGGACGTCCAGGAGTCGATCACGAACTGTCCCACAATGGCTCTCGCTGATGGCGGTGTCGGCAACTTGATTGAAGCAAACAGGCCTTTGCAAAACCAAGTCACACAGGAATCGTTTCAAGCTTCTCACTCGGACCAGCAAGGTCAGAGCGGGTGCTCCTTTTCAGGGGAGCAAGGGCCAGTCTGGAGCAACCAGACCAGCAGTGTAAGTCGTAGTTTTCGTTGCCAAGATGGCCACTAGCCGCGTGGCAAGTGACCGGGATGGCGCATCGAGTGGCAAAGTGCAAAAGGGCCCCACGCAGATTGTGGAGATGCTGGGGGGGCTGATCTTCGGTGCAAAGGCTGCTCGGTGTTGGGGCTTCTCAAACCCCAAAGCACAGCATCGAGGGTGCCTCGGGTGCTGCGCAGTCAGCTCTTCGGGGGTCTTCCAAGATGTCCGGTCCCACGTCTCTCGGTGCCTCCACGGGTCTCTTCTTTTCAGGGACTGTGGATCGGGCTCTGAGATGTCTGGGAGTCTGGGTCTTGTCAGGCTCTGGGCTCGGGCGGGAGGCGGCGGCAAAGCAGACGTCGAGTTGCTGGTTGGTGCCTGAATTCACAGGGTGGTCACTCCTTGGCCACAAGGGAGATTATCTTCAGTCTTCTGTGCAGCAGAATGTCGAAGTCCAAGTTTCTTCTGTATTTCAAGTCGAGTTCAGGATGATCTGAAGTCTAATGACACAGCTCCTACTCTTATTCCAAATCTGGGGGCCGGATCACCTACTAGGTCCCTCCTCTGGGTGGGACCAGGAAGGGGGGTGGTTACACCCCCTTTCCTTTGTCCAGTTTCGCGCCAGGACTGGGGCTGGAGAGCCCCAGGACCGGTTTGAACTGGCCTATGCACAGGGACACCTTGTGTGCCCCAGGCATGTCTGATTCTATTCAGCCCTGTCCTACCCAAATACACAAAATCCTGTCTGGGGTGGTGCTAGCACCTCCCAAGGCAGGAAACCCTTTATCCAAGCTGCCCTCGCTGGAAGGACTCCCAGCAGCAGGAGGACCGACTAGTGTCTGTGGTGGCAGCATCCATTTTGTGATGCTGAGGCTCTGTTTAACTTTAACCGGGGTTCAGGCTAGGTACATGTCGTGTCCCTCTAGAAGGGTGGAATGCTACCCCCGTCGCCAGAACTGGTGAGGGGGTAGTATTCCAATTCGTATGACACCTTACTCGACATGTTTTGATAAAGCCAAACCAAAGATAGCATTTAACCGCGAGGTTCATAATGCTCTTAAGAGTATATGGTATGGCAGTATCATGGAACAGCTAAAGGACATGGTTCCGAAAGCTGCAGACAGGCTCAGCTCATGCCAGAGCACCATCTCACATATTTCCAAGCACTCTGCCTCCAGGATTGATGAGGCCTTCCATAGGAGTGGCTGATAGGAACATATGTGTCCATTTTAGGTTAGGCATAGGAATACTACACCTAAGTAAGGGGTGGTTACACCGACTTACCCCAGCTGAGTGATCAGCCAGTTGTGTCAAATATGGAGGCCAGGCCAGGGGTGGCACAATACGTGCTGCAGCCCCTGATAGGCCTTGGAAGCACCTATGCCCTGGGTACCTGGGTACGCTGTTACAGGGGCCAATAAGGTGAACCAGTTCCAATTTCGTAATGCACCTAAAGTACATTGGCAATAATTTAGAGAGAGAACAGCAGGCTGTGGGTCTGATTAGCAGGCCCACAGCCACATTAAGTCATAAACCAGTGAAGCAAAAAGCAAGAATTTGGGGTGACCATAGGATAGCAGACCCTACTCTCCTACAGTGACTTGTCTGGACTTTCTTATGCAGTGAATCATATAATGAAAAGTGGAGTACATCTGCAAAATGTTTCGGCAAGGGACTTTATGGATAAAGTCAAACTGCAAGACAGTGTTTTGGAATCTCAGCTAATTAATCTCATGGCATGTCAGCGTGGTACTAACGAGTATTGGTACCGTCGCCATGGGGAATTGAAATGTACGCTAAGAAACTTAGGAACTCCTACATGGTTCCTCACTCTTAGCTGTGTTGAGTATGCTTGGGAAGACTTACTTCAATTTCTACGAGTGGCAAATAAAAACATTGAAAATATTGAATACAAGACACCTGGAGAACTGTGCTCTTTGGATCCAGTTAATGTATGCAGGTATTTCAATCATAGGTTTGAAGCTATGATGTCTTTTATCACAAACAAAAAAAATCCTCCGCTTGGAGAGGTTTTGGATTTCTTTTGGAGAAAGGAGAATCAAGCAAGAGGTGCTCCTCACATACATATGCTGTTATGGATCAAAGATGCACCCAAATTTGGAACAGATTCAGATGAGAAAGTGATGAGTTTCATTGAACAGTATTCTACATGTGCTGTTCCAAAAAGTACAGAAGAAAACAATTTAAGACATCAAGTTTTATGCTTTCAAACCCATCGTTGTGGAAAATACTGTCGTAGAAAATACAAATCCAAGGACAAGTTTTACACAAAATGTCGTTTTGCATTTCCACGTCCAGTAACATCGAAAGGAAGAGTGAACAATTTTATGTCTTCTCTGCGACATACTGTGACAAGAAAATCACCGAAAAATACATACAACCTAAGAAGAAATGAAGAGTCCAAATACATAAATGACTACAACCCAGTCATTTTGTCTATGTGGAATGCTAACATGGATATTCAATATGTTGCTGACAACTCTATTGCTGTGGCTCGATATGTGACGTCTTACATCACAAAATCAGAAAAGACGGAACTGAAGGAAATTTCACATGAAAAGAGTCTAAGTAAGAAATTATACAGTTACAGTCTCAAGATGTTGTCGCATCGAGAAATTAGAGCATATGAATGTTCTGATCGGTTATCATCAGCAAGTCTATATGCCAAATCTAGAAAAAATCATTTGGGTGAGTCTAGGTCTTGCTGCAACACGAAACCGAGTTTTGAAATATGTACAAGAAATAGAGTATTTGGCGGAGAAATAACCAAACAGTAAAGATATTTTTAAGACAAACATGTTGGATACATACTATCCAAATAGAAGTAGTCATCTTGAGAACGTTTGTCTCTATGAAGTTCTGCAAACCTATACTTTTAAGAGGAACATCACAGAAGATATGCTGTAATTGGATGTGAAGGCTGTCTGGTGAAACAAAGAAAAGGCCATTTGATTAATCATCGAAAATTGAGTTGTGAATCTCCAGACAAACGGGAATTTTACTATTTAGCTCTTTTGCAACTCTTTAAGCCATGGCATACAGAAGAGGAACTACTTGGAGATTTTCTCAGTTATGAAGATTCGTTCAATGCAACCAAGGATATCATAGAATGTCCTGTTTTTTCAAATTATCTGCAAATGTTGAACGAGGAAATACTGCAAGAAGCTACAATTGCAGCAGAGATTACTAGAGACAGTTCTCAAGACAGTCAGATTTCTGCTTCATTGAGTCAGGATCCACTAGGAGGACCCATTATCAAAAATGAAGCTGCCACTGCCATGAATGAAGTGGAAAGAGCCATGGAACAAGCTCAGGAGGATGTAATTAACTTAGAAGATTTGGAAAAATAACTAAACGTTGAGCAGAGACAAATATATGACAAAGTCACAGAACAGATTGAGCATTGTTTATCTCATGAGAAAAAAGAGTGCTCATGTACATCATTTATACCTGTCCGACTGTACGTGAGTGGAGAAGCAGGAACTGGAAAAAGTTTTCTGATTAAAGCAATTGCAACTTATCTGCAGAAAACAACGGAGTCATCGCTGTCTTGTGTTGTTACCGCTCCAACTGGGTTGGCAACACATAACATTAAAGGGATTACTTTACATTGCTTATTGATGCTGCCAGTAGAGCATGATAATAAATTACAATACCACAAGCTATCTGGAGAAGCTTGTTGTGAAGTTTCAAGAGTCCTAAAGAAAATGAAACTTCTTATCATTGATGAGGTAAGCATGGTATCAAATGTAATGCTTGCTTTTGTGCATTCAAGAATGCATGAAATTCTTAAAACAGAGTAAGATGTGTTATTTGGAGGCAAACACATCATTGTTTTTGGAGATCTACTGCAGCTAACTCCAGTGAAAGGATAACCAGTGTTTAAAATGCTTACACATGAAGATACCAGGAAGTGCCTAGGAAGCATTGGAAATGTTAACATGTGGTTAAATTTCAAATATGCAGAACTGCTTCAAAATATGCGACAGGCAAAGGATGAAGATTACGATTATAAAAATATTCTAAAAGATATAAGAATTGGAAAAGTAAGTGAGCATGGCAAAGACGCTTTACATGCACGATTAATTTCAAATTTATTTCCAAACGAAAACATTCTCCCAGAGAATATTTTTAAGAAAATTCCTGAAAACAAATCTGTCATATGCTTGATGCCTACTCTGCAAGAATGTTCAATCTTCAACAACAAAATGTTAAAGTTAGAAAATCAAGAGATTGTGAAACTGGAAGCTATTGATAAAATAGAGCATGAAGGAGCAACTATTATTTTGTCAGAAAAGTTGAAATCAAAATTGGATTCCTTAGAGAAGACAATATCTAAAACTGCTGGTTTGGAAAAGACTCTGTATGCATCTTTAAATTGTCGTATAATTTTACGACGTAATTTACATGTGGAAAGAGGTTTAGTAAATGGAGCAATGGGTCATGTTGTTGATTTTGTGAATTACCGAAATAGAGATGGAATTGAAATTCTAAAAATTAAATTTGATGGTATTGAAGAAGCACAACAAATCAATCGTTGTTCTGCTCGATTTTTGCTTGTGAAAGATTTATATGTACGCCGAAAACAGTTTCCTGTTTCTTTGGCATATGCAGTGACTATTCATAAATCTCAAGGTTTAAGTGTAGATTGTGCTTTTGTAAATATTGGAAGTTCTGTGTTCAAGGAGGGTATGGCATATGTTGATTTATCTCGAGTCAGAACTTTATCTGGATTGTACTTGATTGATTTTGATGAGACAAAGATTAGTGCAGATCTAAATTATGTAAAATAATATAATAGGTTAAGAAGAGAGTATGCTCCAAATTTACCTGAATATCCTCTATTTGAAAAGCGTGTAGTAGGCCGAAAAAGAAGAAATGAGAAAAATTGTGGTGAAGTTGTAACAAAAAGAAAAAAAGTAGATGAACCAGTAATTGTAAGCAGAAAGGAAAAGGATTCAGTTAAAGATGTTGTTGGATTTCAGTTTGAAAACAGTTCTGGTGTCAACTGCTATGCTAATGTAGTGGTTAATGTTGTTTTTTTTCTCCAAACTGTACAAGAACAGATTGTTGAAAATCGTGATCAAAGATTTTGTTGTTGTTGAATTCTGTGTTTGAGAAATATAGCAGTGATAGAACAAAAATACCAAGTGTTTCTGAAATTCGAAATGTTTTAGACATATGTTCTGGTCTAAATCAATTTTCACAGAATATTCAGCAAGATTGTCAGGAATTTCTAATGTATATGCTTGTTGTATTGCAAGATGAAGGTTTAGATGTAGAAAATCTTTTTGGCCTTTCTTATAAATGGCAGCATAACTGCGACAATTGCTCCTTTCCAAGTACTACTACAATAGACACTGAAAGATTTATATATTTGACTTTACCAGACTGCAAATCAGTTATGTTATGTTATGTTAAAAATAATTTGTTAAGCGCACTGCCACCGATTGGTTTCCTGGCGCTGAGATAGACAGAAGACGAAGCCTGAGGTTATGAATATGTTGGGATTACTGATATGTTTGTCTGAAGAGCCAGGTTTTTAAAGCTTTCCTAAATGACATGAGGTCCGGACAAGACCGGATCTCAAGGGGAAAGGTGTTCCACAGACCGGATGCCAGAACAGCAAATCTGCAGCCTCCTGTACGCTTGCGTTTGAAGGCAGGTATTTGGAGGAGGGCTAGATGGGCAGAGCGCAGATTGCAAGAGGGAATATGCCTGGTGATGAGTTTATCAATAAATTTAGGGCTTTTGCAGTGGAGGGATTTGAAAATCATGCATCCGGTTTTGAAGGAGCAGCGTTGGGCCATAGGGAGCCAATGAAGGTTCCTAAGCAATGGAGTTTCTGAATGCCATCTAGGTTGTGCCGTGATCAGTCTGGCCGCTTAGTTCTGGACCATCTGAAGGCACTTCAGCAAATAAAGGGGTAGGCCTAGGTATATGAAGTTTGCATAATCCAGGTGGGAGAGCACCGTGGCGATCGCCACCTGGATGATGGCCTCTGGGGTGAAGAAGCGTCGCACCTTCCGGATTTTCTAGAGCTGGAAAAAGCACTTGGAGACCACTTGTGTTTTTAGTGAGAGATCACTATTCAGGGTGACTCCAAGTGTCTTTGCTGAGGAGGAGGGGATAGGGACTTGACCCATATCTGATGGCCAATAATGTGGGCCCCAGTGTTTAGCACTGTCTCCTGTGAGCACCAGCTCAGTTTTTCCAGGGTTTAGTTTTAGGTGATTTTGGTTCATCCAAGTTTGGATGAACCTCATGGTAGACTGAAAATGAGAGATGGAGGAGGTAGAGTTGTCGATGGTAAAGAGCAGTTGCAGGTCGTCTGCATAGTTGAACACCGTCACCTGTTTGTCTCTTAAGGCCTGGATTAGAGGATGAATGTAGATATTAAACAGGTGGGGTGACAACGAGGAGCCCTGTGGGACTCCACAGGTGATGGACTGTTTAGTTCCGGCCAGGGCTCCAAGACGAACCGCCTGGGATCGGTTCTCTAGGAAGGACTTCAGCCAGCAGGCAGCTAAGCCCCCAATGCCGGCCTGGTTGACACGGTCGATCAATATGCTATGGTCGACCGTGTCAAACGCGGCCGACAGATCTAGCAGCACCAAGGCCTGGGGGGAACGTCTGTCAGCGCAGTCCCGGAGCGTGTCTAGGACCGTAACTACCACTGCCTCTGTTGAATGGGCAGGACGAAAACCTGCCTGGTGGGGATCAAGGCAGTTTGATCCCTCCAAAAAATTTGACAGGTATTTCGCGACGTGGGCCTCCATTACCTTAGCCAAGAAAGGGAGCAAAGAAATTGGCCGATAGTTTGCCATGCAAGTGGGATCAGACCCAGGTTTCTTCTAGAGTGGGATGACCGTTGCTTCCTTAAATGCAAGGGGTACTAGGCCAGATGTAAGAGAATCATTCAGCAGAGTGTAAGCCGGAGTCGGAAGGGTGGATAGACACTCTTTAAGGATGTAAGGGGGGCATTTGTCCGAAGGGGCACCAGATTTGACTCTTACCAACAGCTCCAGGAATTGTTCTGGGGTAATAGTAGGAAACCTATTAAGTAGGACCTTGTTGGTAGTGGTATGAGTTTCAGAGGAGGTTTTGATGAGGGATTTTGGGATACTCTCTTTGATGTCCACAATTTTATCGATGAAATAGACATCGAGTGCGTCGCAGAAAGTCTGGGTTGGAGTCACCCTAGGACGGACACTGTCTAAATCAGTCAACTCATTTAGAATTGAAAAAATATCCTTGGGTCTGTCTGACGAGTTGAGGATGCGGGAGGGAAAATAAGAGGCTTTTGTGGTGAGAATGGCCTTTATGTAATCTTTCCTGGCCGTGATAAAACCGGATTTTAGGTCAGGGGAATAGTTGCGACGCCACTGTCGCTCCAGTTGCGCAAGGACAGTTTCTTTGCTTTTAGTTCTTGCGAGAACCAACGATGAGCGTCTGCGCGCCGGGCCAGCTTGATTTCTTTATAAGGTACATGGATGTCGCTTGCAGCTTGAAGCCAGCCGGCCAGGTTGGATTCGGCTGAATTGATGTCAGCGTGAGGAAGTGGAACAGTGTTAGTTAATGTTTTTAGAAACTCTGATTTGTCTAATGTGTTCCATTTCGTTGCTCTGCTACCGGCTAGAGTAGTAGTTGACTAGATAGGGAAGCAGGTAAGCTTAAACTTGAGGAGGAGGTGGTCCGACCAAAGACAAGGAATAGTTACTGGGGTTGTGGATAGATGAAAATTGGACCAAATCTGGTCCAAAATATGTTCTTTACAATGTGTAGGGGAAAGGACTTGTTGAGAGAAGTTCAGGTTCATAAGAAGCTCAGTGAGCTCACTAGATTGGGGGCCTTCCAAGGGGTCATTGAACCAATAGTTAAAATCGCCTACCAAAAGAATCCTAGCGTGTTCCATAGCTAGGTTGGCAATTTGCTCACTGAACATAAAAGGAAAGGATGGCATAGAGTTAGGGGGTCTGTACAGGAGTACACACGAAATGGTGGTATTAAGGGTTTCGAGTTTCAAGAGTAGGTTATCAGTGTCTGGCAGATTGAGGCAGGTGAGGGTGGTAACTTTTAAGGTAGAATGAATAATTGCTGCCACCCCCCGCCAGATTTGCCTGAGGCACGGTCCGCATGTATGATGTAGTAATTCGGAGGAAGTGCAGCTATTATATCGGGAGCGGAGTCTGGGGTCAGCCAGGTCTCAGTTAATAAAAGGACATCAGGATGCTCAGTGATCAGTAGTAGAAAAATGTCCTGCTGATGCTTAACAAGAGAACGGGTGTTTAAGTAAAAGATGGTTAAGGAGCAAGGATGGGAAGCAGACTCAACCTGACTGAAGAGGTCAGTGCACGGTGTAATAGGGATTTCTCCAAGGGTAGTGCAATCTGCCAAGATCCCTAGTTTCTTAGCCTTATTATACATATCCCTTGGTATGTGACCATGGCCCCTGTTGTAAGTCAAAAGACAAAATCAGTGTCTTTTAATAATCTAGTTAGAGAAGCAAATCAAAACATGGTCTGTACTCAATGTAAATCTGCAATGCTATCAACATTATTTATACAAAGATATGGACAGTATGTAATTTTAATGTTCCAACTATGTAGACCTGATGGAACTAAATTGACAACTTTAATTAAAAATGTTGTGGCTTCTCAATTATCAATTTCAGGAAGAACCTTTGCAACTGCAGCAATTATTTTCCATGATGGTCCTTCGACAACATCAGGACATTACACAGCTTATTTAAAATGTCAAAAAGGCTGGACTAATTGTAATGATACTCAATTGACTTTCAAACAACGGTTGCCTTTTGACTTACCAAATTCTTACCTAGTATTCTTACAACCAAAATTTTAGGAAAGGTAATTGGCCTCTGAAGATTGGAGCAGTTAATAAAACGTAGTCTGCTGTTCAAAATTACTTTGTGAGTGAGATTGATTAAGATATTAAAAAACTTGTAGTTGTCATAGAGGTAGTGTAAGTGTATGATATAGTAAGTGATATCAGTATTATAGGAAATGGTAATCATGAGTGAGTCAGAGGTGGAAATATAACTATTGTTTCATGATGTAAAAGATGTTGAAGCTTTTCTTTCAGAAACTCTGGTCAATGGAAGTTTAAGAATACTATTGAGTAATTTCCAAAGAAAAGGACTTTCCATATACTATTTGGCCTCGTGGAAAAGTACGTGGATCAAAAGTGAGTTAAGATATACTTTTTCTAAATTTTACATTATTTATTGAAACGTTGTATGGGTTTTTTAAACACAATCTTTTTGATTGTGTTTTTTATTGCCCACTGTCATATGATGAGTAGTATTGAACTCACTGTACTGTACTCAATATATTCTGAGAACAGCAAAAATAAACCATATAACATGTTGTACAAGTTATTTTGCTTTTTGTATTATGAAATATATATTATACTCCCCTTGTCTCACACTCACTCACCTTTTTCCACCCTCTATCACCCCTCTTAACTCACCCTCACTACCCTTCTCTCACCCTCCCTCACCCCCGTTCCCTTACTCCACTTCCCTCACTTATCCTCATTCCCCATCCTAAACTGCCCTTCCCCTCACTCTGCTCCCGCAGTCACCTTTTCACAGTCCTTTTGCTTCACTCCCCTTCCCCTTCTTTCCTTTCTTTACTCCCTCAGTCATTCTCCTTCCCTTACTCAACTTACTCCACTTTACTCACTCCTTCTCTCACTCCCTCTATTCTCTCATATTCTCACTCCTCTTCCCTCACTCCCTCTCTGTTACCCTCACTCCCATTGTCCCCTCACGGTCTTACGCCCCTGCATTCACCCTCACTCACCTTCCATCCCTCATTGTCATGAATCCACCCTCACTCACTCCTCCTTCCCTGCCACTCACTCCCCTTTCCTTAGTCCCCTTTCTTCCTTTAGTTTTCCTAACTCACATTCCTATAGTATCTTACTCACCTTCACTTCATTTGTCTCTCCTTCTCTTCCTCTCTGTCACTGAATGTATCCATCTCATTATCCTCTTAGTAATTTGTTCTCCCTCTATTTCTTTTTCACTCTCTCTAACCTTCAGCATTCCTTTGTTTCCCTTTCTGTGTCCTTCACTCCTACTTTATCTCTTACTACCCTTTTATGACTTTTAATCTCCTGCATTGTCTCTTGTATTGTGAAATATATATTGTAAATATTATAACTTACTTTTTTTTTCTCTTCCACAGATATTAAATTTAGTAAAAATATGTAATTAAGTTTACATTACTTATAAGGTAAGTTTGACATACAAAATTTACTTTCTCATCACTCTTTTCCTTAACCTCACTACTCTTATCTCACCCACCCACACCTCTGTTCCCTTACGGCACTTCCCTCACTTATTCTCAATCCGCATGTTTACTCCCCTTTCCCTCACTCCCCTCCCACACTCACCTTCTTTCAGACCTCCTGCTTTACTTCCCTTCCTCTCCCCTTCCTTCGCTCCTTCACTCTTTTCCCTTCCTTTACTCACCTTACGCCACTTCACTAACTCCTTCTCTCACTCCCTCTGTCCTCTTACTTCATCACTCCCCTTCCCTCACTCCTTTTCTCTTAGCCTTACTCTCTCCGTCCCTTCACTCTCTCACTCCTCTTCTGTCACGCTCACTCCCTATAACTCACCCACACTCTTTCACTTACCTTTCTTTGCTCTCTTATTCAGTCCTTTTCTCTCACTCTTTCCTTCACTACCTCTATGTCCTCACTCCCTCAGTCCCCTTGTCTTACACTAACTCACCTTTATCCACCCTCTATCATCCCTCTTTCCTCAACCTCAGTGCCCTTCTATCACCCTCCTTTACTCCTGTTCCCTTACTCCAGTTCCCTCACTTATCCTCATTCCCCATCCTTAACTTCCCTTCCACTTTCTCTCCTCACACACTCACCTTTTCCCAGTCCCTTTGCTTCACTCCCCTTCCCCTTCTTTCCTTCCTTTGCTCCCTCAGTCATTCCCCTTCCCTCACTCACCTTATTCCTCTTTACTCACTCCTTCTCTCACTCCCTCTGTTCTCTCATATTCTCACTCCTCTTCCCTCACTCTCTCTCTTTTACCCTCACTCCCATTGTCCCCTCACTGTCTTACGCCTCTACACTCACTCTCACTCACCTTCCATCCCTCATTGTCATGAACCCACCCTCACTCACTCCTCCTTCCCTGTCACTCACTCCCCTTTCCTTACTCTCCTTTCTTCCTTTAGTTTTCCTAACACACATTCCTATAGTATCTTACTCACCTT